>NC_140594.1:1032116623-1033316623 GCF_964204655.1 Triturus cristatus
GGAGGAGCCCCCTGATTATTGTTGTATTTTATGGCTTAAACAGTAGCCCACTTATGTTATTGCACTATATGACCCACGATACCCTGGCTACTCTACTGACTTACTCCTTGCTTGAGGAAGTAAATCTAGGTATGTTTTCCAGAAAGGAAACCACCTGTGGTTCTGATGACAAGAGTGCGCCCTGGTGGAGAAGGGCAGGCCAGTTGCGTAGCAAAGGCACCCGCAACCCTTGGGGGAGGGGTGTCCCCTCAGCACAGTACCATGACCCGAGGGTTCCTGAGTAAGTCCGGAAGGGGGTCCCTCCATGTAGTCCGCAGGGGACCCGTTCAAGTTCGCTCCGATTGTAAGAATTGTTCATCCAGAAATTGCCACCAATTCAAAAAATAAAGGGGGGGGGGTGTAAACGGACCGGGAGCCTGTTGTTGGTCCAGTGCCCGTGCTCCACAAGGATTATATGTAAATCAAATAGGGGGCACTGTTCCAAGTTAAGTGTATACAATTAGTAAACACGTAGTCCTCACACTTAGGGGGACAAAAAAGAGAGAGACAAGGAAAGGGAGGAAAAGAGGTGTCAGGTCATGGGTTTGGAAGAAACATAACTTGTCTCTTGTAGCCCTCACACATCCCAGGGGATGTCATGCTTCATCATCGGGCAGTTGCTCCTCGTCGGGCCGGCGGTGCAATGCCCTAGGGGTCCCCCGAAGGGTCTCTTTGACAGATCTTTTAGAGAGCTGCCGATGGGTGCATGTGGGTGTGTGGGTAACAGGTAGGGTGTGAAGGGCAGTGAGTGCGTGCAGTGCGAGTAAAAATGCCTAAGGGTAGCCAAAAAGGTTTTTAATGAGGAGGTACCCTTGGCAGAGTAAAACAACCCGTAGGTTAGGGGTTACCAGCGTGGGCGCAATGTACCCTTGGTAACTGTGTTAAAGGTCGACATGTTTCACGCCTGAAAACGGTCAAACGATCCTTGGCGTTTCTTCAGGACCAAGAGTGTAGGTGGAGTGTAGTGAGTGCACGAAAATCTGTGTTAAAAGTGGGGTGAAAAATAGCCCACTTGAAGTCTCATTAGTGGGGGAAAGAGAGGCGGGGGAGAGACCTACAGCTACTAGTCAGTGGCCAATATAAATCCTAATAAGATTAGTGCCCCCTTCGAATATGACCTGTGGAAACATAAAAAGAAAAAACATATAACACATAGGGGTCAGAGTGCAAAGTGCTCTGTCCTCTGGTATGTAAGCCCTGCCAATAATTGTGCAGGGGAGGCAGTCGAAGGAACAAGAGTGTGACAATGAACACAAGTGATCTCTGCGAGATCTGAAAAAGTGTAAATAAACACCCGAGGGGTGGTGGTGTCACAAACCGAAACGGGGCGCAATGGAGGGGAGGCAATTCAAACCCCAGACCACGAAGCAAAGGAATCATGCCCGGGCTCAGAGGATGAAAAAACTTCCTCACAACATATGGATCGCCCCGGACCAGGTCGCGGCAGCAAAATAGAGAGCCCTTTTGGTTAAAGGACAAGAGGAGATACGCACCACCTGTACACAGCGCCTCGTGGCCACACTTGGTCAGGACCCGAAGTCGGAGTGTGGTATCAGAGGTACGGAGCACACCTGGTCAAGTCTCTCAACTAATTGTCTTGACCAGGAGCAAATACACACAAAACACGCTGAAGCTGAGCACAGAAGAAGTATAATGGTCCGCTTACCTAGATACAAAGAAAAAGTTTCTTCATGAGCTAATGGCGTGGCATGCCCGCACCTTCTTGGGCTAGGTAATCAGGAAAAATGCCGGGCGCATGGGTGGAGAGAGACAGGGCAAAAGACGTGAAGTAAGTCGTCTTGTAATAAACGTGGCATAATCGTGCAAGCGTACGCTGTAAAGTCACTCAAGGCAATGCATCTGTAATTTACTCACGGTTTTGCTCAGGTGTCGGCGTGACTCGCCTACCCCGTCCGGACGCCTGCTCGTAGGTAGAGAGCTGGGGGCATCTGCCGTTTCTTTTAGCTACGCTACGTGGAGTGGGTAGCCGCCCATTTCCAGGTTTGTCACGTGGTATCCTTGATGCGGAAGATGTCGACAGCGCATGTGCGTGTCATGATCCACTGAGGTGCGGAGGTGCGCATGCGTCTAGGCTAAATCTATGAAGTTCGAGTTTATAAAGAATTTGGAAGCGCTGTATATGGGCAGCGCTTATGCATCCAAGCATACCACACAATACTCGCTCATTACAACAAGCAACACGCACACCTAATAGAAGCGACATATATTGATTTTGTAAAGGCTCGTTTGATGATTCTCTTACTTTTTGTTTCAACACAAGAAAACTCGCCATATGTCTTAAAAGAATGTTCCTTTAAGAACAAAATTAGGAAGAAAAACAGAGACCTTGAAGATCTATTTTATATTTGCGTTCACAGAATTGTGAAATATTATAATACATCTTTTACATGATGGACATTTTTATCTGTTCAAATTTCTGTTAAAATGTTTGAATCAGCCTGACTCCCTTCATTTGGATGTAGAGCCCAACATGGCAGCCATATGTAATGCAAACTGCAAGTTGTGCAATGTAATAGTTCCTTTAAACTACTACACGTCACACCACCTCATACTTTGTGTATTTTCTCCCTGATACCTGTTGTTGAGCTAGGAGGATTTTGAAAACGAGCTTTGGCAAAGCCAATAGATGTAGGATTGTCTGCCAGCTTTTTAGGTCTCGTCTGAGACAGCGCTTTAGCGCTGCTCTGGCGAGACTTATAGTAAGCGAGTTTTGGAAGTGCAAACAGTGCTTTTCAGGCCTCCAAATACAGTGCATGTGCCCCGGGCGCGCGCACCATTTGGCAGCCTGAAAAGCACTGCCTGATCACTTGCTTTGATGTCCTCAGTGAGCCGCGCGGCCACTGAGGACATCAAAGTGCACACCATTTGCCACCCCCTTCCTGCTTGTTATTGTCTAGCTAGGTGTTAAAGCTCTGCCTCTGCTCTTTGCTTGCAAGTCTACGCTTTTCTTTGCAGCTAGTGGGGTGCTTTTGGTAGGTAAACAATAAAATATTACCTAAGAAACATCTTTGTTAGAAAGAAAAGGGAGAAGAGAGGAATTATAAACCGCCTAATGTTTGTTGTGCAGTTTGTTACATTTTGACTTGCGTTTTATCGTAGCAGACAGAACGAGAGATGACAAGTTGTAGCTGCGTGTCATTTTGTCTCACACGTTCTGACCGTGTATGATTGATCACTTATTTTTCGCCCATTTAAAATATGTTTTTGCAAATGGCCCAATCTCACGAGGGGAACTTTCAGACATCCCTTGTAAATGGCAGCTTCCCATCAGAGAACGCCATGTACAAATCTCTGTGCCAATGAGGGTGAACACATTCTGGCATACCTGGAATCAGGCGCGCAACACCCATTGGACTCACAGGGCTTCAGCCCCCCCCCCCTATGTGGCAGCCCGGGATGAGACAGCTTCCCAGTGCACACACAGCCGTGCCCGAGCACTTCACAGGTCTTTAAAAGACCATCTGCATGTTAATGAGGCTTCGCTGTTGTTTCACCCCTTCTAAGAGCCCCTGCAGCCGCCTAGATTCTGCCCCCCCACCCCCGAAATCAGCGCCACTCTGCCTACTGTTTAAAGATTCAGCCCCCCCCCCCCAAATTTTTGCTTAGCCCCCCCCCCCCCCCCCGAAATTTGGCTCTAGTTGCGCCTCTGCCTGGAATTTAATTTGGATTAAAAAGGAGAAATGAAACTTAAAGCACGTACTCAGTACATACATGCACTCGTCACCGCACAGCTATCTCACAAACATAATAACAGTACAAAGTGGCTCAGAGAGTTAAACATCGCGGCTGACTTGGGATGTTATAGGTGGACCATACTTATAAGGTGGGTAAATGTTACAGCTTTACAATGTGTAATGGCAACAGTTGCCGTTTCTATTTAAAGCACCTAGAGGTGACAGGAGCGGCGCTTTAAAAAAATGTTTTTCTTCTTAACCTTTGTCTGTTTGGGTGAGCTCCTTTCAGGCATTGGTTTGTCCGGTTGTCCGTTATGTTTCAGGGCCAGCCTAGAGGATTTTGCAGATGATTAGATTACCCAATTTACACTTTGAATTGGTGATGCGCTGGAAAAAGGTTCATGTTCGCATGCCCTTTGCCAAAGCCAGCTTTTACCTGCTTTCTGAACTAATTCTGACAAATCGACATCCCCTACCCATCTTGCACATCAGCCACACTCTCATACTTGCCAAAACACATATTCAGGCGGGAGATCCCGATTTTTAAAGCCAAAAGTTACTTTATTTTTGCTTTCTCCTAACTGAAATTACCTCCTCTTCAATGCACGTTAATGGGGAAATAAATTCTCCCATTTATTTATTCTTTTAATTTTAAATTTACATCTTTCGTGTCTACACATGTTGGCATGCATGCACTGTGTCTTGAGTATTATATTTTCTCTGCATGGCATTGAGAATGAGATGAAACGTGTCCTTGTAATGTCCACATATTTAGTTCAATACCTTAAGACATGATGACATACTTGCCCCCACATATATACTGTTTTTAGTTGCAATGTTGATGCACAGGCTCCAAAATGGCTGCATATATTTGTGGCTTTGTACATGAAAACTCTCAAGGTAATGGATACGGTTATTCGTATGAAAGCACATTTTTTTTTAATTAGGTATTATTTATGTATGCATTTGTTTAGATGAATACTGCCATGAAATGTCACCACAGATTGACTAGAATTAAGCCCAATCCCTTATCCATATAGTTGCACACCTTGTGACTAACATGTTTTCATCTGACTAGTGGTGCAGTCGCACACAGAATGTTATAGTACTGTTGACTTGCATCAGCGCACTTGTCTTATTTGGAATGTATCTATAAATGTTTCCTAAGCATGTTTTCTTGAAGTAGACTGCATGACCCAGTGTGTAGTAATTGTATATCTATTCAATCCCTGGCAGCACAGCACCCAGGCTAATGTGCTGCTTGGCTAAAAACTCTAACTATCCATTGGCTGAATTCAGCTCGATTGGGCTATCCCTGTGCTTAGAAATATCAAAAACAATCTACAGAAGAATCTACATCAATTCAAAATGTATTTATTATTTTCTTTTGCAAATTCTATCTGTCTTCTATTTTTTGGGAATTAGAAATACATTTTTTTAAGGTGGTAATAAAAGTCGCCATCATTTTCTCTGTGTCCATATATATAATACAAATAGTGCAAACATGAATACAGTACTATTAAATGTGCAGATTTGTGCAAGAAAAAACATACAATATAACAATATTAAATTTGTCCCCATATCAATATCTCATTAATACAAACCTCACATCCAGTCATAGCATACCACACATTCTCATTCACACAACACATTCATTGTTTTCCAGCTTAAAAATGGCTTGCTACAGAAAGAACTCATGGTGAAGATTCTTCTTTAGTACCATGGTAATGCCGCCAGCTGGAGAATGGAACAGGCTGACGCACGTTTCAGTGGATACCTGTCATTCAATCCACCTTCTTCAGGACCGCTTGCTTTCTTAAAGTTAATGCAGCGGAGGTTGATTAGGGGATCAATTGATATGTGTCAAGATGATTTCCTTGTTTAAATATTGTCTTGCTTCTTCTGAAGCTCTTATATCCCACTCTGCCAGGAGCAACAAGGTCAACAAGTCCTGATTTTATTTGCGTTATGGTATTTATAGTCTTGAGTTCATAACTGGGGAAACAAAACAAGCCCCAAATTACAAAGATACATTCAGGCAGTGCCCTGCCGTTCCCGCCCACTTCGACCACTGATTCAGAGAGATTTAGTGAGGGGCACAAGACCTTAGGAATGCGGTTTATGGCCAGTGCATGTGAGGCATTCAAGCGCGAAGCTGGCATCTGGCATCGGACTTGAAAGCAGCAGACTGCTTTCGCCAGTGCGCGCTCGGCCTCATTTCCAGCATCCCCTCTTACAACAATTAACTTTCGTTATAACTCACACCCCATATGCTCGTTCCCTCCCACCCTTCCTTTGATGTCCGCTTTTCTTGTTGTTTACAAACCACACCACACACTGCTGCACGCCGCACACTGCTGCACGCCGCACACTGCTGCACGCCGCACACTGCTGCACGCCGCACACTGCTGCACGCCGCACACTGCTGCACGCCGCACACTGCTGCACGACACACACTGCTGCACGCCACACACTGCTGCACGCTGCACACTGCTGCACACTGCTGCATTACTCACTGCTGCATGCTGTACGACACTGCTGCACGCCGCACACTGCTGCACGCCGCACACTGCTGCACGCCGCTGCACGCCACACAGTGCTGCATGCCTCACACTGCTACACGAAACACTGCTGCACGCCACACACTGCTGCATGCCTCACACTGCTACACGAAACACTGCTGCACGCCACACACTGCTGCACGCCACACACTGCTGCACGCCGCACACTGCTGCACGCCGCACACTGCTGCACGCCTCACACTGCTGCACGCCTCACACTGCTACACGCCTCACACTGCTGCACGCCACACACTGCCGCACACTGCTGCATGCCGCACACTGCTGCACTCCACACACTGCTTTTATGCGAGTTTATGCTACTGACATTGCAAATGACAATGCCTTTTATTTGTTTTACAACCAAAACATAAATAAAAGCCATTGTAATTTTACAATGCCAATAGCTGAAACTCTTATAAATACGAGACCTATTGCATTGCAAATGCTTGTTGACTTTGTCAGCCTCAGTTGTTGGGGCAACTGTTGAGTCCTTGCCAATATTAAAAAAATGGCCAAAAGAAAAGTATTTTTAGGCCTCAAAAAGCACATGTTGCCGTAGTAGTCCCTGGCAGTGATGGGAACTACTTTGAGTGAATATGCTCCTTGTGATACAGAAGAAGGCTGTCACTCCCATTGAAGCCAGTGAATGGTTGTAGTGGGATGAACCACTAACCCACACTGTATGCCACTGGTCTTCTTTTTAATGCTGTGCCCATCCAGTGGACAAAAAAAAAATCCCCCCCCCCCCTCAGAATTTTTCACAATTATTCTATAAAATTGGCAATGTTTAAATATGTCTAGATTTATTTTAACATTGCAGTGGAGTTCTCATAATGATTTAAAAATGCAATCAAATACATGATTGCCAAACATACCATTCTGGTCAGGCAGGCCTTCCGAGTGTGATTATTAGAAATGGGTGTGGGGTTTTGAAGAATATTTGGAGTCCTTTCCTTTTTGACATATAATCCCAGCTAGGATATAAATGACAAAAGATGTTAGTGATGGCTCATTACACAGCAGTTTGCTGCCACTTGCTTAAAACAAAACACTTTTATCAGAATAATGCTTCTTTTGGCCATAGCCTGGTGCCCCCTTGGGATCACCAGAGGCCTCCCTAGGGGGGCTATCCCCCATTTTGAAGACCCATGCTGCATGCTGTAGTGGGTGGAAGAACAAGCATTGGTAATACATAGGTTTCACCTATGTAATGAATAAAGACCTGTTTTCAATCATAGTCCGGGAGAAGGAAAGAGCTCCCTGGCAAATAACACAGGAGTGGGAAGGATGTGGAGCAGTGGCCAGTGATGCTGATTTGATTCCTGGGGATCCCCCTTCGATTCTCGGCAGCGCCGCACAACCTCCTGTAGTTCTATGCAAATCACTCAATCTCTCCAGGTGATAAATTGTTATATAAATATACTGCAAGAGTAAAAGGCAAAACTTTATAAAAATATAGGTTTACCAAAGTGGATGTTAACAGTATTTCGGCAGCTGGAAACTGATGAGAGAAGCAGACGAGGAACAAGCATTGGTAAATGCAGGAAAATATGCTACAGCCAACAGAAATGAAAGAAAGGTAGGTGGCACGCATAGGAACCAATGAGAAGCCAGGAAAGTGAGAAGGCAGGATGTCGGTCCCTTTTAAGTTTATATTGAAAGCAATAGATTTCTCAAGCACACCCCGAGCGCTGTGCAGTCGAAACCTAAAAATGTGAATGCTAGAATAGCAGACCAATGAATGAAGAGGGCCGGCTAAAATTCCTTTTAAGTAAGTATCTTATGTATATCATGTTAGTAAAATCAAAAGATCTTGCCTAGAAAAAGAAACCATCTGGCATTTTCTTTTTTGTGTAATCCTTTGGTGACACCATGAAGAAATGATGTCATTTAGCAAATTTCCTTCTGTTAGAATGAACCAGAACATCAATTTGAAACAAATCACACAATGGCAGATAAGACCGAGGCTGAGAGCTGCAGCCAGGGAGTCTTGGCATACAGCAACAGCTGGTCTTTTCTTTTCATTTCGACAACACCAGGCCTCGCTGGTCAGCCCATTACTGGGTGCATGTGGAGCAGCTGTGCTCGGCTGTAATTACAGATCCAATCTATCCTCGCCTACCTGCAGCCAGCATTCATTTTTTCTTTTCCCCCCGCTTTGGGATCCAGGCACAACCCTTGTTCAGCAGTTTTCCTTAGTCATAGAGAATGTGTAATGTTTTTCTGTACTACGATAGATACTTTCCTAATGCAACTAACAATTGATGTGAATTTCATACACAAATGAAATCCAGTGTTTTATATAATGTACCCCTGATGAAAAATTATCAGGTGTCTCGGGGGTCCTTTTATGTCCCTGGAATATTATTGGACATTATTACTTGCTGTGAAATATGCTTGTTTACCTAAAAAAATGTTGGAAACCTTTTAAACAAATAGGTTTGAGGCATAATTGTACTGGCACATTTGGCAGCTTCTAAAGGGCAGTTTATTAAGGTTGCAGGTGTTTACATGGTTATTAGTGAGTATAAAAGAAGCAAATGGGATCTTCACAGTTGCTGTATTTGCTTTTCTCACCATGGGAACATTTTATGTTTTGGGGCATTTGTATAAGCAGAAAATCCCACCTTAAAAAAATGCATGGTGCTACCGAAATTAATGGGTGACAAATGCAAAAAGAACAATTGATGGACAGAATGTTAAACAATGCCAAACATTCACACCAGTACAGATATCTGGGCCTGAATCAATCGTTTTTTTTCTCCCCATGCCATTCCAGTTTAAACCCTGCCATATGCAAATCAGTCTTTGACCCAGCTCCCCATGGGAACAGTCCAGTCCGAACGGTCAGGCCAGGTCTTCCCTGGGCCAGAAACAAGCATCCTGGGACAGGTTTCAGGGTATCACCCCTCATGAGCCAGGCTAGCCTGACTCTAGTGGCAAGGAGAAAACGGGACCAACGTCTGGGCATACCCGTCCCACTCATCCTCCATTTGCTGCCATAGCAATTAATGGAGCAGCATTATGGGTGTCAGAGGCCTTGCTAGATATCAAGTTGGGGTTTCAAGGCTCTGGGAAACTGAAGGTGGGTGACAATGCCATATAGTGGAGTGGTGGACTATTCTACAATTGAGCCGAAAAAAGTGTGCACTTATATTTGCAAGATGAAAAGAGGGTAATTTCAAAGGATTTTCAAAAGATTATCTCAACTTTTGGGAACACGACTGTGTCCTATATTTGTCGAGAAGAGGAGATTGTAGCTTAAAATGGTAGACCACTCGAGTCTTGAATGCGATTCCCTGGGAACCTGGCAACCAGAGCAGCTGGTCCAAGGCTGAAGTATATGATTGTTTCTCTTCATTTCTCACAGCAGTGAGCAGTAGCAGTCGACATGCAGTGGAGCGTATAGATTCCATATTCTATCACACTGAGACGCATTTTGCTTGCAGGTGTGCATATATGTAGGCTTTGATTACTCTGAACCTCTGAGGGAAAACAACTGGCAAGGAATTCTCCTTGGTTATAGAAGGTAAAAAAAACTAGTCTTGGATAATGCTAAACTACGATACGTCCGAGCGAGGCTCGGGTTAAAGTGAATGCAGAGGTGTCTTGTCGCTGATTTGCAGGTAGCAATGCTTCCCCAACGAGTTTGGATACCAGGTTGTCATTGCATAAGAACAATTTTCTATTTTTCTGGATTGAGATTTAAAAAAATTGAAGTCATCCCTTGGCAGAGACCAGCAAGGTGGCCAAAAATAGTGATCCCTTTTCTTCTCCTTTCAGAGCTGACTTATGATTTGCCTACTGTCTATGGCTAAGTGCCATGAAACACATACCTTAGTTGCTACACAAGAATTTGAGAGGAGGGGAGACATGGTGGCACCCTGGGAGCAACTGAGGGCTCAACGGTGGGAAAGAAACGCTTTGGACACAATCTACAACCAAATGCTCAACCCACTTAAGGACTGTGCCCAGAATGTCTGCTTTTTTGAGAAGCGGCAAGAGGACTGATAGATTATTTTGGAAGTAGCCAAAAGGCGAACGAACTGTGGGGGTGGTGGGGGGTGAGGGGTGAGAAGGAGTGGAGGTGTAAATTATTATAATAATAAATGAAACACCTACAGGCCGGCTACCCGGCCGGCCACTGCCTCCTCTACTTTGCTCCTGGGAAGCAGGAACCGGAAAGCACCCAGGCTCCTGAATCCCCTAGCCAATCTCAATGCTGCAACGCAGCGTTGTGATTGGTCTGAGTGCCTTGGTTCGGTGCTCAGATGGGGAATGGGGGCCTGGGCATGTTCTGCAGCTAGGCTGCAATGCAGCCTGCGTGCAGAATATGCAAAGTGCGCGTGACTGCTATGGTCGGTTCAGAGAGGGCTGGCCAAACAGTTGTGCACACTTTAGAGTGGGCAACCACTCCTCCTGGCCCCTACCCTGGCAGTTCAGCCGACCCACACCAGGAAACTGAAAACTAAAATGATAATAACGCTGGTTATTATCAATTTACTTTTCCCTTAACTACTGCTCACAGAGCAGTGGGGCAACACTCTTGCGAACGAAATAAGAACCCTGATGTTTCTATCATCCCCTCTTCCTGGAATCTTGCAACAGAAACAAAAGCATGTCCTGTGTATTGAGACCGGGCAGGGAGCTAGCTTGATAGTGTTCAGGATTGTTGTATGACTCAACATATTGTTGAAGTTGACTGGTTGCAGCCTTTTCAAACTGATTTTGACATGAAAGCACAATGCCAGAGCAAAGAGAGTAATTCACAAAGTGGCAGAGCACCAGACAAATGGCCAGGCCTTGTTCCTTTGTGAAAATGAAGAGTGCAAGGATCCTTGGGAGGGTGCCAGATTTTTTGTGGAAACCTTGGGTTTGGCAAGGTAGCCCCCAAAAGGGTTCAGAGTTTTTAAAAGAGGCAGGAGATTGCATCTTCGGAGAGCAATGCTAGGTTCAGAGGATGAAACAATTATTCTTTTACTCTATCTTGCCTAAAGGTAGTGACCTCGGCCTTTTAGTTAATCTACAAATGGTCTTTTCTTCCTGTTCAGGGCTGGGCCAGTTGTATCCAGGACTATTGCGTTCAGGAATCAGCTTTTAAAAATAGTCTGTAAAGAATCAAAGAGTATGTTTCAAGGAGAGTCTTTCTTTTGATCATTAGATTTCCACATGGATAAAAAAGCCAACCACTATATAATGCTTCTACGCATGAAATGGGAGTCACCACTCTAGATTCCTCACCATGTTGAACTGACCACAGCCTTGGTATTATGAACACTTGAGCATTGCAATATACTGTACACCAGGGCCTCCAAGAAAGATATTGCAAAATCTATAAAAAGAAGTTTCCAAGCTCTGCTGCCACTTAAATAAATTGAATCGCATGATTTAGCTTGCGTTGATATAAAATTCAAGCATCCCAGTAGAGTCTACAAAGCTTCGAAAGGTTCTGGCCCTACATGCATAAGGGTAATGGCCATCATTGACATCAAGAAAGGCAATTTATTTTGCATGAGCCAGATAGAAGTGCAAGAAACGTAGAGGAAGATCGACTTAGATGTTGGGTGCTCACCTCTGGGCCACATTGGGCACATATCTAAGGACTCTTCCTAGTCTGACTGCATCCAAGAAGAAACTGAACCATCATTTGATATATCTTCTTGAAGCTTCGTGGTCTACATCCCCCTTTGGGAACGGTACCCCAAAGAATGAGGACAGACCACCTATGAAGTCAGGAATTGAATAACCTCCATATTTTGAATGATTATTTATGCTAATTTGTCAAATGTGAGATTTCCAATGTTAATTGATTTGTTTTTATTCCAAAGGGAGAAGATGTGTTCTAAATATGTTCTTTTCTCTCAATATGGTTACCAACCTTCATTAATCTTTAGCCCTTCCTTTGTGTCCGTTCCTCACTGTCCCTTCAGGATACTTGTAGTGTTCCAAATGCATCTCTCCAAGCCAAGCTGCATTCCAGACCTGTCAGTTGGTGTCTGGTCAGCTGGTGAGGTGTACGCCAGTGGTTCCCAAACTTTTGACTCCTATGGACCCCCATTGAGTCACCACTGGAATCCGGGGACCCCCAAGCAATTTCTAGGATTTAAATTTCAAACATTAGAACAGTAATTCGAAAAAAATAAACAAACGTGTGCACACAAAACAAATACTTAAATTACTAAGGTTTTTAGGGGCATATTTACAAGTCCCCATCGCCATGGGAACGTCACTTTTTGCGATGTTCCTGTGGCAATAGGTGCTTTGCCTTATTTACAAGGCAGCGTAAAGCCACTTATTGTGGCTTAAAGCTGCCTTGTAAATAAGGACCCCTTTCACGCAATGCTTAGCGTGAAAAAGGTGGGCAGTGGGAGTTTCACTCCAACACTCATTGATTTTGACGCTGCCCTCTATTTACAAGGTCAGTTTAAATAGGAGACAGCACCAGAATTAAGACCATGGAAAACCTGGTCTTAACATGGCGAAACAGAAAAAGCAAAACACCTTTGATTGTTTATGTTCAGAATGGTGACCCTTCCTGCACATAAACAATCTTTAATAAAAATGACGTTTTGTAACTTCCATGTGTGCTGCATTAGGCAGCACACCTAGAAGTGACAATAAGACATTACAAAATTGTTCATGTGCAGGAAGTGGGAACATAGCAGCATCAGGATAATGATAGACTGGGAATAAACATATGTTGCTAACTTTTACCATGCAGTTTGCAAGCAGCTCTTTGACCGTTTATAGGACACTGTGCTAGATTACGATTGTCCCTTATGAATTGCACAGTGACAAAAGAATTTCTGGGACAAAATCAGTAGCCCACTGACCTATGCACATAAAATACTGTTTTTTAAAATGCATTGTACATGTTCTTTGCAGTAGGCATATTAACCCTCTGTGTCACATTAGATAAGTCAAAGCTGCCACTAGACAAAACTCTCATCTCTCTCCAGCAGGTACATTAATCACTGGCATTTTCTTGACACTTTTATAGTTGCTCAAACTGGTAATTTTACAAGGAACTTTGCAGTGCTTTTAAAACTGCTGCCTGCGGACCCCCTGGGAATGTACTACGGACCCCTGGGGGTCCTCGGACCCCAGTTTGGGAAACACAGGTGTACGCTTTGTCTGTGCTCTACCAATAAACCCTCTACTTACCGTGAAGAGGCACCAGCGTTGTTACTATAGGTACTTACATCATGAGCCCTGGTCCACCGCAGACCACGCCCCACCACCGCTGCCTTTATATCGCAACAGCTCTATGAAGGGGCTTCCATCATAAGCCTGCACCTACCAACTTTAATTTAATCAGATGGACCTCTTCATCTAGGGCGGATGAAATTGAGTGCACACTGCATGCTCAAATGAAGAGCATGTAGGAAGCGGATGGTAAATGTATTCACAGTAGCAGAGCAGGCAATCAACATTTTGTAAGAAATGTACATCAGTGGAAACAAAATGGTGGCCTTATTAAGTTTGTGTTGCTGTGAAAAGGGAAATCATAACCTCACTTCTTTAAATAACGGGAGAGCAGATTGAAGAGAGAGGGGTGTGTGGCTGTGGGCAACATCTGGATGTGAATCGGCGAGAAGGGCCTTCCTTTGGCACACATGGCAAGAAGGCCCACAGTATGGATATTGGGTAAAATGTTCAGCGCAGTGACCATTTAAATGCTTTTCTCTCTACACCTTAGAAAGCTAATAAGTGGCCAATAACATATAGCGCCATTTTGAAAAGAGAGCATATAATTACCATGTTCTGCTTTGCAGATAATTTATGTTGTTGGTCCTCCGCTATGCCTTGATTCGTACCCATAACACCTATAACATCAAGGCAAATGTTTTGCATTGCAGAAAAATGTAAGTTAGCAGGCTCAAGGCCTCTTCCATGAGTTACTATTTACATTTTTTTGCAATTGTTTTGTTTTCACGCTGACTTTATCCCTATCAAGTGCTTTGAAGCAAACTCTATGTTCGTTTGGGCACTATGCACATTTAAATCTCTCCCTGTTAAAGCTCCTCCTTAGCCATGTGTTTTGCTGCATTGCTTCCCATGTGGACAGAACCACGGCGGCTGCTGCCAATTCGAATTGGGGGGCGGGGGGCAACGGAGCAGCGTGAGATAAAATAAAAGTTGAAACACTTACCTTTCGTTGCCGGCCTGCGTTCTTCTGCTCCCTTGTCGGCCCACGCTCTTCTGCTCCCTTGTCCTGTCGCACCTCGCAGCTCCTGGCATTACAATCCCCAGGAGCACAGGCTCCCAGACCCCACCCAATCCCAGTGCTTCTCCCAGCATGAGAGAAGCGCTGAGATTGGGCGGAATGGGCCAGTTTAACACTCCGTGGGGACTGGGAGCCTTAGCACTGATGAGGAACAGCCTGGAAATATCAAAGTGCGCATGTAGGTTTGGGCCAGCCAAACCTACATGCCCCTTTCAGTGCCTACTACATCCCCCCCCTGCTGACGTTGAGACCTGGTCCTGCCCTGCCCCAGGATTGCGGTCGCGGACTAAAAGTGAAAAATAAAATGACAATAAAATAGTTTTATTGTCATTTTAAGTTTCTTCTGTGTGCTGGCATTTCGCCAGTGGGGCAACGTTCCTCCGCCATAGCCGAGGAGCCGCCCCTGGGACAGAAGACAGGACAGACTTTTAGGTGTTGGAAGTACAGTATTTAAGAAGATAAGGGGGTCCTTAAGGACGAAGGTAATTGTGGGGAACATGTTTACCTCTGAGTTTTAGAGGGAGAAGGAGCTCACGTGCTTAAATGCAGAGTTTGTGCTCTGGGAGAGGTAAAAGTCTGTATCTCCCTTTTGCCAGCTGGCTGCAGGTGTGCATGGCCGGCGTTGGCATTCATGGTGCCTGGTATGACCATCTTTTTTGGCGCCGCACCCCCCAAATGACCTCCTCCTCAGATTCCCTCACTTCCACCCAACAAAAGTGCCTCGCATCTCTCAATAGCCCTCTCTCAAATACATTTCATTTCTGTTCCAGCGCTGGTAAAGGCTGGCTTTACTAATCCATTCAGCTTTCCACATAAAATACAGATCTGTTCCTTCCAGTGGGCTTATTAACCCTCTGCGCTACTTAACTCCTATCCCTCTAGCAGGAACAGAAATCACAAGTTATCATGGCATTTGTGTTGCTGCTTGAAAGCTGGACATAAAAGTAACTCTGCAACAGGTGCCTTTAAATCGTACGTTATTGTTAAACACAGCACCTGTCTTGAGGTCATTAGTTCCCTCCAGGTCAGCGCCCAGTGCGTCTGCACCGGGCGACCCACCCTAAAGCTGGTCATGCAGGTGTGTTCCGAGGCTACGCACTATTTTCTATGTCTGTTTCAGAGGGAAAAAAATCCTGTTCAGCCCCACCATGAAGGGCCAGACCATTGTGAAGTCACTGCTGTCCTTTGATAAACTATTGCGAGCACTTAGGGATGTAATTGTCTAATTGTAGGCACATTCTGATTTTGGATGTGCGATACTGCCTTCATTTGCTTTTTCATAATTATGCGGAATTTGGGAGAAAAATTAGGCAAAGTTGCGTTCAATTGCACAAAATGTAAAATCACGTTTGGTGCTATATATATAGAACACATTCCACGCTAAAAAAAAAACAGAGCAGCCGCTTGCGCTGCGGTTGTTTTCATTGTTCCAATGTACTCAAGCTAATTTTTTGCCTCGTATTTATGCGCCGTGATATCAAAAAGTGGCAGTAGTAAGAAAATAAAGTGCAGGAGTTACTAAGCCTATATTGTTCTCTTGTATATGTTATGTAACAATAGCAACACGGTGCACAAAGATTACTAGGCAAAGATGTGACTCCAATATACAGCTTTTTGTACTGGAACATTTTGGGTTTATTGTTGTTTTCAGCTTGGATTCTGGAATGTAGTGAGTGTGAGTGCAAACTAAATGTCTCAGAATGCAGTATGTGCCAACTGGTATCGAGAAACCGATGAATCTGTCTGAGCACAAGGCTTTTAAAGCACTCACCTAATGTATCCTTCCCAGGGGCGCAACTAGAGCCATATTTCAGGGGGAGGGGCTAATACTTCCAGCAATGTGTCCTTGTAAAATGTAACTGGTGCTCATGCAAAAGAGCCTTAATACCTTCGGATGGAGTTTGAGCTGTATAAAACTGCAAAAAAAAACAAAGCCTAAGGTGAGTTTGAGCTGTATAAAACTGCAAAAAAAACAAAGCCTAAGGTGAGTTCGAGCCAGGGCCGGACTGGGAACCACATCCGGCCCTGGCAAAGTGCTCGGCGGCCCCCTCGGGAGCCGCCGAGCTCTGTGCCAGGACCGGTTTTCGGCCGATTTTGTTACAGGGCCGATTTTGCAGCTATGCTGCAAGAACGGCCCTGTAACAAAAACGGCCCCCAGGGGCCCAAAACCGGCCCCCACCTGTGCGGTGCACCGGGGGATTGCCCGGTGCCCGCTACGGCCAGTCCGGCCCTGGTTCGAGCTGTATAAAACTGCAAAAAAAAAGCCTAAGGTTACTTTTCAGGAAATGCATTCTCACACTGTGGCAGCAAAAGCAATTTGCAACTTTAAGGGGTAGGCAGAGTGGAGATGCAGGGGATCTAGGAACGGGTGGAAAAACAACAAAGCCTCGTTATCAAGTAAATTGTCTTTTAAAGACCTGTGAAATAATAGAGTGCGGCTGCGATAAGAGGCCAGGCCAGCCAGCCTATAGCAGCTCAAGAACTGCCTGTGTGTGCATGGGGAAGCTTACGCAGCCCTGGCTGTCACTCAACAGGAGGGGTGCTGAAGCCCTTTGAGCCCTATGGGCATTGCACGCCTTATTCTTCCCATGTTGACCTGTCTCCTCTTTGTAAAGCAGCCCCTTGGTCTCTGGCATCTTTCTCCTCTACCGGCTTCTCCCTAGTCCAGCTCCCAGGGATGGAGAGCAATCCTGCAACCCTCTCCGGTGCAGACCATTTACATATAGAACGGTTTGTGTTGTTTTATTACCAGGTGGAGAACCACTAATTGGGAAATAGAATGCAGTAAAAATTGAATGCTTTGCCCTTTAGTCTATTATGAAAGAAAAGCACAGCTTTTGTGGAAAGCCCTGTAAAATGAGTGACTTAGAGCCACTCCTTTGGGTTATAATGTTGCATATTTTTTTTTCCTTTTCCCATAATGCCCTGCTCTGACTTTATCAGTGCCCCCTTCCTCAGTGACTGAGGCAGTAATTGCCCTTAGCTTTCAATAGATTATTTATTTCCTTTGATTTGAAATTTCTTTTACTAGAGTGACTTTTTCCCAGAGAGGTCCTCATTTGTAGCTCACTTCAATCCAGCGCAATCCCTTGCGGTTTATGTTAAGCGTATATAGAGATGTACAGGTTTCGTGCTGAGTTGTCTACCTGCGTCAGGTAGCTTTTGGTCGTGCACAAGCACGGTTGTGATCGCTGCAGTGGCTTCCGGAGCCTGTAGTGCACATCAGTTTCTGTTCTAGTAGTAAGTAGTAGTAGTGGTAGTAAAAACGTTATTGTTCAGTTAATTACAACTTACAATGGATCACAATATAATTACCAAATAGAACATCATCAATAAGTAACATCATAAAATCCATCTTCAGTCAATTAGAATCCCCAAGGGTTATTTCATTAGGCCTCGAGTTAGACTACTATGAAATATAATCCAAATATCATTGCTCAATTAAAGGTTAGTAAGAAAGACTTCAATATTCAAATATTACAGAGAATGGGCCTTATTGCTCCATTTTAGGATTGTGTTTGGAGGGTTCGTACAAACGGTGTTTTAACTCTGAGTGACTAATTTATGCAAAGTAGTCGAAACAAAGTGCCACGTGCCTTTAGTAAGTCACCTATTTCATTTTAAAACTATCTTTTGACAACAGTAAAAAGACAACCTGATTAAAACCATTAAAATTCATACTGTTTAAGACCACTTTATATCATTATTGTTTTCTTTTTGCCTTATTTTCCCTTTTTTCCTGACACAATTTAAATAGGCCTTATGCACACTACAAATGCCACTAAAAATAACCATCCACTAACGATAACCACTTTCTGTTCTAAGTTCTCAGGACCCTTGTGCTTTGAGTCCAAATCAGAAAATGTTTCCTGTGCACCACAGACACACCACTGCAAATATTGTGTTACTATCAAGTGCCTACAGACTTGATTACGATGCCGGTTGGAACGCCACCGACATCCCGTCGGTGGCGGTCCCACTGCTATCGTAATGGTATTTTCCGCCATCCACATTAGGATGGCGGGCGGATGAATGGTGGTCAGAGAGACTGAACGCCTTGGATCCGACGGGCTCAAGAAGTCTGTTGTAGGTGAACTAATATCTACAATGGTGGAGGTGCCTGCCAGGCACTGCCGTAGGGATTACAATGTTCCTTTCTGCCGGCCCCTGGAAAGCGGGGTGCCAATGTAATTTCTGGTATTATAACTTCTAATTCTGTGCGCACTTCGGAAAAATACATCTGCTGTAGGATATAAAGTCTGGAGGAGGACTAGCAGAGGGTTCATGGTGGGCCTACTATGCTAAAAAGAAAGAAAGCAAAGAGAAATACTAAATCTGCTTACGAGTGTATTACAAATGTTTGATTTTACCCCAAGAATGCATTACAAAAATGAGAAATGCAAGCAAGTCTCCAAATATCTTTTCACAGAATAAAAGGTGAGGTTTCCTGGTTACAGTCTGTTCAAAAAGATTAGAGGAGCAAACAGTGCTTTTGAATAGAGAATTTGTTAATGTCAGGAATTCCAGGCACCCTTAGTAAGTCTTTTACTAATTGAATATTATAAATCATTGTTATCATTAGTAGAACATACATAATCTGACAAGATGGCTCGGTGAGTTGAACTTTCGCTGATGACAAAATGCAGTGTTCTGGAAGTTTCAGGTTTGAACACCAGCAGGGCAAACTCAGCCTTCCATCATTTAGAGGTCGTGAATTTAATAACAAAAATAGGGAGTTCGTACCATTAGAAATGGTACGCATTAAAAACAAAATATGAATACTATTTATTTAACATGTTTTTTTTAATTTTGCTAATTTACTAATTGGCATAGATTCCTAGCAGTGGAAATAATTACCTACTCCACAAAGTTCATTCACGCTTTTTGATGATTCCCTCCTTGATTAACTGTAAAGTGATTGATTCTGAGTAAAAAGCTAGTGTGAAGGTTTGCATTCGAGGGCGATTTAATGGCATTTCACCTCCGTGCAGAAAATTAGGCTGTTCTTTATGTTTTTAGTTAACCATGTGTTGTGCCCAGATTTCATTTACTTCGAATATGACCGCTGCTCTGCAGACTATCTGCTGACATTCTGTGACCAGAAAGAGGTATTAGATATTAGAACCAGATCTGAGGAAATGACACTGTTGCTTTTGGCCCTGAACTCATCATGAGAAATAAATGACTCCATAAAAAAGAGCACAGTTTTCAACAGAATAAAATGTATTCCCCCCCACCCCCCCTGCATTTATTTTTAAATGCAGAAAAAACTGAAAATCTGTCATTTTTTAAATGATTTTCAGGGTTGTGTATCATGGCGGCCAGACTAGTAGCTGTTCAGATTGATAGGCAGGGGTCTTATTGTACTAGAACTGTTAGACTTTCAAGCACAAGTGTATATTTATTTGCTAGATGTGGAAACCGAATAGTTGCACTTTTTACAAAAACACAAAATAATTATAAATGAATACAAATAAAAAGTGCAGCAAATAAATAGGATACATACACACTGAACCCCAAACAAAACAAGTTCCATAAAACTGGGATCACAAGTCATAAATGATTCACTTTTGAGAATATGTGACGATCTTTAAAATCACTAAGGGCCTGATTATAAGTTTGGCAGTGTGGGAGCGGGGCGGCATGCCACCGCCCCACTCACACACCGCCAAACTCCACCGCTGACTGCCCGCTGCATTAAAGTTGTAATCTGAGCTAGCGATCCTGTGGCGGCTGGCCCACAGCAATGCCTTTCAAAGGCTCATAGGAGAGCCATAGAAAGGCAGCACAGTGGGACCGCCAGCAGCACGTTTCAGCACGGCATGGACTCTAAAGCCCTGTAGGGCCCACTTAGCTTCCTCACCGCCACCCTTTTCATGGCGGGCTCACTCATAATAAGCTTGGCGGTGCGGCAGCTGCACCGCCAGTATATTTTGGCTTCAGACAGCTGCAAGATGGCCAGGGATTGCAGATCCCTGACAATAGCAGCGGTTCTATGGTGGTCCGACCACCAAAGTCATAATACAGAGGTCAGACCACCAGTGCGGTGGTTACCGCACCGCCACCGTGGGTCTGGTGGTCCATTGGACAGCCAAACTCATAATCGGGCCCTAACTCATTTCTTTACAGAACACATGCCAATGCAGTGTTGCCAGTCAGCACGGTCAGACATGCCTTTAAGGCAATCAGGCATAGACCTATTGATGAAAAAGTAAATGTGATGAAAAATAAATGGAAATAGTTATATACAAAAGGAAAGATGCCTTCCTCTGCACAATCCGCATTGCAGGCTATCGTGGCCAAAAGGATTTGATGCAACCTTGAGTTTTGTGCCAAGGTAAATTTGAGGCATGTTTCTTTATCTGTTGGTACATTTACCAGTGGACTCCTAGTATAGTAATACCACTCCAACCACTGGTGGTGTATATGACTATTTCCCTTTATTTTTCATTACATTTATTTTTTTAACACTTCTATTTCCACATACCTTGAAGTAGCTTCCTTAAGGTCCTGAAGAAGACCGCCACACCTCTGTTGAGGGTATTAGGCTGAAACATGTTAACATACTTTTCACTCTGTTATAGCTCTGTTTTTAATCTTGGCCCAAGGGCGCCCCAATAAAGTCTGTTGCATACCCTAGAGTTATTTTTTACTTCACACTCATTTTGCTCTGCACACCTCTTCACACCAAGCTCATCTAAGGGTATTTAGTATATCTATCTTTACCAAAACACATCCCTTAGTGCCTCCCCATCAGAGAGGGGGTTGTAGCCTGCATTATGACTAGGTTCATAATGCAAGGAGGTTACCCTATGATGAAGCATGCCACCTTCAGGTGGGTGAGGGAAACAGTCTTTTAAAAGGGACATTCCGGTAGCACTTTTCCGTTTATTAGACCCAGGGGAATCTTTTGTGTTGATGGTTTCTGACTGGGGGAGTTGATCCCTGCAGGCATTTAAACCTCCTCTGGCCATCTCTGTGTTTCGATTTGCATTTTAATTGCCAATATGATGAATGGCAACTACCTCCCCTTTCAAATCGGATTCCATTCTTTTGAAGGTATTTATGCTTTACTACTGTGATTTCCTCTCCTCCATGCAATTTATCACACGCGTACGCTGAAAATATGAAGTTCTTCCTGCAGGAACAGGATTCTTCACAAGATGAAAGTTGCACAAATGGAGGCGATTACTGGTTAAATGTCCAACTATCCTGGGCTCTAGGAGGGGCTTGTATAAAGCACTGTCCCTCAGCCAGCCATAACCTGGAGTGCAATCATATGTTTTTTAAGAGTATGAGATTTGGGTCAGGCTAGACTGGTGGAAAAGTGTATAATTGTGTTTATTCTGTAGTTAAACTTTTTGCTATTGTTTTAATGAATAACAAAGTCTTTGCAATGATTGAGTAGCTGTTTATGTAGTAACCACTACACATAGTGTTTAGAGCTTTTTGGGAAACATTAGTCTTACCAGGTCATTACTTTATTATTTTAAGAACAATTACTTCTATTGTATGTATTATTTGCATATCGCGGCTATCGCTCCAAGAGAGCATCTTGGCGCTGGGCAGAGATTTAGATAACGCTCAAAATTGTTGAGGTTTAATGCGAGAGATCATATAAGTGAGAGGCACAGGTAGTCCTGGGCTGGGACAATCCAGGTTTTCAGTAATTTCCTAAAGCAACGTACTCGTACTGTACAATTTTATCGCTGATTTATGGCATTGCCGAATAGTTTTACTCGACTTGAATAACAAAGTCAGATCAATGTTTCTAACTTCTCATATAAAGACGATGCAATTGCATCTTCTAAAAGAATCGATAGTGTCAGTGATTGGATCTACTGGAACAGAGCCTGGGTTGACTGATTACATTTTCTTTTGTGGACCTATCGGCAGCCTGGTAAATTATGTAATTACTACTGTCCTCGTCAAAGAGCTGTTCTGCTCCAGCATGAAGATGGTGCTTGTCTAGAAGATGCCTAGATAGCAAACCTCGTGGTTTTGCAGTGCATGGGTTACTAGTTAAATATTTTGGGTCTGAATGACCATGGGTACAGCCTCAAAACTGAATTATAATCGGTATTCAGTGTGGACAAGAGATCTTTCGAACTGATGATTAATATTTTGTAGAGAAGCACAGAGGACAAGCATTGGCAAAGCCTCCATACAGCTATCTGACAGCTGCATGCAATTGAGGATCATTTTTTTAAGTACTGCATGTGCGCAGAGATGTGTGCGTTATATGTACACATTCCCAGATGGATCATGCAAAGCCACACATGTAGATATTCACACAGAGCACTGAAATTCAAGCACCCAATGCATGCAGTCCAACACACATCGAGGCACCCGTGTCTCCCATTCACACACAACAGTACACGTACAAACACACACATATGGAAGTATGGATGGAGGACATATGTCCAGGAGTTCAAACAGGAGCTCATTTAGTGTAGCTCATTCACACAAGAATTAAGAGAATGTCCAACAGGTAAGATGGCTTCATGTCTAAAGAATCAAGCAGCAATATTCCCTTATGATATTCAACAAATGCCCTCCAGTGGATTGACCACCTGCGAGATTTCCATCAAGGAATAATGAATAAGATTAAAGAAACAAAGTTGAAAATAAAAAAAACACAAAAATAAAAATGTACTGACTTTGCAGGAACAGTTCAGCACTGTGGTAGCACTGCAGTATGAGCATGTAGTTTCTGTATAGCGCCTCGCTCTAATTCCTGCGATTGCAAGATCTCTATACCTCTCAGGGATTCTACTTCCAAGTAGTAATGTACACATGAAGAAAGATGCTGCCTATACTTTGAAAAATGAGGCTGCCTATACTTTGAAAAATGAGGCTATGTGAAACTGTGTGTCTAGATTTTTAGACACATTACTTTTGAGCCAATCTTAAGGGAAATGAGGCTGAAAGCTGCATAATGCCGCCAATACTTTGTCACACGTTTGTCAGTGAGAAAGATGCTCCAACACCACTGAGGCAGAAGAGGATTGCTTGGTGCATCTTAAACATATTAAAAGTATGGTAATATATTAGGAGTGCCCCTTCAGAGTCTGTGGTTTGTTGCAATGTAATTAGAATGTGGAGCTTTAAAATGTACCATGTGGTCCTGTTATTTCCAAAATGTTCTTGGGGGTCAACCCCTCACTAAATTCAACTGAGTTTAGTTGTGCCTACTTTGTGTAATTCGAGGGAAGATGTTTGTGCACCCCAACTTTGGAGGTTCGCTTGCTGCCGCTCGCTAAACCCCACCAATTGGTTAATGCAGTGACAATTGGTTAATGCATTGACAATTGGTTAATGTATTGCCACCAGTGCATGGACCCAATCTATGTGTTATGTCCCCAATCTATTCCTTATGTCCCCAATCTATTCGTTCCTTTAAAATAACTGGTATTTTATTTTGTGGAGCCGTGATAGTTCTTGACGGTTCTCTGGTCTCCAGATTTTTATAGTGAAAATCTGAGACATCTAGTGGTTCTTGATTAACACAAAAGCATGTTTTGTTTTTCAAAAGCAAATTAACATCAGGCGATATTTACTTCGCAAGCTCACAAAAAATCATATGATATCTCCCTCTTGTTTTACAAAAAGAATTGGCTCTAATTGGTTTACTTGTGCTATGTGACGTGTGCTTGGGAGGATTTTCACGTTGTAGCCCCCTTTGGTATAGGGCATTGGCTTTGGTTTTTTTTGTCTTTTAACAAAAAATTGTTTCTAAACAAACCCTCTAACATTGTGAAGATTATGCCATCCTATTTCAATCCTTATTGCAACTGGGCCAGTAATCTGGAGACTAGCACAAACTCCCAGTTTTACAGATTGAATGAAATTACAATACAGATCCGTTAGATATTCCCCAGATAAATTTACGGTGAAATGTAGGTGGGGATAAATACACCACTCTGTGTTCAATGCGTACTCCAACGCTCACCTCATTACAAGTGCATTAAGATGTAATGCACTTGTAATAAGGGGAATGGGATATTCACCGTAGGATATAAGGAACTTGTAATAAGGCGGACGGGATATTCACATAAGACTATAATGCACTTTTATTAGGGCAGACGGAATATTCACATAGGAATATAAGGAACTTGTAATAAGGCGGACGGGATATTCACATAAGGATATAATGCACTTGTAATAAGGCGGATGGGATATTCACCGTAGGATATAATGCACTTGTAATAAGGCGGACGGGATATTCACATAAGACTATAATGCACTTGTATTAGGGCAGACGGAATATTCACATTAGGATATAATGTACTTGTAATAAGGCGGATGGGATAATCACCGTAGGATATAATGCACTTGTAATAAGGCGGACGGGATATTCACATAAGAATATAAGGAACTTGTAATAAGGCGGACAGGATATTCACATCAGAATATAATGCACTTGTAATAAGGCGGACAGGATATTCACATAAGAATATAATGCACTTGTATTAGGGCGGACGGAATATTCACATTAGGATATAATGTACTTGTAATAAGTCGGACAGGATATTCACATAAAAATATAATGCACTTGTAATAAGATGGACGGGATATTCACATAAGAATATAATGCACTTGTAATAAGGCGGACGGGATATTCACATAAGAATATAAGGAACTTGTAATAAGGCAGACAGGATATTCACATAAGGATATAATGCACTTGTAATAAGGCGGATGGGATATTCACCGTAGGATATAATGCACTTGTAATAAGGCGGCCGGGATATTCACATAAGGATATAATGCACTTGTAATAAGGCGGATGGGATATTCACCGTAGGATATAATGCACTTGTAATAAGGCGGACGGGATATTCACATAAGACTATAATGCACTTGTATTAGGGCAGACGGAATATTCACATTAGGATATAATGTACTTGTAATAAGGCGGATGGGATATTCACCGTAGGATATAATGCACTTGTAATAAGGCGGACGGGATATTCACATAAGAATATAAGGAACTTGTAATAAGGCGGACAGGATATTCACATCAGAATATAATGCACTTGTAATAAGGCGGACAGGATATTCACATAAGAATATAAGGAACTTGTAATAAGGCGGATGGGATATTCACCGTAGGATATAATGCACTTGTAATAAGGCGGACGGGATATTCACATAAGACTATAATGCACTTGTATTGGGGCAGACGGAATATTCACATTAGGATATAATGTACTTGTAATAAGGCGGATGGGATATTCACCGTAGGATATAATGCACTTGTAATAAGGCGGACGGGATATTCACATAAGAATATAAGGAACTTGTAATAAGGCGGACAGGATATTCACATCAGAATATAATGCACTTGTAATAAGGCGGACAGGATATTCACATAAGAATATAATGCACTTGTATTAGGGCGGACGGAATATTCACATTAGGATATAATGTACTTGTAATAAGGCGGACAGGATATTCACATAAGAATATAATGCACTTGTAATAAGGCGGATGGGATATTCACATAAGAATATAATGCACTTGTAATAAGGTGGATGGGATATTCACCGTAGGATATAATGCACTTGTAATAAGGCGGATGGGATATTCACCGTAGGATATAATGCACTTGTAATAAGGCGGACGGGATATTCACATAAGAATATAAGGAACTTGTAATAAGGCGGCCGGGATATTCACATAAGGATATAATGCACTTGTAATAAGGCGGATGGGATATTCACCGTAGGATATAATGCACTTGTAATAAGGCGGGCGGGATATTCACATAAGACTATAATGCACTTGTATTAGGGCAGACGGAATATTCACATTAGGATATAATGCACTTGTAATAAGGCGGACAGGATATTCACATAAAAATATAATGCACTTGTAATAAGATGGACGGGATATTCACATAAGAATATAATGCACTTGTAATAAGGCGGACGGGATATTCACATAAGAATATAAGGAACTTGTAATAAGGCAGACAGGATATTCACATAAGGATATAATGCACTTGTAATAAGGCGGATGGGATATTCACCGTAGGATATAATGCACTTGTAATAAGGCGGACGGGATATTCACATAAGACTATAATGCACTTGTATTAGGGCAGACGGAATATTCACATTAGGATATAATGTACTTGTAATAAGGCGGATGGGATATTCACCGTAGGATATAATGCACTTGTAATAAGGCGGACGGGATATTCACATAAGAATATAAGGAACTTGTAATAAGGCGGACAGGATATTCACATCAGAATATAATGCACTTGTAATAAGGCGGACAGGATATTCACATAAGAATATAATGCACTTGTATTAGGGCGGACGGAATATTCACATTAGGATATAATGTACTTGTAATAAGGCGGACAGGATATTCACATAAGAATATAATGCACTTGTAATAAGGCGGATGGGATATTCACATAAGAATATAATGCACTTGTAATAAGGTGGATGGGATATTCACCGTAGGATATAATGCACTTGTAATAAGGCGGACGGAATATTCACATAAGACTATAATGCACTTGTAATAAGGCGGACAGGATATTCACATAAGAATATAATGCACTTGTAATAAGCCGGACGGGATATTCACATAAGAATATAATGCACTTGTATTGGGGCGGACGGAATATTCAGATTAGGATATAATGTACTTGTAATAAGGCGGACAGGATATTCACATAAGAATATAATGCACTTGTAATAAGGCGGACGGGATATTCACATAAGAATATAATGCACTTGTAATAAGGCGGACGGGATATTCTCATAAGACTATAATGCACTTGTAATAAGGCGGACAGGATATTCACTTAAGAATATAATGCACTTGTAATAAGGCGGATGGGATATTCACCATAGGATATAATGCACTTGTAATAAGGCGGACTGGATATTCACATAAGAATATAAGGAACTTGTAATAAGGCGGCCGGGATATTCACATAAGGATATAATGCACTTGTAATAAGGCGGATGGGATATTCACCATAGGATATAATGCACTTGTAATAAGGCGGACTGGATATTCACATAAGACTATAATGCACTTGTAATAAGGCGGACAGGATATTCACATAAGAATATAATGCACTTGTAATAAGGCGGATGAGATATTCACCGTAGGATATAATGCACTTGTAATAAGGCGGACTGGATATTCACATAAGAATATAATGCACTTGTAATAAGGCGGATGAGATATTCACCGTAGGATATAATGCACTTGTAATAAGGCGGACGGGATATTCACATAAGACTATAATGCACTTGTAATAAGGCGGACAGGATATTCACATAAGAATATAATGCACTTGTAATAAGGCGAACGGGATATTCACATAAGGATATAATGCACTTGTAATAAGGCGAACAGGATATCCATCCCATATGTGACATTGTATCCTTTGACAAACTCTGAATCAGGCCCTTAAAAGCAAATCCCCTCCATCATCTTACCAACCACTGACCCTCAACACTCAGGACTATGCTGTGGAGTTTTGGCAAATAAGCTGATCTCTACCTTTACAACCAAATAATGAATGCAGAGCACTATGAGGCAATACCAGAGGCAGATGTGCACGATAAAAGAACCACAGCCCATGAGACATATTTAGTTTGCCAATTTATTATTAGATAAATGCAAAACTATCAAATCGGTTCTTTTCCGTATGCCATTATTGCACGCTGGCATGTGACTGATTACAACAATAAAATGCTGTGCATGGGCAATGCTTGTATATTTTTAGAGCAGGAAATTAATGACATTGAGCGCTAATCATTTATCACAAAATCATATCTGTTGGGTTCTTCCCTTAAGGATTATTATTAATAACTTGTTTTTATATAGCACTTCATACCACAGTCTGCCTTTTCTAAGGACTGTAAATAATAATTCTTACTATTACCCACTTACGGTTCTCAATTTACCGACCTTTGGGAGGAAGGAAGGATAAGTCGCCTTGCCAGGATTCGAAATTTTAACCTGCCGTAATCATGCTTTTTGTCAGCGGTCAACATTCTGCATGTAGGTCTGTCCCTCTCGTTCGGTAGTAGCATTTTATGCAATTTGGTGCGATAATACTTAATAACATGTAAAAGGATTCTATAACACTAGTATTTTAAGTGCTTTCATTTGACTTTGAAATGATGAATTGATCTTACGGTAAAGTGATACAATTGAGCAAAAGAGCATTCCATAACTACGTGCTTGCTTGCTTTGTAGTCAGCAGCTGAGTATGTCAAGACCCACCTTCCAGAGGTCCTCAAGCATCATCTCCAAGACTATGAAAAGGACAAAGAAAACAGCGTCCTGTCCTACCAGAGCATCCTGGAACAGCAGATTTTGTCAATTGACCGTGAAATGTTGCAGAAACTCACAGGGTCCTATGATGAAGCAGGTAGGTTTATTTTATGAAGAATATGGATGACATCTTCATGCATTTGTCAATGTTTTATTTTACAACAATGTGGTTCTGAAATTCAGACTTCGGCCCTGATTTATAGTTTGGCAGATGGGTACTCCGTCACAAGCCGGATAGATATCCCGTCCACCTTATTACAATTGCTATAGTATATAATGCACTCGTAAGAAGGCGAATGGGCTACACATTACATTTGTGGCGGTTAACTCTTCTGCTAGACTCTACATCGGGTCCTTAGATTGGAGTAAGAACAATGAATGATATGAATATGAATTTACCAAAAATAATTGCAAGTGTAGAATAAGAGTTAAATTTGATCATCAGTAAAGAGGCATTGGGTTACAGAATGCCAGAAAAATAGTTTGGTTGATTCAAGTCACACACAGATGTCAAGGCTTGCAAAGTCAAAAGGTTGAACCCCCAGAGAGCCAACCCAACATTTCATTAGTCCAAGGGTGACAAAAAGAGTATTATTTACAACACCTATAAAGTGCAAGACTGTTTTGTTTAAGAGTTGAGGTATTTAAGAATAAATTCTTCTTTTTCTTCTTCTTTCCATTAAATATTACTATATCACAAATTAAAAGTTCCAGCCACCATCTTCCATCTATTGATGATATAGATTTATGTTAGGAGATTTAGTGGTGTAGCCTCTACACAGGCAGAAACCTCCTTTCTTTTTCAATTTTTAATATGGAATGTGTTCCAACATCTTGGCTCCACTATTACAGATTGCATCACCTAAGACAACTCCTTTATGGTGTGGAAGCTGCTCATTCTATCCATAGATAAAAATATGCAGAACTAGTGACTTTCATAGAAAAATTTGCGACCAATGAGATGGAGAGCAGTTTGCCATCCAATACAGATTTTACTGCTTTATCCACACATACGGGGATTTTCATTACAAACTAAATGTTAACGTTTAATCTGTGTAGGTTTCTAGATAAAGTTTTAAGCAAACTTCTTAGTTCCTTGATGTGTAATAGATGTGACTGCATTGTGTAACATTTTCTCTCTAGTGTTCCCATGTTATAATAAAATCCCTCTCTAATACACTACTTCCTGTTTATTGCCTGTGACAGGGCAGCTGGATGTAAGCCAATGCTGAAAGGTTTTAGCACTCTCTAACTGGCTACTAATACAGATCATTTGTTAGAGTATGGCCTTACCATTCAAGCAAGAGAAGTATCTCTATTCCTATTGGGCCAGATCATAAAATCACGTTGTGTGTGCAAAATTGACTTTTCATTACTAGAAAATGAATGTTTATCACAGAATAAAAGTACATTTTATTGGTGACAATGGCCTAAGCTGCCAGTCTGTAATTGACAATAATATCAAGGTCTCTGGAACATTAAAGTTGTTCCCTTCTTTGCCGCGTGCAGCCTCTTGCAGGAACATTTAGAACTAGGTTTTGTTGTGATGAAGGGAATATTTTACTAGGTACGCATTCACAGGAACTTCTTTCTTTAGCAGAAGGCCTATAAAATATTAAAATAACAGATTGTGAAAATGACATTTGTTTTTCCATCTTATGTTTTTTATGGGGTTATTAAAATTTTAACAAGATTGCTGAGCTTGTGGAATTCTAAAATGTAATAGTTCTATTCCTCTGTCAACCTCATTATTTATTATATTTTATTTATTAGAAGACGTTCTAAATGGAAACTCATGAAACATTTCGATACACGACAGTGCATGCATGTAAGTGCACATCAGAAAAAAGCTTGGCTGGTTTAAACAGCTGAAAAATGTTTGTGCCAAAAGAAAAAGTAGTGCCTGGCTGATACCAATCTGTGTGCCAGCAGAATAATGCCTTCACGATTTCCATGCCAAAAGACAAAATGGCATCAGAATTCCCGATGTTACGCTAGCCGAAACGTGTTGAGTTTCTGTCACAGCACAGTGTACCAACAAACTATGCACTTTGAAGCAGTGGCGTAACAAAACCTGAGGGCTCCGCTGAAAAGTATATGGAGGGCCCCCCCCTGATTCCAGTCAGGAGCTCTTAGGCCAGGGACCCAACACCATTGCAACGTGCCAGAGGGGAGCCCCTGGAGCTGGGTGGGCCCCACACCATGGGGGCTGCAGGGGCTAATGTTACGCCACTGCTTTGAAGTGCGCTGGCCCCTTTCTTTGACTCAGAAGAGAGTAGGAATTTGAGATACCTTCACGGCCAAGTGGACAAATAAGGACAATAGTAAATGCCCCTTTTGCGATAAGTGTGAAGAGTCTTATGCTCATGTTCTCTCTGTGTGCCCAGCATACACAGCTCCGCGCAAAGCGCGGCTGGCTCCATTATGCAGATTGCTGTCTACCAGAATATGTAGCACTGCAATGAGGATATTGCAAAATGAGACTCTCCCATGTATTGCAACAGCTCTAGCCAAGTATCTGAGCTGGATGTGGGCTATAGATCAAAATCTATTCTAACCAATTGATTAATCGATGTCTGGCATCTATGTCTGCAGCTTATCCTTTTTAATCATTGTGTATGCTTAATTACCTATTGTAATTTTAATTAGGACAATCCAATTTTTTATCTAATGCTTTATTCTAGATGTTTAATACGATTTTTAATCAAGTGTAAGATTGATGTGTATTTATTAACCCTCTTATTGTATTTTTAAAATTATTTGCACTGAAACTTTTTGTAACAAAAATGAGATTTATTAGATGTATTTCGCTTTTATGACATTTATTTGTCAAATAAAGCTTTTTGGATTGGAATTTGAGATATTATGGAGGGTGGCAATCCTCGGGGAAGCCGTGCCCTGCCACAAATGTATCCTGGCACGGATGATGCTACTGATGTGAGTAAAATAGATCAGTGCACTAACTGAATTTGCCTAGAGTTATTCTCAATGAGCCATCCTCTGTGGGCCGATACTGAAGTAATCGATGGATGCCCAGCGGGCAAAATTGTTTTAAAGATATGTGCCAGGAATGCTTCTTACTGTGCTAGGAAGGGATTGAAGGCTGCATCCAGGGGCTGCCCACAATACCAGGGGACTATTCTCTCACCTAAATTTTGCAATACAACCTATTATACTTCTGCGTAATTGTCTGCAGATTATCTGGTTTTCTAGAAAAAAACATAATTCAACTTTGACTTGCTGCATGCACATTGTTTTGCTTGAGATACTGATGCTGCCACAAGTACTGCTCATTGCACCAGTCTTGCTGCTCACTGGTGCCTCTCCACATGTTCCAGGGCAGCTTCCTCTGTCCTGAGGGGCTGATATTCATGTGACCGGGGATGATGCGTAACTTCCCGCTGGGCTTGCACTTGAGGGTTCTGGCGTCTAACTTTGGAGCTGGGGAAATGGGGTGGAGTCCTGGCATTGGCTCAACGTCCGAGCAAGGCCCATCTCTCAGCCACCTCACATCAATTGTCCAGGTCTTTTTTCAGTATATTTTCTTACTTTTGTTGAAATATATGTAGTAATCATTTGTTAGTAGTTTAGTTTTTGATTGTAAGACATTTGTGTTTATTTTGTAACCCACTGAAATGATGTTATATCAGAATCATATAATTACTTGTATATTATCATGTGCACGACCATCTTTTTTATTATAAACGAATACAAATAAATTTCTAAAATATTTTCAAGTAGTTTAAGTATTTTCGCACTGAGTTTTTTTTTACTATGTTGTTTGAGTTAATGAGTGTTTGAATTAGTCTACCTTATACTGCCTAGGAGTTTTGCCTTCTGCTGTATCAACGTCCAAGCAAATCATGTTACTTCCCAGTGCCTAAAAAGGAAAAAAAGATAAACCCGACCTCGTGTGATGTAATCTGGTGCTCATGTAAAGCGCTCAAAATCATTTCGGCCATTTTCACACTAGAGAAACTGCAAAAAAAATAGTAGTGTGTATTATAAATGTTATCTCAAGGTGCATGATACGTGGTAGGGTCTGTGCCTATTTACCTTGTTTGTTGCAGAGGATGGAAAGCATGCCATGCGTTGCTGCCAATGTGAATTTGGTGCTGCCGGAGACTGATTTCCATGTGCCAGGTCTGATGCCCCTTGTGTGCTTGAAAAAAGATTGCATTAGATTAAATGTCAGCCCATTGAACCCAGCCCCCATGGCCAGTCTATGCTGGGTGAGCCAAAGGATTTCTTGGTTTTATATACTGCATTTGTCTTGAATGATTCAGAAGATTGCTATTAAATAGGGCTGTAGTAAGGGCAATGCTCTCATTGTGTAATGCCTAATGTTTTTCTTATATGTTCTGCTATTCACCTCTCACTTCTGTTTCTGAGCTTGAAGATCTGACTGCTAAGCAGCTAGTGTTCAGAACCCTCCTGCCACATGCAACCCCTATGCAACCTTGAATTTTTCAAATATGTAAAGTATCAGCGGGTGTAGCCGTTCTGTGGAGAATTTAAAGCACAACGCCTTCTGTGAAGCTCTTTAGGAGGATCAGACAACAGAAATGATCTTTGGGTGTTTGAGGTAGGTCCTGTGAAGGAATGGTCACAGGAAAGTCAAGCTAGGTGAAGAAGACCTTCTTAAATAGGCTCTTGCTCTCTCTGAACAAAATGAGGCTAGTCAGGGCACAAAGTTGCGGATCTCATGGGAGAGCCTGTATAGCGCATTGCACTTTCATCGGCTCATCTTTGTGATTGATCCACCTGAATTGGGCCAAGCAGATTGTCTTAGTGCTGTTGAATGCAGTTTGACATTTTGCAGCATGGAGGGAAAACAACTTTTGTAGACCCGTGATCAATGGAAGGCTCCATTTTGATGCATCTGTAGATTTTTTTTAACTTGATGCTGTGCTTCTCCGGAACCCAGTACTGTATTCATCAACTTTTTTATATGAATGTTCTGTATCATATTAAGGGAGTTACCTTGCCTCATTTTGGATTCTTTCCTTTTTAGGATTCCCACATAGATCCTGTTCCTTTGGGTTAAAGGGAACAGCACCAGTACGCTTTTGAGTGCCACCCGGTGGTTGTCCAAGTGCAGTGGGTGGACATTTTTGAGTGTCAGAAGTTTGGAAGTTTGTTTTCTTGACAACGATATTCTTACTGTTTGCCAAATAAGAGAGCTTGATTTTAATACCATGGGCGTGTTCTTTACTTTTTTTGGTGGTGAATGGATTGCTCTCCGGGTTTAAGGAAAATCAAACATAAGGTTCCCCTGAGAGTATTGTCTCATCAGTACCTCTGTTTGTCTCTGTTCAGATACAGATAACTGATTGGTTTCCGTATGTAGATGCCCCTGGCATTTGGCGTATACCCAACTGTCACTAGAAAGGTACACTTCTCACAGGGTTTGGGAAACTTGAGGGATCATTTAGTCTGTGGCTTGTGAGCTCCACCATAAATTGGCAGGGCTCCCACTTTTCCAAACCTGCAGTTTCCACACCTCATTAAGAGGGGGGGGGGGGGCGCGACTACTGATTGATCACCTGTGGAGCCTCCTTACCAGCCGCCTTTCCTGCATGTGGCGGCAGTAGAAAACCAAAATCCCTTTATTAACCATGTGTCTTGAATACACACAATGGATCTTAAGTAGATTCATAATGATAGCACATCTCCTACACTCTTCTGTCATATCTTCATTTATGTTTTAGTCCACATGGCCTATACCTTTGTGTTGCCGAAGTCTACAGAATTAATGCACCATGCACTGTTTCAATGATTTGACTTTGGAGCACATTTGACAGGGTTCCGGTCTCATACAGCGTAACGTACACTAATACACTTTGTACTCCCGAAATCTGTGACTCATTTTCATCCCGTGGCTTTAGTCTGTCTACCTATGGGAGACATTGAACCTACAACTACATGCCTGAATGTCTGGAGCAGAACAACAGATGAGTCATGACATAGTTGTCATATGCCTGTGCCACATAAACATCCGCCAAAAAAGATCTCAAGCTACTACAGAGCAAAGTGTTCAGTCTGTCACAATTGACAACTGAGTAATGATAACTATTAGGATTACAACAAGAGATGATAGAGACATTACAATAAAACAAAGGAGGCACACGCCAGTATATGTCTTAGAGGGAGCTGTCTTTGGGCGGGAAGGGGGTGCTGACTTTGAATGTGGTGTTATGATGGGGGAAGGCTGGTTGAGAAGTTTAGTTGGGAGGATAGGAACCTTGGACCTTTCACTCTTTTTTTTTTTTTTCTCCAAATTTTATTCTCCTTGCAGCCATGGATGATTTCCCATTTTAAAAATCTCACTGGCCCCGGTAAGTCCACAAAGGGTCTTTCCTGATTTGGGGAGGGGTCATCATTTCCAAAAGGCAAGGTGAAAGTGTTTCTGATGCACTCCCACAGCATCACTCGAACTTATGGAACAAATGTCGGACTTTTTGGGAATTCGCAAAGAATCTATGGAGTGTGCCTGGGAAATTATGGCGATCATAGTTTGAGTACCATCAAGGGTAGCATTTCCAGAGATGGTTTTTTTCATATGGCAATGCAACACAAAAGTATATTAGTGCTTGTACTTGTTTCTACTTATTCACGTGGAAAATATTTTTTCCAAGGGAAAACACCTTTCCTTGGAGCCCATCCCGCAAAGGCGGTTTCTTCTATTAGCTGAGTGGGAAATTACCTGTAATTGTTGATGAATATCTACAAACTTGAAAGTTTGGGTGTTCACTAAAGTTTACATGTTGACCCACTGAGGAAAAAACACTGACCTGTCTGTACAACTAAATGTGGCAATACAGTGTTCCACCTTACTGGCAGAATTTACACATTTGCAAATACACTTTGCGTGGTTAAGTATACCAGTCCTGATTCGGAGAATCACAATTGGTAATTCCAGTGCACAAAGTGGACATTTTGTGCTCCCAAGGTCAGTATAGGCTGCTACGGGGCAGTAGTGATGGGGCGGGTTAGAAAACAAGAAGAGAAAATTCCCTTATCAGTCTGTCGCTGCCTCTCCTCCATCCTCTTCGGTCGACGCAGGAAACAGGAAGCACAACGGCTCCCAGAATCCCTTAAGCCATTCATGATGCTGCTGTCACCAGCATGACAGCAGCATTGTGATTGGTCTTAGTCGCCGTTTCGGCTCTCAGACAGGAAGTGGGAGGCTGTGCATGTTCTCCACCCGGCTGTGCAATGCAGCTGGGTGGAGAAATGCTAAGTGCGCATAACTATATTCGGTCGGTCCAAGACAGCCGGCCAAACCGTCACGTGCACTTGGAAAGTTCCCACCACTCCTCCCCCTGCTCTGTGGGAAGCCCAGTCCTGTCCCGCCCCACACCTAAACAGAACCAGTGCTGGAAAATGAAATAACATGGTGTTATTATCATTTTATTTTCCCTGTGGGGCGACGCTCCTCCGCCTTAGCGGTGTGTGACATGCTTTAGTGGTCAGGCCCGGGTGGCCAAGAATGAGACCGGGCCTGGCCAGGGCTCGGATGAAGTTGGAACGGGGAAAGCAGTTGAAATGACAAGTCATCATCAATTCATCTTTCTTCGGTTAAGATCTAGCCATAAAAGATGCATAAAACCTTTAAAAAGCAACATACCTATATATATATATATATATATATATTCACTGAAAAAACCATAGGTTTCACACATGTTATAGTTAGCGGAAATTTTACTGATAAAAAACCAATGAAATTCCCCCGTTATAGTTAGTGCAGGCAACTATAACTCACGCGCCCGCAATCTTCTGCTGATGACATATGTGTCTTTATGAAAAAAAAATATTTGTAATATATGTATAGCTAAAAATGTATGGAAGAAGACATGGGCAAATAAGTGTCTAAATACAGTATTAGCATCAGCAGAGGATTGCGGTCGCGTGAGTTATAGTTGCCTGCACTAACTATAACGGGGGAATTTCATTGGTTTTTTATCAGTAAAATTTCCGCTAACTATAACATGTGTGAAACCTATGGTTTTTTCAGTGAATATATATATGTATGTATATATATATATATATATATTCCCCCGTTATAGTTAGTGCAGGCAACTATAACTCACGCGACCGCAATCCTCTGCTGATGCTAATACTGTATTTAGACACTTATTTGCCCATGTCTTCTTCCATACATTTTTAGCTATACATATATTACAAATATTTTTTTTTCATAAAGACACATATGTCATCAGCAGAAGATTGCGGTCGCGTGAGTTATAGTTGCCTGCACTAACTATAACGGGGGAATTTCATTGGTTTTTTATCAGTAAAATTTCCGCTAACTATAACATGTGTGAAACCTATGGTTTTTTCAGTGAATTTGTACGGTTTTTTAAATGCTAAGTTACTTTACGCCATTAGTGGCGTGCGCGCCCACTTAACGCATTTCGTTCCGTGCGCGCACGGTGCGCTTCGCGCACCGTGCGCGCACAGTGAGCACGCGGTGCGCTTTGCGCACCGCGCGCCCACTTTGCGCACTTAGTGCCGTGCACGCACGCTGGGCACGCGGTGCGCTACGTGCACCGCGTGCCCACGTTACGCTAGATGGGCCATGTACGCACGATGCGCTTCGCGCACCGTGCGCACATGGAGGACATATGATGCACTTCGTTTTGAAAGGTAAGATTTTAATTTTTCGTATATTTTATTAAGCCATGCACAAATGGTGCCCTTCGGGCACCATTTGCACACGGGGTGGAGAGAGTGTGGATAATTTATTTTTTTATTATTTTTTTTAAAAATATTTTAGTTTATCTCCGGTGTAATAAGCCATGCTCAATTGGTGCTCTTCGGGCACCAATTGCACACGGGGTGGAGAGAGTGTGGAATTTTTTTTTTTTTTTTTAATTTTTTACCGTACGCGTACGGTAAGCGTAATCGGCGAAATTACCGAAAAAATAAAAATTCCGTTTTTGGCCTTGGGGGATCTTTGGGGACTCCCTCAACATGGCTATGTGTGTGGGAGCTGTCTAAACAGCCCCTTTACATGTTTTTGGGCTTTATATTTTAAAAATCACTCTCAGTGCGAGAGAGAAAATGGTGACCGCCGCTTCCTGGTTTCGGCCGATTCGAATGTTTACTTAGATCTAAGAGCCAATCAGAATCGCGCTCGCGCACGCCACCGTACGCGTACGGTAAGCGTACCGTAAGCGCACCGTAAGCTGGCTCAGATATATATATTGATTTAAAGGCTATTTTTTCTGAATCTACTGAACAGATTTACACCAAACCTACAAAAGGCACTTCCTTGACCTGAGGACTACCTCTCTGCCAAATTTCTAGTAATTCTGTTCAGCCGTTCGGGCTGTAGCCCTGTCTATGGAAAAATGCATGGGAAAAACGCGTTTTGGGACCCCCCTTTTATCTCAGCCCCCGCTTGACGAATCCCCCCGAGACTTTCAGGGTAGGAGCGGAGCGTAGCGCCCCACCTATTTTGAAAAATTCGCGAGGATTCGTCGACCGGCGCCAAAGTTATTCAAAATAGAATGTTGCGGATTTCCTATGGAAACGTGGTCCTAACTATAACTACCTACTGGCGACATATATATGTCATGTGATCAAGGGCTCTGGGTGGCCCGAAACGCGTAATGGCGGCAGAAGCAAGAAATAAATAATTATATGCACGAAACAAGTGGAGTCCGTTCCGTTCTTGTTTGCAAAACAACAGAAGGAGTATCGCAATATATATATATATATATATATATATATATATATATATATATATATATATATATATATATATATATATATATATATATATATATATATATATATATATCTACTGGCGGTCGCCAGTAGATAGTTATAGTTAGGACCGTGTTTCCATAGGAAATCCGCAACATTCTATTTGGAATAACTTTGGCGCCGGTTGATGAATCCTCGCGAAATTTTCAAAATAGGTGGGGCGCTCCGCTCCGCTCCTACCCTGAAAGTCTCGGGAGGGATTCGTCAAGGGGGGTCCCAAAACGTGTTTTCCCCATGCATTTTCCCATAGGACCTTTAGTCCGAGCTACAGCCCGAACGGCTGAACAGAATTACTTGAAATTTGGCAGAGAGGTAGTCCTCAGGTCAGAGATGTGCCTTTTGCAGGTCTGGTGTAAGTCTGTTCAGTAGGTCCTGAGAAAATAGCATTTAAATCAATATATATATCTGTAAGCGCGCTCCGTGCGCTTACGGTAAGCTTACCGTACGCGTACGGTCGAGCTCAATTCTGATTGGTGGTTACATGACTGTAAACATTCGAATCGGTCGAAATCAGAAAGTGTCGGCAGCCATTTTCTGTCTCTCGCACTGAAAAACAAAGGTGGATAACGTGAAAAGGGGGCAACGGAGAGAGTTGCAGACCCCCTAGCGTTTGTCAGGGGGTCCACGAAGGACCAAAAAGTACGAAAAATACATTTAATAATTTTTTTTTAAAAATCGCGGAGTGCGCGTACGGTAAGCTTACCGTACGCGCACGGCAAAAAAAAAAAAAAAAAAAAAACGAAATAACAATCACATTTATTAAATAAATTGAAGGACCCGCAAGGGAAAAAAAAAATTGTTACTGTGTAAAAAAAAGGCGAGGCGCGCACTGTATGAACTGCGCAACGTGGGCGCACGGTGCGTGAAGCGCACCATGCGCGCAGGGTGTGCGCACGGTGAAAAACCAGAAAAAAAAATAAAAAATAAATACATAACTTAGCATTTAAAAAACCGTACAAATTCACTGAAAAAACCATAGGTTTCACACACGTTATAGTTAGGAATTAGCATTTAAAAAACCTTGCAAATTCACTTAAAAAACAATAGGTTACAAACATGTTATAGTTAGCTGTACATTTCACTCGTAAAAAACCAATGAAATTCCACGTTATAGTTAGATCAGGTAACTATAACTTGCGCAACCGCAATCCACAATGTGTCATTTCAGATGTCATCATTGATGTGATGAGTGATGTCACTGACCATGTCATGAGTGATGTAATATGTGACGTCATCAGCAGTTTATTGTGGGCGCGCAAGTTATAGTTACCTGATCTAACTATAACGTGGAATTTCATTGGTTTTTTACGAGTGAAATGTACAGCTAACTATAACCTGTTTGTAACCTATGGTTTTTTCAGTGAATTTGCAAGGTTTTTTAAATGCTAATTCCTAACTATAACGTGTGTGAAACCTATGGTTTTTTCAGTGAAATATATATATATATATATATATATATATATATATATATATATATATACACAACCAATTAACAATTTATAAAAAAACATAAATGTGCAATTAAGGACAGAATAAAAACAATTCATATGTTCAAAAGAGAAGACCTGCTCGTTTCCTCATAAGAATAGAGTGCTTCTATGCTTCAGACAGTGCTGGGAGGAACGACCACTGCCAGGCAACCCAATGTGCTAAAAGGCAGCAGAACTTTCAGGTCTCACTCGCTTTATGACGTATTAGGTGGGTCTCTGGTTGTTTCCCCATAACCTGAAACGACTTGACCACTGCCTGCCAGCCAGTGATGCTTTGATAAAGAATACCCTTGGTATGGTAAATATCAGTGTGGCTTTATATCAATGATGGGGCTCCAGTTAATCAAAAGTACCACAGACTTGGATTTTCTTTATTTTTTTCGTTTAAAAAAAAACTCCTTCGAGCTCGCTTTATTTTTTGAGTGCTTTAAATTTCTGGTCTGACAATGAGCCCCGGTGAGACTTCTTATGCTCGTCCATCCATTATTAGTTTCATAATTGTGTTATAGGGCAGCCATGCTGCAAATTGTATTCAGAGTGCGTCCATTTCTGTTCTGCAGCCGCCATTTTGACAAGCCCGATCAATGAGATGCATATTAGACTGTCACCGCCTCATCCCCTGACAGGCCTTGAAGCCATCCTGATTAGATCGGAGATGGGCCTTGTCAGCCTGGATGCTACGTCACAGGAGGCTGTACAGTGAATCTTTTAGGGAACCATTGTCTCAGAGCATCAAGCATCAGCATTACCCTATCATGTCAAGAAGATTGTAGATGCATAAAAGCCAGGATACAAAAGATTTTATGCAACAAAATGTGGCAGCAGGCGCCATATACACTGGTAATAACACGTTGTATAGTTGATCAATTGTGTTATTGAAAACTACGACTGCTGAGATTTCGGACCGCTATAAAGCAATCCTGTCTGCTTGCAAGAGGAGGGATTCTGTCGAAAGTGATTAATTAATGGATTTTCTGCTGGAAACCTCTTGCATTATAAGGAAGTGGAACTGATGGGATTAGTTAATAGCTCACTGAAGAGAAAAAAAGCGCATAATATATTAAGATGAAGTTCTCTGTGCCACTGCCATCCTTTATTCATGCACATATTTTATTCGGAAAAATCCTTAATTGTTTGTACAACTACGACGACCTGGGAATAGAATTCTTTTAACACAAACAGATGCAACTGAGAGGAATTTACTGATTGATAAACAAATGACTCTGGTTACTATGTATAAAGTAATATATATAGGACGAAATGATTTGATGGGGATGCTTGTGCGTTTTTTTTTTAATTAGATGTGAATATTTTGAAATCAAACATACATGTTTCTTTAAGTTGTAAAGGGGAAAACATTTATTATTTTGAACTTTAATTAGTAGCTCGAATGGTGCTTAATTTGAGCCGGTGCTTTCCGGTGCTCAGCACCGGCACTTAATTGGTTTCCAGTGCTCGGCACTGGCACCTGATAGTCACCTGATTGTCAACACCAAACTTAAAACATTTTACCAAACGGTGGCGCTGCTCATCTAATTTAGAAATGAGCAGAATAAGGGTCTGGAATAATTTACATGCGAGATAGATGGTTAGTAGTTGTTTTGGCAGTGATGACCAGGGAAATGGGTGGTGCAAGCTGCAGTGGCCTCCTGGTCAGAGCCCTGGCACTTAATATTCAACAAATTAAGCTCGAGTTAAGTAATTATCCGTACTTTTGAAGAAATAAGTTTATTTTGTATACATTTTATTTGCAAATTCAATTTACATTGACACGAATATATCCCTTTGTAACCGAATACATAAAACAAATTACAAATAATAAAACTCAGTCAAGCAGGAGAAAAAATATCGATTTAAAGAATAATTTGGTTAGTTTATCACAATCAGCCCCAATCAAAGTGTGGCACTGCCCCCGCCCCACCACTCCCTAAAGGGTTGGACTTGTACCTGGGAGTAATTGGACATAGCGCTGGACAGTGTGGGCACCGGGTACATCTCCACCATATATTATATAATTTGAAAATTGTTCCTGTAGTTTAAGTTGTTAAACTCCCAATTTCACATATGCATCACAACACGTGCAGGCCACCTCTCACAGGATATCTGCACGTGATGGAAGCACCCAACATTTTAGGATATGGGGAGTTGTGCTAAATGTTTGGATGACTTATAAGGTTCTGTACTAAGATTCTATCTTCCTCGTCCCATTACTTAATAACCTAAGTTGAAGGTGTCCACTCAACTTCTGACCATCCCTACTCAAATGTCTTTTGATATCTAATTTCACCGACGAGCAACCCCATTTACTATAAAGAATACTCTCCACTCCCCTCTTCATGTTTTCTTAAATGCCCATAAAACAGATCGATGATGGGGGATCAAACAGGGAAGAAGGAGAGGAACATAAGGAATGGGACAAGGAACAAAGAATTGGAGTAACGGAAACTACAGATTCAAAACTGCCTCTGCATCTACTTCCTCATCCCATTCTTTACTAAACTGAGGATTTATCTATCTGGTGTGACCGTCACTGAGATCCATGATCACACATTGACCAGTATACCCACACACCAATAGAAGTCCTGCTAAAGAACCAAGAAACTTTGATAGGAACACCTGTAGACACAAAATATCACAGGTATTTATAAAGACCATTTCACAACTGTCTTACACCAAACCTGCTTTTGATATCACATTTAAGCCCAAAGACATTGTATCTCATTAGCCAGAGTCAATCTGTAATTGGAAATGAAAGTTGATGGGGAATTTCAAGTTGCTGGCCTTCAGATGTCAACCAATAAAATAGCAGCCCACTCCACCTAAGTGGCAGACATCGCTTTGTTTGATGGTGCTTGAACTGACTCCAGAAACTCCACCCCTTATTTCTGGTAAGATGTAGAAAGTACTGTTTTGATCCAGCATCTTGTTGTAGATGGATTACACTATTTCTTTGCGGAACCAATTTTTATAAACAGACTAAGACTGTCAATAATTAGAAGATCTATGGCGTTAGATCTGTACTGCTCTTCCCACATCTAAACAGTGCCATCTAGAGGCCTCTTTAGAATCTGCACTAGGGCAAAGAGCTGGAAACATTACCTTTTGATTCATATGAAGGGAGGAAATTTCTTTTGGAATAAAAGTTTAATCTAATCTCTACAAAATTCTGTACTCCAAAGGTCTTAGATAAGAATAGTGACATCGAAGAGAGCAAAGTTTGCATAGTTACCTAGCTGTTCCGGTTGGTGCTAAGAGAAAACATTTATAGTAAGAAACTTATAGTCGGCCAGATTTAAAGGCTCATAGGGGAGTATTCATAAGAGAGACCAACACCAAAGAAAGATCTCAAGGATCATAGACCTCCTCATCCTGTGGCTTCATTAATTCAAAACCTTTAAACAGACTTCCAAAAGAAAACCAAGGATCGTTACCCCGCTATTCTTGTAGACTCCCTGCTGGATGCTTGAATGGAGAAAGAAATGGGCACAAAGATCAGCGATGATTCATATGACTTGACTTCCCGTCCTCCAAAACTATAGTCCGGGACGATGATAGGCCTCCCATAGAAGAAGAGGTTGACGTAGAGGGAAAGGAGTCAAAGGAAGGAAGCATTCTTCTTCTATCATGGTGAGACTAAGGAGAGGAACCACTATCTGTTGGGCCAGTGAGGTACCACTATAATTACCTCTGCCCTGTCCATAGTGGCGGCAGCTAATTTTACCAGTGGGGGTACATACTCACACATACACCTCACTCACATCCATGCATGCACACACATGCACACACCCATTCTCAAGACTCACTAACAAATACACATACATTCATAAATACATGCACGAAACATAAAAAAACACATAAAACTTACCTTAACTGCAGCTCTCTGAGATGAAAGCCTCCGAAGTCCCAGGAGGGTTGGGACTGCTGCCTTCCCTCATTGGCTGATCCTAGGTCAGCCAATGATGGAAGGCAGCAGTCCTTACCTAGTCACAGAGTGGGATGAGGTCAGTCAAACTTCTGACCCCACACCACTCTCTGATGAGGTGACACTGACACTCGGCCGTGGGCACATCAGGGCTTAAAACTGAAGTGCCCATCAGCCTGCCGGAGGTCTCGCAGACTGAAAAAGTATTTCTAGACCAAGGGTTGACAGACAGTGAAGTGTTAAAAGCGATTCAAGACCTGACGTCAGGGAAGGCCTCCCTATAGAGCTCTATAAACTGACAGCTACAAAAATTACCCCTTATCTCCTACGAATATTCCTGGAGACCTGCAAATCCGGGATATTACCCAAAGACCAGAGGACAGTCCCCCGATTAGTCAAGGTGATACATTTACTGATCCACCCGCATCAGTCCGGCTTCAAGCAAAGGAAGGAACAGAGCGCTTCATCTCTGCTGCATGGGGTCTAAAGGGGGGTCGTTGCAATTCTGGGAGGACGTGCTAGTTTTGTCACTCGATGCACAGATAGCATTTGACAAAGTGGAATGTCCCTTTAGTACACAGCCTTGGAGAAACTGAGATTCAGTCTTGCTTTATGTCCTATCATTTATAAGGCCTTCTCTTTTGATAGAGTAATTAATACATTCACAATTTTCTGTCACTATGTTATGTTATAGATATTTTTAGAGCGCAGCGGTTACCCGAGGGTGTCCTGCTGCTAGTTACTTATCCTTTGAGCAATAAAACGGAAGAAAAGAGTTTTACTTATCAAAATGCAAGGTTTTTAGTCCCTTCCTGAATGCCAAAAAAACAGTGGCATTTCTCAGATGGAACAGAAGATCATTCCAAGCTTTTGCCGCACAGAAAGCACAACTTCTACCACCCCACATTACTTTTTTGTGGATGGCATTGTGACCAACTTGGCTCCCAATGAGCGAAGAGTTCTTTTCGGTGTATACCATTGGAACTGGCATTTTAAATGGTTGTGTCCTATACCTTGAAGAGCTTTAAAAATGGTGCAGAGGAATTTGAAACTCACTCGATTCCTAACCGGGAGCAAGTGCAATTTTTTAATTTCTTTGGAGATTGAGGAAAACTTGGGCGTACCAGTGAGTAATCTAGCGGGTGCATTTTACAGCAGCTGACGTTTGTTCATGAATCATTCTTGAATGTTTACATAGAGGCTGTTAGAATAATCCAGCTTTGACAAGACGAGTGCTGTAACCACTGTTTACAGTATTTTCTTGACTGTTCTGAGAACATGCCCTGTTGTCACTGCCACTGCGTTTACTTGGTCACCAAAGGTAAGTCTATCGTCCACTATTACTCCTAGGTTTTTGACTTTATTTGTAGGTGTAGCAAGGGTACCCATAGAGTCCAGCCACCAGTTTAGGGCCCAGAAGTTGGTATCATTCCCAAAGAGTATGACTTCTGGTGTTCCTGAATTAAGCTTTAGGCAATTTTCGGACATCCATCTCCCAACTGATTCCATACAGTCTTGGAAGCGTTTGTCCATTCCCACCTCCTTTCCGGGTAGCAGAGACACCACGATTTGGGTGTCATCTGCATATGAGGTGAGACCAAACCCAAAGGCGCTAATAAGAGGGCCCAGTGATGAGACATGCGCGTTAAAAAGTGGTTTGGAGTTGTATTCGCCTAAGGATACAATTTGTACTCTGTCTGTCAAAAAGGATTTTACAAGATCTTATGCTTTAGCCTAGATCCCACATGCCTTTAGACGATCCATCAAGAGGCCATGATGGACCGTATCAAAGGCCGCAGACAAATCCAGTAGGAGTATGAGGGATATTCCATTGATTGGAGCAAATCCTTGATCTATGTCCTTCATGGACCCGTTCCCTGCCCACCTGGCAAATGCAAGGCTCGGGTGGTCACAGGTGGTTTCCGCTATCTGGGGATATACATAACTAGGACCCAGAACCTTATTACGCACATAACCTTGAACTTCTGCTTTCACGCTTGAGTAGAGACATTCACAACTGGACAGCCTTCCCCTTTCTCAACTAGGAAATGCTGCCCTATTTAAAATGATGGCTCTCCTCAGTTTTTTGTATGCCATTTAAAGCACGCCCTCTCCAGTACTACAGTCTTATTTCCAGGCAATCGATAATGCAACCTGCACACTCCTCTAGGATGAAGGGCCCACTCACATTTTTTTTAAATAACAAATTTTATTGGGTTTGACAAATTGTAAAATATCATGTAGTTAAATATGCATATTGCGTAGAAGAGTATATTATATGACACTTGGCAACATCTCACAGTGCATTTTCAATCATAACAGTATACAGGTGGAGGTCCGCATCAAGTACAACGATAATATAACACCTACAGTTAACATGTCTGTTCCTTTGCTGTTGAGTCTAAGGGGTCCATTAGGATGGAGGGCTGATTCACTCCGCCGGGCGGGCGGTTGCAACCGCCGGACCGGCGGCGGACATCCGCCCGCCATCGAAGCCCTGAACACTGCCGGTCCGATTAGCATTGCGGTTGCGACCGCAGCGGTGTGATTTTCGGCCCGCTACTTTTCCGCCGGTTGCAGTCCGCCCACTTGCCTGGCGTGCGGAGCTGGACCGCCACAATTGTGGCGGATCAGGCCCAGCACCGCCGGCACGATTATGATGCCGGCGGTCGCCAGCTTTCCGCGGCGGTGGAACCGCCATGTAAAGGCATGTGGGGAATGTCTCCGGGGGTCCATTGTGGACCCCCAATGTGTTGGGGGGGTGTGGGTGCACTGGGGGGGTCCCCCCCTATAAGACCCTGTACCAGGTGACAGACACTGTGCAGTGCCTGCCACACAGTGCAGGGACATGCAGGATATGCTTGTTTGGACATCGCGGCGGTGCTGCTGGCAGCACCGCCCGCCACAATGTTAACCTCTGCGATCCGGCCGCCGCGGTCGGATTTCCACTGTGGAGCATAATAATCGGACCAGCGGTTTTCCCGCAGTCCTGGCGGGCGGTGTTTTCCCGCTACCATGGCGGTCGGGGTGCTTTTCTGCCCGCCATCCTAATGAACCTCTAAGTGTCCAACCATGTTTAATTAAGTAACATTTAAATGTAAAGACTAAACTCCTCTCCGCCCAATTGACAGGTGCAGCAAACCATCTTTGACTCATTAAGAGACCTGCTCTGGCGGTACAACACAATCACTGGGGGGGGGGGGGGTGCATGGACACCCATCTGATCATTGTTGGGAGGGTGTACCTTGTGATTATGTTATTATTCATCTGATCGAAACATCACGTGTATTAGCAATGATAGTGAAGGAGCATGTAGCTTAGGCACTCATAATTAACCCTATCCTTGCCTATTATAGCAAAAGGTCCTTCGAGAGCTAGTAGTGACGTGCTGTAGGGTTGTGAAAGTGTCCAAAGCTTTCAAGGACTTCAATGAAAGGGCCGAGCTCATTACAATGGGTCTTTTCCGTAATCCAGTGTCCTTCCCTGCAGAGAGCCACTCTCCGCTAGACCCCAGTACTTCACCTCCTTTTTCCATGCTAGTACTGTAGGTGGAGCTGCGGATTTCTACCTCTTGGTTATATTTCCTTTTGCCAAGATAAGCGCCTGGTCCGCAAACCTAGCCTGCACTCTGTGGCCTTTCTACCAATGGTAGAGACCTAGTAGGCAACTGTCAGCCATGTTGTACCCCCAACTACCTCATTCAGGGCTGTGGTGACTTGCCTCCAGTAGGCGAGTAAGGCAGGGCAGTCCTAGAGCATATGCAATAAACCGGTGACTTGCTTGGGACACCTCGGAAATGCAGCTGTGGTGTTGGCGAAAATTTAGTTTGTCCTATGCTGTGTTAGGTAAGCACGCTGCATTATCATGTATTGTATGAATTTAAATCGTGACTTATGGGATACCTGCCTGGGGTATTCTAATATAGTGTTCCATTCTTTGTCTAGTTGTGCTCTACCTATATCTCTTTCCCACTTACCACACAATGGCAACAGAGGCAAGAGTTGGTGTGTGCAAATTCCTCTGTATAATCAGAGGATCAAATGCCTGCCAGTGCCCAGCAAATATACTTAATGAACCAGTTCATTTGTGGTGGGTTTAGCCCCATCCGGTGTACCTTACAAGACCAGCTTATGTTATAAAGAGTGCCACTGTGAGACCCTGTTCATGTATAAAATCTGCATGATTAAATAGTGCTCCCACCTCCGTCACGCCTGCCTGTGCCACTGGGAAAGTATACATTGCGTCAGTGTGCCCGTGGAGGTGGGAAGGTCTAGAAGCAGCATATTTGGGACGTAAGCAGCGGTCTGTGTGGCGTATTTCAGGGTCATTTTCCAGTATCTAAGTGCCACTCAGAGTAGGTGTAAAGCCTGTGTTGGAACTGTCAACTCTGGGCACAACAGCCTATGAAATTTCCCCTGGGCAATCATTTGGGGTGTACCCCGCCGGCCAATAAGAGAGCCAGTGTACTCTCCCTGTCAGACAGTATGCTCAGAAGTCAGGATCCCCCCTACCCCCAGCATTCGACAGCAGCTGCAGTTTCATCAAGCTGATACGTCTACGACCTATACCCCATATTAAATCTACTAGGAGAGTGTTTAATGTTTCAAATATCTTCCTCAGCATCACTACTGGCAAATTAGTGAAAAAGTAGAGAATACACGGAAGCATTACCATTTTGGATATTGCAAGCCGCCCTGCTACTGAAAGAGGGAGCGACGTCCAGAAGGTGACTTGGGAGCTCAGAGAGCCTATTGCTCTCTGGAGGTACACATCCAATAGGACGCGCTGGTCCTTATATAATCTATATCCCCAAGTGCCTAAACGGTAGCCAGCCTGTATTCCTAGCTCAATGTGTCGAAGGCCTGACGGAGGTCCAATGATAGACACCCTACTCCAGTGAAAAATTCCGGGCTGGCGGCCATGACATGGTAAAGCCTGCGTATATTCAACAAAGTATTCCTTGTAGGAGCAAAGCCACATTGGTCTGTGTATATAAGTCTCGGTAGAGAGATGGAGACCAGCCAGTACTCAGAGGGATACCTCAGAGCTATCTGTGGGAGGAAACTCACTACACCGCTGCCCAGCCCCATGGCGGTCACTCTTGCCCTCTGGCCCCCAGCACTGAATGCTTTGAGCGGGCACAACAAGATCACACGTGCTATACCCCTTTGGGAGGCTGCACAGTTGGGCACCTTTAGCCTTACATGGGGGTTTTGACAAGTGGGATCTCATTGGTCTGTCTAGAGTGGGAGACCTGTGGAGGTGGCCCAGACTGAGACTTTCCGATACATATAGATTTGCCATGCCTTGCAGAAAGTGCTCCCCAGGGGTGTGGAACTGCCAGAGTCCTCCCCACTCAAAGACTGGCTGCTGAAATGAATACATTCCCAGGAAAGCAATCTCACTCACCTACCGTAAACTGTTAAACAATTACCCTAACACCTTGGCTCACCTGAGTGGCAGTTGGGAGGGAGAACTGGGTGACTTAGAGGACGATGAGTGACCAGAGGCATTGCCGTCCCCCAGGAAGGTAGCTATTAAATCCAGATTTCACCTGGTGAAGCCTAGGGTCCTTCACAGGTGTTACTATGCAGGACTGATGCCTGGTTAAAATAGGACTTACAGACTTGCACTCTGCCCCAAGAAATGTGGTCAGGAAGGGACGTTCTTCCACATGATATGGACTTGCCCCGCACTTCACACAGTTATTGGAGAGCAGTTTTGACTGTTAGTGGGTGTCCTATGGCACAAACAGCGAAATGGTGGGCTCTGAATATCTGGGATGAAACTGACTTTCTCTGTATGGACAGTCTTTGATTTATGTTGGGGTTGATGGTAGCCAAATGCAACATCGCACGAATGTGGGGAGCTGCACTGTCGCCGCAATTAGGTGATTGGAAGCTGGACATGGACAGGTGGATGCTGGCAGAGAGGGTGGTGTACAAGAGCAGGGCTGCCCGAACAAATGATGGTCTAAAATATGGGGAAAATGGAACGCATATCAAGGAGAGCTGGAGATGAATTAACCATTTAGTTCTCCTTGTTGCTTGTTGAAAGAATTCCCCTGCATCTGTCCTGGACAGTGTTCCCATGTAGTCCAGGCTTTGATTGGGCTGGTCTTTCAAATTGAATGATTGATTAGGAAGCTCAAATCTTCATCACACTTTCCAAGTCTCTAAGGCCTGGGCAAATGAGGATGACTGAATCAAACTATCATTCAAATATGGATAACTCATTGACCTTCTTGGGCAGAATCACCATTACTGAAGCCAGAATATTTGTGAAGACTCTTGTGTCCAAATGGCAGAACCTTGAACTGCCGGTGATGGTTCCCCACAGCAAATCTGAGAAACCTCTGATGTGAGACTCCGAGGGACAAGTAGATGTGCATCCTGCAAGTCTTTTTTGGGCAAGAGTTACTCTTTCACAGAGGAGTTAAATATTGAAGGGTATGTATTTTGAAAAGAGATGTTGTTATAACCTTGTAAACCATTTTCATGTTTGTGACCATCCTGTAGTCCCCTGGCGCTGTCCTCGCTAAGAAGACTATTTAATACCACTTCAGTCTCCTCTCTTGAAGCGGCACAGGGAGAATAACCTGCATCAGTACCAAGAGGCAATGATTTCTTCCAACACCTTGACCTTCATAGGATTTCTGGGACAAGGAGAGTATATGAAATGAGAACCTGAAGGAATGTCCATTGAGTACCCCTTTGAAACACTTTATGTTGCGACATTACGCTGATTAAATATCAAATGATTTCCAACTGGTACTGAACAAGTCACCATCTGACATAGTCTGGAACTCAGTTTCCTAATCCCCTTCTTGGTAGAGAGTGAGAGAGAGACGTCACCACCAGTGGTATTATTTCATTGAAAATGGTACCTGTTGAAGGTAAAGTCTTGTTTTCTGTGATGACCTTTCTTAAATGATTGTCTTCCCCTAGCAAATGATTTCTATTTTCATTCAAAGGGTTGAGTGTGTTTTTTGAATGATAAATAAACCACTGACTCTTCTCCAAAAATCTTCTGTCTGGGTCAGAGATCCAATGAAGACAGTTCTTCTGTGAGAACTCTGCTTTCCATCCTAAGATGCAAATTCCCCTAAGCTGCCTCAACACCCCTTAATGCTATGGTAACTACTCACTAATTATCAAAAGCAGTATCCAACAAAAGCTTAGCTTGGCCCTCCATGTGGGATAGGTGAGAATTCCCCCAGTTTGGATGCTTGAGGCTAAGAATTCAAAGTCATTGACCAGGACCTGCGATGCATAAACAAAGTAAATTTCTAATATCGTAAAAAAATGTAAACCTGCAAAAGCTCTTCTTAAGGCACCCTCCACTGGATCCAAAATTGCAATTCCATCTGTCATTAAGGCCATTAGTCCTGTTAAGTTTACCAAAAGTAGTCCATTTTTTAAGAAGCTCCACATCACCCTAAGCTGATGGGTAATGTCTTCCCATAGAAAGGTGAATAGTAGACCTTTCAGAATCCCTCAACTCTTTTGAAATCACCATAAATTGCCTGAATCACAGGAACTCTTGTAATCGACTGACTATGGGAATGTCAAAACCATTCTTGTTCCTCTACGTGTGATTGTAGATTTGAATATAAATAAGAGATCACTAATTGCAATTCTTCCTTAAGACTATATTTCACTCTGGGCGAAGAAAAAGCACCAGGGAAAACAAGATCATCATCATAATATGGAGATTGACCGGAAGAACACACGGAAGAATTACAGGAAATTAAAAAGAAAGAATGATCAGAATCCTTGATGAGGGGCAGAATCCTTGACCCTTCCCTAGTTGAATGCATCAGAGATGCTTCACTATGGTATTAAGAGATTTCTTTGAAAGTTCCGGAGAATAACTGGATCTGGGGTGACTACTCTTGGCCCCATGCTCATAGTCCCTTCCAGGAGAAGTGAGAGGTGAAGAATGATGGCTTTTATGGAAATGTTTCCTGATGTTCCTCATTGAAGCTTAAGGAGCAAAGTGCAGGACACCACAGAAGCACTCCAATTACATAAACGAGACCGGTCCTCCAAAGAGGTGACTTAAAATCAACCCCCCCCCCCCCCCCTCCACCCCCAAATGATTCTTTAACTCTCAAAATGTATAAATCAGTGCCTGAAAATTTCAATGGGGAAACCGTCTTGATATTGTTTGGAATTAACTGATGGAATATATTTACTTGAATAAAATTAGGAAACTGACAGGCAATAATTTATAGATACCCATACTCACTCATAATTTTTAAAAAAAATCCTTTGTGACGGTCCTAAAAACAATATGACGACTGTTTCAAAGGAGTAACATAACAAGCCAGTAATACTGACATATAATTTATTTTACCATTCTAGCTCTCCCTAAAAGTTTCTCAAGAAACAGGGATGTAGAAAATGTGGGCCACTGTACCACTGCTATGTCCCCCGCCAAACAAGATTTCATAAAAATGCTGGCCAATTGCATCACTATTTAAATGAAAATATAAGTGGGACAAGGCACAAAGGTACTTACCACCTCTGCAGTAAGTTTCTTGGAAATCAATGTGGGCAGATGGTCTGCTACACTCCACCAAGCTTAAGGAGGGAAGACCCAAGCACCAGTAAACACTTGCAGGTGGTAGTGCATTTTACATATACACCTAACATGACATAACCGCTGCCATCCATGATACTGGGCATCAAAAACAAGGTGATGGAGTGCTAGAATTAATCTTAGCCACTGGCAGTTGCTCTGAGTCACATCCAAATCCATCAATTTTTGACCACATGCCACCTTAGTGTGGACCCAGCCATATGCAAATCAGTCTTGACCCTGCTCCAGTGGGAACAGTCCAGCCCGAACTTTCATGCCTGGTCCTACCTGAACTGGAAAACAAGCAACTGGTGTTGCACTTAATTGTGTTCATCTGCAAGCTACAGCTTGGCTTCCATGGCATAGTGAGCACAGGATCCACATCTGAACATACCCGTCACACTTCAGCATCAAAAGCAAGGTGATCGACGGAATGCTAGAATTCATCTCGGCCCCTGGCCATTGCTCCGGCCGCATCCCAATTGTCTGTTTTTCCAGCCGCATCCCAATTGTCTGTTTTTCGTCCACCATTCTACCCAGCCATATGGTTGCTTGTGTTACGGTTCAGAGAGGACCTGGCCTAGTAGTTTAGGCTGGACTGTTACTATTGGAGAAGGGTCATGACTGATTTGTGTATGGCTGTGTCCAAACTAAGGTGGCATGGTGAGCAAAAAATGATGGATTGGGATGGGGTGCCAAGCAATTGCCAGTGGCTGAGATTCATTCTAGCATTCCATCCATCAGCTTGTTTTTGGCTGGGTCCAAACTGAGGAGGCATGGTGGACGAAAAACAGTGAGCTGGGATGCAGCCCTGAGTGATTGCCAGCGGCGGAGATTAATGCAAGCATTCCTTTCATCACCTTGTTGTTGTTTCAGTTGATGACCTAAGTGTGTCTGGCATGGCCAGACTTGGGTGTCGTGCTCACTGTGCCACTGTGACCCAGCTATACCCAAAGGATGAGTCTAAATCAGAGTGAACCTGGTCTTGGGCAGCTTGTGTTCTGGTTCAGGTAGTGGCCTGGCAGTTCGGCTGGACTCTTCTTATTGGAGCAGCGTCAAGATTGATTTGACCATGGCTGGGTTCAATCTGAGGTGGCATGTTGGGCAAAAAACAATGGACTGGGATGTGGACCAGAGCGATTGCCATAGATGAGATTAATTCAGACATTCAATCCATCACCTTGTTGTCCTGCAGCCATCCATGATTATGTAGAAATATTCGCACTGTGATGAACGAGTCCCTTTGGTCCAGTGGGGCTATGCGGCAGGCGGGCAGGGTTGGGTCAGCTAGCCCCATCTCTCGTCCTTTTGAAACAGCTGCACAGTTTTGAGTGAAAGTGAGCTCCAACTGGTTTCAATCGGTGCTTATTGTATGTGATGCTTAATGAGTGTTTATCTGCAATGTGCAGGGTTTCTATTTGATTCCTTACTTCAGAATGGAACTGATTCACATTTTATCGACTTTGAAAGGAGAAAATAAATGCGTCTGCTCAGCCAAGAGTTGATATGTCGACCTTGATCTGTGCACATGTTACATCTGCTGCTTTGCACAATTGAACCATCTTGAAAGGGGTTCCTTTTTTGTTTTGTATTATGGTCCATGACGATAAATGATTGTGATGGCTTATGTTAGCCACACAATGAGGTATGAATTGAAAGTATTCGCTATACTCCTGCGTACCTGGCGAGCACGCTGCAGCTTTCAAGGATCTCAGGAGTGAACACAATGGTATATGCCAAGTTATTTATAACATGCCTTATATTTTCTGCGAGGTGGCAGGCTTTTCAGAGAAATAAAAGCGCCTTTCCCTGAAGCGAAAAAAAAATCCTGAGTCGTTTTATTGTGGTCCTGGGCTGTTTCATGTGCATGGGAAATGTTACAAAGAAAAGTGCTCTTTACTGCGGTAGGGTGAATAAAGGTAGACCGACAACAATAGAGTGGCAGCCTACAATGGGACACCACAGCATAAAATGCACAGCGGCAGCTGGCACGGCATCTTTCTCCTGTGGTAATGAAGACCCACTCTCCAGGTGTCTCTAAAATCTCTGTGTAACCCATGGACAAAGATGGTGGTAGTTTTCTTAGAGATGGAGGAAGTATGCTTTCACTTTCATACATGGCTGCCAATTAGCCCCATATCAGGTGTCGCAGCTTCAGACAGTCCTGGCTTTTTAGGCAACAGCACGTTGCATGCTGGGATATTTGGGCTCAGGGAAGCCAGGAAACTCTGAATACAAGGATGCTGCAGTTCAGAGGAATTCTGGTTGAGCCTTAGATGGGAACAAAGTCCCATTGGAGGTGGAGCCTATTTCATATACAGCCTCTGTCCAATCCTGCCCCTGGGAGATTGTTGCACTAATGTAGTAGTTGGTTGCACTCGTCAGTAAATACAGCATAATCCTGTAATGTCTGGCACTTAAGAAATACTCTCCGAAGGGTACTGCAGAGGTTAAAAGTAGAGACTGAAAGTAGGTATTCGTGAAAAGAAAATCGAAGGAATGAGTCAAGCTGCCACAACTAAGCGCATATAGTGGGCATACCGCGTGCGATTCGCCCCCTGCAGATTAAACAAGCTAACCCTTTTTCTCTTCTTCCCCACCACAAACACACCAGGCAAGTGGTTAGTCTTCACTGCGTAGTCTTTATTAAACTTTCAGATACCGCAATCTTTATTTGTTGATTCACTCTCAACATTTGACCAACTTTATTATCCACCAAACCAACACACATTGTTATAAAAGAAGTAGGCTTGCGAAGTATACATTTGAGCCACAGTTTGAGATTGTATTTACAGTTCTGGATCTCCAGAGACACACTTGATGCATGTTGTGCCAGCAGGCTACAACCAATTGCCACTGCTCTCATCTATCTGGGGTAACCACCCGTCGTCTATCCTTCTAGACGCGGCCACCAGAACACTGCTTCGCGCCTAGCCCCCTACGGGGGTTCCGGCGCACAAGATGGCTTCTCCAAAATTGTTTACTACAAGCGCCAGCATCTCTGGTAGAGCCGGAGAGTCCAGGACACACAGCAGGTCAGCACCCTCTCCTGCCATCCCAGAGCCCCACATTGACTGCCCGACCTGTTCCAGGACCAGACAGTCCCTGCCGAAAAGGAGTCCCCGCCATTTCTCTTGCCTGGGACACCGCCACAGGGTGAGGAGCTTACTGGCGCTCTCGCCCTCCCCCCAATGCCGCTTGACCGTCCTGATCTAATGCCATGGCCCCTAAAATGGTCTGGATGAACAATTCTAGCCCTGTGTTGGACAGATGCCCTCCATCCGCCAAAAACAACTTTGTTTTTAAGGCCTGTATCAAGTTTTGCCTAATGGAACGTATGGGTGACCCTGCCAACAGTTTTGCCACTGTCTGATTTAATTTTTTTACCGGCCGACCTATTTACTGCACTTGATGGCGCATTGTTAGCCCAAACCTGACGTGGAATCACATCCGACCAGAATATAGTGGTGTCATGCAGGGCCCTCCTCACCCATGTGAATGTAGAAAAGAGTGCCTCTTTCACCCCCTCCGGCCCGCTGGGATCATGTCATTGCCACCTGACTGAATCACCAACACGTCCGGGATGGGCATGCCCTTATCTAGCGTGTTCTGTAAATGGTCCGTGAGATCCTTCAACCGCTGCCCTCCAATCCCTATCCAGTGGTGATCGATTCCTTTTACCCTCTGTGCTCTTTCCTCCCTGGAATTGGCGAAAAATGTCCCTGCTCTGCGTATAAAGGAGTGGCCACACCAGCATATCTGCGTTCGCTGCCTCGAGACCACTGTATGAAAGTTAAAGAATAGAAAGAAAAAGGCTGTGTTAGGCGAGAGGCACCGCATATGCCACTGTGACCCAGCAGCTGTCTAAACTAGCTGTGGTCTCGCATATCGCTCGAAACAGGATGACTTCTATCTGCCTACCCTCTTGATGGTTTCGGATGAGAGACCTAACGTGGCTGCTGTCGTGGCAGCCTCAATGCGGAATGAATGAGACGTAAAATGGGCCGTTTCGTCCCCCAGCAAAACCAGGGAGCGCCTGCATATTCGCGTGAACTTGAAATCTTGTGAGTGGGGTTCCGTCTGCATGTAGTAACAGCCTATAATCTCCCCCCAGGCTGCATTTGCATGAAGTTGCATCAGAGTCACGGGACAATAAACTGCCCCATGCACTGCTCTTAGCTGTACCCAATCTCCTTTCTCTAAAGGATCTGTCTTTGACCTCCTCACTCTAACTTGCAGCATGTCCTCTGATTTAATCGCATCTGCCATGGTGATTCCCCCCTCCCTATCCGTCTTTGAGGCCGGTAAGAGCTCAGATATTCGCAAAGCCCCAAACAATACGCTAATATCAACAACTGTGCCTCATAAAGGGATATGCAGACTTGCGGTAACACCTCCAACATACTTGATAGCCTACTGACGTCTATGGGTCTCCTGCAGTCTTTCACCCCTGGGGCCAACCACTCCCAACCCTTCACTGCTCGTCTGACACTAGGATCCTTGGTAGGGTCTGCCACCCCCTCCAATCCTGCAAAGAAAGCAATTGCTGACCGCTGTCTCCTAACCAGAGATAGCGATTTTCCACACTCTTTCTGTTATACTATGAATAGCAGTACCCCCTGTGGTGTACATTTTTCTGTACCCCCTGTTCCCTTTAAGGCTGCTAAGTATACCTGCCACGCCCTCTCATACATACTCGTAGTCTTGGGTGCAAGAGAAGCTGTTATCAATTTGGGGGCAATGGGGCACCAAGCTTCCATAGCTCTTCCGGGAATTTTGTCATCAGATTGTCTGCTTGCGGCCATCAAGCTCTGAATTCTGTTAACTTAAAGTGAGACAGGGCATCAGCTACTGTGTTTTCCACCCCTGGCACATGTTTGGCAATAAAATACACATTTCGCTTGTGCAACCCCGAACCAGTTCTTTAAGTAAGCGTAGAACCCATGGACATTTTGCCGTCTGGTTGTTGACTGCTATCACTGCAGACATACTGCCAGACCAGAATACAATGCGCTTATTTACCAGGAGGGTACCCCACAAATGTAGAGCCACAATGATGGGGAATACTTCTAAAAAAATTGATGTGAGTCAACCCCATCTTGATCCGTTCTGTCGGCCATTGCTTCATGCACTACCTTGACCCTAGCACTGCCCCGAACCCTGCGCTGCCAGCTGCGTCCGTGTAAAGCTCTTACTCTGCGTACGCTTGCATTGGTTATTGCCAAATCACCCCCCATTGAAGCCCACAAAAAATTCTTTCCATGTGCCCAAGTCGTCTTTCACCTCTAAAGATAGCCTAGTGTGGTGGTGTTTTGCCCTTAAGCCCGACATTGACCTGGCGATGTTCCTAGAAAATGCCCTGCCCATGGTTATCACCCAGAGCGCAAAATTCAGCTGCTTCACCAAGACCTGCAACTGGTGCAAGGTAACCTTACGTGCCGCTAGACATTCATCTATGGATGCTTCAAAGGCTCTTACTTTCTCCTGAGGGAGTCTGCATACTCCAGCTATGGTATCTGTTTCAATGCCTAAGCAGGTTAGGCAAGTCACTGGGCCTTTGGTTTTTTCTTCCGCCAGGGGTACCCCCAGTGCCTCTGCTCAGCCCAGCCCAGCAGGGCCTTCCCGCAAGCTGGCAAGCCAGGTGGACCCAGAAAAAGGAAATCATCCACATAATGCACCACATCGCGTGATGACACAAGGTCTTGAACTGCCCATTCCAAGAAACGACTGAATGTTTCAAAAACCGCACACGCAATGGAACACCCCATTGGCCTACATAGGTCCAAGAAAAACTTAGCAACCTAGTGTCTTCTGGGTGCACCGGAATGAGGCGGAAGGCAGCTTCTATGTCAGATTTGGCCATCAGAGCACCCTCCCCTAGTTTCTGTAGTTTCTGAATTGCCGTGTCAAAAGTGGTGTAACGCACTGCGCATAGTTCTGGATCCAACTTGTCATTGACTGACAACCCCGGTGGACTTGATAGGTTATGAATCAGGCGGTATTTTTCCGCCTCCTTCTTTGGTACCAGGTCCAGTGGTGAACACACTAAGTCTTGCCTTGGTAATTGCTGGAAAAGCCCAGCCACCCTCCCCAGTGCTACTTCTTTCATGATTTTTTCCTTAGCCACCTCCATATTTTGCAAAACTGAGCGCTGATTGCGTGGGGGAACTGCGGGAGGCAGAGCGCTAGATGGAATATGGAAGCCAAATTTAAAACCTTGATATAATAGCTGAGCCTCTTCCCTCCTCTCGTATCTACTGAGCAAGTGGGCCAGGACATGCAGGCGTATGGGACTGGGTGGTTTCTTATGATGACTCCGCATGACGGCCCCTGTTCTGAGTGTAGGCAGGGGTATGCTGTTCTTTAGGATTCCCAACTTTCTTGTAACACTTGTTCTCTGGGTGACCTTGTATTCTACAGAAGGAACATATATGCCTGAACTTGCATGCAGATCCCCTACTGCATTCATTCTTGTTAAACTGCCAGCAAGCTTGTTTCTTGTCCTCTGTCCCATTGTCCCCTCGAAAGGAATGAGCTGCCTTGGTAACTGGCGCTGCCGAGTAAAATTCAGCATGCCATTTGTTGATCTCTCTCTGATCCCATGCCACTTCTGGCAGCCAGGCCGTGCCCTGGAATTCTGAAGCTGCACCGTGGATCATTGACATGTAGCTAATCAACTGGGTCGCCAAAGCTGGGAACCGCTCTACCATGATTGCTGCGTAGATAGCAAAACCAGTAACCCAATTCTTGATTGACCCTTCCACCCACACTTTTGTCTGTTTAAATTCGCCCTCCTTGCCTACCCTGTTCTTCCCTGGCACCACTACTGCGTTGATAAGATCAAATACATCTATGAATTCTCCCCTGAAAATCTTTTCTCTGGTTTCCGCTGGCACGTGCCATGTAATACCTACCGATGGGGGCTACTGCGAGCGATGCAGAACCATAAAGCACCGGGCTCTGTGATAGGGGGGCCTGCACCGATACCACTGCCGCAGGGAGTCCCGACTGTGCTGTTGGGAGTGTTCCCAACCCTGGGAGTCCCGTATTATTGGTTGGTCCCTGTGATGTCGCGGCGACCACCACGGGAGATTGCACCTCCCCCCCCCCCCCCCGGACTGGACCCACACTTGAGCCACCCCGCTGCCTTGATGCGCTACTACTGGAGCGGGAGCCTGAGCGATAGGTGGTGTTGCTGTCGCTACCCCCGTGCTGTCAGGGTTTGAGGTGTATTTGCCACTACTGGCAGCAATACTATGGGGGCGCCGTGCACTGTGGAAGCCCCCCCCACTGGGAGAGACTCTATGTTCATCTGACCCTTCTGCACAGCTGCGCCAGAAGCCTGATTGTCTGTGCTCAACAGGGGCTGGCCCGCCGCCACAGCCTCATCTGAGGAGCTCACCTGCGATTCCTTGACTCTTTTGAGCTTGTCTTGCTGCGTGTCTTTGAAACGTTTGGGCGTCCACCTTGTGCGTTTGGATAACGGGGCCTCCTGCTGTGGGCTCACTCCGGCCCCCTGCGATAATGTCTGCAGTGCCCAATCGATACCTCCTTTCTTTGCGACCTCCCACAATGCCGACAACAACCGAAATTCTTCGAGGGTAGCTGGAGCTTCCTTGCCCCCCACCCCGTGCGTGCTTTGGTGGCATCTTGCCTACTAGATAAAACAAAAGATAGTTAAATGCCACTCTACCTTCGCCCACTTGACGGGCCTTGCGACTTGCGCCCCCAAACTTTTCGCCCCCTCATGTTCGCCTTGCACTCCAATTGCACCACCCCCCTCAGTTATACTCAGGTGACTCACTAGCCGAGTGCCCCAGGGCTTTTCATGCTTTAAAACACGCAGCAACATGCATTATAATCTCCCCCTGTAGGGGCGCTCGACCTACTCACTAGCCAAGCGCCCCGATTTCCATGCCTACAAACTTTGCCTCCGCCGGTCCATGCAATACCGGGTAGGCCCCCCCCCAACACCACTTGCCCTTCCTTTGTACATGCAGCGTGTGCCATGAACAGTGTTTGCACTTTTTCCAGCATTCTCACCTATGCGGGAAAACTCGCAAACGAAAAGAAACAATACAGATTTATTTTTTGTTTAAGCGCGGGGGTATACCTTTGTTAGTTCCTTTCCGCCATGCGTGAACTATCGCGCCAGTGCCCCTGACCGCCCTCACTTCATGCGCTTGTATTTATTCCCCACGCTTGCCTCTAAATGCCAGCCATGCGTTCCTATACGTGGGCCATGTTGCGTCCGTGCTCCCAGTTTGCTTCTTTAACTTGCACGTGCATTTCCCAAAACTTGCTTGCCTCCCAAGCACCGACCACACGTTTCTACTAGCGGGCCAAGCTGAACCCACGCTCCCCGTCCCCGCTTCACTCCCTTTAAAATAGAACGCGCTTGTATTACAACACACCCTCCATTCCCAACGCTGACCACGCAATTCCACACGCGGTCCGCTTCCCCCTGTTTGCCTTCTCATCACACCCCTGCCATTGCTCACAGGGCTCTCACACATCACAGAGCGTGCCGGCCGCCAACGCGCCTAATCAACATACAGTTCCCCGGCCTCCTATGCTACAGTACGATCCTCCAAACAGGATGTAGCTCGCTTTCTAATTATCAAAGCCGACCGTCTACAGCCAACATAAAACAACCCTTCCCCATTTATGCTATGTCTGTGAGGCCCTCTCACCAGGATGTGGAAACTTTTAAGTTGATGCGGCTCCGATCCGCTAGGCACCCACGATGAAAGGACAAAGAGGGCTTCCCCCTCTCGTCACTGGCTTTTATTCTTTTTTGGGGAGGCGTCACCTGCACACTTTAGTGACGCATCAAAAGGGACCTTCCATGTTTCCGGCCCCACCTGCTCCTACCTTCTTGACCAGAAGTGACCCGGGCTCCCGAACGCGATGACACTAATGGCACCACGCTCCTAGGTGTGGGTGGTGCCTACCAGGATGCAACAATCGAAAGCAATCACCAGCCCACCACAGTGTTGTATTGCATGACCAGTGCCGCCATCTTCTATGTACGATACAAGAGCTTCCTGCGAATGGAACAAGAGTTACAAACTTTTTTATACTATGCTGTACACTCGCCTGTTCTCCGTGAACCATGCCATTGGTGGATGTAAAGCGAGTATAAAGAGTGACGTTACAATCTTGCACAACTTTCAGTTTAAATTGTTTATTGAATAGTACATTGCCCTTTTTATGCAATTAATTAGCCTCAGACATCTCAACTACCAAGAACCTTTTGAAAATGTTGTTTACCCCCCCCCCCCCGTCCCCACGCCCCCCGAGAGGAGGATCATTCAGTGTTCTGCCCATGTTGAGGAGCATATTGCAGAAAAATTCGATGGCAGATGTCTCCTACCTAAGCCCACAATAACATCAGATAATGTTCCAGGAAGGTGAGAAGGAGATTCGCATGGTACAAAATACATGTAAGGTGAGGGTGCAGCATTAACTAAAGTTTGTGCACAACAGATCTTCAATTATAACAGGCTCTTTGAAGGTTTATAAACCTTGTATACCATTGCAGCACAGCACTTCAAACAGCATTGCCACGTCTGAATGACTGTGTCTTGCAATGACTACACAACAAAGGAAAATATAAGATAATAACAATATAACATCAACTAAGAAAGAACACTGGCATTAACAACCTCATCAGCCAACCACACACTGCAGCAGGCACTGTAAACACATGTCATAGTGTGTTACTTGCCTGCACATAGCCCTTCATGTCTTCACTCCAAATGTGTCCTCAAGTGTAAACTTACTACAAAGCTGTCTCTGGGTCTAAATGTGAACACGCTGCTCTCAGATTGTAACCAAAGTGTTCGCGTGAGGAGGGACTAGCCTTGATTTCTGAATTCGAAGGGCCCTGAGGTGCAGTTGTGAATTGGAACTAGGTATCCTGTTTTCTTATACACATTAACATGACAAAAAAACAAATAAATGCAGAGAATTGCTTAAAAAATGGTAAGGCCTCTCTATGCTTTTCCTCTTATACTTCTGGAGAAGCATGCTTCGTGTAATTTTGCCACCTATGGTGGACCACCTTTGATGCCGCCGTAGTTCTTTGAGCATTTTGTCAACACCACCAGTCGGATGGCAGTAGTCCTCCAGTTTTGATGTATGTTTGTCCCTTCGTCATCAAAGGGATATGTTCGCCTTTGGCATTCCTTTAGTGCCGTCCAATGCTGCCACTTGTGGCCCTTTTTGCGATATTCCCCGGTGAAGTCTGACACCTTGTCAAATAGAGACCATTTCTGTCCTCCAGAGTTCATGATTATAGATTCTTCCTAGCCTTCCCTGTGAGGTGCCTATATTTGCTGCCCTCTTTATTAGTTGTGCAGGCAGACCTAACCTTCACTGGGCTTTGGCAGACACATGCCATCTTCAATCAATCAATCAAAGCATTTGTATAGCGCACTACTCACCCGGAGGGTCTCAAGGCGCTAGGGGAGGGGGTCCGCTTCTGCTCGAACAGCCAGGTCTTGAGCTGTTTCCTGAAGGCGAGGTGGTCCTGGGTAAGGCGGAGGTGGGTCGGGAGGGAGTTCCAGGTCTTGGCGGCGAGGTAGGAGAAGGACCTTCCTCCTGTGGTGGCTCTTCGGATGCGGGGGACGGCGGCGAGGGCGTGGCTGGTCGATCGAAGCTGGCGTTTGGGAGCGTAGAAGTTGAGGCGGCTGTTGAGGTATCCTGGGCCTTGGTTGTGTAGGGCTTTGTGTGCGTGGGTGAGGAGACGGAAGGTGATTCTCTTGTTGACCGGGAGCCAGTGCAGGTCTCTCAGGTGTCCGGAGATGGGGTTGCGGCGGGGGATGTCCAGGATGAGACGTGCTGAGGCGTTCTGGATCCGCTGGAGTCTCTTCTGGAGTTTGGCGGTGGTTCCGGCGTAGAGGGAGTTGCCGTAGTCCAGACGGCTGGTGACGAGGGCCTGGGTGACCATTTTCCTGGTCTCGGTGGGGATCCACCGGAAGATCTTGCGTAGCATGCGCAGGATGTTGAAGCACGCAGAGGAGACGGCGTTGACTTGTCTGGTCTTGAACATACAAGGGCTTCTTTTTCTTCAACCTCTTTAGTGCTAAGTTAGTATGGTCCCCAACCCTGTAATAGTAGCAACATTATTATTGGTGGTAGTATTTGCAATAGCTGCCGTAGTTGTTTTTGTCATTGTGATCACTTTGGTAATTTCATGTGCAAGAGCAGAACAGTCAGTTACAATTTTCTACATGTGGTAGTAGTTTTACTCGTAGTGACAGCCGCCACAGGACTCTTGATGTATCTCCTATCAAAGACACGACCAGTAATAACAGAAGCATTCACTTGCATTCACTTGCTCAGCAATAGCAGTGATCATAGTAATAGTGGTAGTTCTTTTGGTGTCAGAATTGTGGTGATAGCGGGCCCAGCAGTGGAGGTCTGGGTGAGGATAATGTATCATCGCTTCCAGATGTAAGAAGCAAGTTAAACCTGCAAGAGAATGTCCAGCTTAGTGCCATAAGATATGGGGGCCCTGGAACAGTGATCTTAATTAAGGGAATCTAATAAATACATTTGTGTGTTATTATCTAGTGGGGGTTGTCACTAGGTAGTTATAGTTAGGTCTAGGTCTGCTTTTCCATAGATAGTGTTTTTTAGTTTGCTAATAACTTTTGTGCAACTTAACGAATCTTCACAAAACTTTCCATAAAAAAGTCCACCCACCTCAGCTTCTTCCTGGAAAGTTTTGTGGTCATCTGTCAAGTAAGGGCTGCGAAAAAAGAGGGGGGTCCCAAAACACAAAATCCCCATGCATTTTCCATAGACTTCTTTACGACGGGCTACCGCAAAAACTGCTGAACGGAATGACACCAAATTTGGCAGGAAGCTAGATCTTGGTCTTCAGATTTAGCTTTTTGTGATTTGGTGTAAAGTCATTCTGTAGTTTTTGTGAACGTCGGCTTAAAAAATAGTTGTATATTTTGGCAGTTGAGTCCGTGAGAGTCCTGCAAGAGCGCAAATTCAAAAATTGAGCCCTGTGATTGGTCAAGATGCTTGTTTTTTCCTTGAGCCTTCATGCACTCGTAAGAGCTTCCTGCAAGTCCCGTGAGAGTGAGCACTCTGATTGGCTGCCTGTTGGACTGTTGGAAATGAAATGGCAACCATTTCTGTTTACTGTGAACAACTGCAGCTGTTGTGGGAATTAAGTAAAAAAGTTATCTAAGGGGGCTGCAGAAAGGCATGTTGTCCCCCCTAAATTTAGAGAGGAGGTCTCTAAGACATAACTACTGTGATGAAAATATTTGTACAGTGTTTTAAAAAACATTCTACGATCTCACTCGACTCTCGAAGGATTGTGAATAGTAAAAAGGAGTAGGTGAGTTCTCAATACACTTCACTAGTAGAAATGCATATTGTGGACCTTGTTATTGAGAGGAAATGTGTAAGCCATTAGTACTGTGATCAGTAGAAGGTTAATTTTTTTTTTTAAATGTTCCGATCTCACAAAACTCTCGCAGAATTGTGAAAAATAGGAAGGATTAAGTGATCATTGAATTGGGAAGAGTTATGAGTACAGTTAAGGCTCTTCCAAACCTTTACTATGCACATCATTACATAGAGAGATCTCAGCAGTGAGGCCATGCCCTTCCGACTCCCTACTATGTACACCAGTCATCTTGGAGAGAGATCTTACAGGAGAGGTCAGTCCACCCCCACGCCCTACTATGCACATCCCTCATCTGAGAGAGAGGTCTGGAAGGAGAGGCCAGTCCCTCCCCACACCATACTATACACACCCGTCATCTGAGAGAGAGATCCCAAAGGAGAGGCTAGTCCCTCCTCACACCTACTACGCACACCCGGCATCTGAAGGAGAGGTCTCTTAAGAGAGATCAGTCCCTCTATACACCCTCCTATGCAAATCCATCATTTGAGAGGAAGGTCTCAAAGAAGAGCCAGTCCCTCCCCACACCCTTCTACACACATCTGTCATCTGAGAGAGAGGTCTGGAAGGAGATGCAGAGAATTGCTTAAATCATTGGAAGGCCTCTCTATGCTTTTCCTCTTATACTACTGGAGAAGCATGCTTCGTGTAATTTTGCCACTGCTCTACCATAACCTATGATGGACCACCTTTGATGCTGCCATAGTTCTTTGAACACTTTGTCAACACCACCAGTCGGATGGCAGTAGTTCTCCAGTTTTGATGCATGTTTGTCTGTCCCTTCGTCCTCAAAGGAATTTGTTCACCTTTGGCATTCTTTTAGTGCTGTCCAATGCTGCCCTCCCCACACCCTATTGTGCACACCCATCATCTGAGAGAGAGGTCTGAAAGGAGAGGCCAGTCCCTCCCCACACCCTACTGCACACACCCGTCATCTGAGAGAATGGTCTGAAAGGACAGGCCAGTTCCTCCCAAACACCCTACTACGCACACCCGTCATCTGAGAGAGCGGTCTGAATGGAGAGGCCAGTCCCTTCCCACACCTTACTACGCATACCTACCTGTCATCTGAAAGAGAGGTCTCAGTAGAGAGGCAGGTTCCACCATACACCCTACTACGTGCATCCATCATCTGAGAGAAAGGTCTGAAAAGAGAGGCCAGTCCCTCCCCACACCATACTACGTACCCATGTCATGTGAAAGAGCAGTCTCAGCAGAGAGGCCAGTCCCTCCCCCACACCCTACTACACATACCCTTCATCTGGGAGAGCGTCTGGAAGGAGAAGCCACTCCCTCCCCAAACCTACTATTCACACCTGTCATCTGAGCAAGAGGTCTGGAAGGAGAGGCTAGTCTCTCCCCACACCTACTGCGCACACCCATCAGTACAGAGAGAGGACACAGCAGAAAGGTCAGTTCCATCCACAGCCTAATACACACACCCATCATTATAGAGAGAGATCTTAGCAGAGAGGCCTCCCCACACACCCTACTGTACACACCTGCTATCTGAGCAAGAGGTCTGAAAGGAGAGGCTAGTCCCTCCTCACACCCTACTATACACATCTGTCATCTGAGCCAGAGGTCTGAAAAGAGATGCCAGTCCCTCCCCACTCCCTACTATGCACACACATCATTACAGAAAGAGGTCTCAGCAGAGAGGCCAATCCCTCCCCAGACCCTACTATGCACACCCGTCATCTGAGAGAGAGAGAGGTCTGAAAGGAGAGATCATTCCCTCCCACACCCTACAATGCACACATTTCATTACAGAGAGGTCTCAGCAGATATGCCAGTCCAACCCCACATCCTACTACGCATGTCCGTCATCTGAGAGAGCGGTCTGAAAGGAGAGGTCAGTCTCTCCACGCACCTACAATGCACGTCTATAAAACTCTTACTAATAATTCTGTAGTGGGTATACGTTGGCTGTAAAAGGCTTTAATGAGTAATATAACCCTCTAGAAAGGCATGTGCTCTGAGAGAACATGGTGTATGATTGGCTTTACAGACGGCAAACTTTTAGCCTGTAAACACTGTACAGAAAAGGAGCCCCTTTCTGATCTAACTTAACCATGCAGAATCTGCACCCTGTTAAAATGTGATATTACAAGGCTTATTGTTTCCATGGAACCTATCACACACATCCTTTATCTTCTTCAGAAGTGTCAGTTAGCCAATATCTATTTGTTAACTGAACCAAAGAAGCCTCTTTACTCTGAGAAAACCTCTGTAGAGGTAGATAGTTTCAATTGTAAAGCCCTTCACACCCACCCTTTAACTTGCACAGGAGTGTCAGGAGAGATGCTGTGCTTTTTATAAAATGGAACCATTCACTCTGTAAGGACTTGTATAAGAATGAATTATTCTTTAACGAAACACCTTAAAAATAGATTTACATAGTAAAAACTAATACTATACATTATTGCAAAAAACTGATCACCCTCTTTCTGAATTATAATTACGTCTTTAATGTAATAACACAAGCAATGCCCATGAAAAAACACAGACATTTACCAGCTATAGTTCACAGCACTAACTATAACTTGACCCCTGCCACGCACTGGTTATGAACTCACATATGATACCACTCATGACATGTTTTATGACCTCATTTAAGACATCACTCATGACATCTCAAATGACAGGACCCGCAGCCAACATCCCGCATGCATCCAACCCCACGCTGCACACAGCTGCCAGGTCCTGCGGCCTACACCCATAAAGGCAGCCAATCACACACTGTGCAGGGCCTTCGGTTGTGCACAGCGGAGGTTGGCCGCAGGGCTTGGCCAGTGGCAATTCCCTGCCACCTAGCCCCCACATGCAGCCAAGCCCACGCTGCGCACGGCCTTTGGGCGTGCGCAGCGGTGGGTTGGCCACAGTGCCTGGCCCTGAGGGCCTCATCCTCTGGGCCTTTTTTTTAAAGGGGAAAGAGGTTACGGGCCATCCCCAGCCCCCATCCCGAAGACATTATAGGTCTCTGGGAGCCTCCCCGGGGCCAAAACTTACAAAAAAGAGGCGGCCCCCCTTCCCGAGTGTCTTTAGGCCCTGGGGACCCCAACCCACAGGGGCCTTATTTTTTAATTAAGGGGGTAAGGAGGGGGGTCTCCCTGAACCTTGTTAGGCTTGGGACCCTATCTCCCAGGGCAATTCCTTACAATAAAGGGGAGAAGGCGGGAGTAATATTTTGCAACAGGTCAAAATATTACTCCAAACCAGCAGGAGAATTTTTGATTGCACCTTTTGGCTATGCGCGGACTTTGTGTTTGGTCCAATGGGGCGGGAGTATGGAAAATGGTCCCACCAGGCGGGAGCAAACACAGGTTTCCCTGCCCACGCTGGTGCGGGCACGGTGACGTTGTGTCCTGTGGATGGGCTTCTGGGGGCAAAGCATGCGAGTCATCCCAGAGGTTGAGGTCCCTGGGTGCATTAATGGCTCATGGGGCCATGTGGACCCCTTCCCTTAACTTACCTTAGCAGCCTCAGGGCTTAGGTCCTCTTCCTCTCTACTTAAAAACACATTGGGCCCCATGGCATGGGGTCCCCTGGGTCCGCGCGCCCCTTCCCCAAAAACAGTCCCTGAGTGATGGGGTCCCTGTGGCGAAAGCGGCCGAGGGAGGTGGGCGTGTGCCCATCTCCCACTTACAAATATGTCAAGCCCCAGGGTCTGGTGTACCTGGGGCCATAAAACCATTTCAGGTCCCGGGGAGCCTCCCCCGGGACCAAAACTTTAAAAAAAAAATGAGGGGGCCTCCCCGTCCTGAGACTCTTTAGGCCCGGGAGACCCCATCACCCAGAGCCTTTTTTATATTAAATGGGAGGAAGTGGCTACTTGGTGTCCCTCCCCGAGCCTTGTTTGGCCATTGAGACCCCATCCCCCAAAGCATTATGTTTTATTAAGGGGAAGGAGGGGTCAAGTGGCGCCCCTTCCTGAGCCTTGTTAGGCTGGGGACCCCATCTCTCAGAGGCAAATTTTTTAAAATATAGGGGAGGGGGCTGTGCAACCCCCTACCTGAGCTGTTAACGGCCCAGGGACACCTTTTCCTGGGGCCTGCAGCAATAAAGATCAGTGTCCTGGTGCTCACCTAGGGCATCCACCATACTTTAGTCGGGGGCTGCGTAGGGAGCCAACGGCTTCCTGGAGGCAGCTGGAGCCGGCATTGTTCCCACTCGGAGGGAGCAGCTACTTTTGCTGCTCCCTCCGGCTGGGAGCAAATTTTGATTTGTTTCCCTGCACGCTTCAATGCAGGTAGGGAAACAGATCAAAAGATTGCTCCCAGCTAGCGATAGAATTTTCAAAGCTCTCGTCGGCTGAGAGCAGACTTTTTGTTTGCTCCAGCGTGGCGGAAGTTTAGAAAATGCTCGTGCCTGGAGGAAGCAAACACAGGTTTCCCTCCCTGCACCAGTTCCCCTCCCCTAAAAAACACATCGGGCCTGAAGGGATGGGGCACCGGAGCTGCAAACGGCTCAGGCAGGGGGCCATGAGCCCCCTTCCCCTAAAAACAAACACCTGACCATGGGTAATGGGGTCCCCGGTGCCAAAGGTGACCAGGGAAGGGGGTTGGGGTCCCCTTCTCCCCCTTACAAATACATCAAGCCTCGGGGGACGGAGACCCCGGGGCTATAAACGGCCTAGGGAGGGAATCTGCATGCCCCCTCTCCCAAAACAAATGCATTGGGCCCCAGGGAATGGGGTTCCCGGGGCCTAAATCAGCCTGGGGAGGGGCCACATATGCCTTCCTCTTCCCCAAAAAATAAAAATCATCCCCTGGGCCCTGGCTCACCCTGGGGTTTGTTTTATAAACAAGTGCAGTTTTCTTATTTTTTATTTTGCCTCAGATTTGCGGATCCTCCGCTCTGGCTCAAAGTGACGATACATGGCTGTTAGGTCTATTAGGAGGAGAGAGGGCATAGCGTATTCAGGTGCAGGGTGCTGTGCTCAGCTCCTCCCCCTGCCAGTTGATGGCCAATTGAGGCTCTGCTAATCCCACTATTGTGTGACTGTCTGGGAGGAATTCACAAAGTTCAACTGTTAGCTACACCCAGTCATGTAACACAAGACGGACTGCAGGTATAAAGGGCTAAGGGCAGGAAAATGACAACTTTCTAAATGTAGCATTTTCAAAATTGAAATTAAAAATCCAACTTTACTATTTAAGAGAGTTTATCATTACAATTCCATAGATACCAAACATGAACTACCTCCCCTCAGTTTAGGAATTACAGCTTATTAAATGTAATGAGGAATTCTCAATGTTATCCTATAGGACAGGTAGGCCTGACAGCAGTGAAAAATGAATTTGGGATTTTTCACTACCAGGACATTTAAAACTTAAAAGTACATGTCCTACCTTTTAATTACACAGCACTCTGCCCTATTGCCTACCTAGTGCCTGCCTTAGGGGTGACATATGTAATAAAAGGGGAGTTTAAGGCTTCGCAAGGGGATTTAAATGCCAAGTTGACCTGGCAGTGTGATACTGCATTAAGTGTGCCCGCCCCCTGGTAACATTTAATTTACAGGCTGTGGTAATATGATACACCACTCTACAAGGGACTTACAAGTATATTAAATATGCCAAACAGGTGTAAACCAATTCTGCCATGTTTTAGGGCGAGAGTAAAAGCACTTTAGTGTTGGTTAGCAGCGGTAAAGGGCACAGAGTCACCAAAAACAAATTCTGCAAAAAGGGGAGGAGAAATGCAAAAAGTATGGAGGTGATCCTGCAGAGGGGCCAAGTTCAACATATGTTGATAACGCTTTTCTTGTAATGGGGAGGTGCTTACAATGGTGTTCAGTCACAAGACCATAGAGATGTGAAGTACCAGTACTTCTCCTGGTTCAGCACCACTTTAGTGTGGGAGGCCGTCATGAACGTGGCATGTTTGTTGGCAATTGTATTTCTGCTGACCGGTTCCTTGGCACTGTAACTCTTATAGCACATTCACTGGCACTGCAAATGTTGGCATGAGATACATTTGTGAGCCTAGTTGATATTTTTTATAAGCACTGTCACTTTCAATTACATCTTCATGGACACTAGTTTTAATGACAAGTTTATTGCCATTTATATTCTGATGTCGAATTCATTGTCGCAGCAACTTTGTGTCACTGTTCATTGACCATAAAGCTGTAAAAGTTATATGCTACTGTAATTCCAAATAGATCTTGTCTGTGCAGGAGAATTCACTGTATCTGTTATTCTGATGGGAAAATATATTTGCGCGGTTTCTTCTCTGACTCGCATGAAGATGAATTGATCATGTCATTCACTGGTAGACTGAAGTGGTCTATATAAATTCACATAATATCATGGTGCATTCCTTGGCACAATATATTGGGAAGCAATATTCTCAAGATTATCACAGTGCCCTGAGAAGCATAATTACTACAATGCAAATAATTCTACATGTAGTCTCAAATGTTCAAAACATAATATACTGATTAAGCATCAGAAAATAAGCAACAGAGCAACGCATAATGTAAGAGAGACGCAGGGTATGACGTTTAGCAACAGTGGTTTCCCTTTTACGTATTTCTGATTTAATAAGTGGGTTGCCTATATTCACTGTTTGAAGCATCGCCTGTTTTGTTCATCATGGTTCAAATTGTTTTCAATACAACTGCTGTTATTGATTGGATCTTTGTGTTTTTATGTATCCTTACATGCTAAAGTAAATGGACCTTATGATGGTCTGCTTTATTGACAGGTTTTCTTTCTCTAAATTCACACCCTACTTCTGAAATTATAAAAAATTTAAGAGACCCACAGTTGCTTTTCTCCTTTAAGCAGGGAAGCTATTTGCTAAACTTTGTTGTCTTGCCAATATAAAATAAAACAGTGACTGAAAGCAAAACTATTTTTGGGGGTTTCGAAGGGCACACATTGCCATAATAGTCGCTGGCACTAAGGGGAACAACTTTGTGTGTGGATGTGCCCCTTGTGAAAGAGCAGAATGTTGTCACTCGCAGTGAAGTTAGCCGATGGCTGAGATGGGTTGACCCACTGTGCCATGCTCCATGCTGTAGGGTGCGGAAGAACCAATTATCACAGGCATCGTGAAGCTACAAGGGTGCATAACTGTAACTCAAAACCAAAAAAAAGATTTAAACACTTTTCAAATGTTACAAATGTGTTACATCTAATTAAAGGCCAAAACCTACTGTGGCTGATGCAGAATTTGAAGGGTTATAGTTTAAATACCTTTTAACATTTGCCAAAAGCCCTCATATAAGTCTGAAAAGTCTTTCTGAGTCTGCCAGTCTATCTCTTATCCAGTGTAAACAGTGATGTTGACAATCAGCTTTGCTTCATCTGATCAACTGTTTGTCATTTGATGAAGCAAATGCTTCCTTGGACTAGCCATCCGCTGCAATATCATATTTAAATGTTTGCAGATTAACATATCGGTTCACATTACATAAATCTGAGCTGCCTAATACCCTTCGGTAAATTTGCAGTAAGGACTGTTCTGTAGGGAATGCCAGAATTTGGACTGAGTTCTTGCCATCTGGAAAAAACATGCTGATGATGTCACCACCTAAGAAGTGAGAGGGTGAACGTTTTCACTCATACCTTTTCCCATGCAAATGTGCCCCCCTCCCTTCCTCAGTTGGCCTGAATCTGGATTGCCACCGTGGATGCAGTGGCAGAAGACTTCACACCACCCAGAAATAGAAAAGAAAATCTGAATCTGGGACGTGTGCACATTGGGCACCATTGGGATTTTGTGACACCCGCCAACAAGTAGGGTGTTTGAAGCCATGCTTTAGAGACGCAATGGGTGAAAATGACGGTGCGAGTGGGGAAATAGTCCGTTCTTCCCCTATTGCAATTTCTGTAGGCCTTCACCACAGTGGAATTACTGCCAAGCAGATTAATAAAATTACCATTTAGAGGATATTTTTTCTGTATCAAGGGTAAAACTATTTTTAAATCTTCATCCAATGTCCTGCTATGTTACCATTTTTAATTTCACTTTTGATTGATTTTGTCACATACAAGAAGAAAATATTGCAACCATTTGACAACTTTAAACAAAGTTTGAGAACTCTCCATATTTCAACATTGTGTTCTTCGCTATGAGTGATCTCTAAGTTCCAATGGGCCCAGTAATACCATCAGAATTATAAGTTTTTTGGGAACACTGCGGATGATTGGTATTCCACCCAGAGATGTCACCTGCTGCAAGCAGGCAAAGTCTCCAGTGGTATATAGGGGACAAACATGTCGGAATTGGCACTGTAAATCGTATTCCTTCATATTATTCCCCATAAACATATACTCTGCTATTTCCCCCACTCCTAAACTTCTTGGACCCCAGTAACCGTAATTCAGAGGAATTAAATTCTTGGATTTTCATCAAACAACTGGTAATGACGGCCTTTAAGTGCTACAGGATCTGCCATGGAGGCTCCTAATAGAATGATTTATTTCCAGCGAGTGTACCACACATGATATTTTCAGGTTGTTTTTTTTTAAACTAGGACATTTTTAATTCTAGGCAACAAAGGCTGTTGCTGCTGTTGGTTGTCGCTCATGAACCAACTCAATATTCTCACAACTAAATGACTGCCAAAACCAAAGGGGGCTTGTACAAAAAATGTTCCTCCACTATGGTGGCAAAACATTGCACCTGAAAGAATATATAATACTTTGGATTTTGTCAGGAATTTAAGAAACCTACAGGATGTACCTGCTAGATCGGCTCAACACTTGAGATATGGTAATGTAGGGCAAAGTCTAACTCAGACCGGCTTTTGGCGGCTGGGCATCGAATCAGATGTTGGTGTATGATGTAGCATCCGGGCAAGAGGTGAAACTTCCTGGTCAGCCTAGGTCGAGAAAGATTTAGGACCATTAATGTGATGGAACCTGGCAAATGTTTGTCTTGCACGACTGTTCCGGTCTTGCGACAGTTGTTCACCGGCCTTCCTCCTACAGCTTTTTTGTTTTACTCGTTACTTTCCCTTGAGGTTTTTCTCCTGAGAGTTCTGGTTGTCCTCTATCATCCAACTACCTTGCAGCTCCTGCCTTCTGTGCTCCGTTACCGCTCGGCTTTTGAAGTACCTGCCACCTGCCTTCCTTATCAGCGTTGCTCTTCCCGCCCTAGGTTCACCCTGCCCTGCTGAATGAAAGCCGGCTGGTAGGATTACAAAGGTGGTGTGGTGTATTGCCAATATTACAGAATTATTAATTCTGCTGACCTATGGTAAACATCTTTGTTGATAGAGAGAGACCCGCCTAACGGTCTTGATATTCTATTGCTTAAACTGCCATGGGAAGAGGTGTAAAAACCAAAGGAAATGATGGACGGAGTGTTGAACATTGCAAGCACTCACCCCCAGTCAACTGATCTGGGTTTAATCCATCACCGTTCTTTAGCCCACTCTGCCACCCCAGTTCAGACATGGCCATATGCAAATCAGTCTGACCCTGTGCCTCATGGGAACAGTCCAGCCCGAACTGCCAAGCCATGTCTTCCCTGGACCGGAAACAAGCTTCCTAGGACCGGTTTCTGGCATTTCAGCCGTCTTCAGCCAGGCTTGCTTGAATCCAGTGGCAAAGTGAGCAAGGGACTCACGTCTGAGCATACCCTACCAACTTATGGCGAACAAAGCAAAAACCAAAGGAAATGATGGACGGAGTGTTGAACATTGCAAGCACTCACCCCCAGTCAACTGATCTGGGTTTAATCCATCACCGTTCTTTAGCCCACTCTGCCAAAACGATGGATTTAGGCCCAGATCTCTGTACTGGGGTGAATGTATGACATTGTTCTGCATTCTGTCCATCAATTGTTGTTTTTGCATTTGTCACCCCGAGTGGGAAGGGTATGCTCAGACGTGAGTCCCGTGCTCTCCATGCCAGTGGAATCAAGCTATCCTGGCTGACGAGGGCTGAAAGCCCGAAACCGGTCCTAGGATGCTTGTTTCCAGTCCAGGGAGGACTTGGCTTGGCAGTTCGGGCTGGACTGTTCCCATGGGGCACAGGGTCAAGACTGATTTGCATATGGCTGGGTTCAAACTGGAATGGCATGGTGAGCAAAAAAAACGATGGATTTAGTCCCAGATCTCTGTACTGGGGTGGATGTATGACATTGTTCTGCATTCTGTCCATCAATTGTTGTTTTTGCATGGGAAGAGGTGTGGCGCCGCGGCCAGGGCGACTGACTCCGGAATCTGGGGATCACGGTTCGATCCCCGGCGCCAGAGGTGGATTAGTCCAGCACCATGTGACTCTGGGCACTAGCTTGCTTAATCTTCCCGACGGCCCCCAGTGCCTAGAGACCCTTACGGGTGATTGTTCGCGCTTTACAAATGTGGATTATTATTATTATTATTATTATTATTATGATACGGAGACGTTTTAAGGCATCGGCAAAGTGGGCTCTGACCCAGGGCCCCAGGCGTTCGGGGTGGGCTGATACAACCAGCTCTGTTCTGCAGAGTCTTGCCCTAATGAACTTGAATAATTCTTAAACTGATTATTTTAAATACCATTTTCCTTTAAACATGTTTTAATGTGGGTGAGGTGTGGGAGTCTACAGATATTTTGCAGAGAAATGATGGTTTCTTTTTCATGCAAGGTCCATGAAAAATAGTTTCTTTTAGCTCACAATAGGACTTCACTTATGAGAAAAGGGAGGGTGTCAGGAAAATTATTTTCAGTAATAATAATGAGCTGCTGCTGTGTTACAATATTGAAAACAGGTCACTGTGAATATTAAATGCAAACATATTTAGAATTTGGACGAGTGTGCCTGTGCACTGTCAGTGACCTGGCCAAAGAGGGCATGAAAGAGCTGAAAGTGAATCATAAATTCAAAGCACTTCCGAACAGGGGCCCCAAAAATACGTTTGTCCCAGGGCCCCCAAAATCCTTGAGATGCTATGCTAGTCCTGTCCTGCCTGTCCTGCTACCGAGAAGCCATGCTGCAACATGACCTCAATCTCAAATCCTTCCGCCGTCCTCCTTGCACCCTGTACACTGGCGTACACCAACTGTAGGTGGCAGAGGCTCTCACAGGGGAGCCGGGCCGAGTATCGTCAAACTCACTAATCTGCCTGGTTGGATTGGGATCAAAAATTGTCTCGGGCACACCAAAAAAAAAAAGTGGCTTACATTTGTGTTTTGACTTTCCGATAAACACTGCTTCGGCGAAGTTTTATGAAAAGAAACTGGGTAAGGGGCATGTTTTATTAACTTCACTTAGATAAAAAATAATGTAGATTAGTTCACACTGCTGAGTCACACGTGAATGCAAGTGAGATCACTTCTGCTCAGGCCCCCCTGCCCCGCTCAATTAGCATACATTAATGGGCTGGCCCAGCGAGAGAAAGGAAGTGATACCTCCGCCCATCTGTCTCTAGAATGGCCACTCAGGCACCCACTGGGCCTCTGGCGGCATCCTAACAGCACAGACAGCCCCCAGGCTGCCCAAAAAAGCAGCCCACAGCTAGAACTCGGATACCTTCGGCCATTTCCTGAGTGCCATCCCAATCCGACCCTGTGATGCATGTGATGCATGACCCATTTTCGTACGCTTTTCCTTCGGTATGTTTTCTTTTTACGCTAAAATAATACTAAGTCCTTGACCGCCGTTGGAAATAAGGGCAGTCTTTTCATGTCTACTCCACCCTTTTTAGGTCTCGGCTGGCGTGGGCTGCGCACATGCGCAGTCTCACTGGCGAGATTTAACGTTTTTGGGTATTTTCTGTAAAGGGCTTTAAGCCCCGCCCCTCTTTCCCATTGGCTGACGTCATTGTTTATGCTAAACGGGGGCCAGCCTTTGGAAAAGAGCTGTTCATGACGTTTACTTTTGGCTTTTTGAGCCATCCCATTTGGACGGGCTTGTCTGCCTTCCGTGCGTCGTGAAAGGTTACTTATCTTTATAGGGCCATGTGTTTCAAACACATGGCCCCATAAAGACAAGAGATCCCAATGCTTGCAGTGCGGCTGGCAAGAACTTTCTCATTTTACAGTGTAAAACTGACACAAATAAAAATCTCCTTTTTCTTCTGCATAACGAATGCTGTGGTTTGTGTTGAACGCCCTCTCAATACTTCCACACACGTGATGTTAATAGTACAGTACACTCTTCTTGCGGGGTTCTGTAAGCCCCTGTGCAGTGCAGAGACACAGTGGTTTCTCCAGCCATTTTTACACGCTCCACATCAAGGTATGGGCAGAGGGCTTGCAGTCTGAGCTGGACCCCAGAAGCTCTGCCCGCAGCCTGGCGAGTGCACACCGGAGCTCCGGCACCGCACACGGCTGAGGAGAAGGAAGAGGAGGACCGGAGGAGCTGCGAGGCCGAGGTACGCGCTCCCCCCGCACGGCATCGAGTGTGTGCTGCCGGCCCTGACAGCCTGCACCCCCCCACCCACCCCAGGGTCTGCACCTGTTCTCCGCGGTGACCTCCAGGTAAGCAGGTACGGGGCTCTGGGAAGGCTGTGGCCCGGGCAGTACAACCAGGAAGAGCTCGGGGACTGTCCGACTCCAGGAGGGATTCCTCTGCGCACAAGCACTGTGTGACCCTCTGTGCCCACCTGTCACTGTCCCCACCTGTCAACCTCACCGTCCCCACCTGTCAACCTCACCGTGCCCTGCTTCTGTAACGCCCCCGTGCTCGCTCTCAAACCTTGCTTCTGTCTAACCCGCTCCGCACCTCGCTTGTCCAGCGGTTTTTCAGAACACCCACCTAATATCCTAAAAGAGTCCCTAGCCCTGGCCCCGCTCTTCCCCTCAGAGAAACCCCTGTGTCACGTTAGTGCCCGTGCACACAGCTGGTGGCTAGTTCAGTGCCCAGTGTGCAGCTCTGTGCTTCCCTCAGAAGCATGGCCGCCCGGGAAAGGTCGCTCTGGAGGGCACCTGAAACAGGTGGGGTATTTATTTCTGTGGACACATCAGCTACACCTAGTCAAGTGAGGGTCACCTCGATCGGGGAATTTGAGACAAAATGGTACAAATGTCAGAGGACTGGAGGGGTGCAGGTCCCCTCACACATCCAGGTACAGTGGACATTACAGGGGAGGGAAGTGGGGGGCAGGGTGGGGTCTGCTCCCATCGAATGAGTGGTTTGCTACCAGTGACACGACACACACGTTTATAGTCTCGATTATAGGGCATGTTATGTGGCGTGATGCTGTGCCACGAGTGGTGTCAGAAGTACCCAAACATGTTGTCCGTCATCTCTGGTCGTGGATGATTCGCGGTTTATTGTATACACAGCACCGTCGTCCTCCCGTTGTGTCCTGTTGTACTGTACTCTACGGTATTGCATGGTTATTTATAAATATGTTTGTAGACTATTTACTATTGTAATGTGTAAGAGGAAGGGTAAGGGTTGTGTTGTGTATTGTGGCGTGCTATGCACCATGCGAGCCCAGTGTGTGTGTGCGTGTGTGCATGTGGCGCTGCTATGCACGTGTAAGAAGCGCATGTGTGCAAGTGTCATCTTTGTGTAACTGTGTAAAGGAGATGTGTGTAAAGAGGATTAGGTGTGATTGTGCAGGAGTTGTGATGTGTCCGTGTGTGTGGGCATAGAATAGGTGTGACTGTGTAAGGGATTGTGCTGTGGGGAGGAGTGTGTGCAGGTGTGAAGGAGTGTGCAGGTGTGATCATGTAATAGGGGATTGAGCGGTCCTGGGGTATATTGTGTGCACGGGCATTGAAGGTCTGCGCATGCAAGGGGGCAGTTTGAGTAACAGTGGTTTGTGCGTTTCTAAGAGGGGATACATTGTGTTTGAGAGTGTACTATGTGTGCAAGTGTTGCAGTGCGTATCAGCATTCTATGTGTAAGGGTGTAATGTGTGAAACCGCACAGGGCGTGTAATATGTAGATGTTTGTATACATAAGGTGCAGTGTGTGGGTTAAGGGAAGTGTAGATATTCGTATACATTGACATGACGCTAAGGGAAGTGTAGATATTCGTATACATTGACATGACGTGGATATGTCTGAGTGGTTCGTGGTGTTCAGTGACTACATGGATGGCGTGTAGGTAAAAGGCTGTAATCCGTCATACGTGTACCGTGTTCAGTGATTTAACGGATGTTGTACGACAGAGGCCGCGATCCCATCGCACCTGTGCGGTGCTCAGTGAATGATGGATGTTGAGATACAGGCCGTGATCCCGTTTGCAGCCCCTGGAGGGCTGAATGATGGACACACCGACATACGTGTATGTATTCCCTTTCACCATGTACAGCGATGACGACTCCTCATCAGACTCCCCGTGCCCCCATTCTGCCTGTTTGTTTTACGCCTCCTATGTAAGATATCGTATACATAAGCAGGCGTGTACGACACGGAGGTGCACATAAACACGGGGTGCACGCAGACGCACCGTCCACCGACCTGCTCATGCTATGTTGCGCCAGGGGGTGGATGCGCAACTGTGCTGCCATTTAATAGACTGGAAACTCAACAAATGATGTTGTGGCTGCGCCGCGGAAGGGGATTGGCCGCTTCCAGACGTGTTGTCCGCTGTTAAAATAATGGGACGTGGTGGCCACCAGTGGTCTCTCGGCACAATCCAGGGTGATGGCGGTGCAGAAAGAGGAAACCTATTGTCATTTTTTAATTTAAGAAGGTTTACCAGTATTTCACCGCAGGGCACAAGTACCACTGTTTAGGTACCTACAACTGTTTGTCACGCATAATACAGGTAATGTGTGACGAATCCTCACTGTTGTGCCACAACTAGTGTCGCACTGTGGATGCGTGAGAGATACTAACGACGGTGGCGGTCTTGTTAAAGACGAGGGGGGGTCAGCGTGATTCCATCCCAGTTTGTATATTTTCTGCTGCACACCCTTTCCTGTGCCCTCCCAAAAGCCAATAAGACACATTGTCTCTTCAGAATACATTCTCATTAGTTTGCTGACATTCAGTTTGAATTTTTATTTTGTTGAACCTGTGTGTTTGTAGGACTTTCAGTGCTGATAGGTGTGTGCGAGTGTGTTGATGACCCATCCTCCAAATAACAGTTGTATTTATGTACTAATGTGTTCATGCATTCATCAAAAAAGATGTTGTGCAAGGAACAGCATTGTCCCTTGATATTGATTTGGGATGCATGGAATGGTGTGTTCCCAATTGTATAATGCAAGCCACAAAGGAGTTGCATGACATAATGGAGGTGCAAGGCTGGAGGCTGAGTTCCTTTGTATGGTCTGGTCATTCTGAAGTGTTATGCAATGTGTTTTTATGCACAATAGGGGATGTTTTGTTTCTTATAATACATGGTTGCACCATCACTCTTCCCTAACCTGCTTTTAAATCCTTAGATGCTTGTTCCTACTCGGTGCTGAGTTTGTCAAACAATAAGTGCCGGTGACCTAATGCGTCCGTCAAAAGTCTGAGGCGTGAGCTATGAATATCCGAGATTGTCGAGTACTAAGGCTGTGTAGCCCTGATTCCACCTGATGCCTCTTTCATCCACCACCAGTCACCCCCGTCCCTTTATCAAACTCTTGCAGGTTCTTTTCCAACCCTGCTTTCTTCCTTTGTCACAGTTTTGTCCTTCTTTCTCTTCCTCTTTCTTTCCCTCTTTCGTGTTATTCTCTCCTGCTCTGGATGAAAGTCTAATGAGGAGAATTAAGTGCAGGACCGCAAAAGTAAGTTCCATCGGTTCCCACCTGCAACCACCGGCTCAAATTAAGCACTGCTCCAGCTGATGGAAGTGTTATTTTTGTTACATGCAAAGGAAAAGCAGAACTGGTTATGTAAAAACGGCCACGCATTACCCAGCTTGTAATTGGTTACTAACTTGTTTTAGGCTGTCTTTGTGGTTTAGAATGTTAAGGGCAATAAAAATAGTACCATAAATGCCTCCTTATCAGGCAATGAGACTGAATTTTAAAGGAAGGAAAATGCAAGGAAGACCAAAGTTTTCATTAATATTGTGAGTTGTGGGTGTGTGCTGCTCAGCCGCTTCTTGTCGTAGTGTGTGCTGGCTCGGGCAACAGGCACTGTGATGTCACAACTGCACCTCAAAATATGGGATATGGCCCCCTAATGTACATGAGTTTATTTCAAGTCCTCGAGAAATATATAAAGGAATGAGGTCTCGCCTTTTATTAAGTTAAAGCCATTTGCTTTGCTATACAATACCCTTAGCAAAATAAATGGCTTTAACTTAATCAAAGCCGAGACCTATTGCATTTTCAATGCTTGTTAAATATGATCCCTATCGAAAACATTCTAAATCTATTACTTTCAGAACGTAACATGCTTCAAAGGGAAAGGAAGAATTCCCTTGATAGCCTCGCTGTCTTTTGGCCAGTCTGGCAAACATATGGTCAGGATGTGCGTATATTTAGGTCTGAGAAGCCCCATAAATGAAGACACGTTTCCTACGAAATCCAGACCTAAAATATCACCACGTGATTCCAAGAAAGAAACACGTGTTTAGCATGGAAGTTATTTTCGACATGGATAGGTGTTCGAGGACTGTTTAAGTATTCACAGCTGTTCAGCCGCCATCTTGAGATGAGCTCCTCGAGCCCCTATGCATTCACCGCTGTAGTAATTAAAGCCTGTCGGCTCCAACTCCGCATATCGCTCCAATCAAGGCCTATATTGTTTAGCACAAGGAGACCTAATGATGTCACCTTTCCGTTAAGCTGTATCTGATTGCAAGGACAAAGCGCCCCGCCACGCGCATCATTTCAGGAGACAAGCATTTCGTCACTTGGAGCCCTTCCAAAGCTTCAATGACAGCAAGGCCATTCCGCGTCATATTAATAACTTTGAGACGGATACGAAGTCAGCGCGGGCGCTGAAAGTAGCCCAGATGCTTGTAATGATAAATGAAATTACAGCAGGCTTCATTTACTTCAAAATCGCACAACTGTGGGTATTATGGGATGCCTGCACTTGAACTATTTCAAGTCTACTTCCACAGCAATACCAGCTTTACATCCGATATAAAACATGTCAATGTTTATTTTTTGCACTCAATAATAATAGAAAAGTTAGAATCTTTCAGTATGTTTCTATACATTGAGTTACTCTGCCTTAAAAAAAAAAAAAAAGATTTGTATTAAACTGATTCGAACATCATTTTGCAACACCTTCTTTATGTGTTTAATTTTGCACTAGAAATTCTATTTGTATTCTTTAGTTTTGCAAACATACTCTCTCATGTGAAAGAGTCATGAAACAAGGATTTAAGTGGGGTGTGTCAAAGTTCATGGTGTTACCATGTATTATAAGGAATTAAGTTTGGGGAAGGCAGAACTCAGTGTGTTACTCCACGGAATTCTGCGGAGTTACCGCAAAACTCTGAGAGATTCCACGGAGTTCCGTGAGCGGCAGAATTCTGGTCGCACACGCTAAAAAACAGTTGTTGTTAATCAATTAGCTGCCTTCGTGCCCTGACCGACTCCCCAACTCCCGGCCAGCCGGATCGCTCACAAGAAAGACACAAGTCATCAGCTTTAATCCAATCCCCTATTCAGAGGTAAACAAGCATTGAAAATGCAATAGGCCTCGCCTTTTATTAAGTTAATGCCATTTGCTTTGCTAATGGTATTATATAGCAAAGCAAATGGCTTTAACTTAATAAAAGGCGAGGCCTATTGCATTTTCAATGCTTGTTCTAGATTAGCAAACTCTCTCCAGTTTTATTTCGCGCTCTCGTCATCTCTTTTATTAGTTCCCTCCTCCCATTCCCACCATCTGCACCTTTTTCTGGAATGATCCACAACACAAAAACGGCTAAAACTCGCCAGCCTCGCAACAGCGCCTAGAAGCCGTCTCTTGTCAATACTGCGCTGTGCAAAACAATATGTCAAATATGAACTTTACCTGTGTGATTATCGGTGTTTTGTTACGTAGATTGCGTGTTTCTTCTGTAACTTGTATACCTGCGACATCGCTGGCGAGATCGGACACTGAGGCCTATTCACAAAGACATTTCAAGTTACCATGGTGTTTACGTCTCTGAAACTCTTTTACGAGCTCTTGCACGGGTTTGCAATTGGCCCCAAAACATTTAAAATATTCATATACAATTAGTACAAAGGAATGTGCCTCCTTTCCACTGTTACTAATGGTGAGTTGGAGGGGTTGGGGCAGCGTCACGTGGGCACGCAGGATTACGTAAAGGCGTACTCCTGCAGTACCTCTCCCTTACTCTTAAATGCTTTTATGAATTGACCCAGTGAATTCAGTTTTTCCAAGGTTGGTGAAGCGAGTGCCATTAAATTGGGTAATAGTAACATATGATATTGACAGCTCCTAGAAACGACAAAGGGTCAGTGTTGAGCGCTATATTATAAACTAGCGGTGACAGGAAATGTCATTAGTGTGTAACGTGCTGGGTTCTGTTCTGATAAAACAAACGTTGACAACACCAAGCGTGCTGCTAATAGTGACCTGTAGAGAGAGTGTATATTTTCGATTTCTCTTCTTTTTAAACACCACCATCGATTAAATAAACGATTTTGCTTTTAGAAATGAATTGAACTTACATTTTCCATGTGCCCAGCGCATCTGTAAACGCTCCAGCTGTGTGTGTGTTCGGGAGGAGGGGGGGGTGGCGGCTGTTCAGAGAGGCCGCTTTGAGCCTTGAGCCTTTAGTCTGTATTTCAATGATTCTCCTAAGGGTGTGAGGACGAAGTTCGTTTTTGCTTAATTACAATGAACAGAGGGAAAGTGGTGCAGGGATGCGTCGGGGGCCGGTTGACGAGGCCCGGCATAAATTTCGATCTCGGCGTGTGATCCTGGGCATATTGTTGAGCACCCGCAGTATCGAGGGAGAGGAATTCGGCCGGGAGTGACGTGGGGGAGGTGGGGCATGGGGCGCTGCAAGGTCTGAGGCAAAGGAGCGCCAAGTTGCGCTGGGGGGAGGGGTAAGGATGGGCAGCAAAAGGTCGGGTTACGGGGTAAGGTGAGGAAGCAGGCCTCGCAGGGGGAGGGTTATTGGCAACGGCAGGCCACGCATGAAAGGTTTTCTTGTCTGTATGGCGCCATGTGTTTGAAACACATGGCCCCTTAAAGATAAGAAAACCTTTTACCACAGATGTAAAGGAACCGAGCCAGTTCAACTGGGACGGCTCTAAAAGCGAAAAGTGTACGTCACTGGACGCTCTTTTCCAATGGCTGGCCACCGTTTAGCATAAACGGTGACGCCAGCCAATGGAAAAGAGGGGCGGGGCTTAAAGCCCACTAGAGAAATCTCTTCAAATCATTCAATCTCGCCAGCGAGACTGCGCATGTCTGCGCAGTCTTACGCCAGGCGAGACCTAAAAAGAGCGTTGTAAATGGCAAACATACAATCCACGTTTTTACTGACGGAGGTGCACCAGCCTCTTTCTGGCCCCTGCTTCTTTAATTACGGTGTATGCCATTCAGGGAAAGGAAAGACACAGACCCCACATTCTACACAAGTCGCACGCCATTGCTCGAACCAGAAAAAAGCAACTTGAGCCAGTTTCCTTTAAAAAATCGAAACGTTGCCTAGTAATCCGGCCTCCCTAGGAGAAGAGAATTACCCGAAGCAGCAACCACTGGCATGGGTTTACATCCCAGTCTGCTGTACCTCCAACCCTTAGCCTCCTCAATGCCTCTTCTCTGCAGACTTCTCTTTGCTCATCGGTTTCCACTTGTGTTTCGCCCCAAGCCCCTTGCGCCTTATCCTGTGCCCTTCCTCCTCCCCAGTTGTTCCCCTCACGCTGAACTATGGGACAGCGCAACTCAGGTGCCCCCTAACACTCTCCCGTCATTCATTTTTAATGCAGGAATTGAATGAATGTCAGCTAAAGCAAATGTGAGTCACGCTAGCCTCGGCCCATGAGCACTGCGGCACAGGTCCCCGTGCCTAGCACCGTGTCTCTACCCTCGCGAGCACCTGACAAATAGGGGGTTACGGCTTTCCATTGTCTGGATAAGGAATTTAAGACCAGCGGGCTTCTGTTCATGGTAGAAGGCGGCTTCGGCACATCACTTACTCCACGGACAGCTTGGTTTATTTTTCGGGGGGAAGACAGGGTGTGGCAGGGTACTTTGCACCCAGAGCTTGTGCTGCCAGAGGAGTGACAAGTTATGTGCCTGAAGCCTTTTGGAGCTGCTCTGCATGCCGTATGCTGCAAGACATACTTGTTCCTGCAGGGCTTTGCCGGTTTTTTCCATGTGAACTATCATCCGGCGGTAGAAAACTACTTTCAGTTTCATAGTATCCTTTCAGTGCGAATACAAAGGATGTCTTTTGATCCTCGCAGATTATTTTTCAGAATGGTGTTGGTGGAGGTCACCCTTTACCCCTTAGAAGAGAAAGCTGCAGCTCTGTTTGTCAGAAGGATACATGTGCTGCTAGGGGTGGGCCGTAAACTCCGCCACATGGTGTTTAGCAGAGTTTTTGACAAAATGGATCATGGAGTGGGCAAAACTCTGCTAACTTTACCGGCGGAGCAGAATTTACTGCCCACCCCAATAAAGTATCCCCTGTCGTACATGACTGAGTACGTTGCAAGGTGACTTGCAATATCCCTGAGTTCCATAACCTTATTAATGGAACTTGGTCTTCATTCCTCTCTATGGTCATGGAACTCCTTGGTTACTTGCAATATCCTCATAAGGTACTGCAGAGGGTACTTTAGCACATATTTATTTAATAGGTGACTGATGTGTCACAAGTCGCCGATTATTAAGAAATTAGAAGAGTTTTTATGCCGGGATTGCACAATCGCTTGTATTACATTATTAATATTATCCGCTTCATGTATTGCTCGGTTAAATTATGGGATTTTTTTAGTTCGGTAAAATCCTTATCAAAGGCTATTGCGTCTGTTGATGTTTTTCCCCAAGATAGGCACGTTGGCACGCCTCCTTTGAGAGGGTTTTCTGCTTGAAGTAAGTGCAGTCAAGAGAGAAATGGCTCAACATAACAACACATTCAAGACCTTCAAAAAAGAAATGTTGACGCAAATTTAATTTGCTAACAAAATTCCTACACTATTAATGTGCACAGCTTATGTTTAAGTAACACATATACTAAATGCAAATTTGTAGTAGGTACTCATACTTGGATTTTATAGGCCTGCAAATAAATAGGAGTGCTGATTTAAGTTAGCCTAACTGCCGATGTCTTGTTATGTTAACTAAATAATAATGCATTAACACTGAAAGGCCTGTTTTTCAAATTGAATAGTTGTTTGTACACAATTTTTTTTCTCTTTGTTTCCAATGTTGTATTTTTCAAGAAGTCTTCTTCTAACTAGTGAACAGGCACTTGTTTTGTATTAGACAGCTGAAAGCGAGTTCTCTCTGGGAGGAGAGGAGGCAACCGGAAGGATGATTCATGTTAAAAACTGTCTGAACCGCAAAATATCAACAATGTAACATTTCAAGGTCTAATGTCTGAAAGTCTATTGTGTGTAGGGGAACATGGGGAGCGTTCCTTATCCCAGGAGTTTGCTGAAATCCTATTGGAAGATGAATACGGAAGAAAAAATGTTGCAACATAGAATATTGTGTGTTTATATTAGTGAGTGTTCCTAGACTAGCAGCTAGATTCTGTCATGTCCTCACTCTCTGGAGACTTTTTTATGAGTTGCTAAATAGTTTCTACATGAAAGGTTGCCTTACTTAGATTTTGCTGAATTGTCTGCTGATAACTGAAGATGAGAATACTTTCCAGCTTAAGATGCTTGTGCATTGATTCTCTTATTAGAGCTTTTTATTGGGTTTCTGAAATAACACCTTTTTTTCATTATTCCAGCTTATTTAGAATAAAGTTTTTTCCATTATGAACTGTTTTATTGTTATATTAACTGTGATTTTAGCAAACATTTTGTTCTGTTTTATAATCCAATATCGATTGATGGATTATATTAACTTTTGATGCTAAAATCTAAAGATTAATATTTAATGAATAACAAGATTAAAGACTAAAAGAATTGAAAATAAAACCCTTTAACTCGCACTAATTCTCTTTATTGACTGAACTAAAGGTCTTTAATGATTTATTGCTATGTAGATGATTGCTCCTTCCTTCTCCTCGTTAATGGACAAAGGTCCATACAACCTGTGACGGAGGTTATATAATGATTACCCAAAGATTGAGATATAGAAAACCCTACTCCCTTATAAGAAAAACATGCTTCTAACCGGGAAAAAATCACATACAAAGCTGCGATATTTGGAAGTGATGGAGATGAGTTTGTGGAAAAAGCGTGTATTCTTATCTACTTTGTGTTAAGGGGCTGACAAACTTGTCAGAAGTTAGTGTGAGGCCTGTGGTCATACAGTGCTGGAAATAGGAAAACAAATACTCAGGGTTCCACTACATTAGGGTCAAGAGGTGGCAGCAGACAAGGGGGAAGTAAAAAAAAAAAAAAGAATCTGTCAACTTACATATTTATGTGATTTTCAGGAGATAATATTACTAACAAGAAGATAACTAGATAACCTCCTTAGGGGAGAAGATGTGGCCCAACGGTTAGAGTGGTTGACCTCGGAGCTGGGGAGCCAGGTTTGAGTCTCGGCAGGGACGCTCAACCTCCTGTGATTCTGGGAAAATTACTTAATCTCATTGTGCTTAACAAAAATGAATGTGTCCATCTGTAACGCAACTGGTGCTCATGTAAAGCGCTCCGATACCTTCGGTTCTAGTTCACACTATATAAAACTCCCAAAATATATACATAAATAAATAAACTCTAGTGGTTAATGCACACTTGCTGGAGAGATCTGTGCTTTGTCTAGTCACAGTTTTGACACCTCACTAAGTAGCTTAAAGTGTTAATGTGCCTGCTGCACAACACAAAGTGTAAAATGCAGATCCCAGATTTGTATTTTATGTAGATAGCTTAATGGGCTACTGATTTATTGTGTTATTTAAACAATTTTAGGGTAATATACTAATTTAGACAGATATATCTGACATTCTTGGAGTGCACTAATATTTACTATATAGAGGTTGAACACAGTCAAACCCCTCCCACCAAAGCATTGTTTCTCTTAAGCACTTGTGAAGTGATAACAAGCAGATTGCTTTTGTATCCCTCTATTCCTCTGACTTTTAGATATTCGACTCGAGTTAGTTCGCAGCCAGAATAAGACTCCAGCCAAAGTGGAGCTGACGGCCCTTTAAGTGGGGCTGTTTTATTTTCTCTTACATCTGGGCCGAAAACAAAAAACCTCACCCCCGGCAGGTTACATTTCTGAGCACAAACAAAGCAACATGCAGTTGTTGCAGAATGTGCCCTGGTGTTGGTAAATTACACAGGACAAACTCAGTATATTTTCTTGGGGCCAATCAGGATCCAAATTGCGTCTCACTACTAGCTGTCAGATACAGAAACATTCCCTCTACTGGGGCCAAAAAATGCGGGACCCGCTACACCCTTCTTCCCTTTTTGTAAGGTGCCATAAGTACCTTTTCCTTGATACTGGGAAACATGTTATCTGGTGCCATTTACTGTTATGGCATCATATATTGCGCCCTTATTAATAAAGACAGGTGGCTTGCTTAAAATAAGTTTTAACGAAGCTTGGCCCTGGAACGCACTGAGCTTGAGGCATGATGCCCCTTCTGACACCCCGCCACCCCCAACCCCCGCCCCCAAACACACACCTTGTGACAGCCATGAGGTCTGGTTAAGTGCTCCCCAAAAATATCCACATTAAGGAAACCTCACACAAATAAAGGGACGGCAGGCTGGTGGCAGATCTGTCATAAAAGAAGTTACCGATGCAATTCGCTGAACTCAATGTCAGCATGCCACGATTCCGGGTATAAGACCTCTCTGAACAGTGAGTCAGTTACTGTGGTTCTGAGGGTGGACATTTGAGCCGAAGAATGCTCTGCTGGTTGGAATGTTTCTATCCAATGCTTAGATCAAGATTTTGTAGCAAGTTCTCAGATGGCATCGGCTCACTTTATTGATGCCCCCCACGGAACACCATCAGATCTCCTAGATGCACCTAGATTGTATTGTATTGTATTGTATAAGCTCTTCTATAGCGCTGTCTGTCACCCTACAGGTATCCTGGCGCTGAGAGACTATAATAACCTGGGACCGTTGGAACGAAAGCCGATGGGACAAGATTGTTGCACTCTATTCTCTGCCAAAGAGCCACGTTTTAAGGTTTTTCCTAAAGTTCAGCAATGTTTTGGCTTGACGTAATTCTTGGGGGATCTGATTCCAGAGGCGGGCTGCCGCCATACTGAAGGCCCTGCCTCCCATCTTGGTGCGTTTTACTCTGGCGACCACTGGCAAACTTTGGCTGGTGGATCGAAGATGCCTCTTAGGTTCGTACCATGAGAATCTGTCACACAGAGGTAGCGGACCAATATTGTGAAGGGCTCTATAAACCAAAACCAATGATTTAAACTCGATCCTTTTATTGACCTGGAGCCAGTGAAGGTCCCTCAGTGCCAATGTTACTGAGGAGTCACGTTGTCTCCCCAGGGCCAGTTTGGCTGCAGCAGACTGTATTCTTTGCAATCCCTGTACAATATACAGGGGGGCACCCAGGTAGAGTGAATTGCAATAATCCAGCCTGCTTAGGATCACGCTCTGGACCACCAGAGATCTGGTCTCGTTAGGGAGAAGCGGAAGAATTTGGCGCAGAGCTCTTAGTAAAGCAATACAGGTTCCAATGGTTTTATTCGCCTGGGATTGCAACTGGAGGTCTTCGTCCATCATAACCCCCAGGTTACGGACTGTTTTTACTGCCGCTATCGGGGCATCTTCCGGTAGAAGCCGGAGCTCACCCAAGAGATGTTTAGGCAGTCTAGCTGCACGGCAATGCAGTAACTCCGTTTTCCTGGCATTCAGCTGCAGTGAGTTGGCTCTCAGCCTGTCTGAGACTTTCCTCATGCATGCCTGGAAAGAATTCAGGGGCACTGCATGTTCTCCTTCCAAGGAGAACATTAGCTGAATGTCATCTGCATAATTGACCACCTCAATCCCGTAAGATTTTATTAGAGGGATCAGGGGCCTCAGGTAGGCATTAAAGAGTATAGGGCTGATAGCTGAGCCCTGAGGTACTCCATGGCGAACCGGGGTCCAGGGGGATACAAATGGCGTCCGGGTCACTGCCTGTTGACGATCCGTCAAATATGACCGTAGCCATTCCAAGGCACGACCGGTCACTCCCATATCCTCTAGCCTTGCCAGCAGCACTGAGTGATTAACCGTGTCGAAGGCTGCCGACATGTCCAGCAGCACCAGCATAGAGGAACAGCCACTGTCGGCACGCATTCGAAGTTTGTCCAAAACGGTAATCAGTGCAGTTTCCGTCCCGTGCCCAGGCCGAAAGCCAAACTGGTCCCTGTCTAAAATCAAATGTTCTTCCAAAAAATTAGACAGGGATTTGCTGACTAATTTTTCCAAGATTTTAATTGGAAATGGCAAAAGGGAAATAGGGCAGAAATTAGCTGGCAATGATGGATCAAGGGAAGGTTTTTTCACCTAGATTTTGTCCACCAGAGTACCCAATCAATCAACAATGGAAATTCTGAATCTTGGATGTACCATACCACATTAACTTCCATTTCGCTTGCTGTCCATTCTTGGCTGCAGACCCTGACTCGCCTCTGTCCAAATATTACTGGCAAAAGTATGATAGCCAGTCGACCCTAAACAGCTTCCAATAACGAAAGGAATTACATTAATACAACATAATGGGGTGATGTAGTTTCAATCAGGGTGCATTGATAGTTAACAGTAAGACATCTTTGTTCCTCGTACAACACCTACTTGAAATCTTGCCATTGATCTAAACTAAAGGTTTTGTGTTGCAACTTCTCCATGTAAGGTCTAGCTCAATAGAATGCCTCATTTTTCTCTCCTGAAGCTCCCCTTTCACTACCACTCAACCAAACTAAAACATGAAAATTGTCAATTATTTTACAAAGATCTTAAGACACATCTGTTCCATTGAGAATTTGTGGTCTTAGGAGGCTAGTCATCTCCCCTTCACTATGATTCCACTCACATTTTACTCCCTTCCCAGTGAGTGCCGGAAGCAGGCCAGTCACCGAAATGTAGAAATGCACCCTCATGTACTATACAGGTGGAATGGTGTAGTTATACATTGTCACTCTAGTCTACACCAGTGGTGCTGGAACAATTTTCAAAGTGGGAGTACTTACATCAATTCTACATCCCTGAAGTCATAGGGATAGTGAAAAATCCATGTGTCTCACAAAGTACAAGTGTAGCAAATGAACTACCCACATTCAGCAGGAGAGTGGTAAGGGTGTGTTATTTAACCAGTGGTGCATTTTGGCACACACTGTCGCAAATATATCACTGAAGCCTGGTGTGGAAGGACAGTGTGACTCTAGTGTGACTATACAGACAGCACATTTTCCATTGAAATGACCTCTACGTTTGCAGAGACATGCCTTGTTACTGGTAAAACTAAATAGCACAGAAACAACTTGTGGAAATTGGATTTCAGTGAATTATTATTATTTGCAGATTACTAAGTGTCTTGATTTCTGTTGATTTTAATATAAATTGTTTCCATCACACTACAAAAAATGTTTCATTTGTTCTTTCTTAATCGCTGATAAGTTTTGAAATATTTATGCTGTCCATTGACAGGTATTTATATTAAACAATTTACATCCTAGAGGCTTTCCATTCCCAAGATTTCATTTGCACGGTTGTTATAGAGTTCACTTTACAAAATCCTCTCACTTTGAAATCCGAGAATAAAAAAAAAAACCACACTCTCCATGTTAAAGGAAGACATAACCTGACATTTGAGGCCTGTCTTTGAATGCACAGTAAATGTGACGAATTAAATTCAGAATTTAAAGACCTCTTTATTGCTCATTCCTGTTTTCAGCTCTAGCATGGTTTTTATCCCCAGCGCCCCAACTTCCAGCGCCTATGTCTACAGACGAGAAACCAATACCATTTTATGATGGAGTCAAGTAAAAGAAGTGAGGTCAAGAGTATATGAAGTGTTGTATTTGAGTCATTGACATGTACAAATTCTTAGATGTTGGGTGACTGTCCTCAATTGACCTGCTTACTCTCGGTGCTGAAGAAATACACTAGTATCCAGCAAGGTGTTGGCCAAGAAATGAATGCAAAGCGAGATCATTTCAGATGACTGATCTTGCTGCAGCTTTATAGGTGCATGTAGTTGCTGGACAGGTGCCAAACTGGAGCTTGCATCATGAGTTGCTCTGCTGAGAAGAAAGGAACGTTTCCATGGTTGATAGAGCTGGAGCCGACATTGTGGAGAGTGTTTGTCAAGTAACGTGCTTTCCTTTTTTGCTTTGACTATTGTTGTGTGCTCTTGGTATCGGAACTCTTGATTACCCTTATTTCAGCGTTGATTTAGGTTACTGCTTATCTACTGCAAGACGATAACATTGCTCAGTTGCGAGGAAATAGAGACAGAAAGCGTAGGGTGGTGGAAGAAAGACACAATATGTAGAATCAAAACTAGGCAGCCTTGGTATTCTGCAACGTCGGCATTCGACAACAGGCTCTTAAGAAAACATTTTGACCCTACACTTATGTTTTTTATACATGAGATATTGAGGAAGAACATGTCCTCAAATTTCATACCTCCATTCAGGTTATCACTTTTGAAATAAAAAAAACCTCTTTAGTTGTGACAGTAATTTTTAAGAATGGAGACTATTGCAAAGCATGCTTGCCACAAAGGGTTATTATTTATTTTTATTTGTGTTTTATTGGACAAGGGAGGCACCCAATCATCGCCTTAGTAAAGTGATGAAACAGAGACTTGCTCTGAAGATAAACTGTTTCCTTATCCTTTTGTTCTTTTTTGTTCATTCGATAATCCTTTTTTTTCATGTGCATTATTTCATGTGTTTTGAATGATGAATATTTCCTGGAGTTTGCAACCAAAATCTGTTGTTTGTTTGTAGATTCTATAGAAATCTTTGATAAAAAAAAAAAAAAGTTGGTGTGCCACTGCCAAGGATAAGGCTGCAGGCATTTGAAAGATAAGTAAACTTGAAACAAGTTTCCAGTTGATAGAAGAGTCATTGTCCACACTGGAGAAATGATTCCCTAGACTCACAGTGAAGAGCCCCAATTTTTAAGTGGATGCCTCTAGATCCAATATGGAAGTGAAAAGCAGTGTATATAGGCTGGAAAATAGTACACAAGCTACAGTCTTGTGGATTTCTGGTTCATGAGCCAGAGAGGAAGGGACACAGATGTGACCAGAAATTAGTTTCAGGCACAGAATTGTGGAGATCAACTACTAACGACAGAAAGAGGAGGTGGGCTTCTAGGAAAAGGAAGGATGAAGAGTCCCAGAAAAACACTAGTTACAGTTCAGCATAAAAGCCAAAAGAAAGCCCTATAGAAGGTGGATGCCATCTAAGAGGGAATGTTCAAAACCAAAAGAAATCTACCTTTCCCCCAATGCAAACCAACACCATGACCAGGATAAAACTGTTAGGACAAGTAGAGCTGATATCTTTATTATTCCTCCTACCACCCACGATTGACATTTTTATTTTCTAAGATTCTTGTTGCAAACGACCTTTTGGGGAGATTGATGATAGTAAATATTATCTATGGTGATGAGATATGTTGTTAGGTTCACTATGCAAAGGACATGTTCTGTGCTTTAAGCCATGAGTCTGGTTACAGCTGTATCCTCATCTGGTGCTAATATTTTTGGGTCAGATTTAATCCTCATATACACTGTCTGGAAAGTAGAGGTAAAGCACATAGTTTCTGCAGAAGGTGTAGGTTCCACCTCTCTGCCTTCTTTTAGCAAATTAATCTGGTAAATATTAATTTTAGACTGAAAGCGAGATGATAAAGTATGAATCTTTGTATCTGGAAGGTGACTTGGGGCCAGGTGTACAAACCATAGGAATAATGACCCCTAAATATTGCATTTTAAAAAAATCACAAATGGGGAATCGATTTTTCTCTATACCAACACAAGCTTTTTTGAACTAGTGATTTGGTATGATTCACATTTCCAAAATATGGAATTGCTATTAAGGAATTGGTAAAATTCACAAATAGCAAATGTCGCACTCAAACATTGAATTATGAACTCACAATTAGGAAATACAACTCCACTTGCTCTGTAGAGGACTATAGAGCAGAGAGGAAGGCCGACCTTGAGAAATCCACCTCAGCTCATTTAAATCATTAACCATCAACCTCTATCAGAATCAAAAATGGTAAGCCAGGATGCAAAGACATAGGAGATAATGTTTAGTTCGTGGGTTATATTATCACAGATTAGAGAGGTGGAGGAAATGCTTCTGGAAGTCCCTCCAAAACAACGCTAGTATATCACAAGGTACAGTGCTGAAGCACCATACCTTGTTGTGTTATATTCTAGTTTGTGGGCTCTTACATTGTTGGTTGGGGGGGTCATGTGGCTATTGTATAGTGTGGGGGCTGAAGGAAGATCCTTGAGGGGCGCCACCGATGATGTCCTAGGGTTTGAAGGTGAACGGCTGTAGGCGGACTCTGTTTCCTTCTGGTGAGGAAGAAGGTGATCTGCTTGAAGACCTCTCCTTGAATTCCGATGTGATGCAGCCTCTTGATTGGGGTGTGGTGGAAAACTGTGTCGAAAGCTGCTAAGTGGTCGAGAAGGATCAGCCTGCTGTTTCTCCCCAGCCTAGGAGTGTTGTGATGTTGTATGTGGCTGTAATCAGGGCAGATTCGGTGCTGTGGCTGGTATGGAATCTGAATTGGTAGGTGTCTAGGAGATAGTGGAATAGATCACTGGTGTAAACTTTGGAGCTCATTGGAGAGGTAGTGAGCACCTGTTGCTGTGTGCTTCAGGAGGAATCAGTTTAGCAGAGGAGGTGCAACATCAGTAATTCACCTTGCAAATACTAATGCTACACTGTCAAGGTATACAGAAAATGTTTACGTTGAGATCGTGTACTATAGTGAGCGATGTTGCCTGGACAGGACCACAAAAATTGCTAGTGGCGAGGCGGAATCGGCAACAGAAAGTGAAGAGGCTTCTGTAAAATAACAACTAGGTGAACAGTATAGTAGGAGTAATGGTGATGGCTCAGGAGCTACTGGAGAGACAACATCCAAGAAGGCTACTGTAGCCTAAGGGAAAAGAAAGCAATGGTTAAATTGTGGTTATTGTTTGTGTTATGTCTTTATTCTTTATTTTGTGAGACCTCATTTCTTTACATCAGTCGATACATGCTTAGACTGAACTATGTTATGTTTTCATTTTTGATGTGTGCCTGAAAATGTTAAAATTACATCTGTTAGCTGCAAATCTATGTGGTTATGTGGTTACATTGTTGTAACCATTGCGAACACTTACCTTAGAAATGATTCACTGTAATGTCTTTGCCTTGTGCCCTTCCTTCTACATCCCAAGGTCTACCTTGCCTAAGCATCTTCGGGCAGGGTTGGTAGACCCTTTCATGTTACCGTGTTGTGAAACATAACACAGGTGGCAATTATTTTGTATGATGTCTCTGGGTAATACTGGAGAGTACCGCCACTGTTATAGAGACACTAGAATAATCCCTTCAAGAGCCCAAAGATATGCTCCACAACAGCATTGGATCATCTTGTGTGCACTGATGTATAAACTCATTGTGGGGGTGTTGGCATATATGTATGATATGAGTAGCCATGCATGCTGGGCATAGGTCCTGGCCCATACAATAGCCAGTCGGGTCCGGCATAACTCGCGGGTGGGGTGGCGGGCGAGAGGTTTAATTTAAAATAAAAATTAACTTACCTTTGCCAGCCCGGTCCCGAGTCGTCGGTCCTGCGTCGTCTTCTCTAAAACAGGAAGCAGCCGCAGGCAGCCTCCCTCCCCTCCCCTAAGCCAATCACAGCGCTGCAATGGCAGCATTGTGATTGGTCGGGAGGGCACCTAGCCAGGCACATATGGGGAGGCCATTTTCTCCATATAGGCTGCATGCAGCCTACATGGAGAATATGGCAGAGTGCGCATGACTGGTTTGGTTGGCCCCAGAAGGCCAACCAAACAGTCAGCGCCCACAACAGTGGGCAAGCCACTCCTCCCCTCGAGCAGGAACGAACAGCCACCCGCCCCCAATCAAACCCTTCTGCTTCTCGCACTGCGAGAAAGCAGTGGGGCGACTGTCCTCCGCCCAAATGGAGAAGCCGCCCCTGACAATAGATGAAGATTTACATCTAACACGTGTTATGGCAGATGAATTTGCTCCAGTAATATTTCGGTAAATAACCTACCCAGAAGAAATTCTGAACTAACGTCTGCTTTTGCCATGCGTTTGTGGGTGTCATGGGCACTGCCTGGAAAAGGGGCAACAATGTCTGTGATTTAACAACCTGCAATACACGCTACCTGTATGTTAAGTGAGTTTTAATTTTTACAGTTAGATTACAGGTACTCACTAGCAGGTGGGGGCAAATGGTGTACATATCCATTTGACACTACCTATCACATGGGGAAATTGTCCAATTCTATAGAATTGTAATTTTGAGTTCTGCAAGTCCTGTGGGGTGTTAGGAAATACTGTGTGTAGTTAATGCAAGACCCTATGGCATCAAGAAAATTATTTAAAAGCCTGCATAAGGCACTTTGGGACACCCTACCAGCTATCGCTATGAAGGTCCGGTGTCAGCAGGAGGCCAAGCAGTGCAGTGAGCACAGTACTTGGACATGTGCCGGTATGGCCTGATACATGTAACTCTTCCTATTTCAGGATTAAGCTCAGTAATGAGTTCCAGTATTACCTGGAAGCTGAGTCTTTATAGGTCATAGCTCGCCTCTGCCAAACAGTACAATCCTTGGCCTGAAAATGCTCTCCTGTCATATTCTCTTCCCCTGTTGTCCAGACAGTATCTGCCTCCTCATTGCCATTATACACTGAGCAGCTTTTATGGAAAACAGAACTGCATTCTAAAGCCCTTTCTGAGTCTGCTGTTTAACAGAATTTTTGATTTTAGAAAATTATATATACATAATGTGGTTACTTATAGGGGTTTTAAGCCAGCCCTCTTCTTCCATTAGTCTATTGTTTTTCTTCAGCTAAAACAGGATAAAGCATGGAGCAATGGATTTGTCTTTTCAGCAGTTGGCTAACTTTACTGTGAGTGATAACATTCTGCTCTTTCCCAAGGCGCAACTCTGCATACCAAGCAGTTACTGTCAGTGCCAGAGATTACTATGACAATCTGTGTTTTTTGAGACCCCAAAAATATTTTTGCTTTTAGCCAATTTTGTATTCTTAACATTGGCAAGGTCCTTGCAGCTTCCACAAAAAAGTTTTACAAAAAAGAGACAATTCAAAACAGGCCCTGACAAAGCCAAAAGACTAGCAGCCAATACCTACCTATTTGCGTTGCCATTTTGTGTCATAGTTTCCACTTGGTAATAAATTGGACATGCAAAATACTGTTTCGTCACTGTTTAGTAATGGTAAGTTTTTAGGACATTGATATTACGATTCCCTATTTGGAAATCATTCATAATATTTAATTTAACAAATCACTATTTGGTGGGTACTTTATGGTTTGATGCAGAATGGCCATTGCTACATAACAAAATGCTATTTTACTGGCCGCTAACCATTTTGTGGCTGGTTTGCAAATGGCTAAACTTTCATACATCTGGCCTATAGTGTTGCCGAATAACTCTGAGTCTGCTCTGCACCGTTCTTCAAGAAGACTTTGGGCACGGTGCACTGGATATTGAATCACAAAATTTGCATTAATGGTAGCCGGTAGATGGTTTTATGACGAGTGGTTGCCTGGTCATGTATTGCCAGTATGACGCTTAGTTGTGCTAATTTGTTTTAAATCCCCAGGAAGTTTGTGATCTAGGTCTTTGATGACCAGTATAAACATATATTTGCAGTATTCTCCTTATGCTCAAATCAAGTGACTTTCAAGATCAGTATGGTGTTTCAAATGGACAAGAAGAATCTGCCTGAACAATTCTTTTCTTTACTACACCTGAGTTAATCATCCAGACATGCAGCTACAACAGCAATATTAGATAGTCCACCATCTTGTAAAGTTCTGATAGATCCAGCAGGATTAGTCTTTCTAGTTGTTTCTCTTCTAGGGTACTGATTAAGTGTTCTACGAGTTTGATAGCACTGATTAAGTCCCCCACAAAGGCGTGGAACCAGATTTTCCGCCATGGAGAAGGCGGTTGACTCCAATGAAAAGTTGGTTGGGTGACCTGTGTCTCCACATTCTTTGAGATTAGTTTGAAATTAGAAGGATCTATGGCTGAGTTAATATTTTCTTTAGAAATGGATTAACAATGCCATCATTTGGTTACCTGTGAACTGTGGCTAATTTCCCCAGTGAGGCTGTAAAGTAGGTTTTCATCCATGTGGCTTTAAATGGTGGGAGTCGCGGGGCAAGACACTATACTCAACATTGTTCGATGTTACTGATGGGGGAAGAATGATATGTTTGTATAAAGTAGAAGGGATGGTATCAGGGTAATGGTGAGATCTCTGGGCTGTTGCTGAAAGTATTGTAGATCTTCATGATTTTTAAAAAATGATTCTAAGGATTCTTCACACAGTTTCAGAAACATATAACATGTTTTTAGAGCCATGGGATCATTCAATTTACATATGAATTTCATAAACTTGGTGTAGTATTCGGGGAATTCATGATCTTTTTGGAGTAGTAGTTTCATTGCCTATTTCAATGCACAGGGGTTATCTTTCATATAGATTTTAACGTGGCTTGTGTTGGTTCCAGACTCATTCTTTCACCATCTGCTCTCTAGCTTATGACAGGTTAATATTAATGCAGTCAGGTTCTGAGCAGACCCTTTGTTGTTAGTATTTTGCTTGAATTCAACTTTATCTGTTGTTTAGGAACTCTCGTACGTTTGTGGGGAGCTGAAATATGTATATATGTGTGTATATATATATATATATATATATATATATATATATATATATATATATATATATTATCTACAGGCGGTCGCCAGTAGATAGTTATAGTTAGGACCGTGTTTCCATAGGAAATCCGCAACATTCTATTTGGAATAACTTTGGCGCCGATTGACGAATCCTCGCGAAATTCTCAAAATAGGTGGGGCGCTCCGCTCCGCTCCTACCCTGAAAGTCTCTGGGGGATTCGTCAAGCGGGGGCTGAGAAAAAGGGGGGGTCCCAAAACGAGTTTTCCCCATGCATTTTTCCATAGGACCTTTAGTCCGAGCTACAGCCCGAACGGCTGAACAGAATTACTTGAAATTTGGCAGAGAGGTAGCCGTCAGGTCAGGGATGTGCCTTTTGAAGGTCTCGTGTAAATCTGTTCAGTATTTCCTGAGAAAATAGCATTTAAATCAATATATAAATCTATAGGCGCGCTCCGAGCGCGTACCGTAAGCTTACCGTACGCGCACGCCGCCGTGCACGAGCGCGATTCTGATTGGTTGTTAGATCTCAGTAAACATTCAAATCGGTCGAAACCAGGAAGTGTCGGCCGCCATTTTGTCTCTCGCAGTCTGAGGGGGTGAAAAACAAAGGTGGAGAACGTGAAAAGGGGGCAGGGTGGACAGTTCCTGACCCCCTAGCCTTTGTCAGGGGGTCCCAGAAGGACAAAAATGAATTTTAATTTTTTTTCGAAAAATCGCCGAATGCGCGTAGCGTACGCGCACGGCGTAAACTGAGAAATTCCACGAGGAAAAATTCCGCGAACTTCAAATTTCAAAAAGGAAAGCTTAAAAAAAATAAAAAAAATTGTGAGGTAAGGTTGGCTCTTAAAAGAGCCGTTGGGTTAATACAGGGATGGAGGAAAGAAAGAATGGGAATATTATGAGCGTCTACAAACGTGCTGGTCTATCTTATTGTTAATAAGGGAAACACTGGTCTCCCCAAAAACAATAAGACCACAACATGTTGTACACCTCATTGAAACCCTCCGAAATCGAGGGTTAATGTCCAGAGGAGCAGAAGAAGGTGATGCTCCCACCTCAGAGGAAGGGCTCAGCTGAGCTGCCGATGATGTACTCGGCTGAGCTTCTGAGGTTGGACTCCGGTGACTTACTGAAGAGTTTTCTTCAGTATGTCGAGCAAAGGTCCTGGGATGTTTATCCCTAATGTGTCTCATCATAGAGTGATTTCCAAAGGAATACTTCTTCCTTGGATCTCCTCTAGATAAAACACGGTCACAAAGTGTGCAAGTGACCAATGGAGCATTGACCTTTTTCTGCCCCTCTGGAAAAGTAAAATACTCCCACACAAAAGAATCCTTTTGTTTCCTCCTTCTCTGTCTGATGATGGTGCTGCTAGGCTCACTCTCAGAAGAGGTCTGCTGCTCTGCCATTGTATCTCAATGTCAATTCAGCTCCTTCTCCTAGGGGATCTCAAGCAGTAATGAGGGGAATGGGTGTGGTGTGGGAAGTTTCTGGAACTGAAAGTAGTTTCAACCAATGAAAAGTGTTCTTTGTGGATCACATGACCTACCGTGCGCGCTCCGTAAGCTTACGGTACGCGCTCGTAAACAAGTACGCATGCGCAAATGTGACGCTTACGGAGCGCTTAAGGAGCGCGTACGTAAAACGCACTCGCGCATGCGCATTACACACCCCTGCGTAGCCGCGACGTTGCTTCCGCGCAACGCGCATGCGTGTACGCGTACGTCACGTACGTATCACGTAAGCGCACTGTACTTATGACGTACGGAGCGCGTAGCGTCAGCTTACCGTACGCGCATCGTATCACGTAAGCGCACCGTACTTATGACGTACGGAGCGCGTAGCGTCAGCTTACCGTACGCACACGGAAAAAAATGCATAAAAAAAAAATTAACCATTCCATAATGCAGGATATAGTACATATATTATTTTATACATAGGTTTACCAAAAATCTCAAAAAAAAATTTGCATTTAAAAAACCGTACAAATTCACTGAAAAAACCATAGGTTTCACACACGTTATAGTTAGGAATTGGCATTTAAAAAACCTTGCAAATTCACTGAAAAAACCATAGGTTTCACACATGTTATAGTTAGCTGGACATTTCACTCGTAAAAAACCAATGAAATTCCCCCGTTATAGTTAGTGCAGGCAACTATAACTCACGCGACCGCAATCCTCTGTTGATGCTAATACTGTATCTTTAGCTATACATATATTACAAATATTTATTTTTCATAAAGACACATATGTCATCAGTGATGTAATATTTGACATCATCAGCAGAGGATTGCGGTCGCGTGAGTTATAGTTGCCTGCACTAACTATAACGGGGGAATTTCATTGGTTTTTTACGAGTGAAATGTCCAGCTAACTATAACATGTGGGAAACCTATGGTTTTTTCAGTGAATATATATATATATATATATATATATATATATATATATATATATATATATATATATTCACTGGAAAAAACCATAGGTTTCACACATGTTATAGTTAGCGGAAATTTTACTGATAAAAAACCAGTGAAATTCCCCCGTTATAGTTAGTGCAGGCAACTATAACTCACGCGACCGCAATCCTCTGCTGATGCTAATACTGTATTTAGACACTTATTTGCCCATGTCTTCTTCCATACATTTTTAGCTATACATATATTACAAATATTTTTTTTTCATAAAGACACATATGTCATCAGCAGAAGATTGCGGTCGCGTGAGTTATAGTTGCCTGCACTAACTATAACAGGGGAATTTCACTGGTTTTTTAACAGTAAAATTTCCGCTAACTATAACATGTGTGAAACCTATGGTTTTTTCAGTGAATTTGTACGGTTTTTTAAATGCTAAGTTACTTTACGCCATTCGTGGCGTGCGCGCCCACTTAACGCAGTTCGTTCCGTGCGCGCACGGTAAGCACGCGGTGCGCTTCGCGCACCGCGCGCCCACTTTACGCAGTTAGTGCCGTGCACACACGGTGGGCCCACGTTACGCTAGATGGGCCATGTACGCACGATGCGCACATGGAGGACATATGATGCACTTCGTTTTGAAAGGTAATATTTTAATTTTTCGTAATTTTTATAAGCCATGCACAAATGGTGTCCTTCGGGCACCATTTGCACACGGGGTGGAGAGAGTGTGGATAATTTTCTTTTATTATTTTTTTTAAAAAATATTATAGTTTATCCCATGCTAAAATAAGCAATTGCACACGGGGTGGGGAGAGTGTGGATCGTTTTTTTTTTTTTTTATAAATTTTTACCGTACGCGTACGGTAAGCGTAATCGGCGAAATTAGCGAAAAAATAAAAATTCAATTTTTGGCCTTGGGGGATCTTTGGGGACTCCCTCAACATGGCTATGTGTGTTGGAGCTGTCTAAACAGCCCCTTTACATGTTTTTGGGCTTTATTTTAAAACCTAACTCTCAGTGCGAGAGAGAAAATGGCGGCCGCCGCTTCCTGGTTTCGGCCGATTCGAATGTTTACTAAGATCTAAGAGCCAATCAGAATCGCGCTCGCGCACGCCACCGTACGCGTACCGTAAGCGTACCGTAAGCGCACCGTAAGCTGGCTCAGATATATATATTGATTTAAAGGCTATTTTCTCAGAATCTACTGAACAGATTTACACCAAACCTACAAAAGGCACTTCCTTGACCTGAGGACTACCTCTCTGCCAAATTTCTAGTAATTCTGTTTAGCCGTTCGGGCTGTAGCCCTGTCTAAAGGTCCTATGGAAAAATGCATGGGAAAAACGCGTTTTGGGACCCCCCTTTTATCTCAGCCCCCGCTTGACGAATCCCCCCGAGACTTTCAGGGTAGGAGCGGAGCGTAGCGCCCCACCTATTTTGAAAAATTCGCGAGGATTCGTCGACCGGCGCCAAAGTTATTCAAAATAGAATGTTGCGGATTTCCAATGGAAACGTGGTCCTAACTATAACTACCTACTGGCGACCGCCCAGTAGGTAATATATATATATATATATATATATATATATATATTTTTTTATATGGTGTTGAGGGTGCTCTATACAGGAGCTGCTTTCCACCTAAACTTGAGAATTACCCAGAGTTCTCCGCTTCTTTTTTGCATAATATATTGTCACTCTATGCCATACTGGGTGCTCCCTTGGGTCTGGACAAAACTATACCTCTCTGAAGAGCTCTATGGGAGCGAAACACGCGTCAGGGGTTGCTTTTATTAATTTCAGGTTGGCTTGAATGGTATTTTACCAATCGTAAGCTATAATACTGTGCCTGGAGTGGTAAAAGGCTTTTGGTCATGTTACAGCTCGGCATGGATAGCACTGTGCTAATCCTATGCTTAAAGACTTTGCTGTAGAAATGGCCCTTTCTATCTTGGCGTGGATGGCACTATGCTAATCCTATGCTTAAAAACTTTGATAGAAACGCAGACCTTTGAGGTGAGCAGATTTAGAGTGTCACTGCTGTTGAGGGTAACTATCTGTGTGTGTGTGTGTGTGTGTGTGTGTATATATATATATATCTCCTACAACTTGTTTCCTGTACGCGCGATGATTTCAGGCAGCACTTTTAAATAATGAATCGTGCCCTTATGGGCGTGGCTACTCCCGTGGCCTTATGGCACTTGTGGTGCCTGGTGTTACTCAGGTGAGTTATGGTGCTGAAACTTCGAGTGTTCAAAATAAAACCAAGTGGGGTGTGTTGCAGGACTCAAATCTCCGCTGCTTGCTTGTTCCTCCAACATCCAGCTCCCTGTCCCTAATGCGGCAGCGTCGGGTGGCGCTGTTACAGCCTCGGGACTTCCTCCACGGCTCAGTCAGGCCGCACACAAATCCAATAGCTTGTTGCCTGTAAAAGAGGTGTCCACGACAGGAAAATCCATGGCCAACAATCTTTATTGGGGAAACAGCGAGGAACCAGTGCTGCAGCACTGGAGATATGTCCAGCCTGACGCGTTTCATGCAGGTAGCATTTCTTCAGGGGCATCGGACTATTCAGCCAACAGCGTGATGATTTCACGCAGCACTTTTAAATAATGCGTCGCGCCCTTGTGGGCATGGTCACTGTATATATACACATACTTTTCTTATTGTGATTGGTCCTATGTTGTCTCTATTAATGGAGATTGTTTATATTGCTCAGTGTTCTGCATAGTTCCTTTGCAATCTGGTGCCGTGCAAGGATACACATAACACACTAGGCCCTGATGTGCAGTTGGTTCTGCTAGTAAGCGTCTTATTGAATCAGAAGTTATTTTAGGTGAACTTTTGTTTCTTTAAATGTTTCTAAAGCTGCAGCCTGACATATGACTGTGCTGCTGATCACTGCTAATGCTTCTGAAACCAGATTGCAAGAGCCCTGGGAGACTGTACTTCTAGTGAGAGCCATTTTTCAAATACTATCCTCTGTCCTGAAGGGGATTTTCAAACAGATGGGCCTTGTTAATTTTGGTGCTGACTGTGCCATTCAGAGGTGTGCAGAGCATCTGTAAATTAGTCATTATTTATATTGCTTGTGATGCTTTCTCTAATTAAATCTCCAGGGTCTCTGCCCCACGTATACTGCCTTTCGTAGCCACGTCTGGTGTCGGGTAAGGCATTACCATAGCCTCTGGAACTATGTGCAAAGAAAAGACCATATTATTCGGTAGGGGTGGGTAAATTATGCGGTGGGAGAAGGCAAATTATGTAGTTTAAGGTTGGAGATTTTGGGGCAGTAGTATTCCATAATTTTGTCTCTTAAACACACACCACTACTGCTGGAAGCAGGAGGAAAATGTGAGTGGAAAAGATTGAGAATCGAGGAAGCTATAGCAGTAATAGTCCCATTAATTCTGCGACCCGCATGTTGCTCCCCATTCTGGGCCCAAAACACTTATTTGCACAGTACAAGGGTAGGAATCAGTGGCGGCTCCTCTGCTATAGTGGAGGAGTGTCGCCCCCACCTGCAGAGAGCTAGCTGAGGGAGATAAAATAAGATAAGGCCGGCCAAACCGTCATGCACACTTTGATCTCTCTCCACCCAAGCTGTACTGCACGGCCGGCTGGAGAAGAGGCACAGGCTCCTAGGAACTAAGCGAGCACAAACCCAGCCCACTCAGGCCAATCACGGTGCTGCTCTCACACTGTATTACCATGATAGCAGTGCCGTGATTGGCGCCTAGTAACCTGGCAGTGTGCGCTAGCCCCTGGGAAATCGGAGTTCGACCGGAACAGAAGAACCCTGAGACGGCAGCCGGCAGCGGCTGGTAAGTGCTTTTTTTTCCTTTTGTTATTTAAACCCTCCCCCCCCCCCCACCCCACCCCCCGACACCGCCCCACCACCCGTTAAGAAGAGCAGCCACTGCAGGTGGGAATACTAGCTGGTAGCAGGAATTCTGGCCCAGGAATGCTCAAGCCCCCTGTACCACTGAACTTGTAATCAGCCCCTAAATGTGCCTTTCTGATGTGTTATCTAGTCAAGGAAAGTGAAGATTAAATAAAATACAGGATCCCAGGAAACACAAATGTGGGCAAGATTGGCTCCAGTGAATGGCTAAAACTATGATTTCCAGATGCACCCAAGCCCAGGATGTCTATAATAGATCTCCACAGTCTATTGTGCTTTGTATTTTAGTCACACTAAGGCCAGATTGAGGTGTGTTGGACCTGGCCCTTTTGGCCGGATGGTCTCTAGACTTTTCGCCTTCCACCTGTACTTTTTCTGACCTGTTGTTGGCTATTCTATGACTCTGGGCACTTTACCACTGCTGTTCAGTGCTAAAGTGCATATGCTCTCCCTATTTAAAATGTATATGTTGGTTGGATTCCATGATTGGCTTATTTGGTTTACTGTCAGACCCCAGTAAAGTACACCAGGAGTGCCCAGGGCTTGTAAATACAAATGCTGCTGGTGGGCTTGCAGCACTGGTTGTGCCACCCACAGAAGCTGCCTGGTAAAATATAGCTAAGGTCTGCCATTGCAGAACCTGCGTGCAGTCTGGTACTGTCATGCTGACTGGGTAAGTGCACACACTTACCAGTCCCTAAACCTTCCCTTAACTTCATATTAGTCACCCCTATGGAAGGCCCAAGGGCAGGGTGCATTGTAAGCATAAGGTAGGACAAGCCCTGATGTGTGTGGCATGTCCTAGTAGTGAATTACAGCCATTTTCGTTTTTCACTATTGTAAGGCTACCTGTTCTCCATAGGCCAGAATGGGCTGTTAGAATTGTTACATTCTATGATCCTAACAGACCCAGGGAACATGGTAGAAATTCGAGTTTAGTATGCCTGAACTCAGAATATTAAAATACATATTTTAGTAAAGTTTATTTTAATATTCTGTGTTTGCAAATACCACTTTTAGAAAGTTGGTATTTGCTTGTCTAACCATCGCAGCCCGCCTCTGCTATGATGTGTATCTGTCAGTCTGGTTTGTGTGAGTGACGGGGCTGGGGAAACCCAGAGGGGCAGGGCTAGGTAGCCTGGTGGTGAATAGAGAGATTGACAGTCAGATGGGTGGGAGGAGTACACCTGGACTCTGAATAGGGCTTTGCTCTGCCACCACAATGCTGGCTCCACCCCCTGTGGAGCGGCTGATGTCTCTGCCCTGCACCCTGAATAGAAAGTCAGAGTCATGTCAACAAAGTGCTCAGGAACTGGTTTGGACTGGGCAAAGGCCCCTCTACCCCAGAGGAACAAAGGAATTGGGGGTATAAGTATTGGGGCGCTGCTCCCAAGAAATTAGATCCTGCTGAAACCAGAAGAACCTCTGCCAGAAGAGAAGGAACTGGGAAAGCTGTAGGAGGAGTAACTGTCCCTGACCTGGAGGATTGGCCTGCAGTGGTTGCCTTGCTGCTGAAGGAGAGGAGAAAGACTGCTAAAGACTTTACTTCAACTTGTGCTTTGAAAAGATCTCCAAGGGCTTGAACTGAGCTTGCTCCCTGAACGAAGTCCCAGGACCAGTGGACTTCACCCCCAGCTCCCCAGAGTCTTTTGGAAGTGCCTGCTGCTGTTGTTGGGCCTTCCGAGGGACTGCGTGTCACAAGGAGATGGAAGCGCGACGCAAGGAAGAGAAGCGTGCCGCCGTCAGAGCCGCTGTCGTCGCATCTCGCAGAGTGCCGCCGCTGCAGCATCGCATCGAGCGGAAGCGTCTCGCATCATTCCGGAAGTGTCTCGCAACGCCGAAGAAGCGTGTCGCCATCGCAGCCATCGTAGTTGTCGCATTGCACCGCAACCAGAAAAGCGCCTCGCATCCACGGAGAAGTGTGCCGCCGTCGGAGCCGCTGTCGTCGCATCTCGCAGAAGGGGTGTCGCCGCTGCAGCATTGCATCGAGCGGAAGCGTCTCGCAACGTCGGAGAAGAGTGCCGCTGCCAAGGCCGCTGTCGTCGCATCTCGTCAAGGGTGACGCCGCTGTAGCTGACGCATCGAGTCGAGCCTTCTCGCAACATCCGAGAAGCGTAACGCATCTGGAAGATCCCGTCTATTTCTTTTGCCCCAAGAACTTCAACGCATCTGTATCACTGCAACACTTTCGTTGCCCTGCGTGTCGCATCTAAGGTACATTGACTTAAAGTGTTGCATTTAAGAACTTAAGAGAAACTAAGTAATCTTCTACCAACTAAGCAACCGTATTGTGTATTTTTAATCGTTTAATGGTCTTGTGATAATCTTATATAAAGATTCCTTATTTTTAATATAAATACCTGTGTGGTGTCCATTTGTAGTGTTGTCACTTGGTTACTGTATGTGTTCACAAATGCTTAACCTATAACGCTCTGAGATAAGCCTTGTCTGCTCGCGCCAAGCTACCTAGACGGTGAGCAAGGGGTTGTTTTAGCAGTGTAACCCCTTACCCTCACTAGAGCAAAGGTTCTCTGCTTGTCACAAGTACCTACCTGTGCCAACCAGAAAACCCGGATTCTAACATTGGTGGTCAGCGGTGAGTATTCTGGACTTGCATTTGTGACTCATGTACAGTAATTGGTGAACACTACTTAGTGAGTGCAGACCTTAAACGCAACCAATACTTGTTGGTAGATTTCTTTTTGGGACTTTCTATTTTTGAGTACTGCCAAACTTAACCACGGTGGAGAAAGCAGCATCCATAGTCTCTGTCAATACAGAATGGGAATGGGAAGAAGAGAAAATAGACCGTTACACTGTCAAGCGGCTAAAGTCCTTCTGCAGGAAATTCAAGGTTTCCACTACTGGATGTAAAGGCAAGGCAGAGTTCTACAAGGCGCTGATGGCCTGGGTAGAAGCCAGGAATGCCACTGAGAATGATAATGCAGAGGAGCAGTTAGATGGACTAGTGGGTCCAAGTGGAAGGAGAACCCCTTCCCCTGCTGGTAGCAGTGTTTCTGGTAAAAATCTATCTCCAGAGGAGCTGGCAGATAGAAGAGAGTGTAGGATGCACGAAATGGAGCTGACCAAGCTCAAGTTAAAAGGGCAGTTAGAATTGGAATGGCAAATTAGAAAGTTAGCCCTAGAGGAAAAGAAAATAGAAATGGAGCATGAGTTGATTATGAGGAAGCTTGACTTAGAGCTCGAGAGGCTTGAGACCATGAGTGTCTCAGCCCAGCAACAAGAAATGTGTGTAGCTCAGAGATTGAGCTTTGCTGAGTGGGAGGAGGATTCCAGCTCAGATGGTGGCAGCAATATTGAATTGTATAGTGCTGAGAGAGTAGTACGCACACCCGGAGATGTGGCGCCTGACTTGAAGGAGGGGGTTAACATACACCAGGAGGTTCAAGGGCATGAGGTAACTCCAGTAGTGCGCAGTATCCCTGAAGGGAATAGGGTAACTGGCGCAGGGGTTCATAGTCCTAGTGGTGGGAGGGACACTCTACTGACTCTAGATGAGAGGTGCAGGGAGAGGGGTTCCCCCAAAATTGAAGTCCTGGTGGGTGAGTGTGAAGACCGCCCAGAAGAGTGTGGGTTGTGTGACAGAGACAGTCAGATACTGTCTTGCCAGTCTCAGGAGAGTGGTGTGGAGTACGTGTGTGAGGCACTGGATGGTAAGGTGAAGGATAGTTTGGTTAACCCTTATAGGGGGCTGTGTGATCCAATTGTGGGAGAGCAAATTGTAAGTCCCTGTTTTCCAGAGCTATGCCAACACCTGTGGGAGAGTGAGTTCTCTGACCGCAGGGAGCTCACATTGGAGGCAGACCTTTTGGTGGAGTCCAGAGGGTCTGGAAAGGCATTGGGGAGTGATCCCCAGAGGAGTGGTTCAGGTATCTTCAAACCCAGTGTGGTGGAAGTGGCTCAGAGTAGCCCAACTAGGTCTTGTAGTAGTGAGAGGGGTGTAGGGCCTCACGTCCTGTCTTTAAGAGGAAGGAGTGAGAATGGGTTATGTCCCGGTAGTGCCCAACCTCAGTCTCAGAGCCTGGATGGTTCTTTAAGGGAACACCAGGTGGGGAGCCTAGTCTGTCCTGAGGGGCTGCCCGTTGTGCGGGATCCCCTAGTGTCTGGTGAACGGGGAGTGTCTGTAAGCAGGCCTCCATCAGTTCTGGTGTCTGGCAGTACCGCTCCAGTTGGGAGGGTGCCGAAGTCCAGAGTGAGGGGTGAGAGGGGGAAGGAGCCCCCAGTGGAAGAACCAGTGGGTCAGGGGCCAACCAGAAGGGCTGCATCACCAGTGAATGACCAGGGTGACACCACTTCTGTCCTGGGGGATCTTCACGCACTGTCAGATGGACAGGGGAAGGGAGATCTGCGCCAGGCAGACTGCCGCACGACACAGGAGTTGTGTCAACCTCAGGGGGGGCATGCGTGCTCCCCGGGAAGTCCTGGTGCGCCAGGCAAGCGTTCAACCGCATGGGTTGGCCCCAGGGTTGGGAAGCCAGGTTCAGGTGTTGTCTCACCTGGAGGGTGGGACAACTGTAATCAGTGTCCTGACCCATGTTGCTTCTAGGGGCACCGCTCCAGTTGGGAGGGTGCAGTACTCTGGAAGGGGGTGCAGAGGCAGGGAGTCCTCGCCTCTGACCCCGGTGCAGCCTGAGGGTTTAGACCCTAGGTTGGAGAGCCAGGTTCAGGTGTTGTCTGACCTGGAGGGAGGGACATCTGTAATCAGTGTCCCTACCAGTCTGTCTTCTTGGTGTATCACTCCAGGTGGGAGGGTACAGCCATCTGGAAGGGAGTGCAGAGGGAGGGAGTCCTCACCTCCGACCCCCGCTCAACTGAAGGGTTTAGACCCTAGGTTGAAGGACCAGGTTCAGGGTGTCCCCCCTGACCTGGACGCCCAGTTGCAGGATAGAACCCCTGAACTGGTGGGCGAATTGCGCAGGACACCTGCCACAGTTGCCCTGGCAATTCTGGAAGGGGGTACCACTCCAAGTGGGAGGGTACAGAGCCCCAAGGAGGGGGACCGGGTGTGGGAGAGGCCACCCCAGTCTTTGGTCCAGCTGCCGGGTAAAGGCCTGGGGCTGGTGGGTCAGTGCCAGGATGTCATACCTGACCTGACAGGAGGGAGAATGGACAAAGGGTGCCAACTGCCCCCCGCTCCCTGGCGCCACAGAAGTTTGAGAGCCCCGAGAGGCATACGGCCTGGGTCTCATCCCTGACTACTGTCAGTGGCCACTGTAGCATTTTGCTGTCTGTCTGTTGGGACACACCTGTGAGCCAGTTAAGGTTAGGGGCTGCACAGGTGGTGTCCACAGGTGAGGAGAAGGGTTCCCCAGGGATTGGCTTGGTGGGCCCTGAGAGTATGGACAGAGGGATTCCAATAGGTTCAGATTGGCGTAGGACTGGAGTCTGCCCCTGCAGTTGCGGGCCAGGTCCTTGTTCTACCGCCTGCAGCAGGGAAGCCCATCAAGGTAGTGATTGGTCTGTCTTGCGTTTTGGCTGGAAGGGGGTTGTGTTGGACCTGGCCCTTTTGGCCGGATGGTCTCTAGACTTTTCGCCTTCCACCTGTACTTTTTCTGACCTGTTGTTGGCTATTCTATGACTCTGGGCACTTTACCACTGCTGTTCAGTGCTAAAGTGCATATGCTCTCCCTATTTAAAATGTATATGTTGGTTGGATTCCATGATTGGCTTATTTGGTTTACTGTCAGACCCCAGTAAAGTGCACCAGGAGTGCCCAGGGCTTGTAAATACAAATGCTGCTGGTGGGCTTGCAGCACTGGTTGTGCCACCCACAGAAGCGGCCTGGTAAAATGTAGCTAAGGTCTACCATTGCAGAACCTGCGTGCAGTCTGGTACTGTCATGCTGACTGGGTAAGTGCACACACTTACCAGTCCCTAAACCTTACCTTAACTTCATATTAGTCACCCCTATGGTAGGCCCAAGGGCAGGGTGCATTGTAAGCATAAGGTAGGACAAGCCCTGATGTGTGTAGCATGCCCTAATAGTGAATTACAGCCATTTTCGTTTTTCACTATTGTAAGGCTACCTGTTCTCCATAGGCCAGAAAGGGCTGTTAGAATTGTTACATTCTATGATCCTAACAGACCCAGGGAACATGGTAGAAATTCGAGTTTAGTATGCCTGAACTCAGAATAATAAAATACATCTTTTAGTAAAGTTTATTTTAATGTTCTGTGTTTGCAAATACCACTTTTAGTTTGTATTTGCTTGCCTGACCATTTCAGCCCGCCTCTGCTATGATGTGTATCTGCCTGTATGGTTGTGTGAGTGACAGGGCTGGGGAAACCCAGAGGGGCAGGGCTAGGTGGCCTGGTGGTGAATAGGAAGATTGGCAGTCAGATGGGTGGGAGGAGTACACCTGGGCTCTGAATAGGGTTGTGCTCTGCTACCACAATGCTGGCTCCACCTCCTGCGGAGCGGCTGATGTCTCTGCCCTGCACCCTGAATAGAAAGGCAGAGTCATGTCAACAGAGTGCTCAAGAACTCGTTTGGACTGGGCAAAGGCCCCTCTACCCCAGAGGAACAAAGGAATTGGGGGTATAAGTATTGGGGCGCTGCTCCCAAGAAATTAGATCCTGCTGAAACCAGAAGAACCTCTGCCAGAAGAGAAGGAACTGGGAAAGCTGTAGGAGGAGTAACTGTCCCTGACCTGGGGGATTGGCCTGCAGTGGTTGTCTTGCTGCTGAAGGAGAGGAGAAAGACTGCTAAAGACTTTACTTCAACTTGTGCTTTGAAAAGATCTCCAAGGGCTTGAACTGAGCTTGCCCCCTGAACGAAGTCCCAGGACCAGTGGACTTCACCCCCAGCTCCCCAGAGTCTTTTGGAAGTGCCTGCTGCTGTTGTTGGGCCTTCTGAGGGACTGCGTGTCGCAAGGAGCTGGAAGCGCGATGCAAGGAAGAAAAGCGTGTCGCCGTCGGAGCTGCTGTCGTCGCATCTCGCAGAGAGTGTCGCCGCTGCAGCATCGAATCGAGCGGAAGCGTCTCGCATCATTCCGGAAGTGTCTCGCATCGAGGAGGAAGTGTGTCGCCATCGCAGCCATCGTAGTTGTCGCATTGCACCGCATCCAGAAAAGCGACTCGCATCCACGGAGAAGCGTGCCGCCGTCGGAGCCGCTGTCGTCGCATCTCGCAAAAGGGGTGTCGCCGCTGCAGCATCGCATCGAGCAGAAAGCGTCTCGCAACGTCGGAGAAGAGTGCCGCTGCCAAGGCCGCTGTTGTCGCATCTCGTCAAGGGTGACGCCGCTGTAGCTGACGCATCGAGTCGAGCCTTCTCGCAACATCGGAGAAGCGTAGCGCATCTGGAAGATCCCGTCTATTTCTTTTGCCCCAAGAACTTCAACGCATCTGCATCGCTGCAACACTTTTGTTGCCCTGCGTGTCGCATCTAAGGTACATTGACTTAAAGTGTCGCATTTCAGAACTTAAGAGAAACTAAGCAATCTTCTACCAACTAAGCAACCGTATTGTGTATTTTTAATCGTTTAATGGTCTTGTGATAATCCTATATAAAGATTCCTTATTTTTAATATAAATACCTGTGTGGTGTCCATTTGTAGTGTTGTCACTTGGTTACTGTATGTGTTCACAAATGCTTAACCTATAACGCTCTGAGATAAGCCTTGTCTGCTCGCGCCAAGCTACCTAGAGGGTGAGCAGGGGTTGTTTTAGTAGTGTAACCCCTTACCCTGACTAGAGGAAAGGTTCCCTGCTTGTCACAAGTACCTACCTGTGCCAACCAGAGAACCCGGATTCTAACAAGGTGTTTCAAGCAAAATAAATCTTCATCCTTAATTTTGACTGTAGTTACATGCTGTTTTGTTTGTACTGCAAAAATGGGTACTGGTCTAATAGAGCAATGTGTACATTGTCAGTTGAAAGGATGCGTTTTGTTTCATGTCCAGGGAAAATGGGTTCGCTTCCATTTGTGTCATTTCTGAGATAAAGTGAAGGCCAGTTTTGATTGGTTTTCAATGACCAGAAAATAAGATGATGACCTGTTTGTGCGGCAGTAGGAGTCATGGACTTTAGTCTTTCATTATAACACACCTGCAGCTTTGAAGTATTTTCAACAGTAGTTTACATGGCTTGGACTACAATGTACTTGCATTTGAATTTCTGACTATTTTTAGGTCTTGCTTGCAGGAAGCTTCAGCTGTTTGCTGTTGAAGACCTATTATTTACAATACAATATATATAGAGTGTGGATTAAGTCAGCCCCATGCTCATGATCAGGTGGCTTTCCTGTCCATCTCTCTTGCTTGCTCTTTATTTGATACTTTTCTCCCTAATGATGTGTTTGCCCCTCGCCTCGGCCATTTCCTCTTTACATCATTTCGGATTGAATGACTTTTATCTTGCCGTTGTCGTCATGTGTGCTTTACTTTTTTTAATTGTCTTTCAGCACTCTGAGAGAATGCATCACTTTCCTCACTGTGTCCCATTTGCTTAATTTTCCCCAACATGTTCATTGCTTCCCTCTCTTTCCCCTTTTCATTCCTGCTTCATTATTCTAATTTTATTTTTAAATATTGCTTGTGCCAAGGCTTGAATGCGGCACAGCGCTGCCTGGACCCTCACTTCCCTGTTGGTTGCTCTCTGCCTTTACCCTTCCTATCTACAATACATATGTCATGGTACCATTAACTGTCAGCGGCAGAGTTTAGGCAATAGATGGCATAGCCTCTTTCTAATACCAGGGACATTGAATTCAGAGTGTGAATCCCAGTAGTCATGAAGGTCTAGTTTACCTGCATCTGATCCCTCTAAATTTACTGCTGAGGAGGGACCCACATGTTTATGGGCAAACTTGAAAAGTGTTTCAAGATGGGCAAACTTGAAAAGTGTTTCAAGATGGAGAGACAATCTGTGAAAAGCCAGAACTTTTCACCTATATTGAAATTTGGGCTAAATCCACAATGACCATCTGCAGTCGTCTTTTGAATGGCTTCAGCAAATCTCAAATGGATGAGGGCAGATTTCTTTGTGGTGTTGGTGTCTTCTGAGAGGATTTGTAAGAAGATGCTAGTAACCAAATGCAAGAGTGGAACCCGGACAAGCAGTGGAAAGGGGAATATCCTAAAGAGGTGTGAGGTGTATTGTTATATGATGACTCTGCTATAGGGATCAACTGATCTAAGTGATTCATAAGGAAGTAGCACAAATATTGTTCTAAAGTCTGATCGAGACTCTCTGTTTGTTAGTGGTAAGTAATAGACAAGTAGTGCATAGCTCCTGACTCATTTTAACAAGGCCCTCCCAAACTTGGAATTGAACTGGGAGCTCCTGTGTTATGTGGACTGATGGTAACTCATGGAGTCAAGCAAATGCTTATAGTAGGGTTGCAACCAAGGTAACCAATGCAGGAATCATCTCAGGAGGAATAAAGTGTGTAATCTTTGTGAGATAGTCTGCCATTACTAAGGATACCAAATTTCTTTCGAATCGAGGAAAATCTGTGATGTAATGTAAATGTTTGTGACCATGGCTGTTGTGACACAGGGAGTGCTTGGAGGAACTTGACTGGCTTCTTTCTAGGTAGTTTAACTTAAGCACAGCTGAAAATTGTTGAACTTAGTAGCCTTTTTCCTTTCTCATTCGTGGCCACCAGAACTGATGTGTGTTCAGGTCTCTGGTCTTGCTCATTCCAGGATGTCTATATATTGGACTGTCATGCCCTACTTCAATAGTTATAGTTGTGAGCCCACGTCAGGGATGAACACTTTGTCCTTGAGCCAAAGAAGTTCTTTTTGAGTATTCTTTCTAGTGAACCTTCTGATGATCTAATCAGGATTCAAATCATTCTCCGGGTTTAGCAATAAAGAAAATAGGAGCTCCATCCGCAGATGTCTATTACGAATGAATCTGTTCTGTAGATTTCCTTTGAGATAGACTCAAAGTACCTCTATCTTCTTGTACAGTTAATGGATGAATCTCCCATGCAGAATCTTAGCCCCTGGGATACAGCTCAATAAGACAGTTTTGCGGCGATGAGCAGGCAATTGATTAGCCTGCCCTTGCGAAATACATTCTGAAACTCCTACAAGTTCCAGGAATCATTAACCGATCTAAATTCGGTTGGACAGCTCAAATAGTTAAAGGAAGGGCACAGTTCAAACCTTCCCGGGAGAAGCATGTTGGAGTAAAACCAGGCAAAGAAATAATAATGATCTGTTAATTGAAGGATTCTAGCTAATAAAAGGATTGCTTGCGAAGCAGCATTGTACTCGACAGCAACTACAGCAAACACTGCGGTGTCCATAAGATAGAATTTTGCGGTTTCCAAATGTCCATTCTGTAAAACCTAGACCTAGTATTTCCACGCATACGTTTCCCAACAACGGGGGTTTGCTCCTGACAATGGCTCTAGTTGTCTTCTCAGGTTACTTTGTCAGTTGGTGATGGCTATAGAACCTTTAGTCCATAAAGCTCCTTGAAGCCCTCTAGTCCATTGTCACCAGTAATGTGAGGGAGGCTTTTGGCTGTGATAAGATTCACTGAGAGTCAAAAAATTCTATAATCTTCACAAGTTGAGACAAGCGTCAGAATTGGAAGGAGACTTAACCAGGGTCCATCGGAGTCATTGAGTTTTCACACCAACTGCGGACAATCTATTACACAATGTCATGCCGTTCTACCTTAGCGGTATAGTCCTGGCTTTCTTATCCGATTATTTTCTTCCCTGTTTAAGGATTTCCTATTCTTCCCTTGCTGCACCGGTCCTTTAATGAGATTCACTTTGACTGATTCGGTCTATACTGCCTTGAAAGTTAATTTAGGATGTCCTATCCACCTCTATTTTTGTTGAGTCAATCTGCAATGTTAAATCTTTTAATGGGGAATGGAAGTGATTGGCCTATTTTCAGCGAGAAAAAGGCTATTTCTTTCTTTTTTCAGAGACCCTAGTAACATACTACTGCAGCTGCCTCATCCGTAATGGCGACTTCTGCCCCCTACTGTTGGAAATGACTAATATACTTAAATACCTCCCTATTTCCATGATATATTGTAAGAAACCTAAACAGGACTCTAATTGAGTCTGTTTCTTGCTAAGTAATGATATGAACTGTTGTACAAAAATAGTGTAATTGAAAAGCTAAGGACCCTGCTTTAAAATTGGCTTGGTGTCCCAAGCTCGGGCTTTTCTACTTGGCTATGACAACACCAAGGTCTCTTTGGCCTGATCATTAGTGGATTTATGAGGTTTTGCCAGGAAATGCAAGTTAAATTGAGCCATGGATGGCTGGGAGCTATGGGTATCTCCTGAGCATCTTTCAGGTGGGTTCACACCACTATAAAGGGAGAAAGTCGAAGTAGACGCCAGGATAGAACTACTACTTCCTGACTCTGGTTGAGTAGGCTGGCTGGAAGAACGACCGGAGGAATTCTGCTTCCATGTAAATCATCTGAAGGACATGCCCCTACCATCTCAAAAATGTTATGAAGTAGGAAAGAATTCTCATGTTAAGTGACTTCCAGATCTACGTGAGTCTTAATTATCACGTGTGCCTTTGCCTGCATTAGATGGGCTCGAAATTCATATTTTCCTTTTGTGTCTGGCAGTCTTAAAAACCCTTTGCATAAACGGCATTAAGGATGTCGAGGCCAATCTTTCCTCCTACCCCTATGGGTCAATTCGCCTCCTGATTCAATGATCTCAAGGCTTGTGTAGAGGACCTGTGTATAAGGGGAAATGGGGAGAGAAAAGGAGAGAGAGGGAGACTCACTTGTGCAGGTTAGGTGGTGGACAACCTGGCCTTGATTGTTGTGCGATGGTGGCTTTCGCAAATATACATCATTCATTCAAGAGCCAAATTAGATGGAACTCCACTGCATCACACATAGAGAAGACGTTGATTAGTGTGGAACACAACTAAAAACATAGAGAAAGTAGAAATAACTAAAAGCAATGAACTAGGGAACCGTAGGGCTCGAGAAGAGAGATAAAGGGACAAGCTTCTCAGGATGCTATCTCAAATAAAGTCGAAGAAGTGCTACAAACACTGTTGCCTGACAGCTTTCAAATGGATGTGGTTGGTCTAACACTCTTCCTCTATTGACCCAGAAAGGTTGCCCTGTGTGGGATGCAAGAATTCTGGTTCTCATTCTTTCTAGAGTGTATCCTCCTACCATGGATTAGGCTGTGTATGCTTTCTCTTTTATATGTATATTTTCCTTGAAATATGATGATGTTTGATTGTTTAGAAATCAACGCAGCAGGTGTATTATAGACTCTCTGTAATGTTGGTACTGCCATCATCATGTTTGGGAAAGTCTCTACCAGAAACAAAGTGACAGCCTAATTTTGACTTTGGCAGATGTTGTTTCACCTGAAGCACCTTCACAGCAGTTTTTGTAACCTGAAAGTGTGCCATGCTGCTCTGTCAACACAAGGGCACTGCACACTTCTGTTTTCTGTTTTTTATTTTCAGAAACAGAATCCCAAAGCAGGATTTTGTTTTTGAAAATAAAAGTGTGCTTTCGCCCATGGCATGAGGGTAAATTGAAAAGGTTTTACTACTGCCATATTTTGGGTTGCTCTTTGTAAAAGTAAAAACTGGCCATGTGTCCATCCACTCTAAATCCAAATCTCTGAAGGCCGTTACTCTGTCGTGGCGTCAGAGGGGTGTGTAGGTGGCGGATACAGGGTAGTGTCTACCGTCTACACACTGAAGGTCTGTCCATCTGTAAATCAGGCAGGTGGACCTTCAGTTTGGCGGCGAGAGTGATCCGTCACTTTTGACTCTCCACCAAACTCTGGATAATGCCCATAGTCTTGTAATTTTGTATCAATAGGGGGGAAATCCAATTTTTTGTGAAAGTCTCTACTTCTTTAATCTGTTTTCCTCTTCTGTCTCTTTCCCAAGATCATCCAAGACAATTTCATCCTCAGCCCCTAACTATCATTCCCTAATCTCTCATACCTTGGTATCTCATGGTGGGCTTAGTTGGTTGTGAAACAACCTTCCTTTATATCAATGCTCACAAGCGAATCAAAGGCTTCATTGAATTGTATCCCCGATGCCTTGCAGTGCTGTCCACTAGGTTATCTGTTGGGAACAGAAGGAAGCAGAATCTAAACATAAGTACATCTTACTTTACTCGAGACATTGATGTAAAGACCTTTTGTTAAAAATGCCCACCCACCAATCCTGCCACTGAAGATGCCAGACTGATTCTTCAGCTTGCTGCCTTTGCTCTTCATTGAGAGGTGCTTAATACAGGGGCTGTAGCAGAGTGGACCAAAGACATGTAGGGACGTTGCTTGTGCTATGTCATTTGGTATTCATTCTTGATAAACTAGTATGGCAAAGTTCCTGATCGCGGAACAATGGTAGAAAAACAGAGTAGCGCACTCCCTTGTCAAGTAGCAATCGGGTAAGTCCTCCTGAGTATGAGGATAATTTATAGACGTAGTTGCATTCTCTTGGACTAAAAGAGTGTCCCCCTCTTGCACTCAATAAAGGTTTCAATAGTTAATCCTTGTGTAAAAAATCACTTAATTCGAAATATCGTTGATATAATTGATTTTTGATATTTATTCTCTTCATAAGTGATCAAATTATTGGTTTATTCATTTGAACTTTCCATTAACTGTGGAAATGTAGTAAATTGTTCCGATCTGTGGGTTTGGTATATACCTGTGTGGTGAGGGTTCCGTTGTTGTTAATTACTCTGGTATCCAGAAATGTGATTTGATCCTTGCTAATAGTTGATGTGAATTTGATGCGGTGGTAAACATTATTCAAGTCTTCGATGAGTGTTTGTAAACTCGTAATGGATCCTTGCCACAATATGACTATATCATCGATATATCTCTTGTATAAAACGAGGTTTTCTTTCCACTCACTTTTATTCAAAATATGATCCAACTCGAATCAGTACATGTACAGGTTGGCATACGTGGGGGTGGCAAAATTGCCCACCGATGTTCCGGAGCATTGACTGTAGTAGTCAGACCATTTAAAATAGCTATGATATAGCGTAGAATGAATCCGGTCCATCAGAAGGATTTTGAGGTCATCTGGTTTGTCGCTAGTCAGGAGGAAAGATTCCACCGCCTCCATACCTTTGTCATGAGGGATTTGCACTACACGTACCCCACACTTTCATATTATTTCATCACACTTGCAACTAACGCCCTACGCTGATACCCTGTTTCCTTTTATTCGCAGTACATCACCCCCTGATGAAGGGCTCGCATGCCCGAAATGCATTGGGCACTTTGAATGAGTTGACAATTCAAAGTCAATGGAAAGTTCAAATGAATAAACCAATTATTTGATCACTTATGAAGAGAATAAATATCAAAAATCAATGATATCAACGATATTTCGAATCAAGCGATTTTTTTACACAAGGATTAACTATTGAAACCTTTATTGAGTTCAAGAGGGGGGACACTCTCTTAGTCCAAGAGAATGCAACCATGTCCAAAGTTCCTGATTGCCCCACAAAGGGCCTAATTATGAGTGCCTGCTTAAATATCTAGTTAACTTTGTCCCCTCAGAATTATCGATACAAAGGAGTGGTGACCTGAAAGGGGGGAGGGCAAGGGACAGAGGGATGTCTTTAATGAGGGATTACAATTGGGAGCCGTAGTTTTCATGAGAAATTAGAAATTACTGAAGGAATCTGTAATTGTGTTCAAGGGGGATCTGTAATTATGTGTCCAATTCCCTTAGTATTTTTAAATGTTCACAGTTTTCCTCTTAGAGATTTTGCCTATTTGGAGCAGTGAAATCTTTGGAAATAAAGCACCGGGTCTGCAGTAAATCTTAGTGGCGGCTGGCACTCTAAATATCAGGCGAGGCAACCCCTGACCAGCAATGCCTGGTCAATGCCGAAGCTGTCAGTCATGGCTCTTTATAAACAGAGTTTATAACGAACCACGACTGAGAACTCTGGCATTGAGGCTGAAGGCAGTGCAAGTCTTACAGCGCATCAGGGGGTTAAGAATACAAAAATAGAAATGTACTCCTCCACTGGCTCGCTTGCGGGCATCCTGATACTGTCCCTCGGCGCTGGTCTGCAGGCTGCAGCAGTTCTCCACACTAATCTGAATGCTGCTGATAAAGTTAGAAGCATGAGAGCAGTGCCAGGATTGGCTGGAGTGGGCTGCCTCGTCACTCCCATAGGCCCTGGTGGCCTTTGCCTGCTCTCCACCTATCCGTCTCAGACAGCTGGCTGGAAAGGTTTACACTGCGTATATCAGACTGGCAGTCATAGGAGAGAACACCACTCTCCTGCTGCCAGTCAGCCCCTGAACAAGGCTGAGGCTGAAGAAAGGAAAAAAATAAAATGGTAATAAATTATTTTTATTACCATTTTATTTTTCACTTTTTGCGGCACTGGCAGCAGGGGGGCGAAGCTCCCCTGCCTTAATGGCGGGGCCGCCGATTTCGACATGCACACTGTATACTGATTGAGAGAGCACCGCTACCCTGCTGTCAGTCAGCAGCAGTGGCCCGCCCCCAAACACGGCTCAGGCTGGGGAAAGGTACAAATAAAATGGCAATCGCTGGCGGCATGGGGCGACGCGCCTCTGCCATAAATGCTGGGGCCACCGCTGGTAAATCTACAGACCTTGTAAATTTAGTGGGGCAAATAAGTTGCGGGACTCTGCAAAACTACATTCATGACTTGTGATTGAGCCCAAATTGGCCCAAGATGTCCAATAACTGGTAATCGAAGGACACATAATTGTATGACTACTATCTTAGTTAAAGCAAGAGAGCTAATCATTTTGTAGGTACTTGAAATGATAGAAGACAAGTAAATCTGGAAATAATACCCAACAAGGGTTATTCTACCTATTCCCAAATCAAGCTCAGTTAAGACAGGACTAGCTTAACCCCAGGAAACAAATAGTAAATCTGGATTGGTCATCCCCTACTCTCTCTTGGCTACTGTTAAGTAGATATTCACATCTATGGGAGTTGTGGCCATGACTGCAAATATTTACCTAATTATGTAGAGGACACAGTTTCCCTTTTTTCCCCAAGGAGGCTCGTTTGCTGCTGGTGGAACCTTCTGTAAATTGTCACCCTCAAGTAAAGTTATGTCAGTGGGGTAAAGAAAAAGACTTCACAATCATGTTAAGCATTGTAAACCGCCAGACACTGATCACCAAGGCACCTGGCTGGCGTTGATCTTGAATCCATGTTGGCAGCATATGGTGATTGACTTTCATGGGCAAGGCACGGGGAGTGGCATGAACTGGCCATGGTAATATTCTGAGGCTTCAGCAATCGTCATTACAGTGATACAGCTTCCAGATAAAGGACATCAGAGTGTATAGGGTTGAAGCAGGGCCAACTTTAGCGCTGGTGGCACCCAGTGCGACAAATGTTTTTATGCTCCCAAAAAAAAATGTACTTTTCCATCAATTTCCTCACTTCTGCGCTTCAACCAGTGCCCCTCATCTCTCCATAGGCCCTCTCTCACATGCATTTAATTTGTTTTATAGCGCTACTCATACCAGTTTAGGGTGTCAGAGCATTTTACATCACAAACACATTATACAGATCCAATGTAAATCCGTCTAAAGGAAATGTTTCATAAAATAATGAGGATTACAAGGTGTAGGAGTTGCATGTCACAGTACTGCTAGGCAGTATATTTTAGGAGTTTTTAGTCTGGAGAAGCACAAAATCATGATTTACAACGTACCTCCTATACCATGCAGTTTGCATGCAACTCTTTGACGGTTCACAGGTCACTTTGCTATAAAAGGGTTGTAATTTATGAACGGCAAGTGACAAAAGGATCTGTGACAGAAGGAGCACCCTACTGAGCAACCCACATAAAGTACATGTTGGTGATTTGCGTGGTACACGTTGTACGCAGCAGGCATCTTAACCTTCTGTGCTACTTTAGCATGCGTGGAAACTGCCATTGATAGAACTCTGATCTCTCTCCAGCAGGGACATTAATCAATAGAATTGTCTTGACATTTTTATTGGTGCCTGAAAACTTCTGAACAAACCAGGAACTCTGCACAATGTGCTTTTCAAATCCCTGTTACTTCCTTGGGATCGTGTTTTCCTATAGAGGCCCTTATGAGCTGGCAACAGGGGGTGGTGGGCGGATGAATGAATGAATGAATGAATGAATGAAGTATTTAGAAGGGCAACAAATACCCTCTCTGAGTGTCCTTGCACTAGCAAGGAGCAAAGTATCATGATGAAATAAATGAGATGGCCACATTGTTTTTTTAATGAAGCAAAGTAATTGGGTTTGACCCTGATGATACATGGGAGTTCATTGCAGATTTTAGTGAAGTGGTGGAAGAAAGATCTTCCTGCAATTCGAGCTTTTGTGCACGTACAAACAAACAAAGTAAGGCCCAGCAGGAGTTAAGAGTGCCCTGCCGTCAGTTAAGCTTTTGCTTGCGAGTGCTTTGTAACAGATACATAGAGCTTTAAAAAGCCATTCTTCTTTTCCCTCGAAGCCAGTGTAAACTGCAAACCGGTGTACTGATGGATTTGCATAGCTTAATTTTTAGCATCATTCTAGGGGCTCCAGGACCCGACTGGAAACCCAAACCAGCCCTGGCTATTTTAACGTAGCAGCACCTCTGCTGCTTTTGTTTCTGGGGGCCGATATAGCAGCACCGCTATAAAACCTGCGGCTGTTTTTGTTTATGATTTTGACGCATCTAAGGTACTTTTGTGTTGAAAGGGTCGCATCTATAGTTTGCTATGGACAGAAGTATTTTTACCTTTTAAAAATCATATCTTGATAGCTGTATGATTTTTGTCGTTTTGGTCTTGTTTAGTTTAGATAAAGATTAGTTATTTTTCCAAACTGGTGTGGTGTCCATTTGTAGTGTGTTCACTGTATTACTGTACGAGTGCACAAATGCTTTACACACTGTCTCTGAGATAAGCCTGTCTGTTCGTGCCAAGCTACCAAGTTGGTGAGCAGGGGTTGTCTATGGGTGGAACTCCCTCATTCTGACTAGAAGGAAGGGTCCCTACTTGGACAAAGGCGCACAACCATTACCAACTAGAGACCCCCATTTCTAACAATGTATTGGCTCCCTATTATGGGGAAGTGTATTTAGTGACTAACAGGAATAGTGAAAGAGTGATGAAACACATTACAGCTGCCTCTAACTGAGGTTGAAGGGGCAGTTGTTTAAGAAATCTAAGACAAAGGGTTCAGCCTGCCAATTACAATCTATTGATTTGTAGAGGAAGGGGCGTGTTCTTCACGTAAGTGGCTTTTGTAACACGGCGTGGTATCGGAGATGGGGGGATTATAGGTTTTTGAATAACTTTAAAGAAGGATCCACCCAACTTCTTAAATAAACGAGCTGTTAGAGCAATATCCATAATTTGTCCAGTTTAAAATTTCTCCACATATAGTGCCAGAAGGGAAAAGCTACAGTATGAGTGTATGCATGGCCCAATTAACAAAGTAATGCCTTTACACACATAGGCATACTCCCACGCAGGGGTATGAATACGTGATGTTTGGGAATTCAAAAAGAGGAGCGCTAAACAGACAATATTTGAGGTATGCGGGGTGAGGTGATGACAGTGACTCTTCTATTCGATGTTTTTTAACTGTTAAAACAACACAGGAATACTTTTAAATTTAGATAAGTATTGATATTATTCCTTTCAAAATATTCCGAGCTGTGAGTCAGTCTCGTGTGCTGCAAAAATAAGAGCTTCTTTTTTCTGACACACACGCTTAATTCACAGCTTGGAATATTATGTTCAGTGTATTGACAGTCCCTTTTCTATTTCCATGAATCATGAACATTAAAAAAATTGGACTGTTGCTCTCGCTCCCAGCCGTTGTGCATGATGCTGACATACCAGACTGCCCATTCTGCCCATAAGCAGGCTTCTGGCAGACGTCTCGGGTAAGGTTGGGGAGAGGATGTGGTCCGTCGGCTAAACTGCCGACTTTGGTGCTGGAAACCAGAGTTCGAGCCTCCAGGTCGCGTCCACATCCTGTGATTCTGGGCAAATCACTTAATCTCCCCGTGCCTGAATGTGTAATGTAAATACGGTGCTCATGTAAAGCGCTCCAATACCTTCGGGTCGAGTTCGCGCTATATAAATATGCAACAACAAAAAAAGAAAAGGCGCGTCTCTCAATTTTAAGGACCAGTACTGTTTTTTTAAATACAAAGTAAACCCTACTTGGACATTACCAGCTTCAGAGTTTGATGACATAAAGTGTTGAGGTGGTGCTGTCTTTTGACCTTTGCTGATTTTCACCGCGGTGCTATTTTGCACCTCTGTGCTGCTTAGTATCCTATTACATATTTGTGCATAGGGTCGTATTTTGTTCCATTTCTTCTTGCAATTACGAATATTTATTTTAATCGCCACAAAATTACAGCTGGTTGCAAGAAGAAATGGAAAAAAATACGACCCTATGCACAAATATGTAATAGGATACTAAGCAGCACAGAGGTGCAAATAAGAAACAAGCATTGGCAAAGCCATTAGGTCTGGCCTTAGCAAACCTGCTGCCTTATATTAATTCATTGTGCAAATACACGCAGTGTGGAAAAAATGCAAATATATAAAAATGTTAAAACAGAGTAGAGGCCCAGCAGGTCGGGCACACCAACCCTGACACTGAAATGTACTTTTTTTTCAGTCTGCTGTGCAGATTTAATTAGATAAAATGCTGTCACCAAGTTGCAAAAAAGCAGTGGAGGAAGTGGGCTAAGCCAGTGCGTAATTTGTAAATGAATAAGTGATGTTCTCAGAAGCTCGCTCCTGGCGGTGCCGAATGTCAGGATTGCCAATGCCAAGACTGTCTAGTCTTGAATCCTTATGCTTGTTTATGGCCTGGCAGTTCGGGCTGGACTGTTCCCATGAAGAGACGGGTCCAGGGGCGTAACACAGGCCCCCGCGGTGCGGGGGTCCCCCAAGCTCCAGGAGGCCCCCTCAGCACAGCACTCTGGCCGCAGAGCTCCTGATTAAGTCCAGAGGGGGGCCCCTCCACATGCCTTGCTGGGAGGCCCCCCCCGAGTTTTGTTACGCCAGTGGATGGGTCAAGACTGATTTGCATATGGCTGGGTCTGTACTGAAACGGCATGGCGAGCAAAAAAACGATGGATTTAGGCCCAGATCTCTTGACTGGAGGTGAGTGTTTGAAAATATTCAGCAATCCTTCCATCATCTTGTTGTGTTTGCTAGCCTTGTTTGTCATGTCTGTTTCATCCACCTTCCTGCACTCCCTATCCCTTTATCTAACCCTTGCAAGTGTTAGCCCCTCTTCTCTCTTTGTCACTGTTTTCCATTATTTCTCATCCTTCTTTCTGCCTCTTCTAAAGTTCTCACTATTGGTTTGGGTCAAAGTCTGAAGGATTAAATTGAGTTGTGGTCCCCAAAAATGAATGCCGTTGGGCTCTCCCTGCAACCAATGGCTGTAATTAAGGACTGTCCTCAGCCATTGCGACGTAAAGTTGCAACTCGGCTGGTTAGAGTATTTTATTGTCCCTGCCATATAAAATTTTTAAAAAATCGCCTAAAGCCAGTATTTTTTACTATGCAGTACATAATGTAAATTGTACATATTAGAAGTAAACCCTTTAAATGTGTTCTACAGCTGTCTAATGAGCCCTGACTTATAATGTAAGTAAATGAAGACAGAAAGAGCGTGTTAAAAAGGAATATGGACAATTTAATGTAAAGTTCTACATAAAGAATCAGACACAGGCCTTTGCAAAATCTAAAAACCTGAACAGATGTTCTGTATTTTTCTCTGGGAAGGGTGGCAACCCTGTTGCCACAAAAGCAAAACATGAATGACACTTGAATAGTGCACTGGATGAACCGGGCAGACTGAAAATCCCTCTATCTAATATTATATGTATGCACTTTTATCATGATTTGTTGTGGAAATCAGATACTTGGGAAAGGGGCCATGTTGTCTGTAGGCCAGACCTAAAAATAGCTTCATCTCTGGCAGTTTATGTAATCCTATCTCCTGACTTGGAAATCGACAGAAATGTCTGACCTTAACTTGACCCTGAGAAACAGTTAAATTACAAAAAACTTTACCTGCATGGGAGACATTCTAAGTATAGCATTGATGCACGTGTTGAATGCGTTCTTCTTTAGCACTGAATATATAAGCTGTAATATCCTGAAACACTGGTTATGACGCGCTATAATGTCAGATTTATGGTACTATGTATATGCCTTTATCAAATGTACAAATTGAAAAATAGGTCCCCAGAGTTTTAGATGTATATCATTTGGCGCATGGCTGAAGACAAAATAGAGTCCAACTTTATGATCCTTTTTAAATAGAATAAAGAATAAGCACTGGCAACGCCAATAGTTTCTGCTTTGGCTTAGTAAAAAGGTTATTTAAAGGAGTCCCCAAATAGTTTCAACTTTTGCATAGTCAAAAGGTTTTTTGAAGGAGTCCCCAACACAATAAAACAGGCACAGCACTAGCCTCTGACGTGCAGGTTTAAACATAAAGACATAGCTACATACTCCAGGTGCAGTACCGGCAGCAGTAGTTCAAGCTTTCCCGCGCAGTGCTGTGAGACGCTAAAAAAGCGTCTGTGGACGAGAGCGGCGAGCATCTACTTTCATGGGTTCAAATGACCGCGAGAGATGACCCCAGGAGTGATGATACAAGGGTACAACAGGGGCGTAACACAGGCCCCGCATCCCCTGCGGTGCGGGGTGGGGGGCCCCGAGCTGCAGGGGGCCCCCTCGGCACAGTACTAATGCATGAGCGCTCCGGAATAAATCCGTAGCGGGGGCCCCTCCGTGTATATTGTAGGGGGCCCCTTGAACTTTCGTTACGCCACTGGGGTACAACTAACAGTTATGTATATAGAACGTGTAGCGGTGTTGGTGGTGCAAGCTGTGGTGGGTGGTGAAGCGTGTAGATGATAAACGATATGGGGTGTACACAGCTGCCTCTCCTCCGCCGAGGCGGAGGAGCGTCGCCCCACTGCTCTGGGAGCAGTTTAAAAAGGAAAACTAAAATGATAATAACCAACATCATTATTTTAGATTTCCTTCCTGCTTCGGTGCGGGTGGATGGGGCTGGGCTGGCCAGCGCAGGGACCAGGGGGAGGAGTGTCAGGCCCACTCTAAAGTGCGCAGAACGGGTTGAGTCCTGCGCACTTTGCATGTTCCCCACCAGGCTGCAGTACAGACCCTGGTAGAGAACATGCATAGCCTCCCTGTCGCCATCTAAGCGCCGAGCCACAGTGCTCAGACCGATCACAAGGCCGCATTGCTAAAAATGCCCTTACAACACAATACCCTTACCAAACCATAAACCCTAAAAAAAACTTACAACCCTATACACTTACCCACCCCTAAAACCCCCTTACAACCCAGTACCCTTATCCACCCCAAAACCTAAAAATACCCTTACCTTGCCGTAAACCCTAATAATACACTTAACACCCTATTCTCCAACCCACTGCTAAACCCTAAAATGTATCAATCTTTCTATTTATACGCACACACAAACATATATATATACTTACCTTATCTATACTTATAATTGAATTGAATATGGGACTTATAGAGCGCAATCTGTCACTCTGAAAGGAGCATCCTGGCGCTGAACAATTGAGGACTAGCTTAACAGGTACAGGGACCTAAATAAGGGCTTGGCAGAATGCGTGGTAAAGGTATGCATTGTAAAAGCAACAAAAAAAAGCATGCATGGTAACGGCACTGTGTGGTTAATATTGTGTTGCAAAGGATGTTTCCCAATAGGTGTATGTTGTAGCTGTAAGGTGGTGCTGGGTGAACGCTGTAGGGTGTGTTGTGTAGGCGGTATGAGGTTGTAGGCCGAAGTAATAGATGTGTGATGTAGTAGGTGGTTTTAGTGTTGTTCTGGAAATGGAACAGAAATAAGCAACATGCAGTTTTGGGCAACTGAATCAATGGTTGGAAAGCACTCCTGGTCCTATAAGGGACGTACGTGGTTATAAAAGGGTGGTGTGTGCAGGGGTAGCTGTAGCTGGTACGGTTCTGAAGGTGGGAGCATAGGGTGTAGGTGTCATGTAGGTGTAAGGTGGTACAGAATGTAGATGATGGTGTAGATAGTGTAAGCATGTATGTAGGGTATATATGTAGTAGTGTGGTTGTGGGTGGTGGTGTAGTTGGTAGTGTAGAATTGAAATAGCGAAAACAACATGCATTTGGAGGCAAAAGAGCAACTCAAGGGGTCCACACAATATGTGTTGTGGATGTGTTGACAGTATGTCATTCTAATGGTGTTGCAGCTGTAGGAAGTGGTTGTGTACAATGTAGCTGAGTGTGCAGGATGTCCCTGGTAGGTTAGATAGAGATAGGGTTAATAGGAGATGCTACTGGTAGTATACAATGTAGTTAGGGTACAGGGTGTAAGTGGTGGGGACAGGTGTAGTTAGTAGTTTAGATGGTACACAGGGCAGAAGGTCGGTGGTTGTTAAGGGTGTTTGCAGAAGTGTATGTGGTGTAGATGCCGAATAATAGTTCATGGAGTAGGGCCGAGGTGTTGTAGGCATGGTGGAGTGTACAAATTGAATTGTTTCATTGTGCAAAACAAAAACAAGCAGTGACAAGCAGTCCTCACTTTGTCCACATTGTGGCTCCTGGGGTTGAGTTTGGGGGAGACCCAAGTAGTGAGTGATGCCTAGTGAGTCATGAGGTGTAGCTGTGAATTCTGTTACTTGGTGTATTGAACCAAAGATCTCTTACATGGCAGACACCACACAGTCTGGATGAGTTTATTGTGACAACAACAAACCAAAGACCTTTTCTCCTCTTGATCCAGCTTCCAAACTTTAGTATTATAGGATGGCAGTACAATATTATTGTCAATAACAATCGCAAGGATAATAATAACAATAATCCTAATAAGTATTATTATTATTATTGCTATTGTTATTGCCAATAATAATGCACAGCCATACTATAATACTATTATTATATTATTACATATACTATTAAAACTACTACTAACACTATCATAGGTATAAAATAAGTATTCTATTACCATAATAGTATTACTTGTAATAATGGTATTTATGGCTTGTCTTACATGTAGTGCGCCCTACTATTTTAAGTCTGTGTAATCAGAAGGCGTTCCTATCACCCCCTGATGCTAGGTGAGTGATGCCTCGGAAGGATGAAAGGCTGAGTTTGCAGGTCTCACCTGCGTTCCTATCTCCCCCTTCTGTGATGCCTCGGAAGGATGAAAGGCTGAGTTTGCAGGTCTCGCCTGCGTTCCTATCTCCCCCTTCAGTGATGCCTCGGAAGGATGAAAGGCTGAGTTTGCAGGTCTCGACTGCCTGCTTTAGAGTTCGGTGGTAACCGAATAGCCCCGGATTTCTGCAGGAAATGACGCCTACCAAGGAAAGTGCACTGGCGGAAGTTCACCGAGGGGGAGACAATGAATCCGGTATAAGAATTTGTTATTCCGCTGGATGTGGGAGGATTTTCACTCACCACCGAACTCAAAATGAAATTTCGAAAGGTCTCCCCCGTTTATGTTTTTTAATCTAATAACGCAGTGCTGTAATCACAGCTGCGGCTTGGAGTTCAAGAGAGCACACACAGAGACATCAACACAGGCAATTGCATGAGAAAAGCTTCCGAGGCCAAAAGAGAGCGAAGCTTTTGAGAAATGTTTGTGTGTTGGAGTTTTTGACCCGAAGTTGCTTTATTAGGGAAGCGGGAAGCGGGCAGATAAACAAGCGATGATAGGGACCTGCTCTGAGGGCCACGAGCAGAAAAAGGGCTTTTCTCTTCCCTGACTGCACAGAGATGACAGCTTCGAATGGATTAGCTTGGCCGGCATCCAGCTCTGAGATGTCCTTGTGTTTCAGCAGCCATTGTGCGCGCTGTGTTCACAGAGCTGGGTGGCTGCTTCTATCCCCTCCATTTATATACCACAAACGTATATCTTTGACGCGACAGGAAGGCGAAGGTGACAGACAATAAAAGCAGGGACTGGCAATGTAAGAGGAACTGATCTCCCCTGCTCGACTCCCAGGTATAGAGTGATACCGTAGCCCAGTGTGATGAAAAGCGGGGGAAAGCGGTCCTGACTGACGGCCTCATCGCCAACAAAGACATTGCAGCCGCCCTCCGTGCTGGACCGCTGCCTGCAGCTGGGGTCGTGCCATCAAAGTGACGTGGCATATCTTGCAGCTTTTTAAAGCATGTTGCTCAGGAAGGAGTACATTAGAAACAAATATTTTTAGCGATATAAAACATAAACTAGTATATTTTTTGCACTTTTCATTTGAAGAAAAATAAGGGAATTTGTTTCGGGCCAGCCAAAGGTTGTATGTTTTTTACAAAGGTGAAAAGAAGAGTGGGTTTGGTGTGATGGCTGTGCTAAGGAATGGAGGAATGGATCTGTCCGGGATTTTATAAGGTGAAAATTACCCGTAGTTAGTACCAGTTCTGACACTTCTTTGCTGCTTGGAGTCTTTGTTTAATCTTGTGGTGATGCCCTTCTTGGCCTTGGAACGAGCGATTCTTGGCAACATGTGCAAAATGTAAGCCCTGCTCACTTTCTTCCAAGGGCACAAAGTCTAACTGCATGAAATCTGCTCTGCCTCTGTTGTTCAGAAATTATTACACGTCTTTAAAAAATATGGAAACGAGTGCCCCCTACAGTGTCCTTACAGAAGCACATGGCCGAAGGACAGATTCATTTATAAGGTCATGGAACGCCTTACAAAACTGATGCTCCATTTTATTTCCTTGATGGATATGCAGAGGAGACACCCTATTGGTGACCGGCAACCCCCAGCACCCAGATGAGTATGAGTGTTGGTGTCAAAGTTATAAATACGGGCACCTGGGTATTTAAATGAAGTGGGTGCCCCTCTCTGTGGATAATGATCCCACATTTGTAAAGCGTGGACTATCACCCTTAAGGGTATCCAGGCGCCGTCGGCCATCTTGGAGATTAAGTGAGCTATTGGCCAGAGTCAGATGATGCTGAGCTGAGCTGCTGCCCGGGATCGAACTGTGAGCCCCGCAATCCGGAGTCAGCCGATCACAATACACAGAAAATATAAAGCACTAATGAAGCGCAACAAGGAACTGCCCAGCGCTATAAGGTCACTCCACAAAAAAAGTGCGCTTTCCATCCCAAATGAACCTGCTCAGAAACAATTTTAGGTAGGACATTTGCGGAAAGTCTCCAAATTCATTATGGATTCCACAAATTAAATAAAGATATAATCATTGTTTTTCTGACTACCTTACAGCATCAACAGCCATCATGTGTTGGACACATGGAAGCAACCCCTATGTAAGGGACCAGCCGTTCCTCAGTATTGAAGATCTCTGATTTTTGAGGCAGAACATGGCCAATTTTAGATGCATACAGTGATATATTGAACAGCTGTCCAGCTGGAAGAGACCTCTATATATAATATTGGAATGGTGCAAACATGTATCCATTTGTCATGTGGAAGGAAAACCCTCAGTAAATAGAAGCTCTCTCAATTATGAAGCCCTAATGAAACCAGTCAATTGGAAAATCTGAAATGCACACATTCTACAGCTGCTTTTCAAAAATACTTTGAAGTCAGCTGTGGTGCCAAAGTCCTAGTCATCTTAAAAAGTGCAACTTGACATGAGCACTTGATAAAAATATACCCTTCACCTCTAAAACCCGGTTCCTGCGTTAGTCTCAAATCCTGATCTGTGCATTGGATTACTATAACCACTTCATCCTACAGCAAGAACAAGAAGATTCTTGGAAATAGGCATCACTATCAGACCAGAACAAAGCATCTGCTGAAAATGATTACCTCCTGACGGATCTCTTAGTTCTCCCCATTATGGAATGCATCAGAACCTCCAAATTCGCTATTCAGTTCCTCGTTATCTCCTGCCCAGGAGTCTTCATTTTTCATCCCGTAAGCCTGACCTAAATTACAACCATTAGACTAAATACAGCGCCATCCTTTGTTTACCTTTGTAAATTCAACATTCAATAATACAACTCACTTCCAATTTGTTTTTCAAACTCAAAAGCCTTCCAATATACCCCCTAGCCAACAAACCACACGTATCCACCCTTGTATACAAAAAGGACAATACAGTCAACCTACACAAAGGTCCTTTTTTGCAAAAGCCAAACAGTACTCACCTTTTCTTGTGATTCTCCTACAGCAACTTCTTTCAGTAATCCTGATACTTTCAACCCATGATCATTAAAAAAAACTACAAGATCACCACCATGTCCACCTCCAGTATTATTATCTTATACCACCACATGGATGGTTCAAGAAATAACAGAGTTGGATGATTTTTATTTTACCATAGGATTAATTTTGTTTTTAGTCATCCAGTAAATGGTTGTGGTAATTTTCTCATAGGACGATGGCCCGGTTGGTGGCCTTTCTGGACTCTTGATTCAGTTTTGTTTTATCAAGCCTCAGGAAATGTTTTTTTCGCCCTCAAAGGAAAAAGTATGTTATTGCTTGGAGGAAAGGTCGGTAGCAGAAAGTTGGTTATTAATTTGTTATCAACTTAATTCATATACCCTGTTTAATTCACAACATAGCTCGAAGGGAAACTCATCTCAACCCTGGCTAGCTGTGGCACAAGCAGCAGGCAATTCTCTTGGGGAAGGTGTATTAAGCTCAAACAATTTGAAAATCAAGACAATCAAATATAAATTAAAACAAAATATGATTTCTAATCTAATTTTGAAAAATAACAAAAAAATGTATTGATCAAATAGGGTAAGGGGTGGAAGTAATATGAATTTTTAGAGCATTAAGGCAATCACCAAGCAAGCATTAAGAAAACACCATATAAGAAGTGAAATGTTCAGTTCATGTTTGACCAGGACCCAGGAGGAATTACAAGCCTACTGTCTTAAAGCAGGGGGTGGATAAGCCAAGCAGGTCACACAGGTCAAATAGTTTGTCTTAGTCTGTTTCTGGAGCTGCAGCTATACAAGGCAAGAAGCCAGCGAGGGTGCCTTGAAGTAGGATACGCTCTTATCCTACGAAAGCTGTCGGTTTTAGCTCTGATCCTGTGGCCCCTCAGGCCTCTTCGCCTCTAGGATAGATTTGCTACTTTCGGCTGAGTCCAAGATTTTACCTTTAGGCGTATCCTCTTTTATTTGTTCTCACAATCCACCTGCAATCTTCTGCTGGAACCTGGAGCCAAACAGTGCACTACAAACCTGCATGCCTTTACCGCAGAATCCATCTGAACCTGTTATCAGGGCAGCACAAAGACCCAAGCATCTATGAACCAGGTCTCTCTCTACAGTGTTCTTTCTGGCCCCAAATATCTGTTTTCAGCTGGGCCGCCTCGGAGTTAGGCATCCATCTGATTTTTATGTGCCTATGCAGGCAACAAGAATCCAGTGGCTCAGCCACTGGAGACCAGTTCCACCCCATGGGTGCCAGTAGGAATCAAGAGTCCTTGAATCTTCTTTCTTCCGGCTTCCTGGCAGAGTCTAATTGTGAGATGTTTTCTTCCGGTATCCAGGAATGTGTGCGGAGTAGGTGGCGACCACGTGCCATTCCTATTCAGTGCACTGGCCCGTGATTAGATAATTTACTATACCCAATTTTGACAACTTTCACACAGTATTCTCCCCTGCTTTTTCAATATTTCCTCTCTTGGATTGCTGCAAACCTTCCCTGACTCCATCAACTAAGGTGGCCCCTGCCATCCTCCACTTGTAGAAGACCTGGCCCTATGGATATGAGGTGTCCTGTTCTTTATCAGTACAAGAACTCGATTTCCCTCCTGCTAGTAATTCAGACAGAAATACTCGAGTGGCTCTGGGAATCGGTAGGTACAGTTCCTGACAGCCCCATTGGCATTTCTAAGTCAAAGGAAGAGCTTTGAAAGATGCCCTTTATTATGACAGCTGGTTCTGTTCATCCTCCCAGATGGCTAAGTAACTATACTAAGTAACCACTTGTTGATAACATCCCTGCCTCTCTTCTGCCAGATGCCATGCCATTGACTCGCACAAGGTGGATCATGCGTTTTCAGACTTTGGAGCAGGGCTGAGAGGCTAACCAGTTCCATACCAGTTAACATCCAGGCAAGTAGCACAAAGTATACTTTTCTAAAGTTGCCTTTTCCCTAAAGTTGTCAAAGGCCTACTTTCACCATTGAATTCGATTTTTGACACTAAGTGTGAAATGACTTTTGATAACTTCTCTAGCATTTTCTCATGCTTAGAAATGAAATAAGGGATTGTATTAAATGCAAGGCCTGTTTCCGGACCATATAGCTTCTCCAACACAGTGAAAAAAGTTTTTTGAAATTGTTCACTGTGATGGCACTGTATTTCCAATGTGTAGTGTGCCACATTTTCATACACTGAGCACCTACCCCTGTGGGCATAAAAGGCTTACTTTAGGGATGACTTAGCTAGGGTATTAAAAAGAGTTTTTTCTCACATGGTCAAGGCACCATCCCCAGCCATGTGCTGCTCCTGTGCTTTTAAACTGCAATCCCGACAGACTATCGCAGAGTGCGTTTTTTCATGTACGTTAGTGATGTCAATACACACTGCAACCCACATATGTCATTTAACTTCCATATCACTCCAACCCTATAACGACAACAGCATCTTTTCCAGTCATTGCATATCATATCTTTCATCAGTAACTCCATGACAATCCTTCACATAATGAAGAACCCTAACCAAGTCGCATGGCGAACCCTAGGTTTCCAATCCCTCGCCCCTCTATCCTACACATCCTGAACATCCGACTACCCTGAGATCAACTCATTGCCTCCTCCTGAAAGGTTCCCTCATGAGACTAATGAGCTGAACCACCACATCCGAACCATGGCACCGGCTTTCCAATTACCCGAGTTGCACTCCTGTCCCCTTTTGCTTCCTTCTAGAGTCTTCCCGCACTCTGCTATATCTTGCTGAACTCACCCTTCCTTCAATTCCAAGTGTGTTGTCTTTGTCTTGATCCTATGTGGGAAGTGGTTCCATGTCGTGTGGAATGACCACTGAGGTGCTGTTATTGTGTGATGAGAGGCAGTGCTTAGCAGCGTGATGGATGTAGAAATGTGAGAGACAGGTGCACAGTTTATGGTTTTCAGTAAGCTGGCAGCTTTGATACCACTGCAGGTCTCTTTGCGTTTTTTTATGCTCATACTGAACTTTAGTTGGTTACTGCACTAGTTTATTTGTTCCAAGATATTTTGTTTAAAATGTATCGTCCTGAGCAGGCAAAGGTTGGAGGGAAAAAAGTGGATAGATATGCTCGAATGCCGCTTTGAGCACAACCTTTTCCTTATATATGCATCCAGCCATATATTGGGCTTCCAGCCCTCTAGCTCATCAGCCGTTCCAGTTAAAGTAGTGTTCTAGCACAACCCTACCTTCTAGTGCTTATCAGTGCATAGTATAGTGCTAACTTACATGCAAATAATGTTGTCTCTTTCTAAAGGTTTGGACCCTCAGATTGTTGTATTCAGCTTAAAAAAAGCCTCCTCTGTATTCCCATGAAGACTGACCTTAATTTAATAATTCAAATTGCTGCTTCTCCTTTTCTGCCAGATTAATCTCTCCTTACTTTCAACCTCTGCCTCCTCCTCCCTCCAAGCACAATCTACTCCATGCATTCTTGCCTTAATCACCCCTATCTCAGTTCTGCAATTTGCCTATACCTCATTTCCAAAATCATCCCAGCAACCCAACAATGCCTAAACTGATTTATAGTTAACGCCAGCCATGTGCATGAGTTTACATATCACCCTCCCACTCTTGGCCAAACGGAGAGTGTCGATCTGCTGGAATGGCAGGAGGACACCAAAACTTAAAGACTGGTTTGCTGATTTAACGTATTGTAAGGATCCACTAAAGACGTATGAAGAAGAACTGCCTACCAGATCGAAACCGCGAGATTACTGGAAATACTTGACCCAATACTTACAGCAGTATCAGGTGAACTAAATGCGTGTTCTAACTACAGTGATGTTCGGAGGGTGTGAGGGCCTTTGATTAAGAATGCAACACGGATGATGGATGCTGTTGTACTGTGACCACAATGTTATGGTTGTATTTACCTTGTATACCTTTCAAATGCTAATTAAAAAAAAAACATATCACCCTCTCACTAAAGATCACATCTAACTCTCCTATTCATTTAATCTAACGCATAGAAACTGAAGGTAATATATGGAACGGTGTCCTTAACAGCACAAGACTAATTCCAATATCCATTCAAACAACCACTAGTTGTTTGTTATGGAGCAGCCTGATGCCCATCAAAAAGTACTTCAATTCCTTGTTAGGGGTAGTAAGCGCAATATAAATGCAATTACAGTGCAATGCAATATATAGCCCTCCTAGCCCGCAGTTATACAGATACTTAAACAGTCAGTGGTTGGGCAATCGATTGTAGTCAGTGGCGTAGCTAGGTCACAGCCTTTGCTGCCCCGCGGCAGCTGTAAGAGCTGTGTAGGGGGGTGCTGGCGATCCATTCCAGCAGTGGCGGCCAGTGAATTTTCAAACTGGTGGGGCTTAAACTGGTGACCTGAACTGAAGTTGCTGAGCCTAACCAGAAAGCCTAATTTTCCACCAGGCTTTCTGCAGATGTTCTTTTCAAGAAGGTTTTGAAACGTGAGCCAAATTGTCCTATTTAGAATACAGTTTTCAAATACATTTGTAAAAAAGCCACAGGTTTAACAGACAGCCCTTAAGGGCACTCATCAAAATATTCACTTGAGTGAGTCTACCAGTGCTTAATTGTTAAACAGAGATTAAGTGCCAGTGCCCAAACATTTCTAATAAGGCCACTGCAAAATGTCCGACCTCCAAACATCAAGATAATGGAAACCATTGTGTCATCTGGTACACCATTAGGCCATTTGGAACTAAATAAAGTATGGACTATGGACACTGTGACTGCCCGTTGCGCGGCTAAGGGTACCTGCTGGTGTTGCAAGCTAAATGTTACGATTTGAAGTGTGAGACCACTCCTATCTGCAAACTGGCACACGCAATTACTGCTGGGCCTGACAGACTTCATGAACAGTGAGCTGCCTGTGAGACTGGCCATGGCCCAACAAATACCCTGAGCTGATTTTCAGGCTCGTTTGATTCAGGGCAGGGTACCCCTCTGCCTGCTTGCCCTCCTCCCCACCCCCTGGATCCACTGCCTCATCTTTTAGTGAGAGGGCAGAGGGATACTTTGTGTTTAACAAGCAACTCGCTCATGTACTGCTTCTGTTTTAACAGAGTCAGAGCAGGGAACTCGCTCAGTACGGACTCTGGTTTAACTGAGTCTTTCAGAGCAACATGGTTTGTCCCTGTGATTATTTTTACTGCTGCATTGCTTTACTGAATTACAGCAGATTCAGCATGAAAGTGCCTGCAGTAATACTTGGTAAGCTTTTTTTTCTTACTTATTTCTCTTGCTGCCTTGGATCCGTCCGGACTGTCACTGGTGGGGTGGCCATCCTCTCCATTCCCTGACTGACGTGTAGCCCCATGAATCAGGGCTTCAGGCTAAAATGCCCGGGACAAATTTCATCCCCACGTCATCAGTGGGTGGACATTGGTCATTAAGGCTATGTCTTTGCCGATGACCTCACAAGCCTCAGGGCTGTAAGCTCGTCAGCCCGCCAAATACTGTAGACTGTGGGCCCACCTACAGGCAGCAGGTTAAGGGAATGCATAACTGACTCGCTGGCAATTATCATAAGAATAATACCAGCAACAACCGCACCGGCCCAAGAAAGATCCGTGTGTACATGTTTTTTTGTTTTTTTAAAGCAGATTTAATGGGTTTGTTTTAACTTTGGCACTGGATGACCCTGGACAGTGCTTAATTTGTAAAATATTAAGTGCCAGGGCTCTGACCAGGAGGCCACTGCAGCTTGCACCACCCATCGCCCTTGTCATCGCTGCAAAAACAACGACTAACTATCTCTCTCGCATGTAAATGCGACAGTTCAGATTATTCCAGGTCCCCATACCTAAAGGAATGGCTGGGGAGGCAGGTATTAGCAATTTTAATGTATATTGTATTCCTAAACAACCGTGGTTCTGCTCATCTGTAAATTAGATGAGCAGCGCCACCATGTGGTAAACTGTTCTCGGTATCATTGTTGACAATTAGGTGCCGGTGCCGAGCGCCGGAAACCAATTAAGTGCCGGTGCTTAGCACCGGAAAGCCCCTGCTCAAATTAAGCACTGACCCTGGGGGTGAAAGTAAGGGGGGCATTGCCCCGATGGCCTTGCTCAGAAATCACCCCTGCATTCCAGCCTTTGCCACCCCGCGCGGCCGCAGGTAAGAGCTCGTGCCGCCCAGGGCGGACCGCTCCCCCCCTCCCATTTGCTACGCCACTGATTTTAGATCATACTGGCTGCATAAAAATGTCCATATACTGTATGATACTCTTACCCTCACGTAAGACAAAACTGCTATGGGTCACATCCATCAACCAGTAATGTATCAGTCCAGCGCAAACAGGCCCGGAATAACTAAAGAGATCTACCACATGCCACGGCCCACAGATAACTTCAATTTATTACTCCACTGCAGGGCCTAACAAACTACATACTAAGAATGCATCATGACATGGCATTGTGACAGTCCCTTATGTAATGATATTAACAGAGTCCATCCCTGCCATCCAGAGGGACTAGCTCTGACTCTCACCATAAGCCAGGTGATGCTTTAAACTACTGCACATCACACACAAAGGTACTCATTACAGTGCCCAGCTCTATTTTGCCATTAGAAGAGTAATTAAGCTCATGCAACATGGTGCCACTGCACCTTTAAGCTTCAATTTATTGGCTATAAGAAAAGACACAGTAGCACAATTATTCTCCTGACTAGCAGAACAACCCACACACCAGGCGTTGAAAAACTCACTCCCTGCTCTCCTCTTGGCAATGATATAAACCAATCTGCTCTGCATGTCTCAGACATCTCCCTCATCCCATGAAATTCCTTTCTTATGACCAAAACACCCAAGATAACATGTGAAACTGCTTCACTGCCCCTCAATGTTAAAATGTCATATCACACCACATGCCATTGTGACGTTGCTTCAGAGCACTGACAATATATTATGCATTTGACCATGTAGTCCGATATAGGCTACATGTTATGCCCCTTCAGGAAACAGAAAGATGAGGAATAGGGTAGATTTTATTGTCAATATTTAGTAGTAGGCCTTCCGGCACAACACCACTTTTGGCTCTTTTCAAAATGGATTGCTGTGCGACTAACGTTTGTAGCGCGCTGGGATACGTGCCTGTGTTCGATCCATACTTTATAAAGTTCTTAAATAATAAATGAATATAGCATTAAAGGCAGCAGGAAGGTCTACCATGACATGGATTCATAGTTGTCCTTTGCGCTTTAGCAACAGAAGATCAATAAAAAGATGAATCGGGCTGCGCGGGTGCTTTGTGAGTCTGTTGTAAACTCAACTGTAATCAAAGGGCTTTCCAGGGGAATAGGGTGACTACATATATAAAAGAAATACACTGTAAAAACATAACATAGCATGTACTTTTGTATAGCGCACGTATCACCCGAAAGTCTCAAGGCGCTGAATAACAGATGTATATTGTTACACAACTCAATGGTACTCATTTTATCGGCCTCAGATGGATGAAAGGCTGAGTGGACCCGCCGGGATTAGATCCTGTGACCATGAGGTCGAACACAGGCCCCTACAGTGGATGCATTTGTCCACTGCGCCACCAGACCCGGCTTGTACTAGTTGATTCTCGGTCTGTAGGACGCTACCAGGCTTTGGAGCACCATCCTCACATCCAACCGGCGACAAGTGATGAAGACTGGGATTGTACCCCGTAACATTCAACCTCCATCCCAAAATTGGGGTGATCCACCATACAGCAAGATGTGTCACCTCAGAACAGGCACCACTGAGAGATCAAGCCCCTGTGCCTTTCCTTACCAACACGGTCATTAGTCATGTCAGGCATGTCAGCTGCTGCAGCTCTCTCTTATATTGCGCAACTTTGTTGGAAGCAACATACAATAACCACAAACCGAGAGACAAGGGAGTGAGCCTTCTCTAGCTCCCCTCATAAATACATTTAAACTCACCTAAAGAAAAGGACTGAAGTATGCTGTAAAAGAAAAGCAGAAACCTGGCCAGTGTTCACTCTGTGTTTAAATATACTAGATGTGCTTACAGGCGGGTCAAAGTGTGATTTAGAAATATTAAAATTTTAGGGGAAAATCATTTGATTTTTTAAGACTGCCCTCCACTATTTAGTGGCATACGTCATCATATGGCCGCTGTCAACACCCAGTTGCAGACCAACACACTTAGTGGAACGCTGATTTTGCTTTGGGTGGGGGGGAGGGAAGAAACAAGAAAGAAAGAAAAGTGTTTCAAGTGAGGGCACCCTAATGCAGAAAGAAATGCAAATTAAAACTGCCTAAGAGGGTACCATATATACTCATTTATTAATGGTCCCCCTTGACCAGATTAAAAATTAAGTGTTGTGTGTATTGGAGGAGTTACAGCTCCTGTACCCCTTTTGCTTGTACTGACATGTTTCGGCCAATATCTACTGCCCTAATGGGTCACTGGCCTTCCTCAAGGTATTGATCCCTCGTAGTATTTAAAGTCAAATTTTGACCTACGTAAGAAATTGGTTATTTAGTCCTTACTTGTTTCTTGTGAGTAACCACACTTGCCAATTGCATCCGAGTCTCATTAGGGATTCTCTTAGCCTGGGACCGAAGTGGGAACACGCCCCTGTTACACAATCTTCAAGGGTCGGCGTCTCTAACTCCTACCATCCCGCGACGCTCACAAGAAACAAGTAAGGCTCATTGTCTGTCAGGAAGAAATATAGAGCACCCTTTTGTGTGTAAAAATACAATTAACCTTCAAGTGGTTGTATATGCAATCCGTGCAAATCAGTTTTAGCTCCCTGTTGTGCCTAAAGAACCTCGAGCGTTAGGAACCTTCAAGAGCCCCCGCCCCCAATATGCGAAATATGTGAAGGGGCCCCCTCCAACTCCCAGGAGGACTCTTAGGGTGAACATGGCAGGTGGCTGGACCCCTCTCCACGACCAGGAGATTAGGGCCCCTGCCCTCCCCGGCAGCGCAAGCGATGCCCCAGTCACGTCCTGGTGAAGAACATGGCTTTTCTGTGTGGATCTATTGTTTAGAAACATTACGTAAGTAGAGTGGCATAATTGGTGAAAAACACTACATCGACGCTTCTAAATAAAGGTATTAAAATTCAAGCGTCTCAGTTGGGTCAAGAGCACAGAGCTTTCAGCTACAACCTAAAAATAAATCTTTGTCACAACAAAAAAAACTTTCAAGTCCTTAGAAGTTCTTTCAGAGCAGAAGTAGCCATCTTCATTTCAAGAAGATATCTAAAATTACCTTTCTTTGAAGGTTTGAAAGAAAAATTCCACTGTTTACAATGACTGTTCCTTTAGTCACTTGGTGCCTTCTTGGTGATGTTTTCCTCTCATTTTTTCCCTTGTGCTGATTGTTTATTTATCACCCCAACCCGAGCCCAGAGGACCCATTGCTGGGTGAGTTTGGCTCATTTATAAGCAAAATCATCTCCTGATACTTATGATCTGATGAAAAACCAACATTTCGGTTTGTTGGCAGCAACGTTCAGGTCAAAAGATTTGCTTCTAATTATAGGTTCTTTTGATTTATAATCATTTTCCAGAGGCTTTTAAGCACAGCAGCATTTCAGCTGACATATTTCATTACAGATGCATAAATCATCAGATTGCTTTGGGTAATTTTCATACATTTGCTTTCCTCTTTATTTTTTTCCACTAGATTAATAAACTCCAGCTCCCTCATGCTGGGAGAAAATAGCACGACGCTGCAAAGAAACCAGATTTTAAATGAAATTTGCCACTATCAGCGTCGTGCAGACTTTTCATCTTTGCAGTCTCTATTATGTGAAGCCATGAACTCTTTTTTTAGTAAAGAAATGCAAATTAGAGTCTTAAAGTGAATGCTCACCATGTTTTACATGCTGTGAAATGGAACCCAAGCAACCAGGAAATGTATTTATTAAGCGAACACTTGAAAACTGAAATGTAAGTCATGATTGTCTGCCTATCCACTGATAATATATGCAGGGCTTTATAATGTACAGTAATTGTAAGTGTTCCTTTTTTAAAATTAATAATTGCTTATTAAATTAGTTTTTTAACATAAGACCCATTCCAATATACTAAAATGTCATTAAGAGTTACAGTGGAAACCATTATCTTGATTGCCGTTTAGTTGGTAGATGGAGCAGCTGCTGCTACTGGACAGGGGTAGTGGGGCTGCGGAGGGAGTGAATGAAGAAAAAAAAACCAGAACTACCTGGATCGGACGGACGGTCATCGCCTCTACTCCGTCCTCTTCCTGTCCTGGCCGACAGCAGGAAGCACCCGGTCACACAGGCTCCCCTGAGCCAATCGCAAAGCTGCAATGCACTTTGAGATTGGTCTGAGCGCCGTGGTTTGGCGGTCACACCTTGACTGTGTAATGCAGCCTAGTGGGGAACATGCAAAGTGCGCATGACTGTTTCGCTGGCCCAAGCGAGCCGACCAAACAGTCATGATCACTTAGGGAGTGCAAACCACTCCTCCCCCTGTTCTGACCAACCACTCCCTGCCACTGACTGCAATAGGAAAAATAAAATGATAATAACGTTACGTTACTATCCTTTTATTTTTCCTTTTGAGCAGTGGGGCGACGCTCCTCCACCTTAGCAGAGGAGCTGCCACTGGGTAAATGGCAATGTATGTTTTAAAACAACACATGTAAGATTTTGGAGAGGATAAGAGAGCAATTGAATACTATAACAATCTCCCACGCAATTTGGGGCCAATTCACAAAGGCATTTTAGAGTACCTAAACTAGTAGCACAGAACTACTCTTTTATACACTCCAGCTTGTCTTTTTTGGCCCCAAGATACCTAACATGGGTCTAAAATATGAATATTGAGGAACTACTCTCAAAGTGAGTACACGTGTAAAAGACTATGCTCTGTTTGCACTTTTCCAATAGGAATGTGGATGTTTTGCGGCAGACTTACAAAGTTATGTAAGAGTACTCTTGTTCTGCTACTTTCCATACTCATTAATTATTTCGTGAATTTGCCACAGGTCATCTTCTTTCATTGTTAATATTTTCCTTCCATTTAAGGCCATATGATGATTCTCAACAGTAAAAACCATATAAAGCGGCTATAGTAAACCACTGAGACAAGTACATTATTATAATAGAGTAGAAAAGAGAAATAATTAAGTCTTGCACATCCTTTGTAAGTGCTGTAGACTTGAGGTGTACTTTTCTTTCTAGGGATGACTGTTTCAAAGCGGGTAGCACTTGTGGAGATCGAATGCAGTAAAACAAATTTTCTCCAGGAGTCAGGTCTGTGACTGTGCAGACTTGTACTGTAACTGCTGCAGAACTTTATAGCCCACAGCCACCATCTTGAAATACAATCTGAGACTCCAGGAAAGCGAATCAGGATTGTCGATGCCGGGAGTAAACTGCTTGAAACATTTCTCTACAGTTACTCAGTGGCATTTAGTATTCTCTTGATCTTCCTCAGCAATCCAGTTCAGACCTGCTCTCCATGTTCAAGCCATTCAATTCCCAAAGGGAAAGACTATTGGATAGACACCTCTGACTCGCCAATGTACACCTATAGTAGCGTCCGTAACACTCCGTGCTTACAGATATACTATCATCAGTATTCAGAGCAGCGTAATGAGACTGCCTAGTAAACACATGCTAAGCAATACTCCACAAAGGTGGACAGGAAGTGGGTGCTCCAGTATTGGGCAATAATCCAAGAATATAAGACCGGGAGAGGCTGCTCCTAGATTAAATAATAGTCCAAGAGTGTGGTTCGGTAGGGTGGCTCCTACATCTAAGACTAATCGTTATCTATTTCTACTGCATGAAGAAGAACATCACAGGTTGCCAGTCTTTTATCCTCCATATGGGTCTGCAAGACAATGAGATGTGTATCTGTGACCAATGATCAGGATTCGGATAGCAACTGGAATCTTGTAAACGGAGAAGTAAGATTAGATTTAAGGTGAACGCTGATAAACCGTAGACATTGTGAGCATTGGAGAAAAGATCCAAAATGCTACCTTGACGAGAATTCGAAAACAAAAATAAGTGGGAGTCGACCAATGTGCTGACATGTTAAATAGAAGATTAATTGTATTGTGAAATGTAAAGTATACTGTGACATTTTCCCCAAAGGGCTCTAAAGCTTTAAACCATTGCATCCAAAGGTATGGAGAACCCAGAGAGTGAAAACGGTGACTGAGGGTCTGATTTAGATCTGGGTGGATGGGTTAGTCTGTCACAACGGTGACGGATATCCCATCCGCCGAAATATAAATCCCATAGGATATAATGGGATTTATATTTCAGCGGACGGATATCCGTCACCATTGTGACTGGGGTAACCGAACCGGGCGAGATCTAAATCAGGCCCTGAGTGTTATACCTTTCTCAGTGTACTTACATACAAAAGGAATTATTTATTTTTTATGTTATCTAGTATTTGTATAACAGACATCTTAGGAAATGCAAAATGTCAAATGGAAATAATAATCACTTTAATTGAGAAATTTGCATCTGTCCAACAGCTAAATTTACCATGTGATTGAACTTACCAGGTTCTATATTACAAAAATACCAAACTTGTCTGTTTATAAAATTGTAGCTGTTGTGCTCTGTTTGGTATTTCTGTGACGTTGTGCTCATTTGTGGTGGTGGATTTGTTGGTGTTGGTGATGTGATTGTGTTGTATTCTTGGTTACGGTGTCTGTGTTAGCCGAGTGAACAGACCTTACTCTTCACCGGTCATAGCTGGGCCGGGCCACACAGCCAGGACCAGCCTCCCAGATCCTCATATCCTGTCTGACCACACTAGACAACCTGGTGTGATGATGTCTCTCCCTCAGGCTGACATTGCATGGACAATAGACTCCAAAAAGGGGTAGCCCATGAGGATGACCCAGAAGGCAAAATGTAGCTGTTCTAACATTTTTTGTAACTGATGCAGGGTGACCTTCCTCACTCCTAGACATTTATGCAAGGCCTGAGCAAGAAGGAAACCTTCTCCAAGGGGAGCCTTGAGACTCCGGCGGCAGAATCCAACTCTATCCACAGAAACTCAGTGGCAGTCGCCCTGCCCAAGTGTCTTTCCCTGAGTCAATGTTACCCCAAACTCTCATCAAGTTGCAAAAGGGCCTCAATGCCTCGACACACTCATCTGACCCAAGTGGACCCAGGAAGAGAAAGTCATCAAGATAGGGTTCTGCAACCCCCACTGATGACCCGACCTCCACCTAAAGATTCGAGGAATGGGCTGAACTTCTCAAATAGGAACATGAGACTGAACAGCCTTTTGGTATGCATTTATCAAAATAGAAGGAAACCTCAAATTGGAAACCAGCAGATGGAAATCCTGCAGATGCAGAGGGAGCAAGCAGAAGGCTGACTCCATGTCCAATTTTGCGAAGAGAGTCCCAGGTCCCAGTTCTGAGATGCCTGGTCCATGGAAGCATACTTGACAGAGCATAAAGCCCCATTGATGGCCTCAATCATTGACTGACCTCTTGGAGGAGATAAGTTGTTTATTAATCTGTGCTCATGGAGTCCTTCTTGGGGACCAGCTGTAAGGAGAGCAGGCAAAACCATTGAGAGGAACGGAATCAGAGGTACCTGCCACCCTCCCCAGACCCATTTCCTTAAGGATCTTTGCCTGAGCCACTCTATGATTGTAACCGAGCGACTGCTGATTCCTGCAATAAGAGACACCCACATACCCCTCCGCCGGGATCTCGAAACCTTCTGTTAAGCCTACATAAAAGACCTGAGCTGCTGCAGCATTGCCATACACATTGAGCCATGGAATCTTTGCCATCCAATTGACTGGGGAGGGAGCTCTGACTAAGAGGGGGGATCAGTCCTGCTTCTTGCCACCTCTGTCCTTGGATTTTCTGAAGCAAAGATGAAGGTCAAGTTGGATAAATTAAAAGAAAATGGCATCATAGAAGAGGTTGAAGCTACCCAATGGCTTGCCCCAGTCGTTGTGGTGAATAAGCCCAATGGTGAGGTCCGCCTTTGTGTAGACTTGCGTGAGTTATCCCCTTCCGTACATTAATGAAATGTTAGTCCTGTTAAAAGGGGCTGAGTTTTTCATGACTGTGGATCTCACCTCCGCATACCACCAAGTTAGACTTCACCATGAGTCTCAAGAATTGACAGCATTTATCACTCCGTTTGGCACCTTTAAGTATGTACGCATGCCATTCGGACTGATATCAGCTGCAGCGGTCTTTCAGCGTGTTATGGAGAAAATATTAGAAGGCATATTGGGCATTAGGATTTATCAAGACGATGTCCTCATTTTTGGAGAAGATGTTAATGTGCATAACAAAAGGGTACGTGAGGTCATGCAAAGGTTCCGAGAAAATGGTATTACCTTGAAAGCCAGCAAGTGTAAGTTTAATGTGATGGAAATTGACTATCTAGGCCACAAAATAACTCAGAATGGAATTGAACCTAAGCAAAAGATCTGGTTGAAACTATTAACAACTTAGTTAGCCCGTCATCAAAAGAAGAGGTCATTAAGTTCCTAGGAATGACGGAATAGTATAACAAATTTATTCCTAACTTTGCTGAAAAAACAAAGAATTTAAGGTCTCTTCTCAAAAAGGGAATTCCGTTTGCTTGGAGTGATGAGTGTGAGTTAGAGTTTTGTAAGGTGAAGGATTTGTTAGAAAATTCCTCCAGTCTTCAGAGTTTCGAACCAGGACATGAATCCATTATAATGTCTGATGCAAGCTTAAAAGGACTTGGCGCGGTGTTAGTACAGAGACATAATGGCATAGAAAGAACAATTTTGTTCATATCCAGAGCTCTAAGGGGTGCAGAACTGAACTATTCAGTTATAGGAAAAGAAGCCTTAGCTGTTTCCTGGGCCATACAAAAACTTAAATTCATATGGGGAAGTGATTTTACAGTAAAGACAGATCACAAACCTCTCAAAGAGATTTTTGAAAGAAAAGGGTTGGATACTGTCTCTGCCAGGATCAGACTCTGGGTCATAGGCTTACAAGAATTATATTTTAAAGTAGAGTATATTCCAGGTTCAAGAAAATGGGTTGCAGATTGCTTTTCACGACTAGTCAACTCAGCAGACTCTTGTGAGAACGGTATGGATGAAGATGAAAATCTGGATGTGTGTGAGGTTAGAAAAAGCATTATTAAAGAAGATGAATGGGTGACGGAAGTTAACAAAGATCCTGTACTTCAAGCTGTTGTTGAAAGAATAACAAGGTTTTCAGATAAGAATGACGAAGCATTACAAGCTTTTTGGAGAGTCAAAGATGAACTATCTTACCAGGGTTGTCTCGTATTCAGGGGCACTAGACTTATTCCACCTCTTTCCATGAGGGAGGGTTTGATTTCTTTGGCTCATGAGTCATCCAGGGATCTCAAAAACCAAAGGGAGGTTAAGGATTATGTATTGGTGGCCGGTAATGGACATTCAGGTGGAGCGTGTTGTTCGCGAGTGTGAGGAGTGTTGCAATGCTGATAAGACTTACAAGTGCAGAGTACAACCCATGGTAATAAGAGATATTCCCAAAGAGCCTTGGAAGGAAGTCTCTTTTGACATTTCGGGACCCATTCACCTTGGAAGTGTTGACAAATATGTTTTGGTTCTTTTAGATATGTTCTCCAGATGGCCAGAAGTTGCTATTACAAATTCTGTTGAGTCTCAGGATGTTATAAAATTTTTGGGATCTGTTTTTGAGAGGGAAGGATTTTTCAATTCCTTGCTATCTGACAATGGGGTGCAGTTGGTGTCTCATGAGATGGAGGGATTCTTAAAGGAGAGAGGAATTAGACATAAAAAATCGTCTCTATATCATCCCAAGACCAACAGCATGGTAGAAAGATTTAACAAGGTGTTGAAAGAGACTATCCAGCATGCTGTTTCTAATAATCTCTGTTGCAAACGTGAGATTCTTGACAAAGTAAAGAACTATAGGATAACTCCCCATTCCAGCACAGGTTTTTCTCCATATGAATTATTCAGGAGAAGGAAGGCCAATACCTTGGTGTGTTCTTCATGGGTTAATGATTTAACTGACCACGATTTGTCTGTGAGTCAAAAGGAGGAGTTAAAAAAGGTGAAGGAGCACAAACTAGTTGTTAGGAGGAAAATGTTGTTTGACACGCGCAAAGCTACTAACTAAACTACTGTTTAGGTTGGTGACCTGGTCAAGATAAAGAATCCTCGTGGTAGTCTGTGTATCTCTGGTTCCAAGTTTTCATCCCCTATGAGGGTTGTGAAACTTTTTTTAAATGCCATCAAAACAGAGGATCACCGTATCTGGAATTTGAATTGTGTTGTAAAAGTTGGTAAGAAGGATGTTGTTAATACTAAGCTTGTTGTAAATATTCCTGATGAAGGAGGTTCTCTTGTCCGTGATCCTGGCGTGAGAAAGTCTTCCAGAGTTCCCAAGAGACCCTCGTATTTGAAGGAATATGTATAAACCCTTTGTACTTACATTTCCTCTTTTTGTTTGTTGTTGGGAAAGGGGGAAGGTGTGTAGTATCTTATAGCTAACACTGATGTACAGCGTTTATCAGTGTTAGCCCACTAGAATGTTAGAATGTTGGGACTGCTACTTGGTTGTCCCAAGTTACAGAATGTTGATGCTTAAACATAGTTACTCTGAGCCTGGATGAGAGCTTGATGGCAGCTCCACGGCTGAGGCTGGAGTGTTGTTGATTCTACTTAATAAAATCATCCTGCTCTTCAAACTACCTGCTGCCTCCCACATCGTTTCACCCCCCCATTCTGTTTGCATTTAAACAGAACAAAGAGAACTTATATGCCCATGAGAACAGGGTAATTGTATTATATTCCAACAATAATCCTGTGGGACTAATTTATATATTGAACTTCAATCTTATTTAAAAATAAATGTGTGTAGACTCAATTCTATTTGTCAGAAGGAAGGTACAGGACACCTTCATATTTGAATAGAAGAACATTTGTTGTCTAGGAACAATATAGCTCATAAATCCCAAAATTGGAAATACTCTTAGGTAATGAAAGATGTAATGAAAATAAATTGTAAAAATCTATGCCATTGACTCAGTGCTTTGTACTGTAAACATGAACTGCGTGGCATGGATTACCCAGTGCTTAATTTGTGCCGGTGCTTTCCGGTGCTTAGCACCGGCACTTATTTATCAGGGCCGGGTCTAGATGTCAGGGCGAACTTACATCAACGACTGCACAACTAGTGTAGAGTCAGACAATGGACTTGACTGTTGAAACTCTTTCCGCTGAAGATCTAAGCTGATGATAAATCTGTGCCTTCCGTCAGTGTTGCCGGTGGGCGGTCCACTGATTGGGCAGGATTTCATTTAGTCCTGTGCAGCCACAGCAGCGTACGTAACCTTTTAAAATTGAATTTGCCGCCGGCCCACCATATCGTCATGAGGCACGCACGCACTACGCACCAGCAGTCCGGAACAACAAACTGAAGTAGCAGCATGTGTGTCGTGCAGTGTACAGCAGCATTCCTCTTAAACAGCCCTGCCAAGTGTCACATTACCGCAACTAAAAATATTGTTTGTCACGCACAGCAGCTTATTAAAAAAGGTCAGTGCATTACCTCTTTTCGCGCAATAAACAGACCACACCGTGTCTTTAGCGTAAAAGGCCATTTATTAGGACCAGGCTGCACAACATTAAACAATAACCAAACATTATCTGAATAAAACTTTCCCACAACACTCTACCATCCTTCACTCCTTTCGCCCACTCCACACTCCCCTTTTGTACCACTCCATGCCCCTTCCGTTCCTCACCATTCCACAAACCTCCTTGCATCCTCCCGGCTCTCCTCGGCCATTTCACTCACGCCTCCAATACCCCCACCTCGTTCACTCTTTCCCCCCCCCCCCGAGGGATGGGTGGGCCCGCTAATGACTCCCCCCCCCCCCCCCCACCCCTCCAAAGTACCGCCACCCCCGCAGCCTGTCCTAAACTGGCACGCTTTAGCCAACCCCGAACCCCAACCCTCAACTGCAGGGCGGGTGGGTGGCCTTTGCTAAACCCTCCCGATGGTGCCGAGCGCAGGAAGAGGAAGTCGCCTTCCTCCCCTGCGCTCATATACCCACCCCCTAACTCCACCCCTTGACCCTACCTGGTCCTACCCTCACGCGAATGACCCCGGGGGAAGACTAGTCTGCGACTCTGCTTCCCCCGGGGCCCGGCATCGCGCAATAAACAGACCACACCGTGTCTTTAGCGTAAAAGGCCATTTATTAGGACCAGGCTGCACAACATTAAACAATAACCAAACATTATCTGAATAAAACTTTCCCACAACACTCTACCATCCTTCACTCCTTTCGCCCACTCCACACTCCCCTTTTGTACCACTCCATGCCCCTTCCATTCCTCACCATTCCACAAACCTCCTTGCATCCTCCCGGCTCTCCTCGGCCATTTCACTCACGCCTCCAATACCCCCACCTCGTTCACTCTTCCCCCCCCCCCGAGGGATGGGTGTGCCCGCTAATGACTCCCCCCACCCCTCCAAAGTACCACCAACCAGGTAGCCCCCTGTAGGGCGGATACCTGCCCCACCCCCTAGGCCAGGACCCCTCACACATCCCTGCAACACCAGATTGCCTCATTCCAGAGCTTGCTGACCCCACATCCCTCATTTCCATCATATAGTAGTCGTTCCCCAGTCTAGACAGATGCACCCCGTCATCCCTAAATAACAGTGGTTCCTCCAGTCGTAGTCCCGGGTGACTGATCACCTTAATGTCTTTCTCCCCGCAAAAAACTCGCATAGCTCTGTGTGACGGGGAAGAGACCGCTACCGAGGCAGACACGACCCCAGGGAAACCACGCTCACAAGTCGTACATGTACCACCTTCTCTTCCCCTACAGCAACCAGCAGTGCCATACACAACAGACGGGTGGTATCCATATCCGTCACAAGACTGGTCCCAAGAGGAGGAACGTGGCTCCTTTAATTTTGCCTTCCAGTCCGACGAAATCCCGCCCACTGATGACGTCGCGGAGGGGTGTGGAATAAAGACAGCGGTATCCCGGAAGTCGACGGACGGCGTTTCCCTGGAGGCAGAAGGAGAGTTGGAGCGGAGGAGTTTTTGGAGTCTGGTGGAAGAGCGAAGAAGAGGAGAGAGCGACGAAGCGAGAGCCAAACCGAGCAGAGACGAACACTACACACCAGGAGGCCAACGACCCCTCGAGCCGCCCCGCCACGTTCCCACGGGAGGAGCGTGGCTCGAACAGGTACGGGGGAAAGTAGCGGGCTGGGTGGGAAGAAAGGCACCGCCTACGCTCTGAGCACACCTCTCGCTTTAGTGTTATACCGTACGTACGGTCCGGCGAAACCCCCCCTACCCTCACTACGCACCAAATCCATTTGCACGTACTGGAGAGAGCAGAGCACCTGAGCACCCGGTTTCCTTCACTCCCGGTCCCTGTTAAAAGCAGAGCAGGACGTTTGTCCTAATACTTGGTTTCTCGTTTTCTTTCTTCCTCGGTACACACCCACTCCGGAACCCCTACCCGAGGGTTAGAACCGCCAAGGAGGTATTCAGTGAGGACTCAGCCATCACCTCCCCTCAGCCTGGAGTTACCAAGAAAGAACAAGCCGGACTCCCCCTCGTCTACAGCATCGAGACGGGCAGCACGACAAAAGAAAACATTGTCCAAAATAAAACCCTTTTTATACCATCCTGGCCTGGTTGTCAACTCTGTCCCTGCTACCCCGCCACACTCTGTTCAGTTTCCGTAGCGCCTTTTCAATTGCCCCATGCTTAACAGCTCCCCTCCAGATCCTCCTCGGAACAAACTCAGTCCAGGCAATGCAAGCCCCTGCCAGTCTGTGCTTTAGTACCTCCAAGTCTCTCTGCATCAGCTGTAAGAGCGCCAAACCCGACAGCCGAACCAAATCATTCTCCCCCAGGTGTATAATCAACAGATCCGGGCAACCCTTCTGTGGGACCATCTTCGCGAGCCAGGGCAGTAGTGCCCCTCATCGCATTCCCCCTTTACCCCACCAGTGCACTTCGTGAAGTTGTCCTTTGAGTCCCAGGTTACGGCCGTACACCTGTTGCTCCGCGTATTTTGACGCCCAGTGCACAAAGGAATGCCCCACGATCCATGTGACCGTCTTGGCCCCGGGGCCTCCCACGCAACCTAAGAGAGAAACAGAGGTTAGAGACACACAAAGAATGCCACTCCCCCCCCCCCCCCCCCATCCGACCCCCCACTCCCTGCACCCCACCCTATCACTTCCGCACATACCGCTCACAACACCTTGACCTCCATCTCCCAATCTGCCGAATCCTATCCCAGGACCACCCCAGCCGGGCTGCCGCTGTCGCCGCCCCAATCCGAAATGAGTGAGTTCCAAAACCCGCCGGCTCCAAACCCACACGCACCAATGCCATGCTCAACACCGCCAACAACTGGCCAGCCGTCACCCGTGCCCCTGACCTGTGACAAAATATTTCCCCTACCCCCAGCTGCATCACACTCACAAACGCCTGCCACTCAGCCACCGGGCACACACCCCCACCCTGAATCTCATTCAACCAAACCCACTTACCCCGGCCCAACTGGTCTGTCTTCGACCGACCGAGCCAAATCCCCAGACGCCCCGCATCCAATCGGATTTCCTCATACCTCCGCCCCTCCCCTGCACGCATGCCCAGTAATTCAGAAACCCGAAACGCCCCAAAAAACATCCAGACCATACACAAGCGCAAAATCCGAACTTCGAACTCATCATAACAGAGCGGCAACGCCGCAACCAACCGGACCAACACCTCAAACGTTATGGCCTCCCTCGGCACAGTGCCCCCCGCTCTCTCCCTGCCCCAACCCCGCAACACCCTACTAACAATCACACTTTTTGTAGTGTCAAAACCAAAAAACAAACCGCAATAAAAGGACACCCCTGCCAACTTTCCTGAAATGGTGGCAGCCGACAAACCCTTATCCACGCAGTGCAGTACAAACTGTAACACTCCACGCTCCACCACCACCTGTTCCCCAGCCGCAGAAACCCCGCTCCAACCCTTAAAGGCGACAAACTCTGCCCACGCCAGTCTGTAGGTCCGCCTGGTGGTCACAGCAACAGAATTCTCCACTAGGCCTACCACCCTCACTCCCCCAGGGCCCAAATGCCATCCGGCAGCCCCGTCTTGCACAGATCTGCTCCAGGTGCCAGCCGCCGGAATCGCTGCCACTGCGAACGAGACAAAGCATCCGCAATGTCATTATTCGCCCCCGGAACATGCTTGGCTCGAAACATCACATTCAGACGCAAACACTTCAGCATGAAACTTCTCAACAAACGCAACACCCTCAGGTCCCTTGCCCTCTGCCGGTTGACCAACTCGACCACCGTCATGTTGTCCACATGGAACAATACCGCCCTGTTTTGAAACTCAGAACCCCACACTTCCAGCGCCACCAACAAAGGAAAGAGTTCCAAAAATGCAATGCTCCTCCCCTGCTTCCTCCAGTGCTCCGGCCAAGTCTCTGCGCACCACCTCCCGTCCCAGAAAATACCAAAGCCATCCGCCCCAGCTGCATCAGAGTAAATTTGGATTTGCCAAACCGTGTTTTCCTCCACAAAGTCCAAGGAGACCCCATTGATATCCATCAAGAACAACAACCATGTCCGCAGATCCACCCTCACTCCCATGGAGATCCTGACCCTGTGGTGTGGAAGCACTGCCCCCGACATGGCCATGCCGAGCCGTCTGCAGAACGTCCGCCCCGCCCTGACCACCCTGCACGCAAAGTTCAAGAACCCCAGCAGCCGCTGCACCGCCCGCAACGCGATCCGTTTCTCACCAATCGCCCATTGGAGGCACTCCTGAATTTCCACTACCTTCGCGACCGGGAGCCTCGCTGTCCATTGGATGGAATCCAGCTCAATGCCCAAGAATGTCAAAACGCAACCCGGCCCACTCGTCTTTTCGGGTGCCAACGGAACCCCAAATCCCTTCGCCAACTCCTGGAACCCTGACAGAGCCCTGCCACAGTCCCCCGAACCTGCCCTCCCAAGGAAGAGGAAATCGTCCAGATAGTGCGTGACATCCCGGTGCCCACTCCGCTGCGTGAAGGCCCACTGCAGGAAGGTGCTAAACATCTCGACAATGCGCACGAAATCGCACACCCCATGGGCAGGACTTTGTCCACGAAGATGGCCCCTCCGAACTGCATCCCGAGGAGCGCAAAATCCGCCGGGTGTATAGGCAGCAAGCGGAAAGCCGACTTCACTTCACATTTCGCCAATTCCGCCCCCGGCCCACACACCCGCACAAGGCGGATCGCATCATCCACCGACGCATACAGCACCCGGGAATCCTCCTCCGCGATGAAATCATTCACTGACTGTCCCTCCGACCACGATAGGTGATGAATCATGCGAAACTCACCCGCCTCCTTTTTGGGCCCCACCCCCAGTGGAGAAATGATCAAATCCTCCATCTGCCAGTCATAAAAGGGGCCCGCAATCCTCCCCTCCTCCACCTCCTTCAAGAGTTTGGCCGCCACCACCCCCGGCAATTCCTTCGCCGATTTGAGATTGTCGGCCCATCTCCGTGATCTGGGACCTTGATACCCGACCCGAAAACCTTCCGTAAAGCCCCACTGAATCTAAAAGGCGGCCTCCCTGTCCGGGTAAAGGGAGAGCCACGGGGCCATCGCCTCCACCTTAACCGGTGTAGGGGCCCTTCTGTCCAGTCTGCCCCCTCCCCTTGGAATTCCACCATTGTTCGGAAGGAGTGGTGAGTGTAAGACATTGCGTAAGGGGGTGCTTCCCCCCGCACTTAGAACACTCGTGCTTGAACTTGCACGGGTACCTGGAACAATATCCCCGATTGTAACTCCAACAGGCCCTGGTATTGTAAGTGCCGGGCTTGCTAGTCTGTCCGGCCCCACCTGTGGGTGCTGTGGCCCCCCCCGCCCCAGTATGGGCGGGACGCGACTAAAAAGACCGGTACGTGACCGGTAAACCACTCGCCGTGTGAGTTGATGCGGATCAATGAGTGGACGCCATCCATTGCATCCATAATTCCTGGTCCACCTCATCCCAGTGCTTCTCGGGGTTCGCACTGACCCGTGCCCTGAATTTCTCATCGTAACTCAGCCAGGCGAAACCCCCAAACTGCATCTGAGCCTTCCGGATTATGTCCATATATTTCAACAATGCGATTGCCCTGTCGGGATGCTTCTCGCAATATATACTCGCATAAATGAGAAAGGCGAGGTCCAATTCTCCATGGTCACCGGTACCCTCGGCCGCCTAGTCAGCTCCCACTCCTCCTCCTTGGAGCCCTCCTTCGCCTGCACCTCCCTATGGAGGAGTTTAAACACGTCCACGTACTCATGTTTCCAGATCTTCCCCTTAATCTTTTCCGACAAGTGCGACCCCAACAGCATAGCCAGGCCCATGTAGGGCAGCTTTTACGGGAGCTTACTCCCCTACGCCTCCTCTTTGCCCCCATCCTTCTCCGTCTGCACCCCCGCTGAAGTCACCGCTTTGCTCCCAACCAATTTGTCCTCACTCGTGAGCCCTCCCTTTGGAGCCACCACCACTTCCCTCACGGACCCCTCTCCCACCCCTACCAACCTACAAGCCTTCTTCCTTCCACCCTTGGGACCCCCGTCCCACACCGACCACCACGCCTGCTCACCTGTCAAAGTCGGATGTCGCTCGCTGAGCCGTCCTCCGGAGGGGGCCGCCCGTCGCGTCACTACCGTCTCCTTGTCCACCGGTCTCTGGGGCACCTGTAACACACCAACCTCTCTGTTGTCCTCTCCTGCGCCCGTCCTGTCACCGTCATCCCGCACCTCCCCCTCCTCAAGCTCATCACTGTCCGCTTCATAATCCAACTCCACATCTGCCTCCACACTGTCAGGCACCCACAGCACCTCTCTCACCGCTCTCTTTACACCTTTGCCACTCACAGCGCCAGACATGCGTGACCCAGTCCCCCCCGCTGCCGATGCCCGCTCCCGCGCTGGAGGGATGGCTGCCGCGGACCGCCCTACTGCTTTGTGACGGCGGCAAGGAGCCGTCTTGCGCCCCACTGTACTCCCCCGAATTCTGCCGACAGCCGCCGGCTTGGATCCCCCCCGACCCCCCAGGTCGCTCGAACCTGAGTGGGCCCCGGCACCATCGGGCCTCAAAGCCGTCATGGCCGTCCCTGCCTGCGTCCGCGATCCCCTGGCAGCCCCCCCGCCCGCGACCTCGCCACCTCCACCCTCGCTAACTCCTCTTGCTCCGCCCAACTCTCCTCCTCTGACGTGGGCGACGGGGTCCCCACAGCCACGGCCTCCCACACCGCCCCCACCCTCCGCCCATCCTGTTCTGCCCGCCTCGCGTCAGCCATGAGTGCCAAAATGTGCTGCTGCCGGAGCCTGTCCTCCCACGTCCAAGCGCCCCAACCCGAAAGCAGAGGGGGGGCAGGAGCCCAAAAACCCCCCGTCAGGCGGCCCAACACCAACATGGGCGGACCCCACCAGAGGCGGAACCCCCCAGATGGACCCGCGACCGCCCCCCCTCCCTGCCCCCCACGCCTAAACCTGCCACGCCTGGGGTAGAAGCCCGAGATCCCCGGGACAAATCAAGGGGCACCTCGACCGCCGCCCCCACAGCCCCCCCCACCCCCTCCGCGCCAACCAATGCGCCCTCTGCCCCTCCCGGAGCCCCCGACCCTCCCCTCTCCCCCAAACTCCCCAGGCACAGGCTCCCCACCCTCCCCAGCAACCAGCAGTCCCTCCCCGGACCCCCCCGCACCCAGGCCCGCCTCACCCACCGAATCGCCTACCCGCCCAGCCGCCGGCAAAGCCCCCGGGAGCCGCTCCTCCTCGGACCCAGCCAAGGCCACGCCCCCGTCAGCCTCGTGGGCCTGGAACGTCAGTGGGGGGAAACGAAGACGCGGAGGCAGGCTCCTGCGCCGGCCTCCGTGCGCCTGACTCGCTCGGCCCGCACCTCGCCCCCTCCCACGCAGACCCAATGGAACCAGCGGTGGCGGCGGCTCCTCCTGACATGCCAATACCGCCGCCGCCACCCCCGCCGAGGCCGCCCACGGAGCCCTCTCAAAGCCCACCCACGCCTCTCCCAGCACCCCGGGCCGCAGAAGATCCTCCCTCCCGGCCCGCCCCAGAACCAACAACGCCCGCCTCACCTCCTCAGAGGTCGCCGCACCGTCGCCTCCGTCACGCTCCATAACCGCGATGTCCGCCTCACCCAGCAACAGCTAACCCCACGAAAAACTCTTCCCAGGCCTAGCCCTACACTACTCTACACACACTCCCCTTTGCTAAACCCTCCCGATGGTGCCGAGCGCAGGAAGAGGAAGTCTCCTTCCTCCCCTGCGCTCATATACCCACCCCCTAACTCCACCCCTTGACCCTACCTGGTCCTACCCTCGCGCGAATGACCCCGGGGGAAGACTAGTCTGCGACTCTGCTTCCCCCGGGGCCCGGCATTGTGCTCTAGTATCAACTCCGCATTTTTTCATTAGACTACCAAATTACACATGGGCCAGGTGGCACTCAGCAGCCAATAGATGTTCTAGTAAGCTACGACGAGGCTGGCAGATTCACCCCGATTGGACAGTGTTTCATTTGTTGGCGCTGCGCAGGCTGACCAGACTACCTCCCTGACGCTGATTGGTCAGGACCAGTACCCACATGCATGTGCCACAGGGCCTGCCCTGCACGAGGAGGTTTACTTCTGCCGGGTGTGTGTGTGTGTGCTGGTGAGGGAAGATTGGCACCTGCTTGAGTATGGCCCTCTGGGCTGGTTGAGCAATGGGGGAAAAAGCATCCAAATCCCAACACTGTTCCGGCCGGGAGACGCTGTAATCGCAAAACTGTGATTGTTCGGGGGTTCACCAAGGCTCGATGGTGCCAGGTGAGCAGAGCCGTATCAGCCTTTTCTATGAAGCACAACTTCTGTGCATTCTTGAATCAGCTAATAAGATTCAACGGCACTGATACCATTGGTGAACTTTAAATTTCCCTCTGGATCACTATCTGAAATGTTGCCCCAGTGAGTAAAACATTAACACGTACAGAACACTCATGGGATCACCTTTCTAACATCTCCGATTGTTTGCCTTGTGCATGGCAGAATGTCATGAGGACCATGATAAATTAGTGTGTTGGGTTATCAGACCTACAAATGGTTTTACACAGCCTGTTGGATAAAAAGAATTACATTATTAATAGAGAGGGCTGTGAGTGAGCCTGGGAACACGAAGGTCAAATGCTTGGTTTTAACGAGTCATTGACTTTTTGGATGTAAACATGGACCGAATTTACATACATAAGACTAATTCGCCCCGTGATTCTCATCCTTGCATTGCGGGATTAAAAAAATTAAGTTGGGTAGCTGTAGATGGCATTACAACATGAGTGAAGGTTGCACTGCTGCTCCCTACGTGTTGCTGCCTGCCTATTTTAAACTTATGAAGCCTATATAGTAAAAGATAATATTTGAAAAGTGTAGACAGCTATACCATATCTGTACTCCACATCCTTAGTAAACATTGACTATCCTCTTTATAAAATTGCCAGTGGCTTTTCAGTAGCTCTGCTGTATTAAAATTATTCTTGCACTGCCATTCAATTTTCTCAGGCTCTTCTTTGTGCAAGTGAAGATGTCACTGCCACTGGCTATTTTGCTGTACTGTATGGGAATGAAGCTTACTCCACTACTGTCTCATTGGAAGCTCTTCTGAGTTTGTGAAGCTTGCGCTGCATGTTCTGTGCATTCTGTATGCATATCCACCTATAGCAAGGGCAAACTTTGCCGTTATGTCACTGTGGCCTGGCGGAGTTTGATTGGCCCCCTTAGACACTGAGGCGGCAGGGGGCAGCTTTGTTTTCCATGGTGTGTCTGTTGCTGCCAAAATGGTGCCTCCTCTGGTCGACGCACAACCCATCACTGCTGGTCTGTGGAAGAGGTTAGTGCGCTTGAGTGAAGCAGCACTAAATATTGAGCATTCTCGAAGTATGTAAAAGCCATATTTTTCAAAATGCTGGTAAAGCCTTTCAGCATGAAGTGAGTGTACTACAGAGGGTTATTTGCCCTTTGCCACTCTTAATGTGGGTTGTGAAAGTTACATCTGATGTCAGATGTTGTGTATTAGCACTGTAAGTGTCGCGTGCCTGCCTTCTAGCTCTTCTTTCATCCCTTAGCTCTCAAGCTCCTTTCCTCTCTTACTTTCTTTTCCTTCTGGATAATTAAGACTGGTAGGGAATGCACAGTAATACATTGTCAAACAGCAAGATGCTGTTACGATGCAAACCCGGCTACTGAACCACTAATCTTGTATAAAACATGCTGAGATAAAAAAAAAGAAAAAAAAGAAAAAAAGAATGGTCTTAGGCATGTGACCATTCAGTCAAATGTGACGTTTGCTAAATGCCGATGCAATGTCGCAGAGCACAGCAGTCCACCACTGTGAGAGAGCACTACAGCAGAGCTCCAGCATTTCCCAGCAGATTGATAATGGCGACACCAGAAGGGGCACACACTGGTTTGAGTGTGATGTCTCTGGAGAGCTGCAATGTAGTGTATACCCATGAGAGGAAGGAGTCAGGAGTTAATTTGTATTGTGGTAAAGTGTATGTAGCCAAAAATGGTCTGGCACAGTGGTGGACTGCTGTGCTCTGCGAAATTGCATTTGTCTCAATACGGCTCAGTCCTGAACTTACTGGTCGTGCTGGCGTTGCACTGGTTGACAGGCCCTGAGCCTCTCTCTTGATTCAGTGTGGGAAGGGCGGGCATCAGACAATGCTGCTGCTGCTGCTACAATGAACGGTGAGCTGCGCCTGTCACGGACTGTTACTCATGCCTTTTTTTAAGACAGCGATTCCACTAGTTTGCTCTCTACCTCATCCCCTGCATCGGCATTTAGCAAACGTCACATTTGCCTGAATGGTCACATGCCTAAGACCATTCTTTCAGTAGCCGGGTTCGCATCGTAACATCATCTTGCTGTTTGACAATGTAATACTGTGCATTCCCTACCAGTCTTAATTATCCAGAAGGAAAGGAAAGTAAGAGAGGAAAGGAGCTTGAGAGTCGACCAGAGGAGGCACCATTTTGGCAGCAACAGGCACACCATGGAAAACAAAGCTGCCTCCTGCCGCCTCAGTGTCCAAGGGGGCCAATCAAACTCCGCCGGGCCACAGTGACATTTTACTATATAGGCTTCATAAATTTAAAATAGGCAGGCAGCACCACGTGGGGAGCAGCAACACTCATGTTGTGATGCCATCTACAGCTACCTAACTTTATTTTTTTTATCCCGCAATGCAAGGATGAGAATCACGTGGCGAATTAGTCTTATGTCTGTAAATTCGGTCCATGTTTACATCCAAAAATTCAATGACTCGTGAAACCAAGCATTTGACCTTCGTGTTCCCAGGCTCACTCACAGCCCTCTCTATTAATAATGTAATTCCTTTTATCCAACAGGCTGTGTAGTGACATCTGGTAAAAACCATTTGTAGGTATCAGTGCAGTTGAATCTTATTAGCTGATTCAAGAATGCACAGAAGTTGTGCTTCATAGAAAAGGCTGATGCGGCTCTGCTCACCTGGCACCATCGAGCCTTGGCGAACCCCCGAACAGTCAGTTTTGCGATATCAGCGTCTCCCGACCGGAACAGTGTTGCTGGGATTCGGATACTTTTTCCCCCATTGCTCAACCAGCCAAGAGGGCAATACTTAAGCAGGTGCCAGTCTTCCCTCACCAGCACACACACACACACACCGGGCAGAAGTAAACCTCCTTGTGCAGGGCAGGCCCTGTGGCACATGCATGTGCGTACTGGTCCTGACCAATCAGCGTCAGGGAGGTAGTCTCGTCAGCCTGCGCAGCGCCAACAAATGAAACGCTGTCCAATCGGGGTGAATCTGCCAGCCTCGTCGTAACTTACTAGAACATCTATTGGCTGCTGAGTGCCACCTGGCCCATGTGTGATTTGGTAGTCTAATGAAAAAATGCAGAGTTGATACTAGAGCTCAAAAAGAGGTAATGCACTGACCTTTTTTTAATAAGCTGCTGTGTGTGACACACAATATTTTTACTTGCGGTAATGTGACACTTGGCAGGGCTGTTTTTTAAGAGGAATGCTGCTGCACACTGCACGACACACATGCTGCTACTTCAGTTAATTGTTTCAGACTGCTGGTGCGTAGTGCGTGTGTGCCTCATGACGATATGGTGGGCCAGCGGCAAATTAAATTGTAAAAGGTTACGTACGCTGCTGTGGCTGCACAGAACTAAATTAAATCCTGCCCAATCAGTGGACCGGCCACCGGCAACACTGACGGAAGGCAAAGATTTATTATCGGCTCATCTCTTCAGTGGAAAGAGTTTCAACAGTCAAGTCCATTGTCTGACTCTACACTAGTTGTGCAGTCGTTGATGTGAGTTCTCCCTGACATCTAGACCCGGCCCTGATAAATAAGTGCCGGTGCTAAGCACCGGAAAGCACCGGCACAAATTAAGCACTGGTTAGCTCCTGTGTGTAGACAATTAAGGACTCAAATCTCTGAAGATGCCCTACAGATACTAAAACCAGGCGCTAGACCCCTTTTCACCTGTGCCACTGTGAAATTCCTGGGCCATTTTTTGGTGATTTGAAGGAGGGCACAGCTACCAGGGCTGATTGGTATGAATTGGTAAAATAGATTGTGCTGATCAATCAAGATTGTGCTGATCAGTTAATGCTGCTGTTTTATAATCCTAAATAATTGTTTTTATGGTTGTATTTTATTCTGTCTTGTGACTAGTGCTAAAGCTTTGTTCTTAAACTAGGGGCAATCGTCCCCTTTTTTCTCTTAATGTGCGGGCTAACAACCCGGAAACTGATTTGCACAAATCTCGATGATGCACTTGCACTTTATTCCTATAATCATGTTAGAGAGACCTTAGTCATGAATCATGTGGAATTGTTTTACTCAAATGATGTCAATGCCATTTTATTGTGTCAACTTGAGCGCTTTTATTCCTCATTTTGTACATTTGCTCTCCGAAATGTTCTTTTAGCCTAAAATGACACCCTCATGATTTGCATGGTTGCTTCTTTTATGGTTTGTTAAACCGAAATAAAGAATTTGAATGACTGTTGTGATTTATTTAATGTAATATTTTCAGGAGAGGTCCCTCAGATGGAATCAATTCGCCGAGAATGCCTTGGCACCACTTTAGCAATGTTTAGCCTGCTCATTTATTCTTATTCAACAGTTCAATATGTAGCATTTGGTATAGTTGGGATTTACATAGCAATAACAACAGCGACACAAAGGTTGTACATCAAAAGAACAAAGAAGGGGAAGGGGAAACTCAACAGATGGACATCAAGAAGGGAAAAGGAGGCAAATCCCCAATTTTACATGAGAATACGGAGATCCATTTATTTCCAACTTGAGTGATATTTGGTGCTTGTCTGAATAGTCAGCAAAGTTTTTGTTTGGGATACTTTCAAAATTTAATCAAAAACAAATGGTCTGCAGCCTCTTTTAGAACCCCATTGATCGCCATGAGCACTGGGATTTGTTCTAGTAGTCATTGTATATGTCTCTGGCTTCCTCTCCTAAGACAAGGCCACCTTGAACAAAGCTTGCATGTGACTGCAGTACGTTCAGGAGAATATAGATGGGTCTAACGTAGGTCCCTGCTCCCCCTGCGGCACAGACCCCACCACCCGAATTTCTTGCCATGGTTTCCCACTAACATTTTGGTTTCCGACCTCCTGTTTTTGCTGTATTATTTTGTTGGCCTTAGGACTCTGCGCACTTTACCACTCCTAACCAGTGCTAAAGTGTCTGCTCAAAACATGGTAACATTGGCTTATACCCAATTGGCATATTAAATTTATATATAAGTCCCTGGTAAAGTGCACTACATGTGCCTAGATCCTGTAAAGGAAATGCTACTAGTGGGCAAAAGAACAATGGATTAAACCCAGATCTTAGTGACTGGGGGTGAATGTTTGCATTGTTCAGCACTCTGTCTGCCTGCAGCACTGATTGTACCACCCACTTAAGCAGCCCTTTAAATGTGTCTCAGTACTGCCATTGCAGAGCCTGTGTGTTTGCAGTTTTAACCTGCCATGTCAACATGGCAAAATCAACCTTTAGCCAGGCCCAAAGCTTACTTTTTAATACAAATAGGTCAAATTAGATTGTCGCACTGGGCGCCACCAACGCTAAAGCCAGCTCTGCTAGAGTTCTTGGGCTCTGTCACCATGAATCCCGTTCACAACTAAGCCATTCCTCTCACACTGAAAATCAGCGCGAGCAACCATCAGCCCATCTCTTCACACAGCAAGCATCGATCACCACAGAGGACCGCTAACACAAAGCTCCAGCCCACCCATCCGCAACGCCCGACCGGCTCTTCCTGCCAATCTGACCACTGCCAGCGACGCTCTTCTTGCTCCTCACAACCCTCTCCAACACGAACAGGACTGTTGGCACAAAACCTGACCGGGTGAAACTTCAGAGGGACTGAGCTGGGACTGTATCCACCTGCGCTCCATCACGATCGGCCTGAACTTTTTGCATTAATCTGGTCCAGCGCTTTTAGGTGCTTTTTTGCAGTTTATTCTTTAAAAATTCATAACTCTGGTTCTACTGATTGGATTTTTGTTGCTTTGGTCTTTTAAAAAAAAAAGTAAATTAAGTTCTATTTTTAGAACCTGGTGTGGGATCTTTTTTGTGGATTTTCCCAGTTTCACTGTTTGAAGTGTTGCACAAATACTTTACACTTTGCCTCTAATTTAAGCCTCACTGCTTTGTGCCAAGCGACCAACGGGGTGAGCACAGGTTAATTTGGAGGTTGCTTGTGTCCTACCCTGATGAGGGTTGTGGTTGCTGCTTGACCAGGGTTCCCACCTGTGAGATATGGCAGCCATGTTATGCAGGGCGTGCCATCATTTTGCATTATGCCACTGAATATAGTGTGTAGAAGCAAGGTATGAAAAGTGTTCACATGGATGCACTCGCCTAGAAAAGGATAACACTGAAAAAATAAAGTTAAAAGGATGCTGGTTTTCAATGCTGCAATCTTAAAATGTCAATTATAGAAGCCCACTTAAACAAATTAAACCAATGTAATTTGCTCGATCGATGACGGGTCCTGCTTTATTGGGTGCAAACTTAATGCTAAGAATAGTTATAATAAGTGAGCGGGCACACTTTAATGAGAAATAAACCAGCAAGAAACTACAGGAGGAATAGGCAAGAGGATTATTGCTTGGAAGATTATCCTTGATTCCACATTGATGAACCTTTGGAAGAGACTCTGTGTGTGATGAGACATGACACTAGCATATGCTGCAGAATTGGAAGCAAATGTAAATACACATTTTCTTCCAATTACTATACACTTAGCCATCTGCTTTCCTTTTTATCCTCTTTTCATTGGAAACGTTCAGGTCCTCAAAGTGCACAGCGGCATTTTTAGGAGAATATTAAATTTGGGCTTTTAAAAGGCCATCAAGCTTTTCAGCTTGAGTCATTTGAAGGTCGTTCTGAGCATCTGGCCCTGGTATGATCCTCATGACAGTTAACTTTGTAAAGCAGCATGTTTATGAACTGAAGTAAAATGATATGTGTATTTTGTTGTAGCCTTGAACGTTGGCGTGTTCTAGGTCTCTTGGGCACTGTTGGGGAGCATGATCGCACTATGGGTTGTGTGCTCGGATGTGCATGGGAGGGTGAAGGAAGATGGGTCTACTGTGTCTTGTTATGCCTGAGAGGGATGGTTGCATAAACAGCGATTTGTATTTCTTCAAGCAAGATGGCTTTGGTCTATGGTGAACAATCACAGATCTGCACCTCCCAGAAGATGATCAACTAATATGGCCGGCATTGCTCATAGATTATTAAACAGCAGAGGCAGACCAGCATCTCCCACTGATGTTCAACAGTCCTGTACTGGCATCTTTCAAGGATCTCCAACAATTCCAAAAAAGCTGCTATACTAAATTCCAAATTGGCTAGCATGTTACTGGAAGGGTGATAGCATATGTGGGCAGATGTCTCTGGGGCATCCGACAGGGAGGGAGGGAGCAAGAGAGAAAAGGAGAGGGTGGGAGGAGACACCAAGCTAGAAAAGATGACGGAAGGCCGTAAAACGTCATGGGGGATAGAGTTGATGATGAGAGGAATTAAGACTAAATCACTATGAGTACTCCCGCGACGAACCAGTCAGCAATACAAACTCTGCTGCTAAATCAGATGGTGGTATGCCCTATTTGAAGTGAATAACACCACCTAGGCGTGGGGAAGGAGGCAAGTCCTTTTGTTATTATATTCCCTCACACACCCTAGTGGTGTCATGCTTCATCATCGGGACACCCCGACGCCTAAAGGTCAGGGTGGGCTCGACCAATATTTCAGGGAGCACTTAATAAAATGATTTTTGGCCAGGGGTATAAAGATTAAAAATCGGCGTCAAACCCCAGTATCCCTTTATTCTTGGGTTTGGCACTGATGTTAAAATATAGAAAAAAGGGTTTCTAGGGGTATTATGGTCCTAGGACCCTATTGCCAACATGTTTCTGTCCCTAATGCCCCATAAAGGGTGCACGGACATTCATCAGGGCTTGTACCCCCTGTAAGCTAGGGAAAAAAGAGGGGAGAAGTTCCCTATACTAACATGCAGTAAGGGCAGATAGCTGCTCCTTATTAAAATATGTCATTCCGTAATGAATTCACTCCATCCCATCCCAATTTAGGAGAGAATAAACATCTTGTGGGACCGCTACACGTGGGGTAGCCCTGTAGTCACACTGCCACCAAGGGTCCTGCCCCGTGTAAACACCTATTCGGTATGGGTTTCCACAGCTTTGAAACCCTTTTTTCTATATTTTAACATCAGTGCCAAACCCAAGAATAAAGGGATACTGGGGTTTGACGCCGATTTTAATTCTTTATACCCCCTATACTCGTGGCCTAAAAAGGTAATGGGCTTTCGTCAGCGTGGGTTCGTAAATATGTCACTCACCCCAATGACATTTCTTACGTGTCTTTTTTTGTGTATGGTATACAAAATACTCAAAGCTTGCACAAAACGTGTAATACTTGCCACTTAGGAGTATACCTCTGAATAATCATACACATGGCATGGGGATGTTGGCCATCATGTGATTCACACTCCATGACATGCATTTGTCCCCTCTTTGTGTGCAAAATATGCATGCTAGAGAATGTGCACACATTTATGTTTCAGTCATTGGTGTCATGTTCAGTCTCGTACTCGCACATATCAAAACGGCTTCAATATCAAGTACTCAAACACAATCCTGTGAAGCAAGCAACCTCTTTCCCGTTAAGCCTTAGTCAATTGGTATAGGGCCGTCAACTCACCTCTTCTTGCCTCTTTTTCTCCCATACATGTTTCAGTTTATTTGGGAAGATATAGAAAAGTCATCTAAATCAGAAGAAAGCAACATGTTTGCAGTTGTGCTTCTTACAATTTTTAGGCCTGGCTTCACAGCAAAGCTGGCTGCAATACCTTGCTTTAGCCTAGCCCAGAGGAGGAGTATTCTCCCACCCCTCATGCCTTGGCTATTTGATGCAACTTTCTGCTTTCTGTTGAGTATTAGTATTGAAATAAATGAGGGACTATTTCAAAGCTCAAAAGTGCACTGAATCATCACGCATTATGTTCTTTATTTAATGCTTGCATTACATACAAAAAGCTATCTTTTTGTTTCCTTCTTAGTCTGCTGCGGATTCATTGTAATATTGTTGTCAGGAATCGGGCAAGTCGCACACGTATTTTTACCCACCTACACACACAGATGCATGAGGACACTCCATTCAGCTTTTTAAAACAAAGCAAACATTGACGCAAACAATAGATCCTATGTGGCAAAACATGGAAACACAAGCAGGCACGCATGCAGTTTGCAAGCATTACCACATTAAATCCCAGACCTCCTGGCTTTGTCAATGCTTGCTATTCCTTGCAGACGGCGTGGCTGGATTTTATACTAGATCTTTCGATAAGCAAATGGGTTCTCCTTACATTACGTATCGACAAATGAATATATCATTATAACAGACCATGGTGGAACCTTGAGCATTGCCTAGAAGAATGGAGATTGACAATTGACAGGGAAATCAATACCCCTTGCATTATGGGCTCACACTTAATGAGTTTTAGAAGAAGTCCAAAGCCTGTGTGATTGTTGGCACATCGCACAGTAAAGCATCCTGACATTTTTTACATACATAGCATTTACAGTCTTTGCTCCATAGGCTTTCCAGATGAGTTGTCGATAGAGCCTATCCCGCTTTCTGCTGACAGCTGCATGCAGGCCAAGGTCACCTTCCCGCCAAGACAGACCTCTGCAGAAGGTAAACCTTTCTGTCCCCTCCAGGGATTTAATCATAGACTAATGCAAGCATCAGAGCCGCAAGCTTCAGTGGTAGATCTGTGTGTCAATTGTCCTATATTTGTTCTAAATTACAATGTATGTGTGCCTCCTAAAATCAATAATGCTTTCTGATTTTAAAAAAAAAAGCCCCTACTGGTACAAGGTTACTGCATTCTGATGTTGTGGTCTTTAAAGAGGCGTCTCTTCAACTCTTTCCTCAACTGGAGCAGCGTTGTGGTGGTCCTTATGGCTATGCGGATGCTGTGTCGGATCCTGGGTGCATAGTTGGAAAAGGCCTGTTGCCTTGTCGGATTTTATGAACTTTGTTTTACACCAGATGTCAGTTACTCCAGTGGCCATCAGCCTTCTCTCATGTCTAATGTCTGTTGAGATCACATTTTTTCGCTGCACAATGTTTGTCTGGCGGTCCGGGTGAGACAGGACTCTCTTTTGGGCTTTTGACAGTAGTTTAGCCTTTGTTTTCCCTCTGATTCTAAATGTACTCGGGCAGGACTGGGTGTAGTGGGCACCGGGTGTTTTCCTGGTGGGTTGGAGGGGTGGGGGCCGATTTTGGAGTAGTGGGTGCCGTTTTTGTTACTGGGGGCCAGTTTTGCAACAGTGCTGCAATATCCGTCCATGTAACAAAAGCGGCAGCAGTGTTTCCCACCAGCACCCCCACCCCACACCATCCACCGCCAGGGCCGGTCTGACTTAATTGCCAGGGCTGGCTTGCGTTCTCAGACCCGCCGTGTGCGTACTCTTCTTCTTAGTGTGTGAGCGAGCGGAGTACTCCTGCTGTAGTGAGGCCTCGGAAGGCAGTCGTTGGATTTTTGTGTAAGCTGTCTGTCTACCCTAACATGCTGCATGTCATTGGTATGATTTCCTTCTGGTGCAAGGTTACCTTCTCCTGCACCTTTAGGTGATAATCCCTTCTTTTGGGTAACACCATCTACTTCTGCTCTTTATCAGTATGTCTTCTCATTCTCCTCCTCTCCTTGTCTCTGGCATCAGAGAGAATGGTGCCGGCAAAACATTGTTTTTTGGGTTGCACTCTGTCGTAAAATACGTTTTTTTAATGTAAAAAAGCATCAAATTCTTAGATATTTTTTATTGTACTTTTTTTGTCTTGTAAATATTTCTCTGATTAAATTATCTAAATATAGAAAGGTTTTAGCACAAAACGGTTGTTGGTGAACTTTAGGCCAACAACGGCAGCAAGGAAGGCGCATGCGGCTCGATTCAAACTCCCCTTTCCGTGGAGTTTCTTTCGCAGTGGCGGCTCCTCCGCTACGGCATAGGAGCGTCGCCCCACTGCCTCGAAGCAGCAAAAGAATGGAAAAAATTAAATGATAATAACTGATATTATTATAATTGTATTTTGTCCCCCTGGTGCGGCAGCTTGCATGAGGGGGCGGGTTGGGGTAGGGCTAAAGAGCAGGGGAGGAGTGGTACAACCCTCCTAAGTGCGCAATGACGGTTTGACAGTCCTGCGCACATTCCCTGTTCTCCATGCAGGCTGCATTACAGTCTGCATGGAGTATATGCCCACCACTACAGCCCCTGGCTGAGTGCGTTTCACAGCGCTCAGCCCAATCACAACGGTGCACTGTAGCATTGTGATTGGCTGCGGTGAGCGTGGGAGCCCTGGTGCTTCCTGTTTCTCACAAGAAGCCAGGAAGAGGACGCAGGAGAAGCGGCGGCGACCGGCCAGCTGGGAGGAAAGTGATTTTTTTTTTTTTTTAAAGTGATAGCCACCCCGCCCCCCCCCCCCCGTCCCTTGTCCCCCACCCGCCCCAATACTGCTTCCAGTCAGCAGCCGCTACTTATCTCACTACCATGTGGCATTACCACTTACTGAAACAAAACCTGTTATTTAAATGCAAAACAATCATAGCATCATCCTTGAAAGCATTGACATAATGTTAGTATACTTAAGAGGCAGCTGGGGGCAGATTGCAGAAGTGCCCCGGTGGCACAACGGGCGTTTGCTCCTGCTTTGTTCTCCCTGGGGCACTTTGGTATTACAGAAGGGGCCGCAGAGGCTTGTGCAGCCCCTTCTCTAATACAGATAGCTCTGGTGCACATGTTGTGCCAGCGCTATTGGAGGAGGGTGTTCCCTCATTTGCATGGGGTTGTGGGCCCATGCAAATGAGGGAATCTCTTTACCTCTGCACCCGTGCCGCATTATGGACGCGGGCGCAGAGGTAAAGAAGTTTTTAAGAGGTGCACTTAGAGTGCGCCTCAAAAAAGGTGGTGCACTGTCAATGCACCCCCTGATGGCAGCCCTCTAGAGGGGGCCAAGGTAGCCCTATAGAGACCCCAGAGAATCCGGTGTAGGCATGTGCAGTTACTCGCTACACCCGCCTGCAAGGGGGTCTCTCTCTCCTCTGAAAAGTGCAGGCGGGCTGCCTCCTGAACAGTAAAAAAACACGGAGCGTCTGTTTTAAAGTTGCTCGTCTTTCACTTGAATGCCCTGCCCCCAGGGCAGCAGGAGTTTGTTGCTGCCCTTAGGGCTGCGTATTTAACATAGTAGGGTGCACTTTCCCTGTTTGCGCACAGCGCACCTGTTTGAAGGTGCGCCGTGGTCAAAAGACGGAAAGTGCGCCCTGTATATAATAGAGACCCTGGTGTCAAGCAAGTCGAAAGATACGGTAGTCAACAGGGCTGACCTGGTTATATAGGATGTTGGGAAACCCCCGATAGCTTCTGAGCAACAGCGCCGCTTACAGGGCTGGTCTGACTGAAATGTTATATGTCCATCCAGGACCCAAAGCAGCCTAGAGGGAGGACCAACGGTTTTCATATTGGCAACTGCTTGATTTGCTGCTGTTGAGAAATACTGCACCTAGACTGTGCCAGACCCGGGTCTACTGAGACATTTTATGAATTTTTCTACAAAATTGCCTGTAAAACCTATGGCCTTCTTTGCATATCTATTTTTAAAATTACGCTGTGAGATGAACCTCTGGAAGGGAATTATTTATTCATTTAATTCCTCTGTATCGTGCTGGTTTGTGGCCAGAAGTCGAAGTGCTAGTGAGTCTTTTCAAATTCAGTCCACATAAATGGTCCATCCCCAGCACGTTGAAAGTTGCCTAAGGACTGGGCCAAATGCACATATGTCTCCTTAGAGCTGAGCTGGGCTAGTGGTTTGTGCTGCATTTGAGGATGGTCATGTCCCTTGTACAGGACCGGACTGGCCCTAGCGGGCATCGGGCGTTTTCCTGGGATAATGGAAGGGTGGGGGCTAGTTTTTCAGCAGCGGGTTGGTTTTGTTACTGGAGGACAGTTTTGCAGCGGCACTGCAATATAATAATAATACAGCATTTTCTAGAGCGCGAACAGCTACCTCACACGGAGGTGTCCCGGCGCTAAACGCAGGCATAGATGCAGATACCAGTTAAGCAATTAGCGTGGTTGGGTGAAGAGCCAAGTCTTCAGCATCTGCTCAAAACAGGGTTCGGAGGGGGCCTGCTGAAGCTCTGGGGGCAGTGAGTTCCAAAGCACCGTCACATTGGCCGAGAAGCCCCCTGTTACAAAAGTAGCAATGCACACTTGTGCTTTCCTGCCCCTCCCTCCCCAAATTGTCAGGGCTTCTTTAGGTTCCCATTCCGGCGTGTCCTTGTAGAAGGGGTGAGCTAAAGGTTATTGATCAGGAGGTGAATGCCTCTACTATAGGATTTGTTTTCATACTTCTTTGGAAGGATGCTAGATTTGGCTGGGTCCTCAGACCCAGGCTTAAGAGGTCTATAGTATAGTGCCCAAGACCTGAATAGATGTGCTTCCTGTTTTACAGTTGGATGTTGATTGTGGAGTCAAATTTGCATTCGTATCCTCGCTTTAAGTTGGATGTGTAATGCTTGTCCGACTTTATTAGGTTATTTGGGCTCAGTCCCTTGTAAAGTTTGAAAACTAAATAGAGAATGTTGATTTTTAATCTTTGTGCAGCTGGTAGCCAGTGATGTGGTTTGGGTGCAGGCGTGAAGTGCAACATTTTTTTCAGATTGAGAAATAGACTTGCTGCTTGATTTTATGAACTGTGGCGTTCTTTAATGTTTTTTCACGAGTTCAGAAGAGATGATTCTACAGTACTAATCTCGAGACTATCAGGGCTCTGGGAAGTTGAATGCGGCGTTCTAACTGTAGAAGAAGCCCCAACACCTCCTGCAGAGGATCAGTCTTTTTTCAGTGCTTTAAATGGAAATCGAGAGGTTTCGGTGCTCACCATCCAAGTACCTCTGCGCGCTCTTCAACAGGGCCGGCTTTAGGGCAGTGCGACCGGTGCAGCCGCACTGGGCGCTCACTTGGAGGGGTGGTGCTGACCTCAGTTGGGGGCACTGTGTTTAGCAATAATTTAGGATTTAAAAGCAGCTGATGCAGAGTTCCTTGTGCGTCCAGATTTCGGGCAGCAACAAAAATGTCAAGATAACTCTTGTGATTAATGTACCTGCTAGCGAGAGAGATCAGTGTTTTGTCTAGTGACAGTTTTGAATCACCATAGGTAGCGCAGAGGGTTAAAATGCCTGCTGCAAAGAACAGATCTGTATTTAAAGTAAAAAGCTAAGTGGATTAGTAAAGCCAGACTTTACCAGAGCTTCGAAACAAATCAAATGTATGCGAGATAGGGACTATGGGGAGATGAGGGGCCCTTTTGCTGGGTGTTAGTGAGGTAATCTGAGGATTAGGCCATATGGGGTGCTAAAAAACATTGTAGCACTGGGCGCCACAAGTGCTAAAGCCGGCCATGCTCTTGAAAATTGTCGCTTCTCTCCCATTGAATGAATTGGTTATTTGTTTTTGGTTTTTTGTTGTAATTTCTTATTGGAACAAAAGTATACATCAATTGCACAGTGTGGTACATAGGCAGGAGTGCACCAAACAATACAATACAGTGCAATTGGGCAGGGGGGTGCAATGTAGAGGCAGGTCACACATGGAACCAGGAGAACCAACTTTGCTAATGATGGACACCCCCCCTGGGTAGCAAGGGTCGAGAAGTCATCGGTCTGAAGCCTGTGCGGGGTTGGGCAGTGGGAGTCAGGGCACCCAGTCTGTGAGGGGGGAGGGAAGGGGGGTTTGCTCCTAGTGGCTGGATGATATAGTCAAGGAGAGTTGGGGAGGAGTAGGAGAACACACTGGTGAGGGTGAGGGGAAGCCCTACTTTATTGGATCAGAAAAAAGAAGAAAAAAAACTCTCCAGCGGGAGAGGTTGGGGGAATACTCCATATGCCAACATGGAGGGAGGCGGGAGGTTACGATGGCAGTACCCCCCCGAGAGGGGGTCTGCATACCTGGTTGTCCGGGGTGGCGGGAGGGGGGGGAATGTATAGGGGGACAGGAAGCAGGAGTCCCAGGAGAAGGGGAGGGTGTAGGGAAGGGGTACGAAGCGCGGGGGGAAAGATACCTGAAGGGTCAAGGAGGAGGTAGGGAGGCCGGGGAGGGGCTGGACTGTGGCGGGGATGACAGAGAAGATTGATTGAAGGGAGGGAGGGAGCCAAGGAGGGGGTATGAAGACAGCAAGGGGGAGGAAGGCCGCGATGGGAAGGGAAGGAAGGGAAAGGTGGCATTGGAGCAGAGCAGAGAAGTGCAGGTACTCGCCATCCCATATTAAAGAAGTGCAGGGACTCGGTACCGGACAGCTCCTGCTCATTTCAAGCACTGGCTCTCTTGATACACAAGATCACTTGGAGCAGGCCAGAGCTGGTATTTAAGCAGTTTCCCGGTTTCTTTTAGCCTCTCGCCCACTCCCCTGTGAGCTGACTTCTGCTTTAATAGCACATGAAGCTTGTGAGGCATGTCGCTGGAAACGTCCCTGATTTTGACACGATTTAGAGCTTATCTAAAATGTTCAGAACACTGGCTCTCTTTTCATGCAATAGCATCAGATTAAAGCTAGATGGGACGTCAGCATCAAGTCACCATGAAACAATGGCTTCAATGTCAAAATGCAACTTTACTAGGAATTGGTTGTCACTGAAACAGCTCAGCCCATTGTGCATTTGCTAAGAATGGTCTACACAGTCAATTAAAAATAATGCTATGACATTGACACTGAAACAGACAAAGAGGTAGGCCTGGGCTAAATTTCCGTTCCGCTCGCGGAAATTGCGATAATTTGACATTTTCGCGTTCCGCGGAGAGCACGAAAATGTCAAAATTTCCGCATTCCGCAGCTTAGAGATAATTTGTTTCTTGCTCGCGCTGTAAAATAATACATTCTCGCGCGCGATCGCCTTACCTGAATCCCCGCGTTCGCCGACAAGTTTTCCCGATCCGGTCGCGTTCTCCACGAGATGTTGGATTGTTGGTAGCCATTTGCGCTGTCTCGCGACAGTTCGCGCCCGCAGTAATGTCATTGGTCGCGCGATCATGTCTTTCTTCTCGCGATCATGCACCGCGAGAATAGTGAAAACCAGATGGCCGCGCCCGCGAGCATCCGCATGGGTAAGTTGGCGAGCCGCGACCACGCAGAAAATACCGCGAACAGGCGGGAAAAAAACTTCCGCATCTTCGCGATATTTCCGCGTGTTTGCAGAGATTTTTAACATTTTCGTGATAATTTGCGAAAGTCACTTTCGCAAATTCCGCCCACCCCTACAAAGAGGGCTTCATCCATAAATACATTGGGAAATCAGCCCTGGCAGGTTTATTACCACTAGGGAAAGAGATTTACTTCTGGTTTAAATCTCTGTTTCAAATCTCTATTTTTCATCCCTTTTTAAGTTTGAGTTTGAGTTTGAGTTTAAAAGTATTTGTAGAGCGCACTTTCACCAGCGGTTTCATGGCGCTGTTACAGACAGGTCTCCAGAGTAAAAGCAGCAGAGGTAAGAAGGGAACAGAAAAATAGCAAGAGGATTAGAAGGATTTAGAGAATAAATGGGCTTTGAGCTTTTTCCGGAATTGGGGATAGATAGTTAGGGATCTGAGCTCTAAAGGAAGAGAATTCCATAGAGCTAGGGCAAGGGTCGCAAATTTCGATCCTCCCCACTTCTTCCTCCGGAAGCGGGAGACAGTCAGTAGGAATAGCGAGGATGAGCGTAATTCTCTGGTAGGAACATAGGGAACGATTTCAGATGAAATAAAGGCCGGAGCCGCGCCCAGTCGAGATTGAAAAATGATGGAAGCAAGTTTAAACTGGACGCGGACAGGAAGCCAGTGTAAGGATTTAAGTAGGGGCGTTACATGGTGGGATTTAGGAAGGTTGAACACCAACCGTGCCGCCTGGTTCTGGATCAATTGCAGACGCCTTAAACTATATGCAGGAATACCTGCATACAGGGCGTTGCCATAATCCAGGCGGGAGATGACCATTGCCAGGGTGATCAGTTTTAAGGCATCAAAAGAAAAGAAACGAGATACCTTACGAATGGTGCGTAGTGACAGAAAGGAAGAAGACACCACAGAGCTAACCTGGGAGTGAAGAGTGAGCTGAGAATTCAGTTTGATACCTAGGGTTTTGACTGAGGTAGAAGGAACCGGGGGAGACCCTAGGGAAGGGGGCCAAAACAGTGAAGACCAAGGACTGGAGGAACCACCTGTCAACACCAGCTCGGTCTTATCCGGGTTGAGTTTCAAGTGATTGTGGTTCATCCAGTCCTGGATAAAAATCATTATAGTCTGGAAATTTAAGATAGAGGCAGAGGAAGAAGATAGGTTAAAGACAAGTTGGAGGTCATCCGCATAGTTATATACGCTTACCTCCATTTGCTGCAGTGAAAAAATAAGGGGGGCAATATAGAGGTTGAACAAAAGAGGTGAGAGGGAAGAACCTTGGGGAACCCCGCACCGAACTTTCCGGAAGTCTGCAGAAAAATCGCCTAGTCGGACAGCCTGGGTGCGGTCCCTCAGGAAGGAGGACAGCCACACCAGGGCTGTACCCCCGATCCCCGCCGCCCTGACACGGGAGAGCAAGATAGTGTGGTCTACCGTGTCAAAGGCGGCGGAGAGATCGAGGAGAACCAGAGCCTGAGCCTGGTTGGTATCCATTCCCTCCCTGAGGTTGTCCAGGACCGAGAGTACTACAGACTCCGTAGAGTGAGCGGGGCGGAAGCCTGCTTGGCGAGAAGCCAGAACCCCATACTCCTCCACAAAGGTGCTCAAAGAACTGGTAACGTGACGTTCGAGCACTTTGGCCGAGAATGGTAGGAGTGAGATGGGGCGATAATTGGCGAGGACCGAGGGGTCAGCGCCGGGCTTTTTTAAGATGGGTACAATAACAGCTGTTTTCAGTGAGCTAGCTACAACCCCTTGGGAAAGAGAAGTGTTTTTAAAAGGTGGAAATGGGTTCTGAACTTAAATGTTTTTAGGTTGTCCCATATATCGAAGGACATTCCCGCCCTGAAACATCCACTTCCCGTCTCACGTAAGAGATTTTCTCTGGCGTACTAATACATCACACTTTGGTGACGTTACGCCTGAGTAAATCGATTTATATGTGCAGTGTTGACCTTTATGAATTGCTTACACCCGCACATAGTCGTTGGCATGATCAAATTGAGTATGTGTGTAACTACACTAATCGTGATCTTTTATCAAGCGCACAACACAACCTCACTTGTTTTGTGGCACTTACTGTTATTAATACCCAGCAGAATCCTTTTAATCAATCTCTCAAAAAAGAAATATTGACAAAAAATCTGCAATAATTCAAACTTTTTCAATGTAGGTACATGCAGATGTTGGCAGCTGGTACTTAAGACTCCAAGGCCCTGACTTCCAGGTGTTCTGAAAAGTAGGTGCCATTTATTGCACCCGATAAAATCCGACTCCCTTTATCGGATGCGAAGAATAGCGCCGGTTTCTAGTTGTTGGGGAATAAAATGCAGATTTGGGCGTTTACGTTCCATAATCAGCATACCCGCCAAAATGTAACGAAGGTCGAGGTATTTAATGCATCCTGCAGTTCAGAGTGCGGTAAATACCACCCAATTTGTAATTCTGACCCCTGCACAAATCTGACCCCTGCACAAACAATGGTTTGTATATGGGTCAGAACACTCCGACAAACTCTTAAAAAGGGGGTCTGAGCAATTTTATCTTGATTGACACTGGATCTGACAGGAGTATCTGTCCTACAAATTCATAAACCTGCTGTACTGTGCTATATAAAATGCAAATGTGTGACTCAGGTGTTGCACACAATGCTGTGCTGCAGATATATACACTATTTCGAAATTTCAAGCCCGTAACCAGGAATTACACACTGATGTTATGTTACAGCAATTTGTTAAGCGCTCATATGCCCTGAGGTGTCTTGGCGCTGTCTACACCTGAGCAGGAGGGAGCCTAGTTATTAAAGAGCCAGGTTTTTAGCTCCTCTCTGAAAGAGACGAGGGTTGGCAAAGCTCTGACATGGGATGTTAGATTGTTCCATAGCTTAGTGGTTCCAACAAATGTTCTGCCTCCCTAACTGGCTTTGTCAAATATAGGAGTGGTCATAAGGTTCGCCCCTAGTGATCGTAACTGTCTGCCAGGAGTGCATATCTGAAAAGAGTGTTTCCGAAACCCTGGGCCAATATTATGCATTGCCTTATGGGCTATGCACAAAGCTCTAAAGTTGATGCAGCTTCTTCGAGGAAGCCAGTGCAACTTCTGAATTTCTCTGGCAACCGACATGAATTTAGGGGTCCCCTTGAGAATCCTAGCAGCCGCATTCTGCACTATCTGGAGCTTGTTATGGTTGTTTTCCTGCATATTAACATATCGGCCACTGCAGTAATCCAGCTTGGAAAGGACCAGTGCTGTAATTACTGTCTTTCTCGCCTCCACTGGGATAAAAGGAAAGCGTTTTTTGATCATTCTGCGCAGGTAAAAGCAGGTGGAGATCAAAGAGTTGACTTGAGGTTTGAAGTTTAAAATTTCATATATCTTTCTTTGCCTTTGTAAGTGGGATAAGAGGAGATCCCACTTCTTCCGGCCACCAGCTGCATGTAGGGAGGCAGTAGATTACCAAACAGAGTCATCTCAGTTTTACTTGAGTTGAGTTTGAGGCAGTGACTGGACATCCAAGAGCTGATAGCCAGCATACCGTCCGGAAAGTTGCCGAGACCTCTGTGCAGTTTTCCAAAATGGACAGGTCAATTTTGGTGTCTTCAGCATGGGAAGTTAACGTAAGGCCAAAAGATTTGACTGGAAGAGCCAGCTCTGTAACATAAATGTTAAACCGAGTCGGAGCACCGTGGAACCCCACAGAGAAGAGCGAACGTAGCCGATTCAAAGTTGCCCAGCACTAGTGATTGTGATCTGTCAGTAAGAAAAGATGTCAGCTTTGTCATTAATGCCCAAAGTGGTGATACGGTTGATAAGCATCCCATGGTCAACCGTATCAAATGCTGCTGACAGGTCAAGGAGACTAAGTGCTGCCGCTCTACCTCTGTCAAGCCCGACCCTTATGTCATCTGTAGCTTTAATCAGTGCTGTCTCTGTGCTATGTCCGGACCTAAAACCAAACTGCGTCTCATCAAGCAGCTGATTATCTTGAATATATTGTGTGAGCTGGCTATTCATCACTTTTTCTACAAGTTTGGCGGGTAGAGGGAGATGCGAGATGGGCCGTTAGTTGTTGGGATCATCTGGGTTTATGAACTCACAAACGGGCAGTTCTGGTGGCCTCAACTAGGCACTGAGAACTTGTGCAGCATTTGAACTTTGGGGGCATCCTGTTGGGTTTGAGTGCATTTTATCAAAGTTACGTTTTCCATCTTGGTAACAGATTTGACTACATCTTTTAGGACTTTTTTCAGAGCCGACCACAGGGTGAGGGACTAGTCACTCGTAATATCTTTTTGGCAAAAGACTATGTCAAGCGAAGCATCTTTGCAGACAGCGCGGTAAACACAATGTCGGATGCAATTAGTTGAGCACAAAGGTTCCTTTTCTTTTCAATTACAAATTTGTGGATCTTAAATCAGACATGCAATAACAGGAAAAATAGTGATCTCAACCATTCCACCTGCACAGGGATCAGCATTCACTTTGTGATTCCCCAATGCCTCATATGCAAAAATGAAACTGCACAGACCCGCCCCATTCCCCATCCCTCAAATAGCACTCAGAAAGAAGGGAGAGAGAATGTACAATGTGTTTTTAGTTCTTGTGTTATTTTCTCGGATATCATTGGCCATAGTCAGGATTTTAGTATTAATCTGGTATTTTCTGTAGTGGTTCTGATTGGTGCTTATTTGATAGTAAGTTATAAGTTAGATTAAGGAGGTTGTGTGGTTAGTATTTGCAGTGTGCAAAACAAGTTGTCAGTTAATGACATCACTACGCCTTAGTAATGATTGGTTCTGTCCTTAAGAACTATAAAACCTTTAGTCTATTTGCAAATAATGTTATGGAATGGTTTAAGTCCTGTCAAATGCGTGTTTATTTTAGTCTTAAAACTAAAATTAATTTGTAATCACAGGGGGTATGCACATTGGAATCATATATACATATCTGTTTTTATCTCTTATGGTAAATCTAATGTAATCATAACCACATTAAATTGTGCATTTTTATCCAAAGAACCGCATGCTTAACAGTTTGAGTAAGTTGTCTGATACTACTAACCGCTAATGTGACCTCCTTGTATGTTGCTTTTTATGAGAAAAAAAACACTGTGCTAGGTAATTTGTGGTAGTTCAAGAAAAGTGTAAACAAATGTTTTTCAAAGTAAATCTCATGAGTGCAGACACCATTGTGATATATATCCGGTCGACATATTCTTATCTGACATGGAAGCTGGTCCCCGTTACATTTGAGCCTTTGCCAATGTCATTGCAGCGGGGGCTCCCATTCCTGAATCCTGGAAGGGTGCAATAATTGTACCCATCTATTAAAAAGGTGATCAATCACTACCAAGTAGCTATAGAACAATAAGCTTAATAGGCTGCCTTCAAAAAGTCATTTGTCGCTGTGTGCTGGTAAATGTCCAGGCTTGGATTACTGAGAAAAATGTCCTTTTTAGGTCTCGCCTGGTGTAGACTGCGCAGACATGCGCAGTCTCGCTGGCGAGATTTAATGAGTTACGGTATATTTCTCTAGTGGGCTTTAAGCCCCGCCCCTCTTTCCCATTGGCTGGCGTCACCATTTATGCTAAACGGTGGCCAGCCATTGGAAAAGAGCGTCTAGTGACGTACACTTTTCTCTTTTAGAACCGTCCCAGTTGGACTGGCTCGGTTGCTTTACGTTTGTTGTAAAAGCTTTTCTTATCATTATGGGGCCATGTGTTTCAAACATATGGCCTCATAAAGACAAGAGATAGGCTGCAGCGCGGTTCTCTTTCGCTTTCGGGACCGCGTTGCTCTGCCTTGTTGGCATAGGTCACGCAGATCAGCCAATAGGTACTGCCAACGCTTCGGCCAGTTACATCGAATTAACTGCACCACAACACGCACCAAAGCCTCTTTAATACAGACGTCTTCTTCTAAAATGTTTTGTCCCATTTAATACCAAGCCCATAATGCTGTCCTTAAAGCGCATCCCCTCATTTGTTGAAACGTCGACCATGACGGCACTCACGTGATGTAACACTTTAAGGGCATAATGTCGCACATGGGTGTTTTCTGTTTTCTCAGTCAATTTCAAACTGCATGGGACACGAAGCACGGCAATATCTTTGAACTTGTCACAGAACTGTTGGTCCTCGGCACGCCGGTGGAGGCTGGTGGGCGGTTCCATCATCAATGTCATCGCTTCGGTGAGCATATCACAGACAAACCTTTTCCCATCTCTCTCCAGGCCCCTCAGCCTCTCCCTGTACCTCCTTTGCCCCATCTCCCTCCGGGCCTCTCACTCGCTTCCTGCATCTCATTTTTCCCTTCTCTCTCCGGGTCCCTCAGCCTCTCCATGTGCCTCCTTTGCTTGCTCCTTCTCCCTCCGCACCACCCTTTCCCCTTCTATCCTCGGGCCATCACCGTGCGCCTCCTTCGCCCCTTCTCTCTTTGCTTGCCCCTCTTTTCTCCTTCTCTCCCTGGGCCGTCACTCTGCCTCCTCTGCCCCTTCTCTCCTGGGCCCCTCAGCCTCCCCCTGCGCCTCCTCTGCCCATTCTCTCTCCGGGCCCCTCACCCTCTGTCTGTACTTCCTTTGCCCCTTCTCTCCCCGGGCCTCTCAGCCTCACACCTCCCCGTCCTCGCCTCAGACTGACTGACGCCCACAGCGGGCTGCTGGCCGGGCTCCGTGCCAGCGCCTCACACAGCTCCCGACCCACGGAGACAGGAAGAGCGATCAGCGGCAGTGCGAGCAGTACACATGAGAGGCTCGGACCAAGCCAGCCCGACCCCGCTCCATCCATGTGCCTCCTTTGCTTGCTCCTTCTCCCTCCGCGCCACCCTTTCCCCTTCTATCCTCGGGACATCACCGTGCGCCTCCTTCGCCCCTTCTCTCTTCGCTTGCGCCTCTTTTCTCCTTCTCTCCCAGGGCCCCTCAGCCTCTCCCTGCGCCTCCTCTGCCCATTCTCTCTCCGGGCCCCTCACCCTCTGTCTGTACTTCCTTTGCCCCTTCTCTCCCCGGGCCTCTCAGCCTCACCCCTCCCTGACTCAGACTGACTGACGCCCACAGCGGGCTGCTGGCCAGGCTCCGTGCCAGCACCTCCCACATCTCCCGACCCACGGAGGTAGGAAGAGCGATCAGCGGCAGGGCGAGCAGTACGCATGACAGAGGCTCGGACCAAGCCAGGCCCGACCCCGCTCCAGGCAGCCTGGCACAGGGGAGGCACTCCACTAGGAGCGCATGAAAGGACAAGCATTGGCACAGCCAACAGTTCTCGCCTTTGGGACCTTATAAGGGTTTAGTTATCCAGCACAATATCCTTGGTGCAACAACATCAAGTGTTGCATGGCTAAACACTTATAAGGTCCCAAAGACTAGACCTATTGGCTATGCCAATGCTTGTTCCTTTTCAAACTGGCTTTCGCAGAAAGGTCTCAACCATTGACCAGGCCTTTTGCTGTCTACTCATTTATTGGTGGACTGTTGTGATCGGCAAAGGCAACCTTTATGTTGCCTTTGTCAATCTAAAATCGGCCCTTGATTTGGTCCCCCAGTCTGGCCAGTAGAAAGCCCTTTCTGACCTGGCAATGCCTCCACACACTTTATTGTTACTAATCCGCTGACGTGAGGACAATTATGCGCTTGTTAGATGGGACCAGGGTCAATTGTCTGACAGGATGCCAGTCCACAAAGGTGTCTGCCAGGGTTTCGTCCTGGAACCCACCCTCTTCTCGCTATTCATTAACAATATTGTCCATTTTTTCTCCCAGACTGATATGGATGCTCCCTTACTGGCACAAACTAAAACTCTGATTCTCCTCTTGGCGGATGACACCCTGTTGATCTCCAAAACCCCAAGCGGGCTTCAGAAAATTTTGACTCGTTTTGATGAGAATGGCTTTGTTCATGGCCTGGAGGTAAACTCTTCTAAAACTAAAGTGATGTCATTTAAACAACAATAAGTTGTATAAGGGAAGTATATTCCTGGGGGAGCTACCCTTGAGAAGGTAGACTGCTTTACTTATCTCGGAGTGACGTTCTGTGGGAGTATGACCTGGCACTCCCATGTTAATAAGGCTGCTATAAAGCTCAAGCCGACCTCGGGGCGCTGCTTAAGGAGTATTCAACTTCATACACTAAACCCGTTTCACCCGTTCTTAAAATGTATGAGGCTAAAGCATTGGGCGCCGCACTATATGATGTGGAAATGTGGATTTTTTCCAATCACGAAGAATTATTTAAAACCGAAAACAGTTTCTTTGGAAATTTTACCTCTCTCCCTCCCAGCACTTCACTGTATCCACTCTTTATGGACCTGGGTGTAAAAGAGAAAGGCAACATTTGGTTGCGCCCATTATTGTATTGGAGATGCCTATGGAATTTCCCTGAACTTGCACACTATGTTGAAGGTCTCAAGCATGTTATGAAGGTTGGTCGCTTCAGTAAGGTCCCCTGGCTGCTGCGTATTAAGGAGGCACTTTACTCTCTTGGCCTGCCTGAGCTGTGGGAGTGCCCAGAGTCTACCTAATTCCCAGCCAAGGATCTTTTGAAAAAGCCCTATTGGGCATCTGTAATGGCTAATGAACTTCGCTGAGCCACCTGTTCCAAGTTAACAGAAGTTATCCAATGATTTTATTGATTTCAAGCCCACTTTTTGGGCTGAGCTCTTTTGGCATCAAGTGTCTGTTGTATTGCGCAGAAAGCTATCTTTTCAGTTTCTAGTGGGTACCCTACCACTGAGAGTGTTCACCTCCAAATGGGCTGGGCCTGGGGACGGGAAGCCTCTGTGTGTCCAGCCTGTATTTCTGCAGAGGAGAATGTACCATACATTGTTTTGTGAGTCCAACCTTTGCCTCCCCTCACAGGACCTGGTTATCTCCCATATGCAGACTGCTAGGTGTACGCAACTACTCGGCTGTAGTTCGCTTTCTCATGGCAGACTGCCGTCCAGCTGTTGCTATTTCTGTTGCCAATTTTCTGGGTGATAGATGGGTGATCAAAAGGAAGGTGCTTTCCCTCCCGGTAGTTGCCTGAAATTGTATTATCTATCAGGTGTCACTTCGCTGTTTTATCTATATGCACATGTTTTGTAAATTACTGTTGTAATAGTTTTAATCTGTTTTGTAATCTAGCAATTGTCTGTACATATTTTAACTATGTTTCTAATGATGTGAGAAGAAATCCAATGCACACTCATCTAGTAAATAGTGAGACAACACTTAGCCATTGCTTGAATTGCACTGGGTACTTGAAGAATGATCAGTGGTGCTCAGGGTCCCAGGATTTTCTGTGACGTTTTTCAATAGAAGGGTGTAGCACATGCTTGTTTTAGTTTCTTGCGATCCGTGTTGTCTGAAAAACAATCATTGATGCCATTTGTTATGTTCTATCTGGAGAGAGTGGCCAATATTTGCTCTGTGCTCTTTATGAATTTATATGTTTCATGTTTGCTGACACTTATGAGGATCAATGCAATTTCACCCCAGCAAACCTCCTGTGCTTTAAAGGACCACATGTAAATTTGCCAGTGGGAAATTTATCTAGAACCCCTTCCATTGTAACTTGCATTTCCCAATCAACCAGTATTTTAATTTTAGGCCATGCCTCAATCTCCAGGTGTACCCGGCTACTCTTACCCCACGTCTCTCGACACATATGCTTTAAACTGTCCGCGGCCTCCTCAACTGACTGTTACTGGCACCTTGGCCACCTTACCATGAGGACTGCATCTCACGACATTCCCTTTTTCCACCCCATTATTGAGTTGGCCTTGCTAGTATGCATCTTGGTTGGTGGGGGCTTGGGGAGCATTGAAAGAAGCATTGTTCCCTGGATCAACATGAAGCTAGGAGCAATCATGACTCTGTCCACCACCTGTCACTTTGGCCTTGACTTTTTACCCTGAGAAATTTACATCGAAGTTGCGATGGTGCAACAGTACTGAGGCCAACCTTCACCAACCTTCACACAGAGAGGGAGAGAGAGGAGAGGCCACCATGTTGATGGTTGTGGGTTCCAGTCAATGATTTAGTTCCTTGGTATCAATATGTGGTTGATGATGCTGTGTAAAAACAAATGTTAGATATGGATTTCATCAAGACACTTCCATAGACACCACGCTATTTGTCTTCTGATTTCCATACTTACTTAATTTCCTCTCCTTAATTTGCAATGTACACTGTAATCTGTGTTGAAGAGCCCATTGAAATTATAGGGTTGTGGATTGTACTTTAAATCAAGCCCGCATGAGCAGTAAAAGGCTCAGGAAATTGTAAGAAATGATACAAAACATCTGAAACATTTAACAGCAATTTTCATCATTGATTTGGTATTGAGATGCTTCTTTGATCCTTCTTTATATGGGATCTAGAAGTGAGATCAATATCTTTTCTAGGTTGAGATATGTAAATGTCTTCCATGGAGTCCCTTTCCGTGCAAAAAAATGATTTGTTGTGGGGTAGATTATTTAAATTTTTATTGACAGGAAATGGAACGCAATGGAAACAAACGGGGCATTAAATTTAAAGAAAGCCTGGCTCTACATAAAATATTAAATAGAATATTTGAAACAGAAAAGGAATTCAGCAGGAGATATTAGTAGCGGAGTATCTCTCGAAACATGACAAACTCTTTGGCAAAACAACAGTGTCTGAAAAAACTAAGAAACAAATTTAGACAAGGATCCAACAGCGCATAAATGCAGTAGGTGTTAAAAATAGGTCGGTGGAAACGAATGAGAAGGACTGGTACGATCTGCGCTCACGCACCAATGTGAAGGTAGCTACAAGAAGAAAGGAGGCTGCAGCTACAAGTGGAGGACCGAGCACAAAGCCACCACCGGCCCCTATGGAGCAATTAATAGAGGTGATGTTCTAGCCTGAAGCCATCTCTGGAATTTTGAATATTGACACTTCAGCCCCTATATCTGATGCTACAAGTTAGTTGTTTACAATTTACCATAATGGGGATTAAATACTAATTTTAGAACAGATCACCACAAGCTTTGTTGAAATGATTTTTTTCAAAGTACTCAAACAAGACTTTTTGAATAAATAAATGAGAAAATATTTTATTTCAGATTTTCATAGTGTTCAGACCAATGTATTGTGGGTAACATGAGCCATATGAATAAGCCCAATACTTACATACTTTTATCTTTACATTTCTAGTTTCATGGTTTATGTAAATATATATTAATAATGAGACCTCTATGTTTTAAATAAATCTGAAACTTAAAATAAAACAATTATGTTGATATAGAATTAGAACAGGAAAATGCTTAAACATGCTGATCATTTATATTAAATGCATGCTTTCACTGTCTTTTGACCTAAAACTGCTTCCCCTAATCATACGACCCCACCAGTGAAACGTCCTGTCACACAGAAGCTGAAACTGCTGAAAATGTGATGACCATTCCTTCAGAGACTGAAAGTGCACCAAGCTGCAAAACACCACTCTTACATTAGGAGACCCCGCTGCAACTATTGATTCATCTGCAGAAACTCAATAACAACCATTACTATGCCTTCCTATTTTAAAAAGAGAAGGAAGGCTTTAAGGTCCAGAATGTGACTAGTCCATGAAAGCTCACCTACTCTTGCTGAGATTTATGCATTGAATAGACAGGTAGCAAAATGAGATAAAACCATTTCTGAAAGTAATGCAGCCATTAGATCAGGCTTTGAAGAGTTAACTATGATTAAAAAGGAGCTGGCCACACACATGCCTCAAGACTGGGCATCACACAGGCGTCACCGGGATGCATGAACACTTTCCTCCAAACGTGTGGGTGTTCTGTTGAAAGACGGGCTACTATAGGATCACTTTATTATTGGACCTTTTGGCCACACCCGAACCATTGTGTTTTTTACTGCATACAGCCACCTAAGATATGACTCGGAGAACTGGTAACATGCAGGTGGAGTTAGTACACCACGGTGGTGCCTTAGCAAGAAGTCTAGCACAAATAACCAACACTTTAAAGGAAATGTAAACTGTTAATGCTGGAATCGGGGCAGCAAGGTTGGTTGGGGAAACTGAGGCGGGCTCAAGTGTGAGCAGTATTTCCATTGGAGTACTCGAAGCCAGAGTGGGGAAGGTCAGGAAGAGGCACACAGTGGTCACCACAAAGACCATCTACTGGACATCCAAGGCTTACATAGTAAAACATACAATGACGATATTCTTTAGAAAAGAAAGTAAGTACTGTCTATTTTCTTTAAGCTTAAATCTTAAATAGCATTTGTAATATGTTCATAATGTATGTGTTCAACATCTTCAAAATAATCTGAATAAACAGAAAAGCTATTTGTTTAGTACTCAATACACTTTGTTTGGTATTTATTTCAAAATGTCTGTGATATGGAAATTAAAAGTAGTTGTTTGTGACATTATCCCTCCGCCCTCTGCAGTTCTTGCAGCATCAGGTCCTAGAGTTCGCAAACCGGGGGATTACCATCATGTTCATCTGAGTTGTGACAGGGCAGGGTCTATAGGGATTCTCTTACAGATTGCGTAAATATGCCGCATAGCACCGGTGGCTACTAGTCTGCGGCACATTGCTGGATCATAATCTGAAGCACCCCCAGTTTTGTACAGACATCAGAATCTGCTTTCAAGTAACCCAAATGTCAGCTCAGTAATGCTCCTATAGTCCCCAGCGTGTAACGCTGTAGGAATCGCTGTATCGATCAACGAGGTGTGTGCTCAGACTTGTGGCATTGCATACTACTTGTATGTTTAAAGAATGTTGGATTGTTTGTATTGTGATACATACACATACTGTGTTTCAGAGGGTGGGCAAATTAGAACATGTGTGCAGTTTACACATATGCTCACTTGGGGTAAATATGCTATAGCATAGAATAAGATTTTTGAACCTTTTAACTCAGCAGGGCTACTTGGAGACGCAATGTGGGAATTTATTCTAGCCAACATTGTGTCAAGAACATTAAAAAACAGAACCTGAATGAGGCACTCTGTGATATCCCTCCTGCAGATGCAACAGTGCATTGGTATGTACCAAAAGTTAAAGGGTGTAAGCTGCACAAAACCTAAATGTGGAGGAAAAGAACCACTGCTTTGTGTCGGCCTGCTTAATGCAGGGTCCAAACCATTACTTTAAGCTAGAATGACCTCTGGTAAGCCTATACCTAGCATAAACGTCCTCATATGTTTGTTCAAATAGTCCCCCTCTGTCTGAAATGCAGTCTCTCCGCCTCCTCCTGGTGACTCCAACCACCCTCATCATCCTCACTGCAGCATAGAGTGCAGCCACTGTGAAAGATTGCATTTATTTCAGCTCCTTGGTATACTTTGCACCTGATGCCCCTCTGTTTCCAGTTGGTTGTATTTTACACACACGAAATGCTTTATTTTAATGAATTTCCTTTTGTCAAATACTTGGTATATTAAAATAGTGATTCGCTATTTGGTAATTGCATTTAGCGATTTGGAAATTGCAATAGCCAAAAAAAAAGAATTGATAAATATACTGTACTGTGTGCAATTCTAAAAAATACGCCTTGAGCAAGTCTTTGTAAATTACAAACACTTAGTTTAGTAGTCGCTCAGCAATTTGTAACTGGTTAGCAACTGGCTATATGTCCGAACGTCAGGCCCTTTCTCTTATTGTTGTGGCATTTGATGGGTGTGGTCGTAGGTTTGATAGGTAAGGGGGTTTAAAAGAAAATAATTTTAGTCAAGAGGCTTAAGCAATAGATATGCACAAGGTTAATTATGACATGTGCATATTTTTATATATGTGCATTGATTTATCTTCTGCTGCGGGTGTTCGTTCAAGCATGAGTGGAGTGCATATTTATCAGTTAAATAGATGTGGAATATACTAATTTCAGTTTAATTTTTTCAGAAAACCCAAAATAAATATGGCAAAGTACAGATAAAATTAGCAAAAAATAAATATGGATAAATACAGATGGAAATGGCAAAAAAATGAATACCATAAAACCGGAAGCACTATTTTTAATGTACAGCAATTTATAATACATTAAAACACTTGAAAAGAGCATTGTTACAGTGAAAGAAAAGAGCATTGTTACAGTGAAACTGCAAGAAAGATTACTGTTAAGTATCACAAAGACTTTGACTCAGTTGCGTGAAATAACGAGTGAGAATTTCAGTGGCATATGGAATGGTTTCAGCACCAGCTGATGCTACATATGTTTCCATATTGTGCTGCGTCCTTAGACCAAACCAAGTGTTGGATGTAAAATATGATATTTTGATGATGGTTCCATTTATTAGAGGTCCTCAATCGGAGGGCCTGGCGCCTTCTTTGCAGTAGAGTTCTTGTTTACATATTGGAAGCAAAAATTAATTGAATGGATAAACTCTTGAAGTGGTTGGAAAAACCTAATTTACTAACGAATATCAGTCATCTGAACAATCTAGATTTGATTCCGGTATTTTTTGTCGTTTGTATTTTTTGTGTTGAAACTGGTCCACACAATTCAGTTGGCCAATGTATTTGGTGCCAGCATATTAATGACAGCGGCAGCCACCATAAACAAAGGGCGGTGGGTGGATGGGCTCGCGCATGAGGCGTCGCGCTGTAGGGAGTGGAAAATACAATATTTTTTTTTAAAGTACCTTTTGCCGCTGGACGCCTCCAGCCTTGCGTTGGTCGCGTTGGCTCTCCTCTTCCTGCCTGGTCCCAACAGCCCCTGGAACCGACTCCCTGTCCAATCAGTGCGGGGATGTTTGATCAGACAGGAAAGATGCCCTGCTCAGACTAGAGAGTCTGTGGAGTTTCTCCAGCCCGCTGCTCAATGCAGCTGGGCTGGACAAAACCTAAGTGCGCATGTGTGTTTTGGTCGGCCTGAGACACAGCCGGCCAAACACACATGAGCACTTGCTTAGTGGAGTGCACAAGCCTCAGCCCGCCCCTCCCAACACTGCTGGCTAAGGGCCAGCAAATGTAAACTAAAGCGATGCAAGAACATCATTTCATATTACATTTGCTGGCTCTGAGCCAGGCAGTGGGTTGACGGTCCTCCGCCATTGCGGAGGAGCCGCCACTGGTTAAGGACCCTTTGGATTACTCTCCAAACACACAGTGAAGCATTAGAATTACTAAAGTTTCCACTGTGGTGTACACACTGTTTGCATCTGAAGCAACAGTTGTCTCAGAAGTTATTTTAATATCTTTGTGCTCATTGTGTTTGTTTAATGAAAGGCCTTAGGACGTACAGCATTCTATAAATATTTGGAACTACTTTTGTTTCTAAATCATACCATTTCCTTTTTTATTCTAGGAACAACCTGCTTGATTGCATTGCTTTCTGACAAAGATCTTACTGTGGCAAACGTTGGGGATTCCCGTGGAGTTTTGTGTGACAAAGACGGAAATGCGATTCCTTTGTCACATGATCACAAGCCATACCAGCTGAAAGAGAGGAAAAGGATCAAAAGAGCCGGTAAGGTTATTGAAACTTGTGTGCCCTAAAAAACATGCTCTTAGTATGTATCGTACATGAATCATTAAAGATTAATACAAATTAAAAAAAATCTATTTTTGTTGGCCTGCACCAAACAGATGGGCCCTGCTCAGCAACCCAGGTTAGGAGTTTAGTTCGTGCTTGGCTTGTATTTCCGAAATTGTCATTTGATTAAGACAATGGAGGGGTGCAGCAATAGAGTGAGTCTGCCATGGTCCTGCCATCCGCTCCAAGCTGACATTTACAGGTCACAGGTAGAGTTTAGGATTCTGCCTTTTCTGCCACTTCCACAAGTAGCCACCATTCCCTGTTCAGATTGGAATGGCGTTGGTAGGACTCGTTGATTGATTCCAACATGGCTCGGCTTTGAGGCAAGATGATTGGATGACGGAAATGGTGCTTTTATTATCTGAGATGCCAATGGCCCATGTTGTTGTACTCCTTAACACTAACGTAGTGTACCAGCCTTCCCATCTCTCTTCTAAAACAATTGTGTAGCGGCCAGATGGGTGGGAAATCTCAGTCGCAGAAGTGGGACGCAAGTCCTGTCACCGCTTTTGTCTGGTGGCCTTCCAGTTAGCCCTATGGTCATGTTTCCTGAGGTTTGCTTCCTATACTAGTGCTACTCATACATGGTATCCATGATGGACTCCTTAGAATACCCCTTTTGCCAGTGCATGCTCGGGGACACCCATACGGGCAGAATTAAATCCAAGGGATTCTCCGTGGGGTGTGCAGGTAGCCCTGACGTTGAGTCCATCCGCTCCGTGTTCTACCAGGTGCTCTGCAAATCTATCAAGTAGAAAAGGGATGTCAACAAGGCTTCTCAGGCACTGTTGTACTGATGTCTGCCACCGCTCCATCATTCTTGATCCACAACTCTGCGATCCCTGTAATTGAGGCCCAATCCTGGTCATAGCTGTGGTAGGAGAGTGTCAGGGTTTATGCATGACCATTAGCGGTAACTGTGCCCAGTTGTAAATAGGATACTTAAATGGTAGAATTTATTTTGAAAACCTTTGTTCAGATTTATAAATATTTTATTTAAGTACTTGTGTGTTTCTCCCACCTTGTGTAGAAGTTCCCCATGAGGTTCCTGGACGAAGGCACATTTACTTATGAAAAAGCATTAGCCAATCAACCTATTTGAGACTTTGGTAGTCAATAATCAGCTGAGGTTGTAGGTTCAGTTTCCTTTTTGTTTTTTGATAAATTATTTTATTAGCATTTCAAACTGTATAACACAATATATTACCAGATCGTGAAAACTTCAGGTACACCCATATGCTGTCTCAGTCACATCTATTCGTACACACGCATCACTTCCAGACCCACTAACACATCTGCCCCGCACACCCCCAACCCAGGGAACCAGCCAGTTTTCAACATCGCTTCTGGCAACCATCCTCTCAGGCCCCCTTCATCCCAAGCCATGGGCCTCAGGCCTCTCCATACTGTGTCCATAGGGAACAAATTCTCTAGTATTTCTTCGGTCATCCTTTGGCCTTGTGTACACTATGTTCTCTACCAGTGAACTTATGTTCAGGCCCTCTTACCTTCGCCTAGGGTCGAAGGGGTTGTGGATTGCAGTGCTTCACAATATCCCATTTGGTGATCAGGTATCCAAGTCCGACAAGTAGACGTGCACTCGGCCACCCTACCAGCCATCCACAATTTCCAGGAGTGCTCCTCGGGGTTCCAGCAGAAAGTCATATCCCAGTACCCCCTTCAGGAATGCATGTACCGTACACCAAATGGAGGATACGACGACATTCCCATACAGAATCAAGTAAAGTGCACTGTGTGGCATTGCTAGCATGCAGTCAATGGAGCTCTGCCCTTTCGCCGAAGCTTAGCAGAATAGTAGTAGGCACTGGATAGGTACTTGAACTGTATGAAACACATTTTAGCTTACACATCCAAGATCCTTGTGACAATTCTGCTCACAGCCCACTTGTTGTTGTCTAACACACCAAAGTCCTTGCCTCGTGCATCTCTGAGCTCATGAAAAGCGTCAGGGGAGTTGATCACAAGAGACCTATGAATTTGTGATATCCCTTTCTGTCCGAGTTGTGCCATGGTAACCTTAGCCTACACGGAGTGGAACTCCGGCAATTCCTGCCCTCGTAGGCATATATATATCGATAGTGTGCCGCAACTGGAAGTACTAAAAGAATTGGCTTTTGTTAAGGGAAAAGTCTACTGCTAATTGGTCGAAGGATTTCATGCAGCTTTTGGGCCCATACTTCTCCAATTGTGGAAATGCCAGTGAGGTCCCAGGCCCTAAATCCTTTTTGGTTGTTGAAATGCCAAGGTGTGTTCCATGCCAGAGTGGGGTTTCTGCAGATAGTCTGCCTTGCCCACCGATCTGTTTAAACGCTGCCTTCCAGCACTACGGTCGTCTTCTGGTGATCATGTGCAAATGTGAGGAGTTCAGGCTCCCTATTAAATGGAGTGTAAGCCGTAAGGTTGTAGTATAGGTGACTCCAGCACACCTCTTCCTCCCCCTATTCAATGGAATGAGTTAGGAACCACAATAGTAAAGTTGTAAGTTAGGCATCCCTGGCCTGTCATCATATGTGCATTAGGTAAAGGAAACCCATCGGAATCCCCTTGGCGCATACACGGCGTGTGTGACCAGGCCTCAGCACCCACTTACCTGGACTTCTCTCTTCCTTTATATACTATCTCTCACTCTTTGTTACCTGTTCGTCTATTTTTCCTTTTACTCTCTCTCTCTCACTCTTTGTTGCCTGTTTCCAGTTTTCCATTCACTCTCTTGTTGCCTGTTTCTACTTTTACACTCTCTCTCACCCCTTGTTGCCTGTTTGCTTGTCTATCCATTCTCATTTCTCCTTTGACTCCCTCCTTCATTGCCATTCTCCCTCTGTTCCTCCTTGATCTCTCCACTTTCTCCTGGGATGCTCCCCCACTTCTTACCAGTTCTCTGGTGTTTCCTTGCATGCCTTCACCCACCTTTAGCGCTCTTCCCATCCCTACCCCGTGCTACTTCCCCCTTCTGGGACCTACTTAATGGTGGCTGCTACGCAAGTGCACAGCGGGTAGCCAAAGGAAAGCCCATCTGTGCCCGATGACATCTGGACTGCGCCCTGTGCTACTGACCTTAGTCTGTCCGAACACTGCCATTATACATCCTCCCACCTGCAAGCACTCAACACTGGATGCTGCCACAATAGCTGCTTCCACGCCACACGTCACTTAACAATTGTATCTTTCTCGTGCACTCACTGCCATTTCTCCTGCATCAGCACTCCTATCCCACCCACCACACACGCCTCACTCCGCCTAACATGCATGCTCCTCAACACCAGATCTCTCTGCAAACACAACACTGTGTGTGGGACATCATTTAGATGCACTTCCCTGACATTTTCTTTCTTACTGAAACCTGGCTCAACCCCTCATCTACAACCGCAATCCCATTGGGATACAATATATCCTGCCAGAACAGGCCCAACAATCCAGGAGGAGGCCTCATAATCATCCACAAGGACTCTATCAGCTGCACCACCTAAACCAATGAGAACACGCATTCACGGAACACATGCACTTCCAACTACAAGTCAGCAACTACATCGGACCACTATCAAAGGCACTCTGGCATACCGACCCCCCCCAGACCATTCACCACATTCAGAAAACTCTTCACGGACTCCATTGCCCCATAGCTATAAGCTCAAATGACGTCATCCTACTCAGCGACCTCAACTTCCATCTCGACCCCACAGATCCCAACTCCACTACCCTATCCGAGAACCTTGACAACCTCAGACTCACCCAGCTCGTCCAAGGCCCTACCCACAATGCAGGACACCCCCTCGACCCTATTTGACAGGCAGCAACAAGGATACATTCAGCCACGGCGTGGGACAGCTCCTGGTGGCCCCTTGCCCTCACAAACCCACCCACCCCGACGGGCCACGCCCGGAACCTTTGTATCATACTAGACGTCTCCCTCACCATGACCCACCAGATCAATGCCGTCGCCTCGACCTGCTTCAACTCCCTCCGCAGTACCTTCAAGTGAATTCCCCACAAATTCAGAAAGACCATCACCCACGCTCTCGTAACTAGCAGACTGGACTATGGTAACACCCTCTATGCCGGAATCAACAAATCCCTGCTACTCAAGCTCCAAACCATTCAGAAAACAGCAGCCAGACTCGTCCTCGGAACCCCACGACACAAGCACATGACCCCGCACCTACGAGACCTCCACTGGCTCCCCATCCCAGGAACCTCCGCTCAGCTTACTTCGCCCTGGCAGAGACTCCACGCATCCGCAGAACCAGAGCAGGTGGAAGAGCCTTCTCCTACATCGCAGCAAAGACCTGGAGCAAGCTCCCAGTCAACATCAGATGCTCCCCCACTCTGTCCACCTTCAGGAAGAACCTCAAGACCTGGCTTTTCGTCTGATCCGGAGGTGCACCCCCCCCCCCCCCCACCTCCCCCAGCACCTTGAGACCCTCCCGGGTGAGAAGCGTGCTTTATAAACCCCTGATTGATTGATTGATTAACTTAACCCCGCTCACAGCAACTCCATAGTTCACTTCTACATCAACGCTCCCCAACTCCCCACACCAAAGCCTACTAGCAACCCCAGACGTAGCTGGAATAAGATAGTGGAAGCAGACTAGACCAAAATCCTCAGAGCCAACCAACCAGACCATATCAGAGACCTGCAGACTGGCATAAGAACCTTCAACAACTGGATCGTAGGCTGCACAGACGATTTCCCCAAGTACACCGAGAGTCTTGATGCATCCCCGAACATCCACAGAATTTGGAAGACTCTCAGGACGGTAATTTCAGGGCATTGACGAAAGAGAAGTTCGTCCGCGTAGAGAGAGATTCTGGCCATGGGGCTCTCAGGTCACCGGAATCATGGAAAATCACATCTTGTCTGTTCAATTTGGCCTGGGGCTTGATGACCCGTGTGAAGAAGAGAAGGGAGAGAGGGCACCCCTAGCGAGTGCCATGCCAAATTGGGAAGGAAGAGGGAAAGGCTGTGTTCACATGTACTTTAGACCATGGGGAAAAATGGTAGATGGGATAAAGCAAATCCATGGAAGTGCCAGCCAAATCCCATCTTTTCGAGAACTGCAAGCATAAAGGGCCAATGTACTGTGTCAAATGCTTTCCAAAAGTCAATCGAAAGCAGGGTGGCGGACCCATGCAATCTGTGAGTCTGTGCAAGGGCCACCTGCAATCTATGCAGGGTATGCCTGGTACTATGTTATGGTATAAAGCTGCTTTGATCAGTGCTAACAAAGGTGCTAACTTTCCAGATCAGTTGTGATGTGAGGACCTTCACCAGGATTTTCATTTTGATGTTAATGAAGGAGATTGGCATATAAGATTCTCAAAGATGTGATGGGTCTTCTGGCTTGGGAATTACCACAATAGTGGCCCTGCGCAGGCCACGAGGCAGCACTCCGGTGTCCCGCATCTCCTGGTATGCTGCCAGGAGGTGTGGGGCCAGAAGCAAGGATATTGCATGAAAACGTCAAGGGGGAACCCATCAGGTCCAGCTGTCTTACTTGAGGACATAGCAGAGATGGCCCTTTTGTATTAATGTTTCAGTTAGTGGCAAGTACACGTCCTCCGCTTCAGAGGGTGTGACTGCCGGTATCGGAAGGTTGGAGACAAAGGGTCAATACAGCTCTATCTGGGGAGGGGCCTGGTGCACCTAGTGGTCCTGAAAGTATCTGGCAAAGGTCTGTGCAATATCAGCACTTTGCCTAACCAGTTGTACCAGGGTGTCCCAGACCATTTTTATAATTCTGGTGTCTGTGTCCTTTTTGGCCAGGCAGAAGAGTAGTTTGCCAACTGTGTCCACCAATTCGATTGGGAAAGAAGCCAGGAGTATCTAGCCTTGCCTAGCAAGTAGGAGCAGAGACCTTCCTTAGCTGTGTGTATCAATTGCAGTCTGTCTTCTTTGGCTCCTCAATCCATTGTGCCTTCAACCACTGGAGTTACTCTTCAAGGTCTGTTGTCTCTCGTCCGCTCTCCCCTCTACCTTGAAGGCCTCCCATAAAGCTACCTTTGTCGAGACAGATGCAGAGGTAAGATCAAAGAATTACAGAATGTCATTCCTATGCAGCTCTGTCAGTCTGGTGTTCTAAAGACACCTGGCATTCAGCTGCCACTCCCCGACTCCCTTCTACCCGCGACTGAAGTGTGACCTCGACAGGGGAATGATCAGAAAGCCCTCTAGGGAGGATGCGATAACCAATGACAAAGGCGGTTTTGCTAGCTGGCTCAAATACAAAGTCTATTCTGGGCAGTAAAGGATGAACTCTGGAGGAGTATAGAGTGCTCATGCGACTTGCCTCCATACCTCTACCAGCCCCAAGGAAGCGGACCAGTTGGATAAGTAACTACGCCAGCAGGACGAAGCCTTGGGTTGTATCTAGTGTTGGGGCTATGACCGTATTGAAATCACCACCCACCACTGTTGTGCCCAGGGGAGCAGCCCTGGCAAGTGGCATATACACTGCTGAGCATCTAGTGCACTCCTTCCAATACACCGTGCAATACAACATATCAGACAAGCGGAACTGTGCGGACTGTAAGGGTCGTCGGGGGGAATGTTTTCTTCAGTAGTTAAGCCACACCCCTGGAGCCTCTGACGTAACCTGCATGAAATACACACGTGTAACCATGACGGCTAAGGAAAGTGCATTTTGTCCTCAAAAGTTGAGTCTCCTGCAACATGATAATGTCTGGGGCATGTGTTTTCACATCGAGGAGAACCACCTCCGTTTAATTTTGTCTAGTAGTCCGTTCACATTCCAAGACAGGATAGTGGGGCGTGGTGTATTGTGGTACGAGGCGTAACCCACCCCAGCCTGAGGGCCGCTGTGTAGCCAGGCACTGTAACAGCTACAACGGTTCAGACAAGAAATCCCTAAAGAAAACTAAATCATTAACAAAAGTGTATTACTCAGTGCAACGAGAAAACAGAAAACAGACTATAAAAATAATGCGGTACCCACACTGACATTTTTTTGTTACAAAGCTGTGACTATTTGTTATAAAGCAAAAATAATACAGAATCCAATACAAACATGTAATAGTTGCTCACAAAGTTACACATAACAAACATAATCATACAGATCACAGTGTAAACAAAAAACACACAGTGGCGAAGGAAAAGAATCCAAATATTTGTCCGTCTTAGAACAAGATAAAAAAATACAGCAAATGCTTCCTCTTGATTTGCTAACGGATAATGTCGACGGCATTTCGACGTCATCAATTCGATAAGTCGTCATCGGGACAACAAGTGAGATTTAAGAGCAGCCAACAAATCAAATTTGCAGCAAGGACAATGAATGAATCACAAATGAAGACCTGCTACATGAAGAGTTTGTCACAATGTGTGCATAAACTCAATGGCAATATCATTTGTAGACCAAATACACAGTATATGTGGCTGAAATTCCGAGCCCTGGGAGTCAATAGTATGGGGACCGCTTCACGACCGCTAATTTATTTACTAGTGATAGGCACACAAATAAAGTCCATCAGAGGTATTTGAGCCACAAAAAAACTACAGCAGTCTGTTGCCAGTCAGCGCATGGGGAATGCCCAGGCATACGGACGGTGTGGGGGGCTCGCTCACCCAGTAGCGGGATGGAATGGAGGGCTGACCCCTCTCATCTTAGTGTGTGCAATGTCCGTGGTCTCTGAGTCAAATGTGCGAAGTGTGTACTGTCTTGAATGGGTACAACACAGCTGACGATAACCTACCTGCCAACTCGAACAAAAATCTCATACTGAGAAGTACCTACGAGGTACTTTCGAACCCCACCCAGCCCCAAAGCTCCCCCCCCCCCCCCCCCCCCAAAAAAAAAAGCTTGTTGAGGCTGGTGCCGATGTTCTGGGGTGTTTTCACACCCCCTAATGGACGTTGGCTGTTCAAAGCCTCGCAAAAAAAGATGCAACCCACTATTTATAGTGATTTTCAGCTAGTTTTCCCTGCCACCGTGTGATATTGACTCCTCACCGGGTGACTGTGAGATGGGAGCCGATACCGTGTGTTACACGGTGGCACCGTGTAAATTGGCAGGTATGCTATGATATGAAGCAAAATAACTACCTGAAACTCTACCTACCCCCAGTGCTTAATTTGTAAAATATGAAGTGCAGGTGCTCAAATGTTTGTCGGACGACACACCTTCTTTTCTCTGGCTCCACGCACTTCCTCCACTGGCTCCACCCACTACTATATTAGCTCCACCCACATCGTCAACTGGCACTGCTAAAAGTCAGATGTAATATATACCTGATCTGAATTTCTGCAAGGGACCTGCTGACTCCTTCATTTGCCCTTCACTGTCCTCTAAGTCTGTGTGTCAGCCATGGAAGAAAGGGTCAAATTTAAAGCCCCCTCCCCCTTAAAAAAAACAGCAAACAGAGTATCAAACCTGTCCTCCCTCCCAGGCAAGGCTAACTGACAAGGACTTGAAAGGGCCGTACACAGGAGCCCCGTTGTGTCCTTCGACCTGTGATGCCGCCGCCTACCTGCATTGTCGACCCCAGGGCCACGGCACACACATTGACTCACACACTGCACAATAGTTATTGCTGTGAACTTCTCGTGATGTGTAGAGCTATATATGGTGAACAGGTGAAGGAAGATTAAATGACACCGCGCATATGCTGATGTGATGACGTAAGTGTAGCTGACCGTAACACGGAGTGTGTGCCTCTCAGGCTTCCACTGCCATTTGGGCTGGTCATTTTATCTCTTGGCCTGACTGAGGCGCTTTCTTCGCACGCGAGGATAGAGTGAAATGCTGCCCGTGTGCGTTTCCGGAGATGAAGGTGGAAGGGTGAGGTGGAGATATGCTCTGTGTTTTGTACTCTTGGCGCTAGAGCAGTGTCTAGAGTGAGAGTCTGAATCTGAGGTGTTCAGCGGCACCTCAGTAGTATTAGCCCGGTGGGCTGAGGGAGCACGGGGTTTATGAGGATTATGTGGGAGGCAGTACTGGTGGGAGGGCGGCCCTGTCAGGATAGACCATTAGTGGGCATGGAGTGATGGAGGTAATGCTCACAATGTTTTTTTGTATTATCAAGGAAGTCAGTGTAGCTGAGGGCTGTCGTGTTAGAATCCGCGTGCACCCACGCAGGAGGTCGTATTCCACAGTCCCCTGTTGCTTGCCCCCATAGACGCAGGTAGCAGCGTGCAGTGCTCCGCCTGGGTGGGCACTGGCAGGCCAGGATCGACTCAGTGTAGCCACGTGGCACGTATGCTTTCTGAGGACAGTGAGTAGCCATGATACATACGATCCTAAAGTGTGCATTCATTCTGTGTTCATTCCCAGAGAATCGAGGCACCCTTCCTGTGGCGGCGCGTGCACAGAGCTGCCAAGTCCAGGATTACAGGCGGCACATACCCAAGCAGCGGCTTATTTACAAACGTCCATCATGTTTTGAGTGCAGTAGTGCACAGCCTGCAGGCTGCGCAGCTTTATTTATCTTTTAACTGATTAGGGCAGGCTGTGCCAGGCCTGCTGCCAGGGTGGCCCTGCCTCACCTGGGTCACGGGTGACTGGTGCGGTTACTGGTGGGCGCCGGGCGGCACTGGCCAGAGCCGCCAGAGTCAGACTCGGTCACTGCCACTGGCCAGTAGTAGTAGCACTCACTGTCTACACTCACTGCTGGCAGCGGCTGCGCCGGGCCCGCGCTGCTCAGTATGTCTTGTCTAGTGTCATTCTCATTCATAGCTGTTTTTCTGGTAGTCGGTGCAGGTGGTGAGAGTGAGGCCGTGTGGCCGGGTATGCTGGGGTATGGCAAAGCAGCGAATGCGCGCGCATTGCAATCTGAAAATACCTGCGCACGCTGCTTGCCGCGCACAGCCACAGCCCCCGCAGATTGGTGAAACCAATTCAAAACAGAATCCAGCCCGGGACGCCCCGCAACATCATACTAAGGGCTGGCCGGCCACACCATCATCATCATCACCACATCAATCAAATTCAACATATTGATCAGTGAGTCGAATCGAATATCCGAGTCTGGGACCTGACTCACTATCTCACTCGGCCCACTGACTGTTAGGATAAGGCTGCTGCGCAGCTGCTTCATTAACTGATTAGGCCGCAGCGCCTCAGCGCCTGCCCTGCCAGGCCCTGCCTCACCTCCTGCTGCTGCTTAGGCTGCGCAGCTTTATTTTAACTGATGATGATTTAGGCCTACCAACCAGGCCCTGCCTCACCTGGTGCTGTTGTACTAGTATGTACTGTAACTGTAGTGTCTACTACTCCTCAACGCGGCCAACCCGTCGTCGTCCAGATCACGCTGCCTGCCTCTCTCACTCAGAGACTTTGAACAATGGTGGCCATGATCCACTCCACATCCACGATGACTCAGTGAGGTCAGGCGCGGCCGGGTATGCTGGGGCGTGGCAAAAAGCAGCGAATGCGCTCGCATTGCAATGAAAATCTGCACACGCTGCTTGCTGCCGTGCACAGCCCCAACCCCCGCAGAAGACCAAAGCCCTGCCCAGGCTCCAGTTACTAGGCAACTAACTCAGTGTGTCCGACTCCCGCCCACTGGGGAGCCGGAACTAACTTGAACATGTGACTCGTGACTCTGACTCTGACTCGTGAGCAGGCCCGGTTCTAGCGGGTGGGCCAGGCCCACCCAAAGATGAGCCTGGCCCACCCAAAGATGAGCCTGGCCCACCCAAACATGAGCCTGGCCCACCCAAACATGAGCTTTGGCCCTCGCAGTGAGGGCTTGAAGGCAGGCGCGCAACGCCATTGTGCTCAAAATGCTTCAACCCCCCCTCCCTCTCCCCCCACGGTCGTGTGTGTCAGCCCGGCTGAGACAGCTTCCCAGGCGCGCACACACACAGAGAGAGACCGTGTTAGAGATTATCGCAGCCGCACCAGAGTACTTCACAAGACCATTAACATGTTAAGACCATTTACATGTTAACGAGGCTTTGTTTATTTTTTCACCCCTTCATCTCCACTAGGGGCATGGCAAAAGGCGATCAATCCTTTCTTTGGCACTGGTAACCTTTGCCTACTGTTCTGCTGCGTGAATATTTCTTTTTCTATGCAGTGCAGGAAAAAAGAAGTTTGTTTATTCTGATTCACCTTTCCTAACCCCTGCAGCTGCTTATCACATCAGGCTGTGACACAAAGTTTGACTAATGGAGTAGGTAAGAGAATGTGTTACTATTTGTTTTTAACAATATAAGACAATAAAAAATGCCCAGATAACGCTGGTGATTAATGATCCTGCTGGAGAGCAATCATTTGTCTGTTAGTAGTTTTTAAATGCAGATGAACTGTATTTTGTATGTGGAAGCTCAGTGGGTTACTGCCATGGAGGGATGTGGGGCGCTGGTGGAAGGTGGTAGTAAAGGTATTTACGGAGAAAGAGGTTATTGGTGCGGCGCCAAAAAATAATTTCACATTAGCGCTGAAGCCAGCCCTGTCATGGACTGTCTGTTTTTGTTTATTTAATTAGCAGTCGGGTCATAAGGGCTACTGTGGAACATACTTTAAAGTGTGTGCTAATTATATTTACTGCTATATTCAATTGGGGTGGGGGCGGCGGGGAGGGGGTGGTGTGTGTGTGTGTGTGTGTGTGTGTCAGTCACAATTCGAGCCCGCAGTGGCCCACCCAAATAAATTAAGCACTGCCTACGCCGCACTTCCACCCATGAATTATCTGTCGCCCCTTTTCAAAACAGAAACCACAACTAAAACAAAAACATAGAAAGACTCAGCAAATAAGTCAGGTAGCAGAGTCGGTGGAGAAGAACAGAAAAGAGGAGAAATAATGAGGGGTGTAATTCAATTTCCTTTTCAAGTATAAGTTCTAATTTACAATTTTGAAAACTTTGAACTTCAACAATCCCACACAAAGTCTGCTATGAAACCCAAAACTGGATGCAGACAAACATATTTAGTTGGCTGATTTATCTGAAAATAAAAGCTAGGTTGCATTATGGAGAGATAAAAAAAGCTTTAATTGTTATGCATGGCATATCCCAAGTTGGCTGAAACACACTTGTGACTGTTGAACATCCTTGAAAGTATGAAAGAAAACAAATGTGGAACATACACATACAGTTTTATTTAAAACATAACAGATTAAATGCTGTGCAGAGTTTTAAGTAACTCTGTCCACTCTAGAATTTTTGGGTGAAGTCACCAAGTAAAAGTGGTTGAACCCCACTTTTGAGAACGGCTTGCTCAAGCTATGGAGTTGTTTATGGTCACATGATTGCTTCATATTTGCTCATCACTTAAATTCCAAAGGCATTCTAAAACATTGTCTCTATATTACACTGAAACCTCAACCCCTTATCAGTACTTTGGGAGAGAAAGCACCTATAGTACCTGCTGCCAGCCAATTTGCTACAATAAACTGTAGTTCACCTTTTTCAAACATAATTATATCAATATGAGAACTGTCTTGGAACCCTAACTTCTAGTCACCACACTTACACAGTTAGTATGGGTATGTAAGCTATGTAAAGCGCTCTGATACCCGTTTCTGGCCAAGTTCGCGCTAAATAAAACTCTGTAAAAAATAATAATAATAATAAGTGCAGATATTTAGCACAAAGGAGGGCACAACCTTAATCACTACTGCCAACAAATGCTTGTTTCCAAATCTCTCACTTACCTTGCTCAGATAATCATCCTTTGAACCATGGGGAAACCGTCCTCTGGCAAAAAGAGCAACATCTTACAACCCACAAAATACCCATGCCACCTTAAGATGAAGACCTTATGCTCCCACTACACGTCTTTCAAAATTCTCTTGTTTCTGTACTTAAGATCTGCGTTTTGCTTGTGCACCTTCAAAATAACCATCATAACTGACTTCTCCACTTGAAGGTTCCCATATCACCTCTGCTTCCAAGGCCAATGTCTCACCGTTCTTCGAACTGCTGTGCAACTGATATACTCTCTTGTACTGCCTTCATGGCTCAGTAACCCCTTCTTCTTTCTCATCATTAAAAATTTGAATAGGTCACAGTCTCTTTTTTCAAACAAACAACGCAAGGAAAGAAATAAATTTGCAATATTTGTCGACACGTTTCATTGATGTGTATTGTTGTTGCCCACCTTCTTCAGGACAATCTTCTGCACACAAATTCACATTGGGTTATTCACATATAACTAAATTAAGAACTCGACTTATGTCTCTGAGAAGCTTCGTGCGCTAAAAATGGTGCATTCACAAGTAGGTGTTCATTTGTTTCTAAAAGCTTGCGTATCCCTCGCAGTGGTGTGCCAAAAGTTCACAACATCCTCAATTGGCCCAAGAATGCAGGTAAACTTACTTCTTCTTGCCTCACATTTATTGCAAGGGTCTGGTAACACCTAACTTGTCACTAGCATCTAATGCTGTATTACTGAAGCAGTAATAACGCAGGTGTCCGAATAGCAATTTGAGGGGAAAATCCTCTATTAAGTGAACACTCATTAGGACATAATTGGATTTGGAGGCTTCGCTTTAGTGGTGTGAATGACAGCACCCATGTATGGACAATATTGCAATAACTCCTATTGACAACTAAAGGTTACACCAAATAAAATTAAAATAAAAGAGCAGTTGTGTCTGCCATATTAAAAACCCTTTCACTGTCCCAGGAAGAGCAGCAGCACAAGCAATTCAATTTTTCTAAGTAGCACCATTCCTGGCCTGCTGCCTTGGACAAGCGTTGGCAACACTGCTATTTACCATGGTCCACTGACATTGTGGGTGACATTGTGGGTAACATTGTGATATTGCCCATGCATGTGTAACTGTGGTGATTTATGGTTCGCCTTTGGTTAAACCGAATATGCCGACAGCCCATTACCCTTTTCCTTGGCATGCAGTCTACATCAGGAGTGGTCAAAGCTTTATATTGTAGTTGTTTCTCATTGTGGACTTTGTGTGTGTGTGTGTGTTAGTTAATCCTTGGTGTGGCTTTGCTGGCGTGCTTCCAAACCGCCGGTGGTGCAGGTAGGAGGCATCATACCATGCACGACTGTTATCTGTTGAGCAAGCACTGCAAATGAATAAGGATTTCCCACACATTTCGAGTGCAGGCTTCTTCTCAATTTGTAGAGAAGTGATTTGGATATATATATATATACACTTAAAAAACCATAGGTTTCACACATGTTATAGTTAGCTGGACATTTCACTCGAAAAAAACCAAGGAAATTCCACCGTTATAGTTAGTTCAGATAACTATAAGTTGCACGCCCGCAATCCACTGCTCATGACGTCACATATTACATCACTCATGACATGGTCAGTGGCATCACTCATGACATCACTGATGACATCATCCTTCTGATAGAGTGGCGGTTGCGCGAGTTATAGTTATCTGAACTAACTATAATGGGGGGAATTTCATTGGTTTTTTACGAGTGAAATGTCCAGCTAACTATAACATGTGTGAAACCTATGGTTTTTTAAGTGAATTTGCAAGGTTTTTTAAATGCTAATTCCTAACTATAACGTGTGTGAAACCTATGGTTTTTTACGTGAATTTGTACGTTTTTTTAAATGCTAAGTTATGTATTTATTATTTTTTTTTCAAGGTTTTTCAACGTGCGTGCACGGTGCGCGCACCGTGCGCGCACCCCGCAATTTATTTAAAAAATAATAACATGTTTTTTTCACCTTTGGGGGTCCTTCTGTGACCCCCTGACAAAGGCTAGGGGGTCAGGAACTCTCTTCCCTGCCCCCTTTTCACGTTTTCCACCTTTTTTCCACCTTTCCTTTTCAGTGCGACAGACAAAATGGCGGCCGACACTTCCTGATTTCGACCGATTCGAATGTTTACTGACATCTATCAACCAATCAGAATTTCGCTCGCGCACAGCACCGTGCGCAATAGATATTGATATGCTTTTAAATGCTATTTTCTCAGGAAATACTGAACAGATTGACACCAGACCTGCAAAAGGCACTTCCCTGACCTGAGGACTACCTCTCTGCCAAATTTCAAGTAATTCTGTTCAGCCGTTCGGGCTGTACCTTCGACTAAAGGTCCTTTGGAAAAATGCCTGGGGAAACCGTGTTTTGGGACCCCCTTGTTTCTCGGCTCCCCCTTGACGAATCACCCCGAGACTTTCAGGGTAGGAGCTGAGCGGAGCGCCCCATTAGTTTTTGAAAATTTCGCGAGGATTCGTCAACCGGTGCCAAAGTTATTCAAAATAGAATTTTGAGATTTCCTATGGAAACACGATCCTAACTATTACCGCTCACGTTGCCGCAGGCAGGAAGAAAGCAGCATGTCTCAAGCCTTTAGTCAAGCCATACGCGTTTCGAGCAATACACGCTCTTGTTCACTGGCAATGATCGAGGAAGCAGGTAAGTTTGGAACACCAGATTTATTCAATTATAAGTCCCGCCTCCATGGGCGCGCAGGCATTCTGGATACAGTAGTTTCCCTGGTATGCCTGAAGACTCCATCGTTCCTTATAGCAAGTGCACTGTTGCCTCAGTCACAAAATGTTTAATCCCGGTTGGGCAAAAGGTCCTGAAAACACCACTGGTTGCTCCCCAATGTGACCCTGTGGCACAGGCCCCCTACGTTCCTGCGAGTGTCCAAAGTCCGAACTCTCCGGATCCGCTGAGATGGCGGCGGGGCTCATCCGCGACCTGGCCGGCCGCAATAAATTAATACACAAAGGTTGCCCTTGAGGATTCACCACACACGTAGAGGTTACCGCTCACGTTGCCGCAGGCAGGAAGAAAGCAGCATGTCTCAAGCCTTTAGTCAAGCCATACGCGTTTCGAGCAATACATGCTCTTGTTCACTGGCAATGATCGAGGAAGCAGGTAAGTTTGGAACACCAGATTTATTCAATTATAAGTCCTGCCTCCATGGGCGCGCAGGCATTCTGGATACAGTAGTTTCCCTGGTATGCCTGAAGACTCCATCGTTCCTTATAGCAAGTGCACTGTTGCCTCGGTCACAAAATGTTTAATCCCGGTTGGGCAAAAGGTCCTGAAAACACCACTGGTTGCTCCCCAATGTGACCCTGTGGCACAGGCCCCCTACGTTCCTGCGAGTGTCCAAAGTCCGAACTCTCCGGATCCGCTGAGATGGCGGCGGGGCTCATCCGCGACCTGGCCGGCCGCAATAAATTAATACACAAAGGTTGCCCTTGAGGATTCACCACACACGTAGAGGTTACCGCTCACGTTGCCGCAGGCAGGAAGAAAGCAGCATGTCTCAAGCCATACGCGTTTCGAGCAATACACGCTCTTGTTCACTGGCAATGATCGAGGAAGCAGGTAAGTTTGGAACACCAGATTTATTCAATTATAAGTCCCGCCTCCTTGGGCGCGCAGGCATTCTGGATACAGTAGTTTCCCTGGTATGCCTGAAGACTCCATCGTTCCTTATAGCAAGTGCACTGTTGCCTCGGTCACAAAATTTTAATCCCGGTTGGGCAAAAGGTCCTGAAAACACCACTGGTTGCTCCCCAATGTGACCCCGTGGCACAGGCCCCCTATGTTCCTGCGAGTGTCCAAAGTCCGAACTCTCCGGATCCGCTGAGATGGCGGCGGGGCTCATCCGCGACCTGGCCGGCCGCAATAAATTAATACACAAAGGTTGCCCTTGAGGATTCATCACACATGTAGAGGTTACCGCTCACGTTGCCGCAGGCAGGAAGAAAGCAGCATGTCTCAAGCCTTTAGTCAAGCCATACGCGTTTCAAACAATACACGCTCTTGTTCACTGGCAATGATCGAGGAAGCAGGTAAGTTTGGAACACCAGATTTATTCAATTATAAGTCCCGCCTCCATGGGCGCGCAGGCATTCTGGATACAGTAGTTTCCCTGGTATGCCTGAAGACTCCATCGTTCCTTATAGCAAGTGCACTGTTGCCTCGGTCACAAAATGTTTAATCCCGGTTGGGCAAAAGGTCCTGAAAACACCACTGGTTGCTCCCCAATGTGACCCTGTGGCACAGGCCCCCTACGTTCCTGCGAGTGTCCAAAGTCCGAACTCTCCGGATCCGCTGAGATGGCGGCGGGGCTCATCCGCGACCTGGCCGGCCGCAATAAATTAATACACAAAGGTTGCCCTTGAGGATTCACCACACACGTAGAGGTTACCGCTCACGTTGCCGCAGGCAGGAAGAAAGCAGCATGTCTCAAGCCTTTAGTCAAGCCATACGCGTTTCGAGCAATACACGCTCTTGTTCACTGGCAATGATCGAGGAAGCAGGTAGGGGGCCTGTGCACAGGGTCACATTGGGGAGCAACCAGTGGTGTTTTCAGGACCTTTTGCCCAACCGGGATTAAACATTTTGTGACCGAGGCAACAGTGCACTTGCTATAAGGAACGATGGAGTCTTCAGGCATACCAGGGAAACTACTGTATCCAGAATGCCTGTGCGTCCATGGAGGCGGGACTTATAATTGAATAAATCTGGTGTTCCAAACTTACCTGCTTCCTCGATCATTGCCAGTGAACAAGAGCGTGTATTGCTCGAAACGCGTATGGCTTGACTAAAGGCTTGAGACATGCTGCTTTCTTCCTGCCTGCGGCAACGTGAGCGGTAACCTCTACGTGTGTGGTGAATCCTCAAGGGCAACCTTTGTGTATTAATATATATATATATACACTCTCTCTCGCTCACTCACCAGATGATCTACAAGGAATTGATTGCAGAAGAAAGGCAGTTTCCTTACTTAATGGAGCTGTGGTACCCATCATTGGCCATCGAGAGCGCTTTAGACCAAAAAGCAACTGTAAAAAACTCTATAATGTGCCAGCTTAAGTGCCACTTTTTCTTTTTGTTACACACGACACGCATCAAGGGAGCAGAAAACTCGGTGGTCTCACATAGGGAATGTTAAAAGGTGAACTAGCTGGTCTCTTTTCTCCATGGCATTTCTGTATGGCAGCGTAGTGAAGCCGTTGCATTAATTATCTGTCCTTGCTGAAGCGATTGTGTAGTGGCAGCCTAGCTGTGGACAGACTGTTCATCTGGATTAGAGTATATAGCAAGGGTAGGGAATACAACACTTAACTTCGCATGTAAATAATGTTGCTTCTGTCTATAGTCTTGAATCTACAAATGTCATGCAGCCTCAAAAAGCATCCTCTTTATTCATACAATTCAGCATGAAAAACGAATCTTTTACTTAAAGTTTCTGTCCCCTACCTGTTTGTTTCTTCAAGTTACCCTCTTATTTCTTTCTCATCCTTTGCATGCTTTTTCTCTCTGTGTACAACCTTCTCTAAGTAAATCCCATGTTTACCTTAATCTCTACTAATGTATTTCTGCACTTGTGCCAACAACTCATTCTAAAAATCACAACCTCTCCTATTTTAAAAGTCATACTCCTGCTACCAAACAACACCAAAACTCCTCTAGATGATCTATTAAGTATGGTTTCCAGAACTATCCCATGGTCAAATGAGTATAATTGAACATAATTTTAACCAGGTGCCTTAAGTCGTTTATAGATATCCATTTTAAAAAGCATCATTATGAAATGCCACAATACACAGGGGTCGTTATGGCAGAGGAACGACGCCCCACCGAAAAATAAGATGATAATAAAAATATTATCATTTTATTTTTCTTACTGAACCAGTGCGCGCTATATAAATACAATTGCCAGCTGCGTCTTAGTGCGGACCCATCCTGACAGAGCGTCACGTCAGCAGAAGGGAGGAGGAGCGGTGGCACTGTAAGTGCACATGACTGTTTGGCCGCCGTCTAAGGATGGCCAAACCGACATGGGCACTTATACTTCTCCAACCCAAGCTGTGTTGCACAGCCAGGTGGAAAACAGGCACTGACTCATTATGCTGGAGCGCGCGTCAGGTCAGCCAGCTCACACCAATCACTGTGCTGCTCTCATAGTGGTAAATAGTATTACCAGCATAAGAGCAGTGTCTGGATTGGCCCCTGGGTGCCCTGTGCAGTGTGCACCAGAGTCGGGAGAGGAGAACCAAGGCGGCGGCAACAGCAGCAGGTAAGTGATTTAATTTATTATTTCCCCCTTCCCTCAACACAACCCCCTCCCCAAACCCCCCGCATTCGCACACCACTTTTAAATGAGAGCAGCTGCCACTGAGATAGGTATTTCTCAGCTGCTGATCCTTTATCGTGCTTTAGAGTTCAGGAAACATTGTTTTCATTATCAGCTGTTTATATTTTTACCAGCAGAGGGCAGCAGGCGCACATAATCTGTTTGTCGAGCATTCGCGCTGCATTCTAAAAATAATTTCCAACATGTTGATTACAGTGATTGTAAATTAAAGGGACGGTCCTGATTTCTTACATACACGTTTTGGACATTTTTTTAATAACCCACCGGCTTGTGCATTTTTTTAAATGTGTGTGAGAGTAGGCAGGGCCGGATTTAGTGCTGGTGGCGCCCCCAAATGGCCTCCTTCTCCAAAGAGTCCCTTACTACCGCCCTTTAACAGTGCCCCTCAAGTCCCCATAACCACGCTCTCTCCTATGCATTTCTTCTGGTCATACCACTGTTGGCAATCAGAGCCGTTTACATCACGCACACATTATTCGGAGTCAATGAATCATTTGTGTACATCAGTGCATAGGAAATGTTACATAAGACTGAGAACTATAAGATGTAGGCGTCACATGGCACCCTAATAGGCTGGATAGTTTAAGAGTGCTCTTGGTCTGTGGTCTGGAGAAGCACAAACTCAGAATTTAAAATGTAACACCATGGTTGGGGATTGTCTTTACTAAGAAGAATTGATTTCTACCCAATAAACCAGTCTTGCAACATTAGGATAATGACGGACTGGGGGAAAGATCATAACTAGGGCTCCCTGTTTTACGTTTTTACTGATTTTTACAGATAAATACAGACAGAAAAACATTTATTTTCTTGTCTGTATTTATTTTTAAATGTGGATAAAAACGGAAATTAGGTGCGTTTTGAGTGATTCTAAATACTTTGCCATGACTGCCAGCCAATAACTGTGGATTGATAGGTAAGGGGGTTAAAAAGAAAGGAATTTTAGTAAAGAGACTTAAACAGCAGTAGATATGCACAAGGCTGATACTGAAATGTGCATATTTTCATATAACTGCATGGATTTATCTTCTGCAGGTGTTCAGTCCCCGGCCCGGATCAGATCACCACCCCGCAGAATAAAGGGAAATATCTCTCCCATTGTTCTATTGTTAGCTGGAACATTGCTGGATTAGCCTCAAAAAGGGAAACACACTGGGAAGGTCAGATTTTATTAATTCCCATGACATCATTTGTTTCCAGGAAACTTGGTGTCAGGATTTGGTTAGTTATGATGGTCACGTCTCCTATAATTTACCAGCACAGGGTTCGGTCTCTGGTAGAGCAAAGGGGGAGGCCTTTTGATATTGGTTTCTGTTAATCTCCCCATTATCGTGAGGATGTATCTGAAGGTCGGGGCCCGCTCACAGATTTTATGGTTGTGTGAGAAACAAGCCCGCAATGTTCTTCTAATTAATTATTATAATAATGTTTTTGATAACACGCGGCACCAAGTTGTGAAGGATTTAGAGGCCGCTGTAGGTGAATTGATTGCAGGGGAAAATGTTATTTTTGATTTTATTTGGGTGGGCGATTTTAACATTCCTACTTGTTCAATGTCCACCCTAGGGATATGTGGGGTTAAAAGTAATCTAGAGGAAGATGACTTGCACTTCCCTCATAATTCATATGGCGAGTCACTAAATAAAATAATGGCGGATCATGATTTAGAACTTTTGGCCTATGCCAAGAACGAATTTGGTGATACTATTCCCGCATATACCGGATGGCATGCAAATACGGTGGTTGATCATGTGTGTATCATCTAATATCACACCGCTATGTAAGGTCCCAAAGATTGAAGAAACCCTGTTGAGTGACCATAATTGTATAATTCTAGAAATTACTATTTGGGAACGCAGGCCCTCTCCCATTTCGCGTATTGTGATGAACATCGAACCCCACAGACCCAATGGTGTGAGATTAAGATGGAAAGGAGAAAAATCTGAGGTGGTTCTAAAAAGTATTGTTAAAGGGTGCATTGGGGAAATTAATGCCATCTTAAATACTGATTATGACCCAGTATGCATCTTAAGGAATTTTATGTTTATTAACAAAGTTATTGACACTATGTTTACAAAAATTAGCTCGGGGAAAACTGTTCACAATAAGGGGTGGTTTGATCACACCTGTACTGTAATGCTTACCGAACTAAAGCAGGCCTTAGCAGCTAGGCCGAGAGATAAGAAAGCGGTAATCCAACTGAGATCTGATTATAAATTAGCCCTTAAGCACAGGAAGGTAGAGTTACAACAAGAGGCCTGGGAAAAGCTGACAGAGGCGGCGGAAACTTCTAACTGTGCGTTATTTGGGGCAACAGTTAATTCCCCTTTTCTTAAAGACGATATGGCCCCTGAACTTACATCTAATGTTTCCAGTGAGGCATGGGTAGCTCACTTTTCCACTATATTTAAGTCTGACAACCCCCACTGTGTTAATGATAGTTCCTGGCCTATAGTCCCTCTGGATTTCACGATTGCCGAGGTCGAACAAGGCATTAGTGCTAGCAAAGGGGGGAAGGCCCAGGGGCCGGATGGGGGTTCCCATCGATGTATATAAAACTGTCCCGATGCTGTGGAGCACCGTGTTAACTATTGTATTTAATGCTGCCGTGAGCAACGGTGTTCCATCGACCTGGGGGGAATCCATTATAGTCCCGATCTTTAAGAAGGGGGATAGGGGGGATGCAAAAAATTACCGCCCTATTTCCTTATTAGATTCCTCTGTCAAAATTATGAGCAGGATACTGCTGGTAAGGCTGGAAGAATGGGCAGAGGAGAAAGGCATCATGGCTAGCACTCAGTATGGCTTTAGGAGAGGGCGAGGAACACTAGATCAGTGTTTAAACTTAGATTTGCTTATTGGGAAGTATACCCAGGCTAAACAGGGTTCTCTCTACCTCTGCTTTGCAGATCTAAGTAGTGCTTTCGACTTGGTGGATCACTCCATTCTTTGGGCGAAGCTGCTTGAACTTGGAGCCCCGGAAGGCATCATTTTCTTTTTAGCCCGGCTGTATGATAACATTCAAACTAGTGTCCGCTACGGCGTAAATGGGGAATGCACTCCTACATTTAAGGTTAGGAGTGGTATAAGACAAGGTTTTGTCCTTGCACCCTTGCTTTTTACACTTTTTATCAATGAGGTAGATACAGTTTTAAAAACAATCAGTGCCGATGCTCCACAGGTCAATGGCCTTGACGTGCCGGTATTGTTATATGCGGACGATGCCGTGTTACTGTCCAGGACCCCCATCGGCCTCCAACGTTTGATTGACAGGTTCTCCGTTTTTATCAGGGATAGGAAACTGCTTATAAACAAAACTAAAACTTATACTATGATCTGTGGGGGTGGCCGCAGGAGATCCCCCTCCTTTTTCATTGATGAACAGAAAGTGCTTCAAGTTGACAAATTCTGTTACCTGGGAATCACCTATGCCAGAGACCGAACCTGGGCACATGAAATTACCAATGTGCGGGCCAAAATGGCCAAAAGCGCCCATGGGGTTTTTAGATTTGTGGCTAAGATAGGCGACAGACGCATCAGGGATATGTTGCAGATTTATCAATCGCGATGTGTATCAATTGCCTTATATGGGGCTGGGGTCTGGGGACACTGTTCTAATGGCTGCCTGCAAATTGAGGAAAATATTTTTCTCAAAAAACTTTTGTGTTTACCAAATTCTGCCCCAAATGATTTAACCCACAGAGAATAAGGGATCAATTACCTGTAAGACTTGATATCTTTGAGACCGTTAATGTTATGGCGCTCGATCTGGCAAAAGGAGGAGACAGTCCTGAATAGATCTGTAATTAACGACTGTCTCTCTCTGGATAACCATTCTAAGATCCCTTGGTTAAAATACATAATATACAGTTTCCTGGAAATCTTTGATATAAATATTTTGGTTGACCCATATGCTGCTGTGGCAATGTCAAAACTTGAGATGAAGAGCATATTCATGAACTACAAGGCAAAGAGGCGGGTGAGTGGCAGTGGTTTACTGTCCACCTGCATGTTTTATAATAAATTTGTGGGTAACGAGGGATTTCAACCATATTTAAGTCAGGTGACCAGACCCTCGCATAGATTTGTCCTTACTAGGTTGAGTCTCGGGCTAGTACATCATTTGGTGGCCTTCCCGTCTCCTAAAAAACACCCGGTTGGCCCTTGTCCCTGTGACGGTCAATCTAAACAATGCACTTTGCACTTTCTTTTGCTATGTAACATCTATAGGAATTTCCGCATTGTTTATTTAAAACCGATCCTTGTAAAATATGGAGTCCATACTGTTAACGATGCTATGAAACTACTTTTTAATATGCATAATTTGGATGTTTGCTTTTTTACTGCTACCTTTTTATACAAATCAATTGATGTCAGGAAAAGTATGATGTTTTAAAATTTTGTGTGTCAAATGAATTAATTACCCCTGCATTTTTGCTTGCTTATGTATGCATGTTATTTCGTGCTTTTATGGTCATTTTTGATATGTACCGAATAAAGCTTTATGAAATGAAATGAAAATTAATCTACAAATGTCATGCAGCCTCAAAAAGCATCCTCTTTATTCATACAATTCAGCAAGAAAAACTAATCTTTTACGTAAAGTTTCTGTCCCCTACCTGTTTGTTTCTTCAAGTTACCCTCTTATTCCTTTCTCATTCTTTGCATGCTTTTTCTCTCTGGGTACAACCTTCTCTAAGTAAATCCCATGTTTACCTTAATCTCTACTAATGTATTTCTGCACTTGTGCCAACAACTCATTCTAAAAATCACAGCCTCTCCTATTTTAAAAGTCATACTCCTGCTACCAAACAACACCTAAACTCCTCTAGATGATCTATTAAGTATGGTGTCCAGAACTATCCCATGGTCAAATGAGTATAATTAAACATAATTTTAACCAGGTGCCTTAAGTCGTTTATAGATATCCATTTTAAAAAGCATCATTATGAAATGCCACAATACACAGGGACCGTTATGGCAGAGGAGCGACGCCCCACCGAAAAATAAGATGATAATAAAAATACTATAATTTTATTTTTCTTACTGAACCAGTGAGCGCTATATAAATACAATTTCCAGCTGCGTCTTAGGGCGGAGCCATCCTGACAGAGCGTCACGTCAGCAGAAGGGAGGAGGAGCGGTGGCACTGTAAGTGCACATGACTGTTTGGCCGCCGTCTAAGGATGGCCAAACCGACATGGGCACTTATACTTCTCCAACCCGAGCTGTGTTGCACAGCCAGGTGGAAAACAGGCACTGACTCATTATGCTGGAGCAAGCGTGAGGTCAGCCAGCTCACACCAATCACTGTGCTGCTCTCATGGTGGTAAATAGTATGACCAGCATAAGAGCAGTGTCTGGATTGGCCCCTGGGTGCCCGGTGCAGTGTGCACCAGAGTCGGAAAAGGAGAACCAAGGCGGCGGCAACAGCAGCAGGTAAGCGATTTAATTTATTATTTCCCCCTTCCCTCAACACAACCCCCTCCCCAAACCCCCCGCATTCGCACATCACTTTTAAATGAGTGCAGCTGCCACTGAGATGGGCATTTCTTAGCTGCTGATCCTTTATCGTGCTTTAGAGTCCAGGAAACATTGTTTTCATTATCAGCTATTTATATTTTTACCAGCAGAGGGCAGCAGGCGCACATAATCTGTTTGTCGAGCATTCGCGCTGCATTCTAAAAATAATTTCCAACATGTTGATTACAGTGATTGTAAATTAAAGGGACGGTCCTGATTTCTTACATACACGTTTTGGACATTTTTTTAATAACCCACCGGCTTGTGCATTTTTTAAAATGTGTGTGAGAGTAGGCGGGCCGGATTTAGTGCTGGGGGCGCCCTCAAATGGCCTCCTTCTCCAAAGAGTCCCTTACTACCGCCCTTCAACAGTGCCCCTCAAGTCCCCATAACCGCGCTCTCTCCTATGCATTTCTTCTGGTCATACCACTGTTGGCAATCAGAGCCGTTTACATCACGCACACATTATTCGGAGTCAATGAATCATTTGTGTGCACATCAGTGCACAGGAAATGTTACTCAAGACAGAGAACTACAAGATGTAGGCGTCACATGGCACCCTAATAGGCTGGATAGTTTAAGAGTGCTCTTGGTCTGTGGTCTGGGGAACCACAAACTCAGAATTTAAAATGTAACACCATGGTTGGGGATTGTCTTTACTAAGAAGAATTGATTTCTACCCAAATAAACCAGTTTTGCAACATTAGGATAATGACGGACTGGGGGAAAGATAATAACTAGGGCTCCCTGTTTTACGTTTTTACTGATTTTTACAGATAAATACAGACAGAAAAACATTTATTTTCTTGTCTGTATTTATTTTTAAAGGTGGATAAAAACGGAAATTAGGTGCGTTTTGAGTGATTCTAAATACTTTGCCATGACTGCCAGCCAATAACTGTGGATTGATAGGTAAGGGGTTAAAAAAGAAAGTAATTTTAGTAAAGAGACTTAAACAGCAGTAGATATGCACAAGGCTGATACTGAAATGTGCATATTTTCATATAACTGCATTGATTTATCTTCTGCAGGTGTTCAGTCCCCGGCCCGGATCAGATCACCACCCCGCAGAATAAAGGGAAATATCTCTCCCATTGTTCTATTGTTAGCTGGAACATTGCTGGATTAGCCTCAAAAGGGGACACACTGGGAAGGTCAGATTTTATTAATTCCCATGACATCATTTGTTTCCAGGAAACTTGGTGTCAGGATTTGGTTAGTTATGATGGTCACGTCTCCTATAATTTACCAGCACAGGGTTCGGTCTCTGGTAGAGCAAAGGGAGGCCTTTTGATATTGGTTTCTGTTAATCTCCCCATTATCGTGAGGAGGTACCTGAAGGTCGGGGCCCACTCACAGATTTTATGGTTGTATGAGAAACCAGCCCGCAATGTTCTAATAATTAATTATTATAATAATGTTTTTGATAACACGCGGCACCAAGTTGTGAAGGATTTAGAGGCCGCTGTAGGTGAATTGATTGCAGGGGAAAATGTTATTTTTGATTTTATTTGGGTGGGCGATTTTAACATTCCTACTTGTTCAATGTCCACCCTAGGGATATGTGGGGTTAAAAGTAATCTAGAGGAAGATGACTTGCACTTCCCTCATAATTCATATGGCGAGTCACTAAATAAAATAATGGCGGATCATGATTTAGAACTTTTGGCCTATGCCAAGAACGAACTTGGTGATACTATTCCCGCATATACCGGACGGCATGCAAATACGGTGATTGATCATGTGTGTATCATCTAATATCACACCGCTATGTAAGGTCCCAAAGATTGAAGAAACCCTGTTGAGTGACCATAATTGTATAATTCTAGAAATTACTATTTGGGAACGCAGGACCTCTCCCATTTCGCGTATTGTGATGAACATCGAACGCCACAGACCCAATGGTGTGAGATTAAGATGGAAAGGAGAAAAATCTGAGGTGGTTCTAAAAAGTATTGTTAAAGGGTGCATTGGGGAAATTAATGCCATCTTAAATACTGATTATGACCCAGTATGCATCTTAAGGAATTTTATGTTTATTAACAAAGTTATTGACACTATGTTTACAAAAATTGGCTGGGGGAAAACTGTTCACAATAAGGGGTGGTTTGATCACACCTCTACTGTAATGCTTACCGAACTAAAGCAGGTCTTAGCAGCTAGGCCGAGAGATAAGAAAGCGGTAATCCAACTGAGATCTGATTATAAATTAGCACTTAAGCACAGGAAGGTAGAGTTACAACAAGAGGCCTGGGAAAAGCTGACAGAGGCGGCGGAAACTTCTAACTGTGCGTTATTTTGGGCAACAGTTAATTCCCCTTTTCTTAAAGACGATATGGCCCCTGAACTTACATCTAATGTTTCCAGTGAGGCATGGGTAGCTCACTTTTCCACTATATTTAAGTCTGACAACCCCCACTGTGTTAATGATAGTTCCTGGCCTATAGTCCCTCTGGATTTCACGATTGCCGAGGTCGAACAAGGCATTAGTGCTAGCAAAGGGGGGAAGGCCCAGGGGCCGGATGGGGTTCCCATCGATGTATATAAAACTGTCCCGATGCTGTGGAGCCCCGTGTTAACTATTGTATTTAATGCTGCCATGAGCAACGGTGTTCCATCGACCTGGGGGGAATCCATTATAATCCCGATCTATAAGAAGGGGGATAGGGGGGGTGGGAAAAATTACCGCCCTATTTCCTTATTAGATTCCTCTGTCAAAATTATGAGCAGGATACTGCTGGTAAGGCTGGAAGAATGGTCCGAGGACAAAGGTATCATGGCCAGCACTCAGTATGGCTTTAGGAGAGGGCGAGGAACACTAGATCAGTGTTTAAACTTAGATTTGCTTATTGGGAAGTATACCCAGGCTAAACAGGGTTCTCTCTACCTCTGCTTTGCAGATCTAAGTAGTGCTTTCGACTTGGTGGATCACTCCATTCTTTGGGCGAAGCTGCTTGAACTTGGAGCCCTGGAAGGCATCATTTTCTTTTTAGCCCGGCTGTATGATAACATTCAAACTAGTGTCCGCTACGGCGTAAATGGGGAATGCACTCCTACATTTAAGGTTAGGAGTGGTATAAGACAAGGTTGTGTCCTTGCACCCCTGCTTTTTACACTTTTTATCAATGAGGTAGATACAGTTTTAAAAACAATCAGTGCCGATGCTCCACAGGTCAATGGCCTTGACGTGCCGGTATTGTTATATGCGGACGATGCCGTGTTACTGTCCAGGACCCCCATCGGCCTCCAACGTTTGATTGATAGGTTCTCCATTTTTATCAGGGATAGGAAACTGCTTATAAACAAAACTAAAACTTATACTATGATCTGTGGGGGGTGGCCGCAGGAGATCCCCCTCCTTTTTCCTTGATGGACAGAAAGTGCTTCAAGTTGACAAATTCTGTTACCTGGGAATCACCTATGCCAGAGACCGAACCTGGGCACATGAAATTACCAATGTGCGGGCCAAAATGGCCAAAAGCGCCCATGGGGTTTTTAGATTTGCGGCTAAGATAGGCGACAGACGCATCAGGGATATGTTGCAGATTTATCAATCACGATGTGTATCAATTGCCTTATATGGGGCTGGGGGCTGGGGACACTGTTCTAATGGCTGCCTGCAAATTGAGGAAAATATTTTTCTCAAAAAACTTTTGTGTTTACCAAATTCTGCCCCAAATAATTTAACCCACAGAGAATTAGGGATCAATTATTTGTGAGACTTGATATCTTTGAGACCGTTAATGTTATGGCGCTCGATCTGGCAAAAGGAGGAGACAGGCCTGAATAGATCTGTAATTAACGACTGTCTCTCTCTGGATAACCATTCTAAGATCCCTTGGTTAAAATACATAATATACAGTTTCCTGGAAATCTTTGATATAAATATTTTGGTTGACCCATATGCTGCCGTAGCAATGTCAAAACTTGAGATGAAGAGCATATTCATGAACTACAAGGCAAAGAGGCGGGTGAGTGGCAATGGTTTACTGTCCACCTGCATGTTTTATAATAAATTTGTGGGTAACGAGGGATTTCAACCATATTTAAGTCAGGTGACCAGACCCTCGCATAGATTTGTCCTTACTAGGTTGAGTCTCGGGCTAGTACATCATTTGGTGGCCTTCCCGTCTCCTAAAAAACACCCGGTTGGCCCTTGTCCCTGTGACGGTCAATCTAAACAATGCACTTTGCACTTTCTTTTGCTATGTAACATCTATAGGAATTTCCGCATTGTTTATTTAAAACCGATCCTTGTAAAATATGGAGTCCGTACTGTTAACGATGCTATGAAACTACTTTTTAATATGCATAATCTCGAGGTTTGCTTTTTTACTGCTACCTTTTTATACAAATCAATTGATGTTAGGAAAAGTATGATGTTTTAAAATTTTGTGTGTCAAATGAATTAATTACCCCTGCATTTTTGCTTGCTTATGTATGCATGTTATTTTGTGCTTTTATGGGCATTTTTTATTTGTACCGAATAAAGCTTTATGAAATGAAATGAAAATGAATCTACAAATGTCATGCAGCCTCAAAAAGCATCCTCTTTATTCATACAATTCAGCATGAAAAACTAATCTTTTAAGTAAAGTTTCTGTCCCCTACCTGTTTGTTTCTTCAAGTTACCCTCTTATTCCTTTCTCATCCTTTGCATGCTTTTTCTCTCTGGGTACAACCTTCTCTAAGTAAATCCCATGTTTACCTTAATCTCTACTAATGTATTTCTGCACTTGTGCCAACAACTCATTCTAAAAATCACAGCCTCTCCTATTTTAAAAGTCATACTCCTGCTACCAAACAACACCTAAACTCCTCTAGATGATCTATTAAGTATGGTTTCCAGAACTATCCCATGGTCAAATGAGTATAATTAAACATAATTTTAACTAGGTGCCTATAGATATCCATTTTAAAAAGCATCATTATGAAATGCCACAATACACAGGGGCCGTTATGGCAGAGGAGCGACGCCCTACCGAAAAATAAGATCATAATAAAAATATTATCATTTTATTTTTCTTACTGAACCAGTGAGCGCTATATAAATACAATTGCCAGCTGCGTCTTAGGGCGGAGCCATCCTGACAGAGCGTCACGTCAGCAGAAGGGAGGAGGAGCGGTGGCACTGTAAGTGCACATGATGGTTTGGCCGCCGTCTAAGGATGGCCAAACCGACATGGGCACTTATACTTCTCCAACCCGAGCTGTGTTGCACAGCCAGGTGGAAAACAGGCACTGACTCATTATGCTGGAGCGAGCGTCAAGTCAGCCAGCTCACACCAATCACTGTGCTGCTCTCATGGTGGTAAATAGTATTACCAGCTTAAGAGCAGTGTCTGGATTGGCCCCTGGGAGCCCTGTGCAGTGTGCACCAGAGTCGGGCGAGGAGAACCAAGGCGACGGCGGCAACAGCAGCAGGTAAGTGATTTAATTTATTATTTCCCCCTTCCCTCAACACAACCCCTCCCCCTAAACCCCCCTTATTCGCACACCACTTTTAAATAAGAGCAGCTCCCACTGAGATAGGTATTTCTTAGCTGCTGATCCTTTATCGTGCTTTAGAGTCCAGGAAACATTGTTTTCATTATCAGCTATTTATATTTTTACCAGCAGAGGGCAGCAGGCGCACATAATCTGTTTGGCGAGAATTCTTGTTGCATTCTAAAAAGAATTTCCAACATGTTGATTACAGTGATTGTAAATTAAAGGGACGGTCCTGATTTCTTACATACACGTTTTGGACATTTTTTTAATAACCCACCGGCTTGTGCATTTTTTAAAATGTGTGTGAGAGTAGGCAGGGCCGGATTTAGTGCTGGGGGCGCCCCCAAATGGCCTCCTTCTCCAAAGAGTCCCTTACTACCGCCCTTTAACAGTGCCCCTCAAGTCCCCATAACCACTCTCTCCTATGCATTTCTTTTGGTCATACCACTGTTGGCAATCAGAGCCGTTTACATCACGCACACATTATTCGGAGTCAATGAATCATTTGTGTATCAGTGCATAGGAAATGTTACATAAGACCGAGAACTACAAGATGTAGGCGTCACATGGCACCCTAATAGGCTGGATAGTTTAAGAGTGCTCTTGGTCTGTGGTCTGGGGAACCACAAACTCAGAATTTAAAATGTAACACCATGGTTGGGGATTGTCTTTACTAAGAAGAACTGATTTCTACCCAAATAAACCAATTTTGCAACATTAGGATAATGAAGGACTGGGGGAAAGATCATAACTAGGGCTCCCTGATTTACGTTTTTACTGATTTTTACAGATAAATACAGACAGAAAACCATTTATTTTCTTGTCTGTATTTATTTTTAAATGTGGATAAAAACGGAAATTAGGTGCGTTTTTGAGTGATTCTAAATACACTTTGCCATGACTGCCAGCCAATAACTGTGGATTGATAGGTAAGGGGGTTAAAAAAGAAAGGAATTTAAGTAAAGCGGCTTAAACAGCAGTAGATGTGCACAAGGCTGATACTGAAATGTGCATATTTTCATATAACTGCATTGATTTATCTCCTGCGGCTGTTCATATCACTGAAACCTGGCAGGCATTCAAGCATGACTGCATATTTATTGGTTAAATAAAGGTAGAAATATACGTTTCAGCTTTATTTTTTTCACAAAACCCATATTAAATATAGAGAAATAGAGACTAAGTTGACAAAAAAATTTATATGGATAAATACAGACGGAAATGTAAAAAAAAAAACAGGAGACCTAATCATAACTCGCTAGCCTATACCATGCACTTTGCATGCAGCTCTTTACTGACAGGTAATAAATAGCCCACTGTTCTATATTAGTCTTTTTTTAACCTATTAAATGCAAGTAACAATAGGTTATCTCTGACAAAAGCAGTAACCCTCTGAACTGTTTATATTCTATGCACTTCTGTGATCTGCATAGTTCACAGTCTTGGTAGCAGGCATATTAACCTTCTGCACTCATTTATGAGGAGTCAAAACTTTCACTTGACAAAACTCTGATCTCTCCCCGGCAGCAGCATTAACCACCAGAATTATCTGGACATTTTTATTGTGTGGAATATTGCTGGAGGCACGGAAGGCTGCAGCAAGTGCTTTTAACTCCATAATATATTTGAAAAAGGTGGACCAGGTGAACCACCCCAGAGCCCGCCCTGTACCCTGGCATCAGCACAGGGACGCAGCGAGACCCGACCTTCAGTTGGGGACTAGGGGGTGGCTAACACTTCCACACTTCCAGTCAGTGGTGTGGGACAAGCAATCCAAGCAATGTAGGCAGAAATATCATTATAGTCAATTTGAAGGCCAGAAGGGGAAAACTGCATATTGAACAAACACAGCCTTATAATGATTGACAGACTGGAGTCCATATTTATCCCTGGATTCCAAGCTTGGGATAAGCTGTTTGGTGGGGGGCTACTTGCTGAGGCCATATTGCTGATGAGTGGTGTGTGATCCTTTCACGGCATATGAATATTTTGCTTGTGACCGGTTTGTTTTGCTGTGCTTTGATATTATACATTATTTGATTGCTTGAGACATTGTCCAATTGAGTGTGAATCAAAGCCCGATATGTTTTCATACTTAAGTATGATTTGTGCATCATCTGCTTAACACGAGCACTTGAGAAGAAGATTGAAGAAGATTAGGTCCAATTGAGAGCTACAGTAAATGTGAAAGAGAGGTTAAAGCTGTTTGGTACATTATTTGTGATTTGAATGGAGCTAACCTGAAGGCAGGAGTGAGATGATTGTCTGTCTGTTAAAAAAGATGCAATCTGCAAGCCCCGCCCCGGCTCATATGCAGAAGATAGAAATTCACGTAAGCGCTCCTGCTGAGAGGAGCTTCTGAGTAGTCCTCATGTGCTACTGTTATTTGGTGGGTATTATGGATGAGACTCTCATCTCTGTTGTTGAGGATGAGCGGGATCGTTTAGGTGAGGTCAGCCTTTTGTCTTCATCCTGATCACTGTTCAGTGTGGCTGGTGATAAGCCCGTTGCAGAAGGTTCACACCTCTTAATGCCTCTATTGGGGGTCCTCCAGGCTAGAGAATACTATACTGAGGGGACCATCTGTCTACACAAAGGCTGTGTCTGTAGAACAGCCTGGAGAGGACACTTGACAGATGAACTGTTCTAAACCCTTTCTGGGATAGCAGAGACTCCACATTCCTCATCTGCTTTAACTGTACAAAAGTGGAAGCTACTTGCATCCTTGTTGCTCTAGTTCCAACTCCTCTCGCCAAGAAAGGGAGCATTATGCAACATACTCCAAGGACTGATGCACAACCACAGCTAGTGTCTGTGTGACAGCCAGCATCCCAGAGGAGAGGGTACATCATCTGGAGTCTTTACTTGCTGGAAGAGTTGTACTCCTGACCTGTCCTCTGCAGCTGCAGAACTCCCCCGTCAGTTAACCTAAGTCTCAGTTCAGGCCCCGTATCACCTCATCACAGCAGTTTGGCTAAGCCTGTTACAGGCTGGCCAGTCAGGAGAGGCTGCTAGAAGACGGGAGTTTGGCTCACAGAAAAGAAAGTCCTCTAACTTCTTTTCTAGATTAGTTATGATAAATTCAACAGCGGCAAGTTGTTGGTTTATCATTACCAAGCTTTCAAGTCCTTGGAATATTATTTAAGCTCATTCCAGTCAGTAGTTGCACCGTATTAGAGTATGCCCATGTTAGCCTATGGATCTAAAAAGTGCTACAGGTGGGAAAAACGAAATTGGTAGTTTTTCCCTCACCGAGGCATATAAAATATCTTTTTAAATTCCCCTGCTTATTTTTACATGGGACTCTACCCTGGGGGCACCTGGGTAGTTTTAGGGGTGACTTGTATGTAAAAATAAGGTTGTTTAATACTTTGGAAGTATTTTTAAATTCAAAGTCTAATTTCAATTCAAAAGCAGCTTGCAAAGCAGGGCTGACTTTTAAAAGGACAGCAGCCAACACAGCAGTGCACACGTAAGTACCTCAAAGCTGCTAGGCCTCCAAACTTACATACGCTACCATATGCTAGGGACTTACATGTATGGACTTACATGTATGTTGTCAGAGCAATTTGTAATTACACCTAATGACCATATACCTTTTTAATCAGAGCACTGGCCCAGGGCCTGACTAACAGAGCCCAGTGCACAGTCCGAGTCAGTGACCACCATTATCAGTCACAAAATGGGGGTGATCGGGGCAAAAAGGATGGCTGTCTCACAATTATCAAAGATGATCCCGCAACAAAATGTCAGACTTTTGGGACATGTTGAAAGTTACTTTCCTAAAGCCGAGAGAGCCATTGAAGGTTGGAGCCAGATGTTGATGTCTGGCTCTGGAAGAAGTCCTTTTAGGACTTCAGGCCAAGTCTTCATGTGGCTTTTGCCACCCACACCCTTATTGCAGTCACCAAGCCCCGCCCCTTCATCTAAGGTGCAGCGTAAAACCAGGAAACCTGGTTTCAAACACTTTTCACCTGCTTGAAAAAATCTGCCTTACTCTAGGCAATTACCTTATTTCACTGCATCTCCTTTTCTTCTTTCATCACTTTTAAGAGTAAGTAAAAAGAACACTCAAGTTAGGGTGTGCACTCTCCAAAAACGTCTCTATTATGCTTCAATAGACGTTAATGTTGCTCCATATGTTCCAAAAACCTAAGCAGGGTTCACATGACAACTGACTTGACTCTTGGATCACTCATAGCCAGGGTCACAGGAATTATGCAGCAGAGGACGACCAAATTATGCAGCAGGATCGACTAAATTGTGCGGCAGGATTGACTAAATTATGCGGCAAGAAAAGGCAGATTATGCAACATAATGCATCGCATTTTGTGATAGTATTACTTCATTATTTTATCATTTTTACACATGGTACCACTGTCTCTGAAAATGTCACCTTATTAATACAAATTTAACACCTGAATACAGCAATAAGACACTGAAAGAGGATCAATCAAACTTTGTGAAGGGCCTTCTAGTCAGCTTGAGCTAGAAATTTTTTTTTGTTATCTGCAGATTCTGCAGCAGAGAAATCCATAATTATGCAAAAAAACACTGCAGCCATTGAATTCCATAATTCCAGTGGTCCTGCTACTAGCATCATCATAGCACGCATGAATGTTTTAAAGTTTAAATTTGAAACTATGACTTCTGATGAATGTCAATCAATGCAGAAATGTGTTTTAGTGTACTGCAGTAAAACGCTTCCAAGTTCAAAGGAATATACTTTTTGAAATTTGAGACTTTAGCACATGTGGATATGACAAATTATATACCAAGCAGAGGGCACAGTTCTGGTTTTGGAGCTTAAAGGCAAACCACACCATTGGCTGGGCTCTGGCTAGCGCTGCTTATTAACGTGCTGCTTGCCCACCTTTGTATTGTTCCTGAAATCCATTCTCCCACTATGTCAAAAGTCCTTAACAAGCGGGGACAACATGCAGTGCTTAACTTGAGCCGGTGGTTGAGCACAAGCACTTAATCATCAACACCGGCGCTTTTCATGAGCACCAGTTAAGAACACATTCATTTACAGCAGTGGTTCCCAAACTGTGCGCCGTGGCTTCCTGGAGAGCCGTCAAACCTAGACAGGGGAGCCGCTCACCTAGCACTTTAATGCATTTAATGTCGAAGGGTCTGTTGGCTTCAGTTAAACTAATTGGACTTAAACGCATGGTGTTGATGATTTCTAAGTGACATGCCTAAAGCTGTAAACGTAGTGCTTAATTGATGGCCTGTCGAAGGAGATGACCTCCATATTTCACTGGATCCGCAAGTTCCAACACTCCCAAAGTAAGCGGAAGTTTCATTTTTTCCAAATGCATTTTACACAATTGCAAGTTATCAGGAGAGTACAGTTGTCCTGTCTATTAAACACATCAAGTATTATTAAGTATTGACATTTGTACTTGAACCATAGGTACTTCTAGTACACTTCTTTCAGTACACACATTTCCACACAGGCCCTGCTCTCTCCTTAAGCACAGGGAAGTTACATTTGGAAGCAAGAAAGAGGGAATTTGAAAACAAATCTGAGAAATGTATTTGGCTTGTATATATTTGGATGCAATTTTAGGGAGGAGACAGCAAAAATAAAGCTGTATATGGTTAAAAAAATAGTGAGTCACCCTGCCGAGACAGGTGTGTTACACGTATGACATGGGTAGAAATGAAAGTTCATGCAAATATTCTTCAAACGCAGAAACACTTTGGTAATAGGGCCTATATGCATAGGGGTGCTATCTAGCACTGTAAGTGGGATGAACAATGTTTGAGAGCGTTCTCTAAAAAAAAAAAAAAGGCACCACCTTAGTAATACGAAACACCCTGCGTATATGACTATAATAATACCTTCATCAGCTTCATCCGAATTATTTTCAGGGTTTACATCCCACCTACTGTCCCAAAAAAATAACAGTGGGGAGCCAGGGTCATTGGCCAATGGGTCAAGGGAGCCACAGGTCGAAATATTGTTGGGGAACCACTGATTTACAGGGAGATTAAGTGATTTGCCCAGAATCACAGGATGTTGAGCCAACACTGAGATTCAAACTGTGTTCCCCAGCTCTGAAGTCAACAGCTCTGGCCATTATGCCACGTCCTCACTCGCCAGTTTCATGGTTAGTAGTTAGTTCTATTTTAGGCAGTGCTAACAAGAGAAAAGTGCTGGTGCAAGCTGCCTCCTGCCAAGTGCCCGAGGACTTTTTTTTTTTTTTTTTACAAATTAACCACTGAGAGCAGGGGGGTGATTGCAATTAAAAAACACAAAGAATCGTAAACTGCTAAAAGGTCTTTAGAAGACCTGCAAAATGCACTGGATGAAACAGAGTCTAAGAGGTCAGCGGCAGCCCCTGCTTAATACCTGCCCAGGGCAGTTAAAGAACTGCCTGTGTACTTACCAGTCCTGGCTGCTGCAGACGAAAGGAGGGTCGAAAGCCCTTTCAGCCCACAGGGCATTGCACGCCTGCATCAGCACAGCACAATCCTGCTCAAAGGTGTGTGGAGGGAGAAAGGAGTTGAGACCATGGCAAAATTATTCAGAAAACGCAGATTCCGAAAAGAGTCCTGCATAGGGTTGGTGAGAGCTATCCTATTTCAATTTTCTAAACACAGTGGGGCAATTCATAAAGTCATCTGTAAGTTAAACTTACAAGCAAAAAAGCTTGACTTACGAGTGCAAGAAAATCACAAAACGTGAACTTGTATACTCTTAAACTGATTTTACGGATGCGTAAATCGTGCTCGAGGAGCGAGGATGGCCTGAAAAATTTGAAGCACCCGCAAACGTGTGCTGGCTTGAACCAGTCCATTGCTACCCCGGAAACAGTCAGAGATTTAGATCTGTGAGTAGGAAGATCCGTTTCCTGGGTGACAATGTGCTGGCAATACCCCCAAAATTGTGAAAGGTGTAACGGAATGGGATTTTCCAGCGGCGGGGCTCAACGGGGTATCTTACCCTAAGATGAAGAAAAGGGGAAATTTGCATTTTTTCACATGTGCAGGTTTACACTATGCACAATTAAGGTTGTAAAGCTGTGTCCGCACAGCAGATAGCATTTTTTAAGAGAGCTCCGGAGAACCTGTGGTTAGGTTAGTTTAGGATTTCAGAAGTGCACTCGGAAATATTTATTTTTCGCTTCTTGAAATTGGCTGGCATCCTGCCTGCTCAACGCAACACCAGATTTGTCCAGTTTGGACCTCGCAACCAACTCGCCTACTCTTAATGCCCCAAAAAATGCCAAGCTGAAAGTGGCTGAGAACAAAGCTCCAAACTGAGAATTTGTGGCCCTATGCACACAGTCTAGCATCCCCTGTAGTGTTTCAAAATCAATCGGGGACCTAGTGTCTGGTGGTCGAGGATCGCACCTGGCCCATCCCCTGCGCGCTGCCCTGATTAAGAAAGATTTTGTTGGATCCTCCTGCCCCAGTAGTCTTGCATGGTGACTTATTGCTGACAAATGGCTCGCTATCCAAGGGTGGCTCTTCCCTTCGTCTCTGGCCCAAATAACAAACTTCTGCACCCTGCACTGTAGAGATGCTTTCCCTCCGTCCCAGGTTCCAGTTACTGCACAAAACTTTGCCACACACGCACGGTAGCGCTTACTGGTCCTTGGCGCCAGGGAAAACTCGCCCAGTCCCCTCAGTCGCCTTACAACATCAGCAGGAACCAGAGGTGAGGGGGGAACGGTGTCATGTTCTCTCTCGCTCTCGGCCACGCCTCCCGGAACCGGCGCCACTGAAAACGAGAGAGAGTGTCAGCTGCAATGTTCTGAACCCCTTGGATGTGTCGCGCCCTGCATTCTACGTTGTTGATTAGACAAACTGCACATTTTATGATTTCCTCTCTTTTTTTTCCACACAGAAAAGAAAAAATATTTCCACTGGTTTTCACCGCTGTTTCCATATATTGGAAATTTTTTGGGGTGGTGACAAAGGTTAAATTAACCTTAGGGAAGAGCCTCTTTGATTTTTTTTAAGCATTCAGTGGGGAAGGGGAGGGATGTAAGCTATGCAGTGCTCACCCATAAATACAAGTTCTAATAGGAGGGCTAAATTTAAATGCAGAGTTTGTCAAATATAAAAAAAACTATGCTAGAATTTCCGTTAGGAACACCAGTATTTAGCAGAAATAATAGATTATATATAATATTTTAGTCAAAATAACATCAGGCTATTCTGTAATTTAATTTCTAGCTGAGTTACAGGCAGCTAAATAAGCGTGCATTTCAATAGAAATTATTTTTAAGTGGAAGTGAATGAAGGTCTTGCTCTTGTGGAATTTTTTGCAAACAAAAAAAGTACTTCTGCTTTTCTTGCATGAATTCTACCAAATAAAAAAGGCAGGCATAGATTTGCCCATACCCATACCCATACCTGGAAAAATGAAACATGACACCGAGTGAAAACTTGATGTAGCTTAAAGATATAACAGTAACTGAAGGTGTCAAGGGTCGGATCAGGCATTGATTTCGTAGGGAATTCCTTGGCAGGCTGGAGCCATTGAAGGCCGGTTTTAAATGCCTGGGACTGCTGCTGGTACCTCTGTTGGCATTCTCCAGCTCCCTTGGGATGTTTACAGCAGGTAGCGGAGGGCTTCAAGAGAGAAAGAAAGAAAGCGAAATTATAGATTGAGATGTGTAACAACCACAGAATGGAATAGCTAAAAAGAGAGATAAAGATAAAAGGGTGAAGAAAATGTGACGCGTTACACTATTTTAGGTCTCGCCTGTGACAACGCATGCGCTCCTGCTTGTGAGAGATATTGTATACAACAAAGGGCTTGCAACCCGCCCATTGCTCAACATTTGTTGACTTTATTGTCACTCTTATTTGCTGACTTCTAATTGGCTAGCACATGCTGGCTTCACTTCCTCTTCTTTCAGCTGGAGCATGGACCAAGTACTGATTGCTTCAGCTTGATTGCTCTCCTTGAAGCACTACTTCAATTTTTTCATCCACCCTGTCATTCTTGTTAAACCTTTTTCTATTTTGACCTATTTTAGCTATGCCACACACACTTCAAACAAGTCATTTTCTCCTTTCAAATGGATATTTTTTGTGAAAACAGATGTTATCTCCTTTTATTGTGACAACTGATGTTATCTGCTTCCAAATGAATTTTCACTAAGACATGGACATGGGTGCAATTGTTTTCTTTATGTGATACGATGTTTTGCCAAATATCATATATTTCTTCTTTTTTCACACTCATAGGAAGATTACCTGATTTGCTCAAAACCACAAGGGTGTTATGCCAAGACCTAACGAGGACTGGCAAAGCCATTAGGTTGCGCCTTTGAAACCACTGGCACTTGAATTTGTCTTTGGTTCATGCTGTACAGCATGGTACTGCCAACTTTGACAACCAATTGTAGCCATGCTGTATAACAGCCTAGCTGTTGTGCAGCATGGCTCAAAATAACAATGAAAAAGGACTATGATGCACTTAAAAAAAACCATTAACCCTGCCTACGCATTAGAGCTATTTTAAGTTACTTTTATCTACGATGTGAAGCATCCATGCTGCTGTACAGCATGGCTACAAAGCATTTACAACGCCTATAGCTCTCGTAGGCGAGGCCTATCGACTGTTTTTGTTCTCAGACTGACCCTAAAGATGTCAGATCACACATGACATGAGGCCACTTAACTTTACACCTTCAGGTAACATAGCCCCCATTACATTTATTTATTCATTATGACTGTAAAATAAAAATCTAGCCACTAGAGCAAGTGAGCATTTCAGATAGAACAGGGAAATACAATACATCAAGAAAGCAAACTGGTGTAGGCAAGGGGCAGGGAGAACAGAGTTACAAGTTATACGATGACTCCATGTCATCGAGACGCAATTTAATTTTCAGCACTGAGTTTTCCTTTCACAACCAAATTCAGTCTGGGAGTTGTCATTGTATTTCAGTTCAAGTGTATTAGCTGGACTAACCACACAATTGATGAAAAGATAAGCTCTGGCACTTGCGGTACCTGAATAAATAGAGCCTTCTGGAAACTGTAGGAAATTGATTTATTGGTTGAAGGGAGTGAAACCCAACTCAATCAGCAACCGCAATTCTTGTCAGGGTGAGACACAAGTAACTCCAAATTAACCCTTTGGTAGGTTGGCCAAGTTAAGTCACACTTAACTTGGAGGCAAAGTAAAAAGTATTTATGCAGCACTTCAAACAGTATTAAAGTGAAAACGCAACATAAGAAAAGTCCCACACCAATTTAAAAAAATAGAGCATAATAAATTGACGAGAAAAGAGAAAAAAAAGATTTCAGGTCATTAGAGTGCCAAAAAACCAGACCGCCACTCATGGTTATCTGGTTGTGCGAGACTGGGTAAAAGTCACAAGTTGAGGCCGACGATGATGGAGCACAGGCTAGATACAGTGACCGGGTTAGTCCAGCTTAAAGAGTTAATTTTATAGCCAAGTGTCATGAGTTCTGTTCGCAGTGTAAGGGGACATGAGGAGCACGGAGAACATTGCAGATAGTAGTTGATATAGCACGAAGAGCACCCCGAGCGTACTGGATGGTTGTTGCTGCAGCGCAAAGATCCTGTCGGGCGTCACAGACAGTCGTTGCTGGAGCTTTGCGTTGACTGTCACTGCAAGCTGTTGATGCTATAGGGCAAAGAGCAGATCTCCTACTGCCGGGTGTCGTTGACGGTCACTGCGGTGCAAAGAGTCAGGTTGGCCAGGATTTTGCATTGGCAGGCTACGCAGACAGCAAGATATTGGCACAAATTGCCTCATGCGTGCATAGTCCAAAAGTTTGGGAATTTTTCTGTTCTATGAAGAGGAGCTCAACTGAGCCACACCAAGGGTCCAGGGCCTGAGGTGCACCTCTTAGGGGTCAGGGACTCGCTCCAGCAGAGGCCTGCAGGAGTCAGGCAGGTCCAGGCAGCAGGTCTGCTGGGCAGTTGCAGGAAGCCTTTGGAGCTTGTTTTGTCCATGTAGCACAAAAACAGGTTGCCAAACAGTTAACTCTTGGAGTCACTGCAACATGGAATGAAGGGTGTAGGTCCAGTCAACCTTTTCAGCAAGCAGGGCAGCAGGCAACAGCAACAAAGCAGCATGGCAACAGAGTGAAAGTTCTTCTGGCAGCAAAGTAGCACAGCAGTCTTTCTAAAGCATCCACAGATCCAGGAGCATACTGAAGAGTTGAGTCTGAGGGTTCAATATTTATATCTGGTTCCCACTTTGAAGTAGTAGTGGTACATTTCTTTATTCGGTTAAAACAACTATAACCACAAAAGATGCATAAAATCCAATAAAATCAATTCTGACATCTCGTCTAAGTTTAAAACCGACTACAATGAAAATTTGAGCAAAATAAATAAAATATAAAAACCGTTTTGCCATAGAAATGCGGATGGCCGCAGCGCACACAGTGCGCACTCCTAGGAGGGCGGCCCCTTAGTTCTGCATTCTGGCACATGCACCATCAGGCTAGTCTGCAGCACCCCCTGGGGGAGTCCCTCACTTCCGGCGCTTAGCCCGCATCATGTCCAGCACCTGGCGGACTGGAGCCAGGTACTTATACCTGCCCTACACAGTTGCCGCCTTCTCTGTTTCCCCGCTGGCCCCACTGTCAGGTCATGTCGCGTTGGGGATTTCCGGAGGCAGCATCAGTATTTGCAGTGAGTTCAGGGTTCTGTTGGACCCGTTACTCTTACCTCATGGCGGCTCCCCTTTGGGGACAGCTGCTCCTGCCACCTGGTGAGCTTCACATTTGCTGTGGAGAGTATGTGGTGTTGCAGCCAGCGCTGCTGCCCGGGTCCCATTGTTGGCTCTATGGCCAGGAATGCCCTGGCGTGGTGTGGTTGATGCTTCTGATGGCATGCAGCATGTGTCATTGCTCTCCTGGCCAGTGGGGTGGGCGTTTTGATCCGTGTGTTTGTTCCCAGGTGCGTGCATGTCCTTGTGACTTTGATGGTGTATCTCCCTGTTTTCCTGAAGGGGGTGTGCACAGGTCCATGGGGCACTCTGGGGCCGGGTGTGGATTTTCTCCCGTCCTTGTGTATTGCCCCACACACAGGGATGGGTGGCTGTTGCTGCACTTCGCGGCTTGCCCCTCTTCTCCTCTCTGTCATAGGGGCTTAGCTCATCAGGACATGTGCCCCTATTGGCCTGTTTCTGCTCCTCACTTTGCGCTAGCGCCCTGCGGAGTGCTGATTGGCTTACCACAAACCGCCATGTTGCAGCCGCCTCCGCTGGGAGGACTTGCTCCGTCGAGGGGGTGTGACGCTTCAAGTGCAGGGATTGATTGATAGGGGGTGGATTTTGCAGGGGCTGACACTCTGGCAGTGGGGGGGTTAAGTCAGGCATGGCGTTTTTATTGTATAGGCATGCGTCCGGTTCATTGGGCGTGCAGACGCGTGTTTGCGCGACGGCTGCTGGCTCTCAAGAGCAGGGCGTGTAGCTGTTTGTGCTGATGGGATGAAGGGTTTCTGGTTTGCCAGGCGTTGGCTGCTTCGGGCATTCCTCATGCATCTGGTTGCCCTGGTGCTTTCTCATATGGGGCGATACCTCACCTTCATGGGTGGGCCTAGGAGCCTAATTTGTTTGGCCTGTGGGTGCGATCATTGGCCACCATTTGACTTTTAGTTAGCGGAGTTGAGGTTGTGTGCAGGACTTGCTTTCTGGGAGCTTCTGACATGGGACAGTCCTGTCAAAAGAGCAGCTGTATCGTTGTTTCCTTGTTTTTACATTGGTTGGGCGAGGAGATTGTGCTGTTGCCAGATGCACACATGGGTCATCAGTCGCGTGGACCAGGTTTGTGTGTTTAGACCCTGTCTGCGCCTCAGCTTGCTTGGGTTGGAGATTGAAGGCGTAAGAGGGGTACACATTTTGCCAGATAGAACCAATACTGGTGTTCGTAGGAAGTCTGTTCCTTCATCTGTGTGTGCCCTGCAGTCAGCTTGATGTGTCCACACCCTGATCGGCGGTTCGATAGGATGGAGAGCAATTGAGTGGCGTGCTAGGTGGCTCACTGCCCCATTGTGTGCCAGGATCCCATGTGAGTTGTAATGAAAAGATGTAGGCCCTGCATGTTGAGCCTGGCCAGTCGGTCACCCTATAAGCAATTGATGGTACCGCTGTGGCTGCGGGTTAGACCACGGTAGGCCATTGTCACCCCTAAGGGCGGTACGGGCAAGTTGAGCAGCACTTTGCTCAGGATCCACACCTTTAAGGTGGGTTTTCAGTGCAGATGCCCCCGTTATAAGCACAGACGTTTCACTGATTCATGTTGGAGAGGGGTATCTTGTCAGGTTTGAAGTATGGGCTGTTCGGTAGCCCAGTGTGTGAATTGAATTTAACAATGTAGTCACTTCAATGGGAATTACTTAATGGATGACATGTTAAACTACTGTTTGTTTCGCTTAGAGCTTAATTACTTAGAATGGCATCACGCTTGGGGAGCGGCGTATTTTAGGCACGTGTTTTGGGGGTGTTGCGCCAGTTACACCTGTGCAATTGCTATGCTTCCTCATCCCGATTTAGTTTTTACGGCGACACCAGTAGCCATCTTTTGAATCTCCTGTCGACTCTCTGCGGCATGGGCTTGCCCTCTGCGACACATCGGGAAGGTTGTATACTTTGGGTTAGATCCGCGGATTGATCCTTCGACACCAGGCATGGCAGTAACTTCCTTGTATCCACCATAAAATGAGCACCCTTGCTCATCGAACTGCCGCCATGTTTGATGGTATGGTATGAGACAAGGTTAATGAGAGTAGGGTCTAAAGATGGGCGCTATGTTAACATTAAAAAATCTATTTTGAGCGTTCAGGGACCAACCCACTATGAACATCGCGATTTAGGCAACGCCTGCATGTGAGATTCACATTGCAAGTTTCACTCAAGGAACTTTGTAAAGGCTTTCGTTAGTTGGCCGCTGCCGGACCAGTGTAACAGGATTTTATTGTCCTATTTTCCTATTTTGGCTGCTTTTTGCCTGAAATCGCCTCTATTTCCATAGAAGTCAACGGGTAACCACTCCTGGTTGCATATTTAAATTTTAAGTCTCCCACTTTCCGCTCCTAGTGGAGAGGTGTATGCTTTCATTACTAACTTTGATTTATTTTTTCTGGCTGGGCACGTCAACTGTTTGCAGACCAGGGGTTTTAAGGAGCCCAAGAGTTCGCAGAGTGACCTGCTCACCATGTACCTTTCTACTGCGGCATTCAGCCCTCCCAGATGAGTATCACGCAATAGTATAGCATTGTGCCTGTCTGTATGCACTAGAGGTGAAAGTTGTTCTTTGCCAGGAGAAACAACAACTTCACCCTTTGATAAGAGGGAGGAAAGAATGAGTTGTTCTTTGATACATTTTATTATATAATACTTTCTATACAAAGTGCTTTTCCTGATTAGCGTCTCCCCGTTTGGTCGTGCAGCCCACAGCATTGGCTGGCTGGTCATTCCGCCGCTCTAGCTATTGTCTATTTCTGGATAGTCTGTTCTTTCAAGCAGGGGCGTAACACAGGCCCCCACGTCCCCTGCGGTGCGGGGGGCCCCCTGAGCTGCAGGGGGCCCCCTCGGCATAGTACTTATGCCTGAGCGCTCCGGAATAAATCTGGAGGGGGGCGCCCTCCGTGTATATTGAAGGGGTGCCCCTTGAACTTTCGTTACGCCACTGCTTTCAAGTGGGCAAGTTGTGTTCAGCACAGCCCGGTCGTACAGGTAACAGCGGGGAGGCGGTGGGGGCCGTGTAAGGGGGGATTTTGAGGGACGATGCTGAGGGAAAATTAATTATTTACTTAATTTTCCCTCTGCATCGTCCATCGAAATCCCACCTTACATGGCCCCACTGACGTTACTGTAGTATCCTGCTGGATACAGTCTAGTGTTTCCACTGCCTATGAACCCACACTAAACACCCACCCACCACAGGTGTCACCAGTCAGGTGACCCTGATAATAAAAGGGGCCGAGCGCACGTGCTCCTGGCCAGTTACTAACTATACATCCAGTGTCTGTGTGCTCATTCCTAAAGTATGTGGGCCTAGCGCCCCACCACTTTACAATGGCAACGAGTGGGTCTTATCCCACATGTGCTGTGGCTCCGCTTTCCCTGGTCCTCGGGGGGGGGGAGGGGGGGGGGGAGTGCAAAGCCGAGGAGGACGGCGAGCAACGCGCCCCAGGGTGGAGAAGAGGAAGTCGGGTGCTCACCCCGACCCAGTCGCGCCTGCCGCTGGGCACTCCTGTGGGGAAGTGCCCCGAAGAAGAGCAGACCGATTGGAGCCCACCCGCATCGGCTGCGACCCCCGCAAGTGGCGTGAAACACGCGGAGCCCACCCGCGGGGAGGAGGAGGAGGCCCGCCGGCCGAAGGTGAGCCCTGCGACGGGGAACGCGATGGACGTGACTCTGCATGATCGGAAGACAACGGGAGCCCACCCCGCTCCTTCCTCCCTGTTACAAAACGCAACATGCCCCGTGGGTGCATCGAGGCAAACGGGAGCCCACCCCACCCCGCTGCGACGACAGAGAGTACGTTGTGACCCCCTCCCCGCCGCGCAGCGTATAGAAGGTAAGGCTGCGGCAGCAGGGTGAATAGCAGAAAAGAAGTATCCGGCCCGAGGAGAGCGGCTCCAGCACCCCCCTTCCCGCGCGGCCCGGAAGACGAGGAGACCTGCTGCAGGGGGCGGAATGAACTGAAAGTAAAAGCGGAGCCCACCCGCAGCTGCTGCACCGGATCAGCGAACCCCGTCTCCTCCGCCCGCTCCCCCGCGCAGAATGTGAGCAAAGCGGAGCTGCTGCGGGCGAGGAGCGGGAATCGGCATACATGCATGGCTCACTGCCGCGCGACCAGTGCCGGTGTCAGCGCCAACCCTCCCCCTCACCCTCCCCGGGCAGCGTGCGCACAAAGGTGCTGCTGCGGGCGGGGAGAGTGAAGTCAAATAAGCGGGTGGCAGGCGGCGAAACGAAGGCGCATCTGAGGCGGATCGGAGCCTAATCGATGAAATAAGCGCGAAAAGCGCGAGGTGCCCCCTAGGCGGTCTCCACAGCTAACGGGACACCAAGCAGGGAACAACAATGTGCGCACCGCCCAAAAGTGCCAAAGAAGCGAGAAACTCACCGGGGCGGGCTGAGGGGCCAGGGAGCCTCCAGGACAGTCCAGGTGGGTCTGCAGCGGGGAGGAATCAGGCTAGGAAGGTGAAGGCAGCCCTCGCCACGAGTTGACTGCCCTCCCCCATCTGCTTCAACGAGGCTGGTGCAAAGGCTGAATCAGGAAACCAGCGAGGTTGCAGGAACAAGGAAAAACACCTTCATTGACCAATCCTATGGTATACAAAAGGCAACTGGTCTTTTGATTGTTTTCTGTTCATTCAAGCAACATTGGGATTGACTGGGCGCTGATGTCCGAAACCCTCATCATCAAAACAATTATTTTCGATCACCAGGATCCTATTAAGTGCAAAGTGCCTTACAGCATAAAAGCAGTACAAGCAACAAAAGACGATTTACAAAATACAATATACAACAGTAATTAAAACAATGCAGGGTTAAAAGACATTTTCCATAAGGTGGCCCAAAATTTGATATGCAGAGATTAAAAAATTTACATTTAAAAAGTTTAATCCATAGTGCATGCCAAAATCTGGCCAAACCAAAAACAACCACCCTGCGAGTGTCGGTAGCTAAACCAGATATGGGATTAATAGGAATTAAAAATAACTATGTACTCTACCAAGACAGTCCTAAACTTCACTGGGTCTCCAATATACCCAAGAGGACGTACAATAAGGACAGCAGCCTGAGGATACATAACTGCGACTATTAGATTCTAAACATCAGTGTCATTAAACCACTCACATTGTTGGCAACTAAGCCGCCTGGTAAGATTGTGAGCAGAACATCACTGTATTAAACTGCACACAAGAAAGTCCTTTAAGGAAGGATGGGTATATGGCAATTACAAAGGGGCATCCATTCCTGAAGGCCATCCCATGAGAAGTCGGACCGCCACGTATCGTAGTGGGGACAGCCGCCGACGTATAAGGGTCTTTTGGGTCTACTTTAGCAGAATACACTCAGGGCTCATTTAGCTTTTAATAGCATTAATAAGTCGGAGAATGCTATGTGCCCCTAGTGTTGGATTTTTATAATAAGGAGGTTTAAGTTGATAGAAACAGAGGTGACCACTGATTATCAGAAAGCAGCAGAGCAAGCCGTGACCAGGCCAAAGGTTACCTATCGGGCACTGCCAGCGAGTAGCGTCTGAGTGGAATTGTGGGAGGAGATTACTGTAACAGCTTGGGTCCCACATGCTACAAACATGTTTCTGTGCACACCCATAGGTTTACTGGCTGTAGGATACACCCCACCCGCCCAGGAAGTAGGATCAGTTAAAGCATGGGGCATATATGCCCAGCTAATTAAATATGCCTTTAAACTCTGTCATTGACTGGGCACGAGTGCTGCACTTCAAAGGCAGAGGTCGAACACGAGGCCAGGCCACCAGACGAGTCCTGCTTCAATTTTTACTCCTTTTGACACTGGGATTGGTGCTTACAAACTCCTTTCATGGTGCCGGCAGAGAAAGAGAAGAAAATGAAGAGAAGAGAAGAAAAACACAGCAAAGATTTTAATACCGTCAAAACAAGGCACTTTACTGGATGATAAACAAAAAATAAATATCCACTGAAACTGGATTACGAGTATTGGTGCAAGATAGTTGCATCAATAAAATGGTGTGCCCGGGTAAACTTAGTGGCCAGGCAAGGAAAAATGTGCTTTCATTAAAACCACTCGAACAAGAGTGCGTGCCACAGGATGCTTCACTTAAAGCTAGAGACTGCCTACCTCATGGCCAGAACCGGTGGTGCAGAGGTTGGTCACCCTGGAAAGAGGGTCAGGGGTCTCAAGGTTTTAGAAGACAATGGCTGACAAAGTTTATTGAAAACATTTTCAGATGATTTGGCAAAAGCCGTATCAGAATTTGGGGCGGTAGGCCACCCATGCTAGGGTGGGGGCACCAGCATGGCAACATAGCATCAAAAGACTAGTTTGACTCGGGTGGGTTTCCAGTCAATGAGAACTTGAAATAAAGCAGAGTGTTAGGGGTACAGTTATGGGGACCCCAGGTCCACCCTTGTCTGGGGTTAGGCTGTTGAGTCACACTGGGCATTCACTAAAGGGCATGAAACAGCCCAAAACCCTGGGGATGTGTTAACAAATGGCCAGGGCTAGGCCACACCCCCCGCGATGCAATGGTACCATCTTGCACAATACTCTACTCTCCCCGAGTCATAGGAAGTAATTATCCTTCCCAAGGGGTCGTATTTCTTGTTGGTCAGGCGGATAGCATTGCTGGGTTTCCCTGGCATGCATTGGCGCAGTTTGATAACAAAGCTGCGGCAAAGACTAGCGGGGGCAGGCCCCCACCCCACATTTGGTAATTCACCTTGGGGACAGTCGCCTCACCTCCCTGGGATGCTGCACGCTAATCAAGGCAATGAAGTCCACCATGGGTGAGATCAGCAAATTCATGGGGAACTGCGAATTACGGTAATCCGAGATATTTCCATGCAGTGTTTAGCATGAAGTCAGGCCTGGGGAGGCCATTGAACATTCTAGCAGAAGGGTAAATATTGCCAGGCGCTATTTCACTGAGCAGAGAGGTTTTGACTTCATAAGGTAGGGCCTAATCGATGCAAGCCCCACGGGGTACTTTCACAAGGATGAGGTACACCTGTCAAGAAGTCAGTATAGGCTTGTCCCTCTCGAACCTGCAGGATGCACTGGTAACAGTGGATTGCAAGTAATGAGGAGCCTGCCCTGATGGGAAACCCTGGATTTGATGCTGGCCACATCCAAGGGGTTGGCAGAGTTACAGGGTGATCCGGAGGCAGTTCGGTACACAAGGGTACCTTCTAATGGAGCACAGCAGGGGTGCTCTGTGCCAAACCCCTAGGAGTCTTTCGGCAGGACCCTGGGATGTAAGCAACGTGCCCAGTTAGTCCCTCAGGCGGTTGCAAGCCTAAGCAACCGGGGACTTGCCTGGTGACACTCCGCCCCTAAAAAGGTGTGAATAATAATCCTGGACTGGTGGTCCACGGTATTTAAAGGAAAACACTCCCCAAATAAAATTGTGGCACCAAATGGATTGGCCCACAGTGCCGTTTGGCTCCTCAGGCGGGGAGACAGCTAAGGTTACTCATCACTGCCCGCCCTTCGATCGCCCGTAAGATCACGTTGGCATATTTCATTTATGAAATAAACTTGCAGCAAACTGTTGTCCACCAAACTGTGTGTTGTCTGATTTATTTGATTAATTGTACGCAAGTAGCCATTTACAATTTTGCAGAGGAGGGTTGCCAATATCGGCACTATGCGTCTGCCCATGGCGCACGCAGTGCACCCTTCTAGGAGGGCTGCCCCTTAGTGGCTCATTCTGGCACACGCACAATCAAGCTAGGCTGCAGGACCCCCCGGGGGAGTCCTTCACTTCCAGTGCTCACCCTGTGTCATGTCTGGCACCTGGTGGGCTGGGGCCAGGTACTTAAACCTGCCCCACTCAATTGCCACTTACTTTGTTTTCCTGCTGGCCACACTGTCACCCACCCTATCCCATACCTAGCGGGCCGTCGGCGGAAGTGGCTTCATGTTCTGAGCATGTTAATTGTTTATTAGTGTTGCAGGCGGAGCTACAGGGTATTCCGGAGGCAGTTTGGTACGCAAGGACCATCTTATGGAGCCCGGCAAGGGTGCTCTATGCCTTACCACTAGGAGTGTTTACAGCAGGACCCTGGAATGTAAGCACCAGTGCACCGTTAGTCCCTCTGGTGGTTACAAGCCTGAGCAACCGGGGGCTTGCCTGGTGACCCTTCGTCCCTAAAAAGGCATGAGTAATAATCTTGGACTGATGGTCCATGGTATTTAAGGGAAAAAACTCCCCAAATAAAATTGTAGCACCGAATGGGTTGGCCCATGGTGCTGTTTGGCTTGTCAGGTAGGGAGGCAGCTTAGGTTACTCATCGCTGCCAGCCCTTGGATCGCTCGTAAGTTAACCCACCACCATGGCATATTTCATTTCTGAAATAAACCTGCAGCAAACTGTTTTACACCAAACCGTGTGTTGTGTGATATATCTGATTCATTGCGTTACGATTTTGAAGTGGAATGTTGCCGATATTGACACTAAAACCTTAACCAGCATCCGATAGCATGGAAAACAAGATATCTATCCCTGCAAACAATATTATTAATTGAAAAAATCACATAAGTTGAACTTTGAGGTACACCTCTTACCTTGGAGTCCATGAAGTTTCCTGCCTCCCCTGCACTGGCTCCAAGCTGGCTGCATGAGCAATGCAGTGGTGACCAGTCATTGGAGTGTGAAGGCAGCGCACGGCCCCCTCCCCCATCTTGCCAGTTGATGGCCCATCTGGGCACACCTAATCACTCTATTGTGTGACTGTCTGAGAGTAATAGACAAATTCCAACATCACCTAGTCATGTGAACGAGGAAAAGGCTGGCTGCAGGCACCAAATAGTTAGGGCAGGAAAATGGCAACTTTCTAAAAGTGGCATTTTCAATTGGAAATTAAAATCCAACTTTACCATTAAAGAGAATTTTAATTACAGTTTCTCAGACACCAATCATGACATTCTTATCCACATTGAAAGTTACCCCTTATTAAAAGTAATAAGTCTACCCAGTGTTATCCAAGGGAGAGGTAGGCTTCACATTAGTGAGTGAAAACCTATTTAAGAGTTTTTCACTACCAGGACATGTAAAACTTAACAATACATGTCCAACTTTTTAAATACACTGCTCTCTGCCCTGTGGGCTGTTTAGGGCCTACCCTTGGGGTGACGTGTATGTATTATAAAAGAATATTTAGGCCTTGCAAAAGGTTTATTTTGCCAGGTCGAAATGGCAGTTTAAGGACAGCACACGCAGGCTGCAATGGCACTCCTGAGGCATGTTTAAAAGACTACTTAAGTGGGTGGCACAGTCAGTGCTGCAGGCCAGTTTGTTCCATTAAATTAACATGCCCTAGGTACATGTAGTCCCACTTCACTAGGGACTTACAAGTAAATTAAATGTGCCAATTGGGTGTAAGCCAATTTTATCATGTTTAAAGGAGAGAGCACAAGCAATTTAGCAGAGATCTGAGTTTTATTTTATTTTACTTCTTCAAGTCTGGACATGCTTTATGAGCACATACCTTTCTGCACGCTAATGTGACACATTGCGGACGAATGCGCATGCTGCTGTTTGTATGACTTGCTTTTTCCACAACCTATCTGTTAATATTTCCATATGGCTACTACATTTTGCGACAGCTCGTTATTTCCAGTCGTAAGCTTTTACTTACCCATTGGTACATTCTGGGCTTGTCGTCCGATGTAGTGCAGTTGAGCCCAACTATTGCAACTGAATAACAATCATTTTAGGAAGGAAAGTACATGACTGAAGAAGCTGTGGTCGTGTGATGGGGATGATGAGTATGATTATTAGGAATATTAAATCATACGATAATCCTATATTTCTGTGGATTTTCCTTCCCTTAAATAAGACCCTTCGATGAGCAGTAAGAAACGAAAGCTTCGAAACAGATTGTTCGATGGAATGTTTTGAAATTCAGTTTTTTTTTTTTTTTTACAGAACCATAAATTACAAATGTTTCTCTGCAAAGCATCATTGCAGAATGGCGGCTGCCAACCCATCGGCGGGTTCAATGGGGTGTAGAGTGTGGAGCCACAAATTCGATCAGTTAAAGTGGAAACAGCCTGCCCCCTTCAGAGACCTGTGTATGAAAGCAGAGTATTCTGTTTACTTATGGGTTATTTAAAAAAAAAATTGAAATGCTTGTAACTGAAGAATCCAAATGTTTGCAAGCTTGGTAAAGTGGTGGCTGACACCGAAGTATCGCAGGCAGGTGGATACCCCAGGCCTCTGTAGGGGTCTTCACTATGAGTTTCCCCCAGCTGCAAACCTTCACATGAATAAATGGTAGCAGAGCCTCAAAGGTTAGAATACATTCGAAGAACTTACTTCATGTGTAAATTACAGTGGCGGCTCTTCCGTTAAGGTGGAGGAGCACCGACCCATTGCCTTGAAGTAGTAAAAAAAAAAAGAAAAAATTAAAATATAATAACTTAATATTATTATTTTAGTTTGTTCTCCTACTACGGCAGCTTTGCGTGACGGGCGGGGCTGCAGAGCAGGGGAGGAGTGGTAGAATCCTCCTAAGTGCCTAGTGACTGTTTGGCCGGCCCTCTTCGGCTGCCCAAAACAGTCATGCTCACTTTCTCTGTTCTCCATGCAGACTGCATTACGGCCTGCATGGAGAACAGGCCCAGGCCCTCAGTCCCTGGCTGAGCGCCGAACCACGGCGCTCGGACCAATCACAATGCTGCATTACAGCGCTGTGATTGGTCAAGGGAGCCTGGCTGTGTTTCCTGGAATACGAGACGGAGGAGAGCAGGAGGAGAGACGCGGGACCCGGCGACAAGGTAACTGTATTTTTTATTTTACATTGTGCCCTATGCCCCCCCTGTAGCCCCCCACCCACCCTGCCACCCACGAGCCATACCGGCGACCTCTGGTATATTACACTTACTCTGAGTCATTTACACATTTTTCCATTCCACATGCAGTTGCTTTAGGGAGCATGTCTTTTAAGTGTGGCGTAATTGTTTATGAAATGTAGTCATTTACAGAAACATAGTCTACGTGGGCCACAAATCCTTTGCAGAGGATTTACAACTTGGCCACAATAATGGGAAACACAGTAAGCCCCCCACCCTCCAAAAAAAAGTATTGACAAAGCTAGTAGGTCTAGCTTTACCGTAAAAATGGATAGACACAGCATTTGTGTATGCCTTTATTTTGTTACCTCGTTAATGACAGCTCTATTAGCTTTGGTAGATTTTTATTACATCAAAATAGAGGTTGAAGAGCACTCTCCTTGCATTTTAGGTTCTACTGGTGCATGCATATTTTGAAAAAAATTTCATCAGAACCGCACGTTCAACAGAGCTGCGTGCCCGGAGCATCGTACCAAGCTCAATACAACCATCTGAGCAGATCTTGTGAAATGTTTCAGAAATAGTACAATTTAGACTGGAGAGAGAGAGAGGGCATGCCACACAATTCCACTCTACTCCATTCCACACCATGCCATACAATTCCCCTCCACACCAAACAATGACACACAATTTTACTCCACTCAAAGCCACACAATTACTCTATTCCACTCAGTACCACACAGTTCTATTCCACACTACACAATGCCCAACAACTCCACATCACACAGTTCCACTCCACTCAATTTCACTCCCCGCCACACACTACGGCCCAATTCCAATCCACACAATTCCACTTTGCTCCACTTCACAGTGTCACACAATTCCACTGCACTCCATGCCACACAGAGCCACTCCACATCACACAATGCCACTCCACATAATTCTACTCCACTTCACACAAGGCCATTCAATTCCACTCCACACAATGCTGCACAATCCCATCACACAATTACGCTCCAATTCTCATAGTGCCACACAATTCCACTCCACTACACACAAAGCTACACAATCCCACTACACACAATGCCACTCCACGCCACACAATTCCACCCAATATCTCACAATGCCATGCAAATCCACTCCACACAATGCTGCACAATTCCATTCCACTCCACTGAACTCCACACAATGCCAGACAATTCCACTCAACACAGTGCTTCACAATTGCACTCCACACCACATAATTCCACTCCACACAAAGCTACACAATACCACTCCACGCCACACAATCGAACTCCACGTCGCATAATACCACTCCACACAATGCTACAAAGTTCCACTCCATGTCACACAGTTCCACTCCACACAATTATACTCCACATAATGCCATGCAATTTCACTCCCCACGTTTATGGTTCCACTCTACTCCATGCCACCCAATTCAATTTCATGTTACTCAAGCTCACTCCACTCAAAGCCACACAATTCTACTCCACTAAATGCCACACAATTCCACCCAATGCCACAAAATGCAACCCAACTCCACTCCACATAATGTCACACAGTTCCACTGCACTCCACATTATACTCACAATTCCTTTCCACATTATGCCACACAATTCCACTCCACATAATGGTACATGATTCTACTCCTCTCCACACATAGCCACACAATTCCACTCTACTCTATTCCACACAATACCACACAATTCCACTCCACATGATGCCACTCCAGTCCATGCCACACAATTTCACTGCACACCACACAGTGCAACGCAATTCCACTGCACTCTACTCCATAGGTTGCCACACAGTTCACCTCCACGTCACACAATGCCACATAATTACACTCCAAGCCACACAATGTCACTTCACACAATTGCTCTCCGCACCACACTATTCAACTCCACATCACAAAATGCCACATAATTCCCGTCCACACAACACCACTCCAGTCCATGTCATTCACTTTCACTCTACACCACACATTAATACACAAATCCACTCCACACTGTGCCACATGATTCAACTCGCCCCAATTTCACACCCTGCACACAATGCCACACAATTACCCTCCAAGCCAGACAATGCCACACAATTTCACTCCACACAACGCTACACAATTCCAGTCCACGTTGCACAAATTAACTCCATGTGACACAATGCAGTTCAAATCCACACAATTCCACTCCACACCACACAATGCCACACAATTCCACTTCACACAATGACACAATTATACTCCACACAGTGCCACTCAATTCCACTTCACTCCATGCCAATCAATGCCCCAAATTTCACTCTACAACACATTATGCCACCCAATGCCCCTTCACTCCATGCCACTTACTGCCCCTTCACTCCAAGCCACTCCATGCCACACATTTCCACTCCATGCCACACAATTGCACTCCACACCACACAGTGCCACTCCACACCACGCCACTCCACACCAAAGAATGCCAATCCACTCAGTGCTACTCCACTCCACACAGTGCCAGTCCACTCAATGCCTTTACACTACACGCCACACAATGCAGCTCCACTCCACGCCACACAATGCCACCCAACCTAATGCCACACCACGACACTCCACTCTATGCCACACCACACAATGACACTCCACACCAAACAGTGCCTCTCCACACAATATCACTCTACTCAACTCCACACAATGCCACTCCAACCCACATGTCACAAAATCACTCCACGCCATGCCACGCAACTCAATGCCACATAATTCCACCTCATGCCGCACACAGTGTCTCTTCACGCACCACAATGGCAGTCCCCTGCACTGCACCAAAACCAATAGATATCACATAGGCAAGACCTATTGGCCTTGCCATTGCTTGTTTTCTATTGGTTTTCAAGAGAAGGCCGAATTTGCTTCCTGTATCTTTGTCCTCATGAACTGAAGTTTATCCTTAGAATGGCAGATGGTCATTCATTCGCACCCATTCTGACTCGCTCAGTCTCACTATGACTCACTCAGTCCCACTCACTGTGACTGAGTCAGTCTTATTCATTCTCACTCAAATTCCTCTCACTCATTCTGTCACTCTTTGACTTTCTCTGTCACTCTCACACACACACACAGACATGCTCACACGTACACATTTTCACTCTCACTGAAATGCACACCACATTTAAAAGAGCTGTGTTCTTGCCTTGCTGCCTGCAGAGGTCTCGCATGGACTCCTGGTCCTTTCTTCTTCCATGGATGGAGCATGAAACTGAAACCTCAAACCTGCGCACTTACAGATTTGCGGTTCGAGTCACTGCTCTTTCACCGGACCTTTTCCTGCCGGCGAGTTGGGAAAGGGTGGGGCGACACCAGTGGCGTAACACAGGCCCCCGCAGCCCCCACGGTGCAGGGGGGGCCCCCAAGCTCCAGGGGGGCCCCTGAGGCTAATACTCTGTCCGAAGGGCTCCTAATTGAGTCCGGGGGTGACCCTCCACGTGCCTTGCAGTGTGGCCCTCTTCAGTGGGTGACGCACTGACTGGCGTGTAGCCACCGGCATTCCAAGCCTGCAGCGCCCATGGCTACTTTTAGCTGCGACACTTTAGCACATCACAGATGGGGAGACACTGAGGTGTGCCAAAGCCCTGAGGCCAGGCCTGGGGTTTCACCAGCCCTAGATCATCTCTCTGATGGCTGGTGCAGGCGCCTTCATTCGCCTGTGCCAGCCATCAGACAGTGACACAAGCCGTCTCGGGGTCTCTCTGGACAGCATTTTCTATTATATCAAGAGTGAATAATAGTTTATTATTCACTCTTGGTTTGATAACAACCATCCAGAAAAGTAGGAAGGCGTAGCCCTATGGAGGAGGCACCCCAGTCAACTACCCGCCGTACAGTCAGATAATCTGTGAGTCACTGCGGCAGTCCTAGCTGCATGAACGTGCACAAATACTGCACAAAGCAGCTGCACCAGAAATGTGTTGATATATGAGTACCGTGATTGAGAAAGCAATTTTGACAATAACTAAGGGGCATTTTACACGCCCATATCCCTGGCAATAGCATACTCGCTGTTAAAATGTGCAGTCCATAAAGTGCTTGGATATTTAAAGCTGTTTTTATTTTTTATCTTTGCATCAAATGCTGATAGAATATTTCTTTGTTTTCTCGCCTGGTATAGTTTTGTCTTCCTGTACACAATCCAACACCGTTACCTTTCATTTAATGTAACTAAGGGTGGCAACAGCAGGGCAAGCAGCAGGCAGAGGAGACTGTAGGAGCTGGGAGAGAGGATGGTTGAACAAGGGGCCCAGGGGTGAAAGGGAAACCAATTGTGCATAGCATGTCAGTCAGTCAGTCAGTCAGTCAAAATTACTTTATTCGGTTCATAGCAAAAACCATAAAAGTACATTGAACATAAAACAGTACAACCATATAAAAACATTTGACATAAAATTACAATAAATATTTACTCGGACAATAAAAAGATATACACTATAACCATGTGATCTTTTTCCTCAATCTCATTGAAATTACTAAAAAAGTGGCAATATTAAATATTTCCCAAGGAGAACCCAACATCTGAAGATGCATGAGAGCTGGTTTCGCCTGTCTGAAGCCTTTGTTTTTTAAAAGAGGAATGATGTATTTTTTACGGATTAAAGACAGGTGTTCACAGAAAAAGATAAAGTGCATAGTGTCTTTTATTGAGAATCTGTCGCACGAACAGATCCCCAAATCCTTCTCCTTAGTCCAACCAGGGGAGTCAGTCAATAAGAGATGGAATTTGTTCAATCTGAACTTAATTAATAAAAAACGATGGTCCATCTTATTGACAATACCCAGGTAAGGCTCTAAACTGTTAGATGTAGTGATCAGCTGATGTGCCTTTACAGTGGGTTTGAGTAATTCTGTTTCCTCCCTTGTTAACATAGCCCTCTGTTTATATGTGTCTTTAGCCCATTTTAGATCCCCCCTTACTATGGTGCTTGGATTCTCAAATAACTCAGGTCGGCCTAGATACATTGCTAGAATTTTAATTTGGTTCAACCACGGTATGGTTTTGCCATACTCTAAGGATAGGCAATCTTTTAAAATTGCATGGTTCAATTCTAGTTCAGGATTTAGCCAAATCGAGAGCCATTTCAAAAGTGGGGCAATGGCTATACGATCAGTTAAGTAGTCAATCCCACACTCTTGATGCACTATATAGCTTGATGTAGAACATGGGAGGGATAATAGTGATTTTAGGAATCTATTTTCTACAACTTGTAGATCAGAAATATTTTTAAAACCCCACAGGTCTGCCCCGTATAGTGCAATAGAGGTGCATTTTGCTACGTAAACCTTCAACATGGCTTGCATGGGCTTCACCCCCAATTTGCGTCCAAATTCTAGGACAGCAAGTGTGGCCCTAGCAAATGCATTGCGTTTGGCAGCCAATTGTGGGGCCCAAGTGGACTTGTCATCAAAAATGACACCTAAATAAGGGAATCTAGACACCCGAGATAGAACATGACCTTCACAAGACATGGTTTTAACTCTCTTTGGGATAGAACCCACAAACATCACATGGGATTTGGAGAAGTTCACTCCAAGATCAAGTGCAATCATAAATTTAGCAAAAGAGTCTAAAAGCTTTTGGAGCCCTACAGCCGTACGTGCTAAGAGAGCGGCATCATCAGCATACAATAATGCTGGAATGTCAAATTTGCCTGCCCTAGGAATATCCTTGCATGACTTAGTTAGTGTAGAGCCCAATTCGTTAATATATAAAGTAAAAAGCAGGGGGGCTAAAATGCATCCCTGCCTAACGCCGTTAGTGATTCCAATTTTATCCGTGGAATTGCCCTGCCGGTCATATCTGACCGTGGCGGTGAGGTCTCTATGGAGATCTGCTAGAAAATAAACGATGTTGGCATCTATTCCACAGTTTAATAATAACCCCCACAATTTTGAACGATTCACTCGGTCAAACGCCGAAGACAAGTCCATAAAGGCCAAATACAAGGCCCCTTTTTTAGCAATGGTATACTTGCCTATTAGAAGTTGGAGGTTCAGGCTCTGGTCTATGGTCCCGCGGCCCTTTCGAAACCCATATTGTAGACACGAGAGAGTGGCTGTGTCTTCTAACCAATCAGTTAGTCTGCCCAGGACCACACGCCCCAGAACCTTCACAGCTGAATCAATAAGGGAGATAGGTCGGTAGCAACTGGGATCCCCCCTGTTACCTTTTTTAAAAATAGGTATGATTACTGATTTGGACCAGGTGTCAGGAATCCCAGCAACACATACCCGGTTAAAAACATTGGTTAATACTATGGACCATGTCTCAGGATCAGATTTAAAGAGGTCCGCTGGTACGCCATCAGGGCCAGGGGCCTTATTACTCGTCATCTTACTGATGGCCTCGACCACCTCTTGCTTTGAGACTAATAAAGTATAAGGGTTCGCAGTGGTGGAAGATATACTCAAATCACCACTAGATCCCATTTCATAGACTGTTTTAAAATGTGAGTGCCACGATTGTTTCCCGATGCCGCAGTCTAGTTGATCATTTCCAATATCGGAAAAAAAAGGTTTATTGACCACAGACCAAAACTTTGCACTGTTTCTTGTTACGTCCACGCTGGAAAGTTCTTCCCATGCTTCCTCCCTGATCACCTTTTTCCTGGCATCCAGAGTTTTCTTGTATTCTTTTCTCAACTCCGCAACCAAAATCCTATTCGCTGGCTTAGATTTCAGGGCGGCCATTAGCTTTCTATTGGCGGATGAACAGCTTTTGTCAAACCAACCTAGCTCTGCCTTATCTGTGTGTTTCCCAGGACGACTCAAGTCGGCAAAGATCTGACTACAGATGGCTGAGTAAGCCAGAAGGACCTCATTATCCCCTGCTTTGAGGTCCAGGCAGGTTTTTAACTCAAAGCCAACCTTACTGTTCAAGTTGTTATAAAAATCGCCAGGGATTACTTTACACCATCTGATTCTACGCGCCTGATCAAATGGGCAAATATCGGATTTATCCACTCTTGTTGGGGGTTTAGCTGGTTTTTCGAAAATGTTACAGAGTATTAGGTTCACAGGGTTATGATCACTTAAATGGGACCAGGTCGTCTCATATTTTTTAATATTAGCCCCCAAAACAGAACTAACAAAGATGTAATCAATAACCGAGTCTTTCCCAGTTCCTTTAAAAGTGGGAATAATTTCTCCCTCCATAGACGGGAGGAACAGACCGTGGTCTGCCAAGATGGATTCAAGGAGAAGTCCCGCCGCCGAATGTTCAAAGTGTGCAGCACTTGAATCAATCGGTCCCAGAGGATCCGAGGAGAGACAAAGATGTGGACAGCCATGGATGTTAAAATCACCCGTCACTATAGTAAGGCAATTCTTACTGTTGAGTTTATTGGTCTCCATGCGGTCAGCTAAAAAACTATTTAATGCGGCCAAATGATCGGTCGTGGCAACTCTATCATAAGAGTTATAAAAATTCATAACCAAAAAATCAGGTCCCTCATTCATCAGGATAAAAATAGCCATAAAATTTGGCGAACCTGTTTCTATTTGAGAGAATGAGCCAGGTATAGATGCTGATATTAACATTGCCAGCCCTCCCTTCGCCCTCCCTGAGCTAGATGGAGTGGCGGATACAAAAAAACTCTCGTACCCATCCATGTGCAGCGTGTCCTCAGTGTCCCATGTCTCTTGTAAGCCAATAATGTAACCTGATCTAATTAGATCTCTCCAGGTGGGATCATCTACTTTGCTTCTGAGACCAGCTACATTCCAAGAAATCAATTTAGAAGAAATACCCAATGGCTCCTGATTTAAACCTAGTGAAATGGAACCGCAAATTGGGGGATTCACAATTGGAGAGACAGGGACTTGTATATCAGGGGAGGTGACTTGATCGCTGGTCTTTACTCACTCAATGTCATCCAAATTGGAGAAGACCTCAAATCTGTTGGAGACAGGGACAGCAAAATTATTAGTGGAGCTAAATCTAGTACCGAGTCCAAGTGGTTGAGAGGAAAATGATGAACCAAAGTGAGGTGGAGGATAAAAGAAACCCAAGGGGAGAATATTCACATAATCTTTATGAATTCTCACAGACCCTGCCTGTCTTAAGATGTCAATTACTAGCCCTGGGGATCTAAAACTTATAACTATGCAGTCACCCTCTAGATGTTTAACAGTCTTTCCTACCCATGGTACCCTTCTAATCATCATAAAGTGCTTATTAAGGTGATGTCCCAGAACTGTTTTATTCGACAGATGATGAAGGGCCTTATTTTTCAAGGAAGACCAATGTTCCTTTTTATTTTGCTCTAGTTTAGGCACATTGGCTAGAATAATGGTGTAGGGGCATGCCTCAGCTGGCAAGTGTAAGGAAAAATCCCCTCCTTGCTGAGGAACAGGAAGATATGAGCCCCCCTCCTTAGTCTGCGTTTGCCCTGCCGTTCTTAAGGTCTTGCCCAAGTTATCTAAGGCTGGTTGCGACGTCGTAGATCCTGGGCAGATGGGCGCTGCCGAGGGTACTGGTTGTTGTGTGGAAGTGATCATGGAACTCAATAAGTTATCTACCGAAGCCGTGAGTGTACTTAATGTATCTCCTGCAGCGTTTTTTAGACCTGTTTGGGGTTCTTTGCTTCTGAGGTGAGATTCCATGATACAAATACGGTCCTCTATTCTTTTTAGGGTAGCTATTATAGGCTGTATTAATGAGGTAAGATGTGCTTCCATAGTTGTAATAATGCTAGACATAAATGTCTCCCTATTCTGGTCCAGCTCTACATTTAAACTAGTTCGTCTATTCTCGCCAGAATTTGCCCTGACCAAGTGAAGAGAGCTAGAGTTCAGTTTCTCCTGCCTAGAAAGAGGAGTAGTGATCCTTGGTTGCTTAGCTTGCTTTCGATTCCCCGCAGGGTTATTTATGGCTTTCCTTTTACCACTAACCGAGTTTCCCCCATTACACTTAGTGCCATTTTTCGACTTGGACTGTCTAGTATGGATAGCCACGGGTGAGGGGACACTGCTATCTGTACTTAAAGGAGTGATACTAGTGGAAATGGGAGTAGAGTCATCCGCCATCAACTCATTGGGGATAACACGGGGATACACAGCTGCCGGTATAACATTCGAGGAGGGCATATCAACTGTGGGTTGCGGGATACTTAGGTGGCCAATAGGCTCAAGAGAAAGTCGCCGTTCAACCAAAGCAATTTCATTGACTACGGCTGTTTCAGCCTGTTTTAAATAATTGTCCAAAGTCCCCATGCCTGCCGCCCTCGTACTTAGTTTTGCGTTCCCTCGTTGCATGGTTCACGCCGGTCGTAACAGAATACGCAACAAAGGATTGTGCGACTCACCACAGCAGAACAGCAGTCAATAAGGGATTAAGGATCAGGCCAAATGTAAAGGGGATAGTCCCAACCCAACCTCTTCCGACCTCTGACGGCCTCAGACGGTCCGCCCTTTGTCCGGGCTTCGTCCGGCGCATGCCCGCGCGCGTCCCGCGTCGCGGGGGCTCTCGATCACTTTATGCGCTTCAGGCGCGCTTCCGCTGACGTTGGCGGGCTCGTCCCGCAGGGGCCGCCGGGAGCTGTAGTTCCCCTGCACACAGCGGCCGTTTAACTGGTGAATACGGCGGCGGCAGGGAACCCCAAGGTGCGTTGATAGAGCGCGTCCCACTAGCGCTGAGTAGACACCGTGGCTCTTGACACAAGGAGCAAAGAAACCGCCTCACAGACAGACACCCCCGCTCTGCCGAGGGCTCTCGATCACTTTATGCGCTTCAGGCGCGCTTCCGCTGACGTTGGCGGGCTCGTCCCGCAGGGGCCGCCGGGAGCTGTAGTTCCCCTGCACACAGCGGCCATTTAACTAGTGAATACGGCGGCGGCAGGGAACCCCAAGGTGCGTTGATAGAGCGCGTCCCACTAGCGCTGGGTAGACACCGTGGCTCTTGACACAAGGAGCAAAGAAACCGCCTCACAGACAGACACCCCCATAGCATGTCGATTGATGACTGCAAGCAGAAGTACAAACATAAGTCAACAGATGATGTGTGGATTAACAAAACGAGGTACATGAAGGCTGCATAGCAAAACTTAAACTGCAGTTGGGCAGTCTTCAGAGAGAAGCACGAGAAAGAAAAACACAGGCTGTTTAGACAAGGGGGGGATAAAAAAAAGTGCATTGCAGAGTTGAAGATGGATTTGCAAGAGTGAAAAGACAAACTTAGAATGACAAAAAGAGAAGAAAGCAATCCAAGTCTCAAGAGACAAGGCTCACGACCAGAGCTTTGGCCGCTTGTAATGTAAAGGTACAGCATTATTCATTTAAGATGTATAGATGTATGGATGCTGAATATATTTAATGCAAAGTGTGTATTTTGTGAAGGTCATACACCTGTGATCCTTGAAGGCACTGAACTCGCACAAGCCACAATGTTGGGATGGGATTTTCCCCTGTATGGTAAACAGGAGTGTTCTTCCACCCGAGTGACCGAACTGTATGTGAAACTGGTATCCTGAGTTTTTTTGCCCAGCTAACACAATAATCTAGCATATGCACTAAGAGTAAGGTGTGTTCATGGTTAATCTAGTATCCAGAACCTGTTCTGTGACCTGGAGGGGCATGCCAAGAGTACTCTTTTTAGCTCCATGACACTACTGTCCCTGTCCCAGGTTGTTGATATGTAGCAATGGTGCCAGCATAATGATATTTTTGTGGAATGCAAGTTTTGAACAGGTAGGTCTTTTATCAATTTAAAGGAAAGGGTAGCCTAATAGCCCCATTCATGTCAAGTCCCACTTAGATGTGAAAACCCAGGTTTTGTGTCTGTGTCTGTGTGTCAGTCAAGTGTGTAAGATGTGAATGTTAGCCAGACTCCATGTTGTGGTGAGAGTCTGATTGCTGAGGCTAATGGGATCCATTTTGGACAGTCCCTGGTTTACCATGGTTTAAGATGGAAAGCACGGCTTCCCCGGACAGAGCAAGTGTATTGCCTGCAGTCCTGGAGATGAAGTTAAGAGACCCAGACACTGAAGTGATAAAGGGTGGTGATGGGTCTAACCGTAGAAATTCTAGGACATTTTAACAGATTACTGATTAGTCCTTCTTGAGCACTGACCTTTGGTGGATGGTAGGGGAGGGGGGTCAGATCCTGGTGCTAAGGGCGGGGTAGTTCTGAACAAGGCCTTCCTTTTTCTCTTTCCATTATTACTACTTCAGGAAGGCTAATGATATCGAGGGGCAGGGTTTTTAAACTTCATTGCGTCCGTGTCATGGATACTTCTCCTTGGAGCCAGCAATGCCTCATGTGAGAGCTGTCACTTTGTACAAAGGCTGTTTCTGCACTGCAGCCAGAAAATGACATTTGAAAGGGAACCATTCAAAACTCCTTCTAGTACTTTAGACAGTGGATCAACATGTCTCGCCTGTAAAATGAGTATAAAGGTGGGATCCAAACTATCCCACTTTCTTCGAGTTCCACGTTCTTCTTGACCAAGAAAAGGGAGTGATCTGCAAAGTACTCGGTGAGCAGCTGTGATCAAGGACTGGCCTCTGTGTGACAGCCAGTCTCCCAGAGGTGTCTCCTGAAGTCTGCACAATGTGCTGGAGGTGCTGTTTGCCTGCATATTGCCCACAAACCTGCCATCCTATTTAGAGGAACAGTGCCTCCGCCTTGTAGGAAGGGATTCTGTTCAGAGAGAAGAAGCCCAGCTGTCTTCTCTGAGTGTGAGACACCCAGAAGAACTAGACTTTGGCTATGTGCGGGACAAAGGGAAATCGGTATGTGTGGCACACACTTTAACTCCTCCCATACTCTTAGTAACACATGCATTCTTCTACCTCAAATCATCTAAATGGCGAAGAACAATTTGCCACAAAACAGTGTGCGTGTTGTGTAGGGGCCACACAGACATGCAAGTATATTCAATGTAGCTCTCTGTACTCACACAACCAGACAAGCACACTCTAGTCTGCACACCTTAAAATAACACCTACACAACCATATACACCAATGTATGTGTGTTCACTTTTGCATGGTGTTTAAGTTACCTAGGTCAAAGATCCACCCTATATACACACACACAAATTCATATTCCAGAAGTATGCATGTGTCAGTGTCACATTAGCAAAGTGACCTTTCCCCAACAAAACCACACACTGAACCCTGATACACATTTGATTAAAAAAAATCTGCGACACAGACTTTGACCTTCAACACATTAATCTAAAAACTAAATATAGCCACGAGCCAGAGATAAAAATACTCACATATTTGCACATGACCTACAGATTGAAATCAATACATGTTGGTTTGACCACCCGCACATTAAAGTACTCAGAAATTTGGCGCACAAACCAATTCAAACATTATCAGAGCATCTATGCAGAGATGTCCATAAACCTACGTACATAATCACACATCAAGGTCAAACATATTCCAAGATAAACTGTTACACACATTGTGAAGCACACAAAACAAATATTTTGCTTTGTATTGGTACAGTAATGGGGTGCGTTCTTGTGAGACCATGGGTTCTGCCCATCTAATCCACACTGATGTTTTGCTATTGATTACCTGGTTTTCAACCTTTTACTGCTGGGGAAGCCTCATAACATGTGACGCACCCACTGTAAACTCATGGTAAATGGACTGCACGTGGTTACCACCAGGGTTTACCATTTAAGATAAGCCTACTGCGACCCTGCGAGGGTAAGGGGCACTTGTCTGGTTACATGCGAACATGTGCACACACATTAAGGGCTGCGCATGGAAGACTCCTGTTGTGCGCAGCCTGGTAACTTCGCTTAGGTAGGCTGATGTAGAGGCGACTCTGAAGGATTGCATATTGACCTTGGGTAGGCCTCATAATGTTAGTGTACACTCATATGAAAAGTCAGTGTGGTTTACGGTCTTGTCTACAGTGACACTCCATTAATCACCTATGGGGATGGCTGCCTCTGAGTGTAGCTTTGCTTCCCTTTGGCCAACCGAGAAGAGGCATTATGAATTGGGGCATACCCTGTGCAGGAAAATCAATGCTGCAAGTTCCAAAGAGATATCTGTACACCTACTGGCCATCCAGGATTGTCCTATTTCTCTGTCTCAGCTCAGGATCAGAGTCCAGGCCTTCTGTCACCCTGCTGCACCAAGTTAATTACACGTCTTTCCAGTGGGTGGAACAAATGCCTTCTCACACAAAGGGAGCAATTAACAGTGCTTCATTCAGCTCCTGAGGAGGAAAGGGGTGGGGAGAAATTCTCTGCATCAATCAGCTGTCACACTGTACCAGGAATGGGCCTGACCAAGCGCAAGGAACAAAAGAGGGAGCCCAGACCTCTGGAGCCAACAAAGGAGTGGCTCCCCTTTGAAGATTTGGTGGAAAAGGCCCTGGCAATGATGTTAGTGATGGGCGAAGCTGAGGCCCCCAGAGTAGATGTGGCAAGTGACTCCTGGGTGACACCATTTTGAAACGTCACGGCAGGCTGTGCAGGAAAGTTGGGTCAGAGGTGATGTCGCACCCCATGATAGGCCAGAGGTGCCTCACTTCTGAAACCTACTGCCCCTGCTTAAAAGGGTTTCCTCTCCTCCAAGGCTTAAATGGAAACTCGTAATATGCTTGGTGGGACCGTGGCGGTCCCGCCAAGCATATTGCGGTCTCAGACTGACGCTCCAATGCCAGGAAATGATGGTTCCCTGGCGGAGCCGGCTGTCCCAGGGTGGTCCAACTGCCCAAGTCGTAATCAGGTGTTTGGATCTCCGGTGCCGCGGTGGCAGGATGCGCTGCGCCACCACGAGTCTGGCAGTCCTCCAACTGCCAGACTCGTAATAGGACCCTTAGTCTGCTGGCTGACTGGTATCTTCCAGCCTGCCACCACAGATGAGTTTCTGACCCCTTGGAGGTGAAAGCCTGTGCTCTTGGAGGTCGGAAACAATGCCTGCTTAGGCGGGAGGTGTTTACACCTCGTCCAGAAGAATGGCTAGTGATTCTGTATACCAAGGCCAGAGGCTTCAAAGCCTCTGCTGCCTTTGATATGTGACACGGCTTCCCCCAGACCTGGGCGATGCCGCCCTTTGCCCTAGACCCATCTGTCACCAGGACAGACGGGAGATTAGCTATGTAAGGAGGCGTGGTGCACTACCAGGCCAGTCACACCCCTAAGGTGGGCTGCCTGATGTGCCTCATGAAAGAGGGATTCCACCATCTTGTTTTTGGTGGAATTGGGAACTATGGAACAGGGTTATGCCCACTCCTCACAATAAGTCGTAATATAAGGGGTGATGTGACCCCAAGGGTAAATAGCCCATTGGCTACTACCCTTCACTCCCCTTAAGGCCCATAAATTGAGTGTTTAGGTGGCCCTTTCACACCAGGAATTCAGATTCGTCTGACTGAAGAAAGAATAGGACAAAGAAGAGCCAAAGAAGCTAGAACTGCAGACGGCTGGTGGACTTTGATGCCAAATCCTGGCTGCCTACCTGCTACTGTCCTGAAAATTGCAGCAGCCCGACTCGTTCTGCAGTTGTGCATCCTCCAACAGCCTTGGAGGGCCTCCAGTACTTCACCAAGCCATCAGGCTATCCCTTGAAGTGGAGGAGCCACTTGCCTGTAGGCATAGACTGCAAAGTCTGGTTTACCGTTCTACTGTTAACCGGGTCCACCGACACAGCAGTCAGCCGGGAAGAGGTCACCGTGCTCCAAGAGATCAGATCCATCTCCCCACCAAGTGAGACCATGCCAGGAGCAACTGGAGCCCCCCTGCTCCAAAACCCAGGGTTCCATACCCCTTGCAGAAACCAAAGCTTATTTGAGTACAATCCGGACTTCAACGCCGCAAAGACTGATCAGCCCATGAGGGACGTCCACACCGCAGAGGCCAGCACTGAGAGTGGCCCAGCTGTCCTGTTTTGTCTTTGCAGGTCTAGCAGAGAAACGTGGGTGACTTTTATGCATGGGCACCAGCCGACGAAATCCTTCTGCCCCCGAGCTCCCACAGCCCGAGGCTTTGAAAGCGGACAGTGCTCCCAGGACCCCAATGAACCAAGTTCCCTGATGGGAGCTCCCAGACCTGTCCCCCTTTGCAGCCTGTTTCTAGGTGACGCCCCTCTTTTCCTGTGATGTAGCATGCAAGGCTACCAACCCGTCCAGCACCTTAGCACCCGGACACTCCATGGCAGGTAAACCCGAACTGCTGGTGGTACTTTGGACTTTGGTCCCCTAGCACCTTAAGTACTAAAGGTGACCCCTTAAAATCGTTTGCAAATACCTGTATTCAGTATATGCTTTTTTTCTCTATAGGGAAGCATTACTGCGTAAAAACTAATTTGTGCTACAATTTTACATAACTGATATCTTGAAAAGTACTTACCCAATTACGAAGTTCTTGGTGTTAAAATATATTTAAAAAATCAGTTAATTTTTCTAATTTGGTCTAGAGTTTCTTCTTGAGCGTGTCTCATTTGTTGACTCTGTGCTCAACAAATGCATTAACACTGCCGTCTGTTACGCCTAAACTGCTCGCCCACACTACCACAAAAGAGAGCATTTGAGATTATACATTTTTGCCCTGTAAACCAATAAGGGTCTGCTGGACTGTCTACATAGTTTACCTCGTTTTGGTACACTACATAAAAAGCCAGCTTCCTACATTGGTGGATCAGTGGTGGGATACAAGACTTTGCATTTGCTGATTACCTCCAATGCAGAATTGAATGCATTGTGCAATACTACACTGGGAGAACCTAATGTGTATCTAGAATATCACTTTTTTTTTAAACGCTTTTTTTTTTTTTTTTTTTTTTTTTTTTGTCCATGGGGAATCAATTTCCCAGTGTTGATACCACTTCTCCAGCAACGCGCAAATCGATTTTTTTTTTCCACCGACCCTTAACTGATATAAATCATGTTCCATTTAGTGAGGGGGAAAGGGTCTGACAGGTGTTTTTTAATGCTCACAGACACATGTCTGCTGATGTTCACAGATTCTCAAGTCAAAGCATGCCTTGAACAGGCCACTCCCCCTCCACGCACCCACCTTCCTAAGTTGCATTAGATTTACTCTTGCATAATTACACTAACCCCTAGTAATACTAAGCAGAAAAAAGTCCGCGCATAGCTGCCTGGTCACGTTTTGTGAATGTCTAGTAGTTATAAAAGCACATTTAACTCAGAAAATGACCATTATGTGCTGTTAGATGCCAAAATCACTGTAAAACCCTATACCTGTCTGATATCCTATACTCCTGTGATGCTGGGGCATAACGAGCTATGTCCACCTTTCCGGATAACATTCATGAAATTATTGAATTAAAGATTTCCAAAATTCTAAATCCCCTTGCATAAATGCTTTGTTATGATACATGAGGAAACCCCAAAACTACTGAAAATCTGATGTTTACGCTCACTGGTACCCAGAGGCAATAAACGCCAATACAGGCCTTCCTGATCGGCACGTTCCTTCTGAGTGGGGCAGAAGGGTAATATCTCATATTTTAGGAAATGTCTTTATGAACAATTATGTTATGCAAGGTCTCTTTGCAGCCAATGGCGACAAAGGAAGTTCTATTTCGGGGGGGGGGGGGGGGGGGGTGGAAAGTATTATAGGGGTTCACCCACCTTGCCAAAGTCAAGCCCAAGAATCCACAATAGAGTTCTTGTCCGGATATCTGGGCGAGGGCTTTATGATGAAGCTGGCACTAGTCACCTAGCGGGTGAGATTCCTAATAAAACCCTAGAGTGTTTTTTACAGATGGCCGTAGAGGATAGGAGAGGCACCTAGGGGTTCCCTCTTGTTGATTCTTAGGACAAAGGAAGTCCACCTTTCAGTAGCAGAATCTGGAATAAGAAGGAGTTGTATATAGAGCTTGGCAGAGTGGGACATCCAACAATATTGTCCGGTGTGCCATGTGCTGTGTTTAGAGTGCCGTTGACATCAATGCACTCTTGTTATGGTGTACGCGCATCTGCCAATTTTTGGTGGATATCTTGCATCCACCAGGATCTATATAACCCCCACTTCTAGTGTGTTTTGGTATGGTCTTGTGTTGATATCGGTCAATGTAGGTGTTTTGACCTACGCTGCATTTATTGCTAGAGACTTTTAAAAAAGAAATACTGTCTCTGTTATCTGTCTGTTTGAGCACCTGCAGAGACGCCAACCCATTTCAGATAAAACATACACCACACATGCCTGGTACACCCACACACAGGAGGCCCAGGGAGGAATTCTGATTCATCTCTTTCTTCCCGCCTGTTCCTGCAGAGGTAGGGGTGTGAGAAGTGAAACGTCATCTTTTTTATAGTTTCATGTAAAAACGAAGCCAAGGAACCCATTGTCTTTGCAATCTTCTGGCCATCCAATCAGGAGGTGGGAGGTCTGCCACAATTCAACCAAGAGATCCTCTAGAGTATGGACCACCTCCAATTATATTTCCCCAATTTTTCACTACCGTTCTGGTGTTGATAGCGGTCCCTTTGGTGCAATAATCTGCTAAAGATCATCTTAATTTGGAATTACTTCATCTTGGTTGATGATGCAGGATTTATGTTTGACCGAGAAACAGCATTAATTATTATGAAAATGTGTTAAAAGGAGTGAAAGTGTTCTCACATTGACTTTTATTTCCAGTGTGCCTATATTGATCTACAAAAGTAAGTGTGTCAGAAAAAAACCCTTGGGACCCAATAAACAAAAATAGCGAGTCTGCACCTGCGGAGTTGCCCACGTGTCTGGGTGCAATTTACAACTTCTGGGTAGTTATAAAACTGTTTTGAAGTCCTGCTGGAAAGCTGCACCAGTCGCACATTTTCAGACATAATTTAGGAAAACCTTTGTGTATTCCTGTTTTCGCCTGGGAATTTCTACCTGCATACTCTTCGTGTTGTACAGTTACACAAACCGAAATGCTTTTTCTCCACATTATAAATATTTTCCAATATGGAGTAATCCATTTGCCCACAAACCCACTAATATTGGGGGTGTCCCTTTCCCATAATACAAATGATTGTACTCCAGACTATTTCCAGAGTTGGCAAGGGTCGGAGATTTTTAGAACGTCCACAACTCTTGAGTTTGTTACAAACGTATCTTAGAAACCCTCCACTTGAACATTCACTCCCCAGGATTGAATGGAATTTACTCATGTGCAATATTACAAGCTTGAAGGAGTATCTCATCTTTTCAATGTCTTGCACTCAAGAAATCCTGCCATTTGCTTCCGCAAGTGAGTCTGGAAAGCGTGTTTATTTTTTATTTTTTTTGCTGAGAGACAAGTACACAGACACAACTGAACACACATGCTGAACTATTAAAGGATTAGGCAAGAAAGCGAGAGTGCCTCAGATTAAACTAACTTTGACAAGGCAGACATTTATATGTGCAAACAGTGTGTGTAAAGGTTTATAGTTTGTGCCTGAGTAAACGTTTCTCAGTTGCCACACTCTCCTATTTGCTTTCAACTTGACTTAGCTTAAAATACAGTATAAGCAGGGGCGGCTCCTCCATGAGGGCGGAGGAGCGTCGCCCCACTGCTTTCTCGCAGTGCGAGAAGCGGAAACATAAAATTGTATTTTAAATACCATTTTATGTTTCTGCTTCTCGTGCTGCGAGAAAGCAGAAGGGTATGCCTGGTTAGGGGCGGGTGGTCGGGTCGGGGAGGAGTGGCTTGCCCAATGCTGTGAGCCCTGACTGTTTGGTCGGCCCTCGGGGCTGACCAAACCAGTCATGGGCACTCCTGCATTTTCTCAGCCTACATAGAGAAAATGGCCTCCTCATAGGTGCCTGACTGGGCACTGTTCCCACCAATCACGACGCTGCCATTGCAGCGTTGTGATTGGCTCAGGGGAGGGAAGGGAGGCTGCCTGCTTCCTGTTCCTGCCAGAGGCAGGAGAGGAGGAAAACAGCAGGAAAACCCGGGACCCGTCCAGGAGCGGAGATGGCACGGGACCCAGTAAGGTACGTTTTTTTTTTTCCTTCAATATATGAAGGTGTTGAAGCCACGCAGGTACGGTTGTTTTTTTCCTTCAATATATGAAGGTGTTGAAGCCACGCAGGTATATGCTTCCATTGCAAGTGCGCGGATTTCCGGTGACCTTTGCTTGCGGTTCTATCTGCCCTGCTTGAGCTGGAGGGGAGAGGGAAAGGGTGTTTCAGCTCCAGCAGTGACCCATGTCCTGAAAGATATAGGTGAGGCCCAGAGGCGCAACTAGAGCTAAATTTCGGGGGGGGGGGGGCTAAAAAAAAATTTCGGGAGGGGCTGAGTCTTTTAAGCCATAGGCAGAGTGGAGCTGCAGGGGCTCTTAGAAGGGGTGAAACAACAGTGAGGCCTCATTAACATGCAAATGGTCTTTTAAAGACCTGTGAAGTGCTCGGGTGCGGCTGTGTGTGCGCCGGGAAGCTGTCTCATCCCGGGCTGCCACACGCAACGGGGGGGGGGCTGAAGCCCTGTGAGTCCAATGGGTGTTGCGCGCCTTGTGAGGCCCCATGTAAGGACAGAAGCGGAGGCGCGAGCTATGTTCGCAGACGCGAAGAACCAAAGTCTGCAGTCACGCTGAGCTTCCCTGACTTCCCGCACATGTGTGGAGCACGTCAGTTGATGTCAATGCCAGCGGTATAAAGTGCATTTTAAAAAGTATGGGATCCGTGATCCTCGTCGGAATGGGGCGGGGCGAGAAGGCGTGGTCCCTTCACGTAACTACATATAAAATAACGCACAATTTAAATGTAAATTAAATGCAAATTATGATAATCAGGGGCAAATATGCTATCTGCATTATGAAACCTCTATTAGTTAATGCACTGCAGATTTCTGTGTGTGTAACCAGAGAGCCACAGAATAAAATCCTGGTTGGTGCAGTGGAGAATAGTCACTTGTGTGTGTAGCGGTGTGATGGTTAGTAGTTGTGCAAGTACTGTCATTGGCAGCACTGACAGTGGCAATATGTGGTGCAAGCTGCGGTTGCCTCCTAACAAGGGCCCTGGCACTTATGTTTTTTTTTTATACAAATTAAGCACTGGCAACAGGTTACATCACACAAAGTCAGATCTCGCTTTTAAGGTGTGAGGAGATTTAAGTTATTTGCCCAGATTCACAGGATGTTGAGTGATACCGGTGCTCCAACCTGGTTCTCCAGTTCCAAAGTCAGCAGCTTTGGGCGTTAGGCAGTGCTTAATTTGTGCCAGTCTTTGCCGGTGCTAGGCACTTATCTGTAAACAGTGGTATATGTTGATCAGATTTCGCCCCGTGGTGGCGCTGTGTGTCTGTTTCTTAGTTGAGCTCATTGGTGGCTCATTTAAATACCTTCACTAATAATAAATCTAGGATTTTCAGGTCATCCCTATAGTTTAAAGTGACATTTGGGCAGTGGCAAATACAACAGGCTTGTTTGAAATTCATTGGGACCTTACAAATTAAGCAATGCTATACCACAACTCCCCCTGCTCTTCAGGGACTCTGTCCCGAGGGATTTTCCAGATGAACATCTAGCAAGAGGGTAATTCTTATTCCAACACATTTGTCAGTTTGCTCTTGAATTCTACCAGGCTACTAAGATTTCTAATGTCAGGTCTAAGTGCTAAATTGAGAGAATGAGGGGCAGTGAATTTATTTCTCCTATACTTGGCCTTTAAATGTAAGATTTTAAAGGTATTAACTTTATTTTTACTTGATAATTTCGGATGGATTTCCTCTACTCTCATCACAGTTTGATTGGTTGTATGCCGTCACTTCTACCTAAGGCTTAGAGGTCAGTGTCTTTCTATTTTGCTTCCTGTGAGGCCATTACGAAGCCAAAGGGCATATGAGGTCACTTCCACTACCGCTGTGAGTTAACTGTATTACTGAACAAAACTTCAATCCCAATTCAAAATATGTCCACAGTGGTGGAAAAGTTTATTTTTTATTCTTTGCTCTGAGGCTCATGAATGAGGTCGGGTATGTTACCAGAATCTTTTATTTTTTTTCTGTTTTTTTTTTCTTTTTCTTTTTTAAAGTTGTTCAGATTTATAAACTGGGGTTTAATGTTCAATCGGTAAATCTTGCAAGATTGTTTGATTATATTATCAGACAGATGGAAGCAAACACATTAGATTGAGTCCAGTTATCGAAAGTCACCAGTACCACGATACCCCACTTACCCCAGAGGCCCTGAAGTAGTATCAACTACATTAATTAGAACAATGCGCTGGTAAATTAAGTTATGTTTTCGGAAACATTACTCAGACAGGAAGATGCTGGATAAAATAATTGTAAAATGTGAAGTTAAATTTTTACTATTTTCAAGAACGTGGGATGTCAAAATAAAATCGACCATGTGAATCACACTTGGGTCATTCAGTGTGTGCACTGAGAAAATAATAGCAATGTTCAATGACATGCGAATGGGTCATTGGTAGTATATCATTAAAATACGGTAGGCCGCCCAGCGGTGGAATTGTGGGTGCCTCTGCAAAACTAAGAACTTACAATGATACTGTGCCTGACTCTACCCTCAAAAGCACCTGAAACCTGCAAACCCTTGACAGGCAATGTATAATCACCACACTACTGATATTCATGTGGTAATAATGAATATTACTTACACACGTTGTCAGTACAAACCACACCTCTGTCTCTGGGTTCAAGCCAATAGACAAACTTGGCACACCATGTTCTACACTGAAAGTGTGATTTTTCTGCTCATTGAAGCACAAGTCAGTTTTGTGATCTTTCTTCCATTCTTGAGCCTTACCGCATAAATATTTTTGCGTTGGCAGTATTTGAACGTGTCAGCAGTCCTGGTCATAGCACATGAAGTGGTTTGTGTCAGTGGTATTTGTCCGAGCTAGCATCACATGAACATGCAAATATCGCTGCCACGGATCTGTTTACGTGGCACGGTCAACATGAACAACAAATTTAGGTACTACAAGCACACGCCTATCTATGTGCTAAGGGCTACAAAGAATGTTCTGCGAGGTTTACACAAGTGTACCTGTCGTAATAAAATGTGAGATTGCACCCACAGTGCTTCCAACTGTTTGTACATGCCGTTGTCAGTGTTACGGCATTGCCCTCAAACTTTTTGAGAAGTTGTGTTTTTTTCTAAGACGTTGAGCCATGTCTTGGTCTAGAGTGCTTGCAACATCCTGGTGGGTGTTTTTAGGTCGAGCCTAGGCAGTGCCCATGCGCTGTCTTGGAGACGTGCTGTATTCAGTTTGTGGGCTTTGAACAAATCCAGCACTTTTCATTGATTGTTTTGTCTGCGTTTCTAAATTCCTTTGGTTTCGTTGGTGAATGGTGTTAACATTTATCCCGTCTTTTGGCTGTTTGGTTCCTGCCCTGGAGACAGCCCCTGCTACAGCGATCCTTTCACTTTCCGCCATATGCTTATTTTTGGTGCACTTCATTCTTATTTATTTAGTTTTGGTTGCAACTCTCCTTCCCGTCCCCCCACCCGCGCCATGTACTGTGAGCCTCCAGGCGCCTGGTCAGTGGTGTGAAGTGAATTGCTCCCGCACCATTTATTGCTTGTATCTTCCTGTTAACATTCTGCGCTCTACTGTTTATCTGCTCTGGGAGCACAAAGTTTACTTTTTTCTTCTGACTCCCTTCTCGGTGGAAGGGCGGCAGCTCATTGGGACCAGCAATGCCTTCGTTATAAAGCATTTTTGCGCCTTTCCATGAGGTACTGTGTTACGTTACAGGGCCCTCAGAATCTCCCCCCAGGGGATTTGCCTTTCGCTATACAACACTGGGAGATTTTTGATTTGCAAGCAGGGGGAGCTGATTTGCGTTGAATTGAAAAACGCAGGCAGGCCATGCAAACCCCTATTGTCTCGGTGCAGGTAGACCGACTGTCTGTCGTCACAGCGGCATTAGCATGAAGAGAAGGCGAGCACTGCAACACAAACAACTATGGCTCCGGGAGCAACCTGGCAATGACCCTCAATCATAACATGATATTATAATTTAGTTGGTCATTCATGTATCCCACTGCAGAGCCGCAGGCCAGAGTGTCCTGGGTGAGTGTCCCGACAGACCGCGTGCCACACAAAACTGATCTTTCACTGCTCTTCCCTAATAGCGGCACATTTGTATACCATTCTCTTCATAGTATTTCTCTAGAGCAGGCAGCAGCATACTCAAGCTAAACTGCAACAACAAGCTAAAATAATCCTTCCATGTGAAGCATATGGATGTTTTGGAAAATGTTATCTATTCTTAATTGTTTAGCCCTGTTAGCAAGCAATGAACGATCCCCCTTCTACTGAAGCAACGCAAAACTGACAGAATAATAGTTTTTTTTAACCTAAAGAACAATCTTGTCATCTTTCACAAAATAAAGCAAGAAAGTTTAGTGTTATTTTGACGCCTGTTCATGCCAAGTTCACTTATGGCACATGAGCACACTCGATACGCCACTCACTTCACCAATACGGCACATGTTTATGTGCATTAAGACCAGCAATGCATATTACTAATATCAAACAAATATGAAACCGTTTTGCTCCTGAAAACCCCCTGTAGGTTACTGAAGAATTATCCTTTGAAGACCTCATTGTGTAAGTCTGTCAACAAGATACTTGCGCTCTATTTGTCTTTCACTGGCTGAGTGCATTCTATTCAGTATTCAGAAGTTCAACGTGGCATTTGCTTTAGTTTTAAATGGACTTCGAATTGTTTTATTTTAATGAACGAGTTTTAATCAATCAAGGTGAGATCTCTTGTCAATAATTGCAGCTTCAGTCCTGAACAACCCCTTCATCCCAACCATACCATGTGCTAGGGTCTGGCTGTCAATTCCAGAACCGAGTCCTTCGACCAATATGATGATGAAAAATACCTTGAGTGTAATATAATGCTTTGTTCTACACTTTTGACATTTTTAAACTTGTTAAATAACAGGTGTTTTATTGCCCAGTTTAATGGTGTTAAATTTTGTGGCCTCAGAAGGATGGAAGGCTGAATTGGCCCTGCCAGGATTAATATTTGTGACCTCCCGATCACGGCAAATGCAAGCAGCAAATGTTTCACTCACAGAGCCATGTTGCCGGCTAAAATGTTAGTTCACGGAACCACGTATGTAAAATGATTACAGTGGGCAGGCTAGGGCTTACATTCGCTGCCTCTGAGGGGTCATGTAAAAAAGCCAAGCCAGGGGTCTGGCGCTTGTAAAGCCCGTGTGAGGAGAGGGCAGGAGGTGCGCCGCTCCGGCCGCTGCTTTCACGGCAGCTCGCTACCCAGCCCCGATCCGGGTTGATGTGTCCGGGTCTATGAAAGGGATTTTGACAGAAGCTTGCAGCCCGCTTCAGACGGATAGCCAACGGTGTGTGACACAACAGAACGCGCATAATACCACAGCTGCTGTTCGAACCTTTGACCCTTCAATCCTCACCAGAGTTAAGCGACCTGCACTGGTTGCGGTGTCACAATTGTGTAGTTAAATGTATATAGTGCTTACTTCCCCTATGTGAGGCACTGCATCTCTTGCATGGGTTGCGTCCTGCGCTGAATGTACGACGGAACCCCAGGTGCGTTTTTTACGCATGCCTTAGGAACTCCGTCATTCCAACGAATGCGTCTTTAGCACGCACTGTTCTGCACGCGTCGGGGCGCTGGATATTGGAATAGTTTAATTTTACTATTCCAACTCCAGTCTGCGCAAGAGTAGAGAAGATGTTGGACTTTAATTCCAACACCACTCCACCATTGCGCCCCCCCCCCCTCCCCCCCCCTAAAGCAAGTCGCTGTTATGACTTGCGTGCAGAACGAATGCGTGCTAAAGACGCGTTTGTTCAGTTGGCGGCGCTGTGAAGGCACAGCGTGATTCTGGCTTCGTCCTAAAGGAGGTTTCCCTCCTGTGCTATGTAGGGTGTGGCATTAGAAAGGTCTTATCCTATGGGAGAAGACTTCCATGTCACCGATCACAGACGCAGTTACTGTGTTATGGGATGCACAGCGCTTAGCAGTGTGACTGCTGATGAAGTGTGAAAGAGCGGAATGTAACTTCAAATACAGCAATAAACTACTGAAAGGTGACCGGTCAACCTTCGGGAAGGGCCTACCACGTTGCAACAGCCCATGTTGCTGCATTTCTAGTAAATTTTGTTCTGTTTGCGCAGGAAGAATTCTTTGATAAAAATCAGCAAGTTGTGTAGCAGCCGATAGATTATGTGGCAAGTGCGGCAAATCCATACTTATGCAAAACAAAATCTGCATAATCGCATAATCCTACCTGTCCTTTTGTCTCCTCAAACCTACTTTCCTTTCTCAATACCCTGTCGCTCTTTGTTTCTCCCGTCCTTCTGCCTGTAACCCCTGACCTTCTGCCTCTATTCTCTGCCCCTTTCTCTGCCCTTCCAGCTCCCTCCCTTGAGCTCTACACTCTCTCATCCCACTTGCATTTTCTCTCCCTTCGCGCTCTCACTTCTATATTCCTGCAGTGCTCTTCTCATCAACCCTCATTTGACTTTTTCATTCTTTTTCCTCCCTTCCCTCTCTCTAGCACCTTCCTCCACTTTCTTATTCTCTTCACTACGCCCGGTCTTGCTCTTTGCTTTCTATATTTTGCCTACATTGGCACCTTGAACCCAGGCCGTTTTCCAGGTAACCGCTGTTATGCTTTCATTCTCTGCCCCATTTTAATGCGTTGCTATGTCGTTTCGAATGTTTGTTCATCACCAGAATCTCAAGACGAGGCGTTGCTTTGGCCTGCCAGTCCCATCCAAAGGCCTTCTTCACTTAGACCTTGAAACATGTGTATGACGTCGCCCCCGCCACTCACGTGTATGGGAAGCCCAGCTGTGAGCTGGGCAGGCCTAGCCTCATGATCATCGTCAACTGCTTCGGGCCCGAGCAGTCTTTCCAGGAAGCCCGTACGTCGGCGTTGAAAAAACATGCAGCACCTCATTTTGTATGTCTCATTTAGACAATGCCTCATTGGTTATCCATTGAGTAACAAAAACGCTTATAACGCTCTTTTGTTATTACTTTTCAACATGCTGCACCTTACCCACGCTGCGCTACAACATAGCTTAAAGACTTTAGCGAACCCAATTTCTCTGGCTAAACACTTATAAGCTCCCAAAAGCGAGCCCTATTGGGTATGCAAATACATTTTATTCTCATCCTTTTTTAACTTCTAGAAGTTGAGGTCAGCTGTAGTTGCAGAAAGGCAAACTAATGCTCTGGGCCCGATATGTTGATGGGGAAAGTCTTTGGTGGTTAGTGGGTTACAATTCTGCTGAAATTCACTTATACAGTTCCTTGTTTCTGTAGATGAATAGAATTAATTCCGACATTAGCAAGTATAGACACAACCGAGGGGTTTGAATTTTGTAGGGTGTCACAGGGACGCGCATACTTACATCCCTACAGACCAACACATCCACAGTGCCTCATTCGTCTTGAAAAAACTAAAGAAAGAACCTGCTCTGCGGCCCCCCTTGTCATAGCACCAGCCAGAGATCTTTGTTTTGAGCCAAGGGCGGAACACTCTATACACAACTTCTCCTTCCATCGTTTACTCAATCCAACGCAGCCATCTGTGAAGACAACCACCGGAGTAGTGAAGCAATATGGTATAAAGGCCTAATCGTAGGACTATATTCAATCAGAAGATTTTGACCAGTTCTCATAAGGAGCCCAAAACTCATTCCTATCACTTTCCGATTCCCTGTCTAAACGAATTGTTCACTTTACGGAATTCATCTACTCCACCTTTGTCAGGGCGGTTTTTACCAAATTTCTACTAATCTATCTGCGAGTAAGCAGCATCAAATAGAAAACCATCTTTCATGCATTGATTGAAAAAGATTCATAATTTTCTGGGACCCATAAAAAGACAAAAACAATGCTTACCTGAAGTGTGTCGCCGAGTATCACAGACATACAGTTACTCACATCTGTCCAGAAATATTGGCTCTCGGGACACTCCAAAAACATTTGTATATCATCCCCTTTTTCCTGACCACATTTTAGACATTTCGGCGTGGCACCTTTCCCCAACTTGGACAGCATTACTGGGGTCTAATAAGCCCTGTGAAGACAAAAAATATGGTTCCTCCTTAAATTTGCGGCGCGCACCGTAGAGTACAGAATGTTACAAGATACTTGCCATACGTCCTCTAGCTGCGTCCCCGGCAAGCTCTTTCCCCACAGATCCATTGGTAATCTAAATCGCCATCCAATAGGTCCACCAGAAGCCAGTACCAATTCGCTCCTTCCTTTCTTCTCGTGGCACTGCCGACCATCAAAGACCCTAGTTCATTCGTCGAACCAATGTTCACCCCAGCAGAATGATACCAGCTTTTTATTTGCAAATATTTGAACCTTGATACTTTGTTATTGGTAATCTCCTGCCACATGTCCCGGGAAATCAGACTTCCGTTTTCAACGAACAGATCCTAACTTAATACCCCTGCCTCCCTTAATGCGACTGCCAGGCTATCCTTAGTCCATTCTGGGGAACAGGGAGCGTTCCAAATTGGAGCCAACCCACTATAATGACCAAGTTTTGTCTATTTTCTAATTTTATACCACGTAACTGCAAAACACTGTAAAGCCCTAACACACACTTTCTTGAAAAATCTGGGGTCTCCGAATTTGTGGATGAAGCCTTGTTCGCACCCCTTCACGTCTGATAACATCACCTTAAACATTTTCCCAATGTCTGATCCACCTGGTTCATTAAAAAGCATCTTCCCACCTTTTCACAGAAAAACCCAGGCGTAAAAAGACAAGTCTGGTAGCCGCAAGCCCCCCTTGTCCTTTTTCTGTCTAAGCTTTTTCAATGCAATTCGAACTCCCTTTGATGCCCAAATAAAGCTACCAATCTTGGCCTGCACCCTTTTGAACCACTCTTCCTTAAAGACCATAGGGATATTCTGAAATAGGAAAGTAAGTTTTGGGAGAATCGTCCTCTTCAACAGGTTCACCCTTCCAAAGATTGTCAACCGCAGATGAGACCAACTTAGTAATAGCTTACAAATGTCCTTACTGGCCTTTTGAATATTAACTTTCAGGATTTTCTCAATATTTTGTGTAATTTAAGTACCTAGATATCTCATTTCCCTTTTAATTCAATCCTGCTGTAAATTAGTATTCCAAGCCATTATCACCGTTTTTTGCTCATTCACCTAATAGCCTGAAATATGCCCAAATCCTGAGGATATCTCATAAACTATAGGGATTGAGACACGCAGATCGGAAGTATAAATCATTCGGTCGTCCGCATTAAGACCAACCTTTCTCTCCTAACCCCTAAACTTAAAAGGAGGTATTCCTTCGAATGATTTCAGATTTTTACTGCAAGGGGTTCAATGTATAGGTTAAAAAGAAGAGGGGACTGGGGGCACCCCTGTCTAGTTCCCCTTGAGATTTAAAATGGCCTTGGAAGACTTCCATTTACCAGGACCCTATGTGTTGGTTTTTTATATATCAATTCCATGGTCCTGTAGAATTTCTTGCTGAAACTAGACAACCGTAAACTTTTCTGGAGACAGGGCCAGTTCACCCTGTCAAAGGCCTTAGTAGCATCCAGTGTAATAACTGCTTCGAGAACCTTATAGACAGATGCTACGTCTATTGCTCCAATTAAATTGTAAGTGAGATCCTGGATCCCCCTTCCACTCACAAAACCCTTCTGATCTTCATGCCAGAGATCCCCCACCACCCCATTCAACCTTTCTGCTAGTATCTTTGCGAAGATTTTATAGTCACAATTCAGTAATGAAATGGGCCTGTAGGAGTCACAAACATTTGGTGGTTTGTCTGATTTAGGGATTAAGGTCACTGTGGCCTTGTTCCAGGAAGCAGGCCTTGTTCCAGGAAGCAGGGATCTCACTTCCATTCTCAATTATAGCCAAAAACAGCTTTGTCATTACCGCTATGACAAAATCCCCCAGTTTTTTTTATATATCTCCGGACCTGCTGCTTTACCTGATTTCCCTGCCATGATTGACTTCCTTATCTTGCTTTCTGACATAGTGATGTTTACATCATCTCCATTAGCTTTGCTAACTGAACGGGGAACATCCTGACCCAACCGGCCCTTCACCTCTTCCTCCTTTGTTACCAAATCCTCATGATATACCTTCTTGAAATGGTTTAATAAGGCCTCTTCTATTTCCTCCCTAGACGTAAGAAAGTTTCCTGACAGCTCACACTTAACCTCCTTTATGAAGCATCTCGCCTGATCATTCTTCACTTTCCAGGCTAATAACTTTCCACACCCTTTTCCATATTCAAAAGGGGCAAGTTTACTTGCTTGCCATCTTTTTCGTAATCTTTCTTCAACTACCCCTGCGAGATCCAACTCAAGGGCTTAAAGAGATGTTTGTATCGGCCCCTGCCCCTACTCCACTCATTGATAACTGCTGTTCCAACCACTGAATCTCACACTCAATTTCAGCTACCTCAGATCTATACGTTTTGCCTGATTGGATAGAAGTTATCTTCCCGCTCAAAAAGGCCTTGTAAGCGTCCCAGATGACCCCCAGTGGTGCACTATCCATGTAAACCACAAAAACTCCTGGGATTCTATACCTAACTTCTCAACTACAGCATCATCCGATAATATAGTGCGATCCATTGTCCATCTCCTCTGTACTGTAATTTTGGATAGATCTAAAACCAAGGTTACAGCAGAGTGGTCTGACAAATGCGCTCCTAAATACCTAACTTATTGTACCTGGTCCTCTAACTCTTGGTTAATCAAAAAGAAGTCGATTCTTGATTGATGACCATATTTTTTATTGTTAAATGTGAAGCTCTTCAAAACACCCATTTTATCTCTCCATATTTCACACCATCCTAACTACTTAATAGAAGTTTTTAATAAGGACCGCATTTTACTCTTTATTACTGCTCTTAGAAGATCGGTCCAAATTCCCATCTAGCACCACATTGAAATCCCCTGCTAAAATGATTGGATCTAGGAAATTTAGCAGCTCTGTCAACAAACCACTAAATGGAACCGGATCGTCTAGATTTGGACCATATACTGTATATATCTGATGGTAACACCTTAGTTTGGCAATAACCCATCTGCTTGCTTTATCCACTCTACTGTCCTCTGTTGCTAAAAATATATATATATATATATATATATATATATATATATATATATATATATATATATTTTTTTTTTTTTTTTTTTTACCAGTATCGCCACCCCTCTATAGTTAACTGTTGATTGGTGAAAATGACCTCTTGCACCCACGTTTAGACTTAGAAATCTCTCATTTCTACACTAGTCAAGTGAGTTTCTTGGAGAATTATAATCTGGGCAGGGGCATCTCTTAGGTATTGCAAGATCTTTACCCTCCTTTGCTTAACTCTTAGCCCATTCACATTCCAAGATAAGATCTCGATCCACACATTCTGGCCAGCACTCATCCCATACGCCAGGGGATGCCTCTCCTTGTGGGTGATATTCTTCATGGGCGCCCTTATTGTGTCACAGAGGAGCACTGGCGTATGCACCTTGGCAGAGAGAACTGGGTGATATGTCTTGGAGGGCACAGGATGTTGAGCATGAAGAGGGCACTGGATGGTGCATTTCTGGGAATAAGGTTGATATGTCGCAAGGGGCACAGTGTGATGTGTGCAGTGCTTAATTTGAGCCTGTGTTTGCAGTTGGAGCCCACCACACTCATTTGAGGACCAGCACTTTTTTTCTGTACAGACTTTTATCAAAAAAAGACAAAAGAAGGGTAGAAAGAGGAAGGCACAGACAGAAAAACAGTGGCAAAGTTAGAAAGCAGGGATGAAATGGTACCTGCAAGAGTGCAATAAAGACTCAGGAAGTGGGTAGTGGAGGATTCAAGAGGCGTGCGGTGAAAAAAGGACTATTTAGCCTTGGTACTCAGCACCATGAACTTCTATATGTCCTGCTGTGGGTTTCTGAGAAAAACCTTTAGCCCGGCACTTATTCTTTTACAAATTAAGCACTGGGTAGGGGACACACTTCCTATGTAATATGGTAAAGCCCACACTGCACTCCTGCGGCTGATTGCAGTTCTAGATTGTGAATTTCGTACTTGATTAAGTTTCATTTTCTATGCAAAGCATTCATTTAATGTAAGTTTATAATAGATCAGTTAATGAAATTGAATTTTGTGTATCGATCTGTGCTGATTTCCCCCTCACCTTTATAGATACATAAATGCACACTACTATAAATCAATAGGGATTTATAAATGAATCCTTCCTTATAAAACTGGTGATATACTTGTGAGTAAACAGTTTATCTCCACCTGTTCTTTAAAGCTCAAAGTACACCTTCTTATAAAATACATTTAAAGTTCTTTCTGTTGGCCTTCAAGGAAAAACTTTGACGAAACTTTGAGTCTTTTTTTTCTCCCAAAAACAAGTTTATTTTTCAAAAATGTTTTCATTACTTGTGACTGTTGCAAAAGCAAGCCATTGACCGTTTTACTCTCCACCTCATAGCCCAAAATTATATCTAGGTGTAAATCCAAATATGCTAAAAGTTAAAATAAGTGTTTAGCACTGGTGTAAAAAAAGCCTTGGCACTTAATGGGTTAATACATTTTTTTTTTTTGTATCAAAATACAATGGAAAGTTTGATCGTTTTCCATTCTGGACGTTGTGTCAATTCTTTGTGCATAAAATGCATACTTATTCTAAATAAGGTTAGCTGTTTATTATGTAGTCTTTTTAGCTCTAAAAGTGCATTGTCCCGTAGCAGGTTCATTAGATTTATGGGACAGAACAGCCAATCAGATTTCTCAGAATGGAGTTTATAACTACTGGCAAAGCATCTCACTCAAATCACTGTTGGTGGACAGAGCTGTAACTGTGGGAGGAAGAGAGCAAGGGAACCGGAAGTAGATGTCAGCCATTGTACATTCTAAATTGTTGTTAGTACCATTGTCCTTGGGGACGCGTCGGTGTCGCTGGTTTTTGTTCTTTACCATGCTTGTGCACCCTCACATGTGATTCGATGATTATAATTCAATTGTGAGCCTGTAACTAGAGTTATTGACTGGTTCAGCAGTAAATTACCCCGTGATATTGACCACAAAAGCATTGGCTTTCTGCATAATATTTTGTTTGCAAATGTATCTTGACATTTGATTTCAAATTATGCGTTTCAAGGCAAATATCTCGAAGTGTGATTTTATACTGGAGATGTAATTCCTTTATTTTGTTCCCCTTAAGGTGGTTTCATCAGCTTTAATGGATCTTGGCGAGTTCAAGGGATCCTGGCCATGTCGCGTTCACTGGGCGATTACCCGCTGAAAAACCTAAACGTGGTCATCTCTGACCCGGATATCCTGACCTTCGACTTGGACAAGCTTCAGCCGGAGTTCATGATCCTGGCATCTGATGGCCTGTGGGACGCCTTCAGCAATGAGGAGGCGGTTCGATTCATCAAGGAGCGCTTGGACGAACCTCATTTTGGAGCAAAAAGCATAGTGTTGCAGTCCTTCTACCGCGGTTGCCCCGACAACATCACGGTCATGGTGGTAAAATTCAGGAACAGCAGCAAAACAGAAGAGCCGTGAATCGTCCAGCTCTCCACAATGTAGCATAACAAGTGGACTTCATATAAACTGTTGGATTTGAGATTGGTAGGAAAATTGTAGTAACTGCCATTAAGAGTGTACTCACACCAAAAGAAAAAACTCACGCTTTGTTCTGTATTCTGTGAAAAGCAAATAGAGGACTGCAGTTCATATTTCTAAAATAGCTACAAAAATACCCTAATTTCCACTTAACTGCCCCTTTTGTGTATATATATTGCCAGTATTATCCTTCATCTTCAACAACAACCTTGTATAAAATCTCCCTCCTAGCTTTTAAAATAAATTAACTTTTAGGCAATATTTTATTGAAACAAAGAGAGAAAGAGTAATACCGGTCTGCCATTTTCCCTAGTGCCCCATCTGTATCCACATCACTTTTTGTTACAGAAATATGGACCCTTCCACGCACGTGGGAGTCTGTTTTCCAACCGAATAAAGCAAGTGATGGAGTAGCCGCTGGTATCTGACCCTTAGATAAATAATGGTGTGTGTTTGCTATTTCTATTACTTGGACGCGTGACACCTCTTAGCCAATAAGATTAGATATTAACCGCTATACAAACATGCCGCTGTGGTCGATGAACTTCTTTTGTAGTATTGTACGTTATCGTACTGTACGTAAATACGCCAGCATTTCAGCGTGGTTTATAGAGATATAGCCCAAAAAAATCAATTGCCTGAAGTTTATTTAAGCCTTTCCCTAATATCACCTTATCGCCTGCGACCTTGGCACTGGCCTCAACAAATCTACCATATAAGAAGATAGCTAAAAAAAAAAAAGCATTGCTTCTGGTAAAGGCCATTGCATTCATGGGAAAGGATCTTAACAGCTTGTTGTGGGGTTAGGAAAATCAAAACAATCTCCTCCTACTCTGAATACCTTTAATTTGTACAAGAGAAACAAGAAACCCAGTACCACTAAGAAGCGTTTCCCTTTATTTGTATCCTAAAGCTTTGTAATTATGCAATTTTGTAACTGTGGTGTTTTCCACATTATTATGGATTTACCGCACTTGCCACATAACTCATCTGCTGCATTATCTGCGATTTTTAACAAAAAATTATGTTTCATAAGAAGATCAAATGTTACTAAAAATGCTGTAACATGTGTCTCTGCGCAGTGGAAGGTCCTTCGAGAAGGTTTGACTGGTTTCTTTTGTGTTACTTATTGCTTTATTTGTGTTTCAAACTGGTATTAATGAGATAAAACCTTTGCCCAGATAGTGTTGACATTTGTGCCAATGACAAAATAATGAGGTAATACTATCACAAAACGTGCCGCATTATGCTGCATAATTTGCCTTTTCTTGCTGCTTAATTACTCAGCTATGCTGTATAATTTGGTCCTCCCCAGCTGCATAATTCCTGTGGCCCTGCCTAAAGCCCTGAAAATTACATTATGGAAGATAAACTACAAATGCCTCAGCAACTGAGAGGCAGGAGGCAATGTGGAAGGAATGTAATAGTCATTTTAATGTATATTGAATTAATAATTAACTGTTGTGATCATCTCAAAATTAACAGCCAGACAGTGCCACCTCGTGGCAGACTGTCAAGCTCCGTTGTTGACAATTAAGTGTTAATGCCGAACACCGGAAACCACCGGCTCAAATTAAGCACTAGGTGGGCCCCGGTGCCACAGCCTCTGCTGCACCAATTGTAGTTATGCTCCTGCTGGTTTTGTTGCTCCGCCAATATTGTATAGTTGTACTACTGGTTCTTACATGGTATCCTGTAACACCAAATAGGACAGTCTTTTTAAGCATTTTCAGGTACCACACTCATTGCGATTGGTCAGGCTTTGGTGAGGTGCAGGTGCGCCGTAATGATGCCCGACTCTGCTCTAAAATGACTGTGCATCTGGTGGTAAACAAAGGTTCTGCAGGGGTTGCAGCGCTCATCGAGTACCAGCGAAAATAGAATCATGCCTTTACTGCACTCTGAACATACAAGGGTGCTTTCAGACGAGGCAGCATATTCCTGTACTGCTGCAAGGCATTGATTGTTTGCGCCTTCTAAATATAAGAAAGTAATGGTGGTTTTGCCCTTCTAAATATAAGAAAGTAATGGTGTTTTTTAATATAAATGAAGGGTACAGATTAATATTTGTATAGCACTTACCGCTGCAATGTGGGGCGCTGAAGCGCTTATTGCACGGATAGCAAGCTACTCCATGTAGGGTGTGTGGTTGGAAGACAGTTGTCCTTGTTTTAAGCCTATGTGGGAGGTGTTTTCATATCACACCCACCCCCAGTATTTTTCCCGCCCTCACATTGTGAATCTATAAAACACTATACATTAAACATCTAATAGTAGTGAAAGAAAGGGCTCAAATTAAACAGAATTTCATTAAATTAGCTTTCGCATTTTAAGACTCTGAGTGTAAAGTGAAAGAAGATTTCTGGCATAAGATAGTCTCCTCTAAAACCAGACCAAGCCTTATGTAGAGCGGTGTACTGTAGCATTTCTATAGTGCTTTACGCAGTCCCAACGCGCTGTCTGCTAAGAACTCTAGTTATGAATGAATATGAAAGCTTACAATAACATATATTGGCCAGAAGACCCTAGGTGTAGGCTGTAAGATATTGATTGCCAGCAGTGTTGAATCTAGCAGAAAGGTAGTTCTTGCTAGAACCTTGGTCTTTTGATGCGATTACCCCTAGGCGCGAGTACTGATGAGCGGAAAACACAATTATTAAAGTTCACGAATCCCTTAATCTACAAAATGAATAGTGTTTAACATCAAGCATCCCAGAGTCAATATTTTCTCTTCTTTTACCAATTAATTCGGGTAAGGGATGCTACTAGGAGGCGATGTGGCCTAACGGGCAGCTCTGCCTTCTTTGGAAGTGGGGATCCAGGTTTGAGTCCCAGCGTCGGCTTAAAATCCTCTTAATCTGGGCAAAATCACATAATCCCCCCCAGAGTCCAATCTGACTTTGTGTGATGTAATCTGGTGCTGATGTAAAGCGCACTAATTTGCCCTTGTGCCACGTTCGTGCATTAAAAATTTGTTTAAAAAAAAACTTTTCACACACAACAGTATTTCCCCAGTGGTGTTTCAATGTTTTTTTTAAGGTCAGTGTGAGGCACTGAAGGAAAGTGGACTTGATTAAAAACATTTATCTTCGTGCTCAGAGTGCCATGCAGTAGTTGAAGTGGGCGGGATCTGAGGGCACGGACATGCTCATGTTTTTTTTTAATGTAAGAAACCTTTGAGAGAAGGCAACTGTGCTGGGACGGTTAATTCTGAAAGTTAAATGCTTCAGCTGAAGTGTAAGGCAGGGAGTCTCCTGTGCTGTGAAACAGAGGGTGGGGCAGACAGCTAAAGAAGCCTTCTTGCCAGGGTGCCTGCTTGCCTGAAAGAAATGTAAATGTGTGCAACTGCTTTGTTTGCAAATGTAAAAGATTGTTGGAAGCTAGTATTGGCTTTAATTGATAAATTACTTTGCGCTTCCTGATGACACTGATTAATGGTTTTTTTAGTGGTAATTGCAAGGGAGTTACCAGCTGAGCAGGTGTGATTTTAAAGGACAGTTATAAAAGAATTTGCATTACGTATAGTATGGGCATTAACAATATCTATATTTTGAAGCACCCTTTTCTTATCTTAAATCTTTTGGCGCATTTTGTAGCAACTTGTCTTATACTGTGTGTACGGCAAGTTTAAAATAATGACTTGCATATCCACAGTGTTTATGTCACAGACTGGGACCTCATAGCACTAAAAATACACAAGTCCTTACTCTCCACTGCACAAACCAAGATCCAATTCTGTGGCTCTCTGGTTACAGACACAAACCTCTGCAGTGCATTAACTAATAGAGGTTTCATCATGTACAATAGTGCCTGTAACTTAATTTGCATTTTGATTCTTTATTTAAGTTGTGCATCATGTTATATGCAGTTACCTGAAGTTGAACGAAAAAAGTTACCGAATATTTTGCTTTTAGCCATGCCTTTGACCCCGCCCCACTCTCGCTCACCTGCCTCCATTGCGTGCAGCATCATAGGTCCCATACTTTTTCGATACACTTTGACCGCTGGTGCCATGTGTGCACACTGCTCAATGGGCACTGTCTGCAGACATTTCTATTTCACTCCTATCCTTCAGAGCACATTAGGGTTTCCATCCAGCAAAGTCTTGTGAACAACACAGCACCTAACCCATATGGTCAGTGAAATGGCACCTACTTCCAAAATTACTGCTGGAGCCAGATTCATAAAATTATTGGTGGGCCGCGGGTCAAATGATCTAATTTTTAACCTAAATGTGAAGAAGTTGCACGTGGGGCGCTAATGAAACGGGTGTATCAATTTATATCAAAATATATTCAATCTGATCCATTTTAGGATTGGCAAGTTTTTTTTAAATGCAATAAACGTGTGCTTAAACAATTAGGACATCTTTGCACGCTCGCACACTGCCTTCTCTGCTCGCTGACATTTCTGCCTGGTGTTACCCCTCATCTCCCTCTCATCACATACCTCCCCCATTGCTAACAGACTGCCCCCCTGCTCCCTGCCATGAACCGCTGAGAAGTGATTCGGTCTCAAGGGATATAAGGACTCACATTTTAGGATTCTCTTCAAGAGCAAAGCACTAAGTAATAGAATCTCTGACCCTACCTGAGCACCTAAGCCCCTAACCTGAAATGTTACAGGGGCCTGAGTCCCAAAGCCCCACAGAAGTTGGTGCATGTGGACATAACACCATCTTCACAAAACCGTACCACACCAACAGGCGCACAACATTGCATGAAGGCCGTAGATAGCAAATCATGCTACTGACAAAAAAAGGTCAATGGGCAACAGTTCACCCTGCGGACCAAACTCAGCAGAAAAGTCCTGTACCATGTGCACACATAGAATACAGAAAGATCAGGATCGGACATATCATATCTCTGGAAACCAAACTGCTACAGAAGGTTGCTATCAAAGGATGTCAGAGTTGTCAACTTACTACCCGAATGGATGCCAACGGCCTAGTTATCCCCTATGTTGAATTTGTCTTCATTTGTGGATACGTTTACGGTGTCCAGCTCTACAGTTTGATTACAAAGCGTGCTTTATAAAACACCAAAATATATCAATCATTTTCCTGTTCATCAATATGAGCCAACAAAACATTGGGCACACAAATCTCCCCTGTCAAAAAAAACAAAATAACCATGATTCCAGTCAATGAGATATCTCAAAACCGAATATAATATGCATCCTGGCTCTGAAAGAATAAAAAACAGTCAACAGAAATGCAGCGAATCATAACCCATTTCTTCTGAGAGGTGCATATTGACATTGTGCAAAGGTCCTTGCGTCCATTCATAAATATTAAAAATATATGCGCACCATTTGCACCCCCCAAGTTTCGAAATGGCTTTCTCTTTTTAGCATGGCACCATACACCATAGAAATGAGTGAATTCCTTTTGTGTCTACCTCCATTAAGGATTAAAAGGCCAAAGGTCAGCCTTCAATGTTCAGTAGTAAAGAGTTTGATGACGTGTGTCCTTAGTGGGTGTGATCGAAACTTCAATCATCATGTAATACAGTAAAAACAAGTTTTTTCAAATTACACCACAAAATGGTGGTCAACTAAAGAAGCCACAACTAAGTATCAATCAATTAGACACAGTATAAGATATATTTTCTTAGACATTTAATAACATTCACAAATGTGTATTCAGACTTTTAATAGCGTTTTTAGCTCTGAACTAATAATTACATAGAGACTTCAACAGAACCAAGGAGGGCTTAGTCCAGCCCTATGTGCGAAAATCCCTGTCATATATGGCCAATTTCTAAGTAATTAATACTACTATTGTTGTGTATTTATAATAATAATAAAGTAATTAAGAATAACTTTTAACCTAATTGGCTTGATTGCGTCCATACTGGTACAAGACTTGCACCCCTGACGGTTTCGTATCCTCGTGAAGTGGTGACATACGAGAACACCCGGTATAATCCAGAATCCAGTGTTGATCACTTGCGGGTTCCTTCATTAGGGGAATACGCGGACGCCAGATCACTGTCCCTCCCACGCTTTCTAGCCCAAGTATGATTAACCCAGCGGGATACATCCATGGCCAGACTGAGAACGCAAACCAGCCCTGGCAATTAAGTTGGACTGGCCCCAGGGGCGAGGGGGGAGGGGGAGGAGCGGGTGTGTGCTGGTGGGAAACACTGTTTTTGTTATTTTGTTACAGGGGGGCCCCCACCAGTCCAAAACCGGCCTACCGGGAAAATGCCCAGTGCCCGCTATGGCCACTCCAGCCCTGTATATATCCAACTGCTAAAAGCCAAGTAGCATTATCCGGCATGACATGTGAGAAACTAGCCACTTGGGAACTTGTGTTGTAATGTATTAAAGTAAGGCTGGTTATATTGAACTACACCATCCTCTTCAGACTAACTGAACATGCCTAATGATACACGAGCTGTTCACAATGTAGCTGTCTTGAGCACGCTGTACATGAAGTTATTGTAAAAACTAGAAATATAAGCAACAGTTGAAAAGTTTACAATTGAAATGCTAATAAACAAAGATTAAAAAATAAATGTAAAAAACATTGCTTTTAAACTTTGGTAAAATAAAGTAATGCTGCTGAATTCTAGAATCATAGGTAAATAATTAAATATTGGGTGAAACATGCATATAGTTGCGAGTCGTACTCTTCCAGTACAAGATACACTTCTTTATGTAGCACCCATATCTGGTGTTTAATTTAACATATCATTTATCAGGAGTCCTATAATCAGTGTCTGGCTTATATTGCTCTAAAAAAGCAATAGAATGACGTGTCATGAATGCTAACCGGGGGAAGATACCATCAGGTGCCTAATAGGACTTGCACAGGGTGCATACTGCGCGGGTGCCCTAAGCTCTTCCTGCTCAAGGAATAGAGAGGCGTGCACCGCGCAATGGAAGTGGTAGGATTTACACAGCACTCCATTTCAGTTTGCTACATAGTTTTGCACACCAGTACACATTTGGTCTTTGTCTGCATGCTCAAGCGAGCAAAGGTGTTTTCAGTGCTTAATTTGAGCCGGTGGTTTTCAGTGCTCAGCACCAGCACTTAATCCTCAACCCCAGCGCTTTTCATGATCACCAGTTAAGGACTCATTCATTTATGATAGCCATGGGAGATTAAGTGATTTGCCCAGAATCACAGGATGTTGAGCAGACACCAAGATTCGAACATAGCTCCCCAGCTCTGAAGTGGCCAGCTCTGGCCATTAACCGAAGTCCTCTCCCTACTTTAATGGTTCTGTTTTAGGCAGCAGTAACAGGAGAAATAGACTGGTGCAAGCTGCCTCCTGATGAGAGCCCCGGCACTTTTTATTTTTACAAATTAACCACTGGGTGTTTCCTAAGAAATGGAGCCCTCAGCAGAGGTTTGGACCAGTGCTGCCTGTGCACGAGGGCATCTGTGTGCACATTACCAGGTTCATGGCGAACACCATTTTCCAACCCCGGCGTGCATTTATCAACAAAGTGCACGTGGATGTCAATTCACCAAAATGCCAGGGGTAGCGGAAGAGACTTCACATGCCCCTTGACCTTCACTTTTACTCACACATACATATGCTTGGTTTGGACCAGTGCTGCCTGTGCACGAGGGCATATGTGTGCACATTACCAGGTTCATGGTGAACACCATTTTCCAACCCCGGCGTGCATTTATCAACAAAGTGCACATGGACGTCAATTCACCAAAATGCCAGGGGTAGCGGAAGAGACTTCACATGCCCCTTGACCTTCACTTTCACTCACACATACATATGCTTATACATACACACACACATACACTCTGCCTACACGTGCACACACATACACACTGCCTACACGTGCACACACATACACACACTCTAACATAAACACGCTCAAAAGTGCAAACACGCACACAACATGCATACATTTAAAAGCATTTTTTACCTACCTCAGCTGCAAAGTCATATTTCAGGTATTTGTACTCACTATTAGTATAATTTTAAAAAAGGTCAAAAAGCGAGGTGAGTGAAGTCCCCACCGGCGTCCATAAGGATGCGCTGCTTATGTGCCTAACACTGACTTTGCCACTACTGACGCTAGGGGTCGCAAAGAAAGTGCCAGGGGTCACTGGAGAGACGCGAGGAGTGACACAAGCGGCGACCCCCAAATGACGTCCATGAAAGTGCAGTCCGGTTGGAATCTTGGTTGATTTGAAATGAAGAAATTGAACTAACCCACCCGAAAACAATGAATTGTTACAAAAAAGCTCAAATCTGGAACGTGGTGGTGGCCATGAGGCCATGGATCTATCTGGGAACGTTTCAAAAAGATAACTTCTAGATAAGCCACCTGTGTCTGTTGTCTAGCTGGGCATTTCCCATTGTTGCCCTCCATTTCCGCCGTGAGAACAGACGCCAGAAGTAACTGGGTGTGGAGTAATGTTACCTTTTGTTTAGGAACAGCATCCAAACAGCACAGTCTGTCCCACATAAAACACGCTTTAATACAATATGATGTTGTAAAAAAAAAGTTGCCTGTCAATCCCTCTTTGTGTAACATTTTCGAGTGGGTACGGTGATCATGGCACCCGCTTTGAGCTTGAAGCATTTTGTTTCCCTATTAGCTCGCTGATGTAACCTTGAAAGGTAGAATACGTCCTGCAGTGTACAGTGTGTTTCGACACAGACTTTGTGTTTTACCCAGGGCTTTAACAGGGCCGGGTCCTGCTGGTGCTGGGACAGGTCCCTATCCGGCTCTCCACTCGTGCCCTCGCCCTCAGGGTGAAAACAAAATCTCAATTCTGCAGCAGGACCACTGCTCAAAGCCTTTGATGTACCTTCAAAGAGACTCGTTGTCGTTCTTTCCGAGTCTCATCGTTTCAGCACTGAAGCATTTTCAATATTATATACAACACAGCCATAGTTGTCGCTTTTTTATTTTACGTAACTGACAGCCACTGACCAAGCCGATAGGCCTGGCTTGTTGTAGGTATAATGTTAGTTGTTGTATCGTATATCTCGATGCAATGGCAGAAACAGCAAAATACCAGTCGGCGCGGCACAATATGCTAAGCAAAGATTTTTAGCTCACGTGTTTTTAAGCTGCAGCCCTAACTGCATTGGCCACGCCCCTTTGAGAGATCCACCAGTTTTTGCAGCCCCCTTAAAGCCCTGGTTCTACTTCATGGTGGCGTGTGCATTTCAGGTCTCGGCTACCGACAAACTTAGCTGGCTATTACCCGACCTGAATACATATATTTGCAGCGGGATTTGTGTTTGGATGTGTTTGTCTATCCCAGGTGCCTGCTCTGGACTCTCTGCCTTTCTTCTCCTTTGTTGTGCTTGACTCGCTCAGGAAAATGTTGGTCATACACTGTTTTGCTGCCCTGATGGGACTCCTTTTTTTCTTTAGGTTTCAGTACTTTGTGGGAATGCATTTGTTCTCTTATTCTTCCTCTGCTCCCCAATGTGCCCCATCACGCCAAGTCCCTACCTTCAATTATTTTTTATTTGTTTGATTTTAATGAGGGCCGGCCAGCTGTAAGGTGCTACCAGGCCACTTGCTACCTTTATTCGCAGCAGACACTTGCCTTTTTCATTTCTTTACTTTTAGTTTACTTTTTTAAAAGGGCCATGCACCATGTTATACGAGTAAAATGGCTACCGGTGCATCATGATGGATGTGCAAATATAATGCACTCCACAGATGCATTGGCAGCCATCTTGCAATAGTTTTTTTTTGATAGAAAACTATCGAGGAACCTCCAGGAAGTAGACCACCCTCAGTTCAGTCTGAAGGAACACTTTCGGCTTTTCTGGATCTTACTGTGAGCCTGCCCTCAGATCTGCTAAATGTAGTAAAGTCTGGCTCACCCCTTGACCCTGCTCCACTTCATATCTTGCAATAAGGGTATGATAAAATTGCTCCCACCCTGGTGGACCTATTCGAATCTCTCGCTCACTGCTAAACAGGTTCCCCCACAATGGAAGCATGCTGTGATTAATCCCCTGTAAAAAAATAAAACACTGGCTTAGACTCTGCCTATCAACTATAGGCCTAGCTCTCTGTTACCAGGTCTCTTAAAGCTCCTCAAGAAGCACACCAATAAACATCTGTCTGCCTTCCCTGAGTCCAATGACATTCTTCACCCCACACAAATGGGGTTCAGACCACAGAGCAGCACTGAAACAGCCTTGCTGGCTGTGGTAGATGAACTTAGATTTTTGTTGGACAAAAGGAGGTTCAGCAGCCATCATCCTTCTTGATTTGAGCACGGCTTTCGATACGGATGATCATGCCACACTTATCCACAGGATGGTTAAAGTGGGTGTCATCGGCCATGCCCTGAATTGTCTTTCCTTTTTGAAGGATAGAACCTTCCAGGTGCTCGACCACGCCTGGTACTCTCAGATCCTTCCCCTGTGCTGTGGGGTGCCACAGTGGTCCTCGCCTTAGGCCCACTTTTTAATCTTTATCTGTACCCCGTAGCAGAGATTGATCATTGTTTCGGGTTGTCTTTTTGTTTCCTATGACGATGACACTCTTCTTCCCTTCTTAGCCAGAAGATTAATTGTCCAGGCTCTTATGCTGTCCTGTGTTGATTATGGCAATGCTGTTTTCCTTGGTTCACCTCACTATGTGATAAAGAGGCTGTAGACCATGCAGGATGCTGCTGCTCGGCTCCTCATGAATGTCCCTAGACACCAATCCGCAAAAGGACCTTGAAGGACCTCCAGTGGCTCCCAGTTGAGCAGAAGGCCCAGTTTAAGTCCCTCTGCATTCTGCCCAGGTCACTCCACAAGAAAGGTCCTGTCTTACGAAGGCCACTTGCTACTCCCCACATCCCTGGAGGGACTCTCAGATCTTCCTCAACACACTATTTGCAGGTCCCAAAATTTAGCAGGTCTCGCTGGGGTGGCTGATCATTTTCTCATCAGGTCCCCAAACTTTGGAAGTCTCTTCCCCTTGAATTCCATCTGCTTTCTAAGGAGCTCTCATTCCGTAAGCCCTGAAAACATGGCTTTATAGTAATTAGTCCTGTTTAAGAACTAATATGTTGACTGCTCTGGCGCTGGAAGGCCTCCGGGTAGCCACGCGCTATATAAGACTTTCAGGATAGAATAGAATAAAATAGAATAAGAGAATAATAAAATGACACATCTTGAAATTTGAGTGTATGATGTCATCGTTAGGTTCTGGTGATGTTATAAATCTCAATCATAAACCCTACATATCTTTAAATAGTAATTCCAAATATCATGCCAATTATGTAACATTTTGAGTGGTTTAAAATGATAGGAAAATTGTTAGTTTCAATCGTGAACATGTTTCAATAAACACTAAGGTCTTCACCGTTGGTTTACCAAATTTTGGTACAGAGATGCTGGGAATCTCAGTTTTTGGCCAGTATCCCCACACTAATGCCCATCAATTGAGTTTTTTACCTTGAGTATTCAGCCAGACCTAGAAAAACTGGTTCTTTTTTTCTGATTTTTCAAAACAATCTGCAGACATTTTGCATTTGCTCTGAGCGGCTGAATGTTAGTGGGGCTGTCAGAGAGAGTCAGGTGTGGGGCGGGGGCTGGGTGCAGGGCAGAGTTTGGGTACTCTGGGAGGGGGAGCAATTATGTGTATTCCAAGCCCTCTCCCTAAATGCCCCCCCATATTCCTTCACTGCTTTAGGGGGGTGGGGGGGGGATGCCACAACCCATTACAAGGCCTGAATGTGGTACCCTGCTGTCTCGCAGTTTGTAGTGAAGTAAATAGCAACCATCTCACTAGTTTACGTAAATGTCCAGGAATAGGACGGTTTCTAACACATATATTATTTCCTTTTAGTTTGCTGTTCTATCTGCATCATTGGTGGTTTTGGCAGCTGCTCTTAACCCTATTAAAGGAAAGCTAGATAAATACCCTTTTAAAGAACTTGTTTACATTTTGTGTTGAGAAGAAAGGGACTCCTGCTTGATTGGTCACGGCACTATCATGTTGACTGAACAAAGTAAACTAACTGACAATGGAAAAAAGCTTTGAATCAGCGGTGGATTCGCAGAAGTAAAAGATATGTGGTGACTCGAAGTCGCCCTTACATGTTTGGTTTTGTTCTCTGAGTTGTGGGTAAATAAGGTATGTTTTTATAAAACTATCAAACAGCCATCATGGTGTAGTAGTAAGAGGGTTTAAATTACTTACAGGAAATAGACACTCATGGGTGGGAAGGTGTTGCAGAATAAGTAAACACTCACCGCGTTTCTTGGTTTTCACCAGGCACGGCTGGCACAGGTAAGAGGCGGTGAGGCGTTGTGGGGGTGGGGTGGGGGGAGTCGACAGACGACGGGATAGGTAAAATTAAATACAAAAAATAATAAAACCCCTTACCTTGCGCTCGCTGCATCGCCAACTTGGCGATGCGGCGAGCGCAAGGTACGTGGTTTTATAAATGTTTTTATTTAATTTTGCCTATCCTGTCGTCTGTCAACTTACCACCTCCCACCCATTCCTGCCCCACCGCCCTTACCTGTGCCGACCACGCCGGGCTTTCACAAGCCCAAGCAAGTCTTACTTAGACCCTAGATATGATGTTAGATTTATTCAGTCTGTATCTAGGCCGGGATTAGGAAGGAACAACCCTATATTGGTGGGAACATATGGGAAGGGGTTTCCCCACTTGTAAAAATATTTTCACCATGAAGAAAAAAAAAAGCAATGTCCAAATGCACATTTGCTAAGCAACTACAAGTGCATAATTGAGCGCCATATATATTTATTTACATAGATTTATATGCTTCGACAAACGAGTACACCTGGAAGACAGATGTGAATGAAGCATTCTAAAAGTACCCCTGAAATATTCTGTGAATGTTTAAACATGTCTATATCTAATCCACAGGTAGACATTCACTTTTGAAAGTAAATCGACAATTGTTTTGTGAATAGGGTCCCGTGTTTGCCACTCTACTTTGGAAGGAAAGACTGGAACGTGCCTTGTTCAAGTTCAGAAAGAAATGAATTGCTTTACTGAGCTGTTCTCCATGAACCTTGATTGGTTCTGTCAGCACCTTAGTCTCAGTTTCAATAACATTGCAGGAGCAAGTACATCCTACAAATAGACAAATGACAAAACTCAGTCTGTATCGTGAAGGTGGGCGCTTCTGCAGGGCACAGCTGTGCACCTGTTTTTATGCATTTGCCCTGTGTAAAGCGCATACATCTAACTGGGAGTTTCTCCGAGGCAATGCATGCGTGAAATGCAGACAGCACAGCTCGGAAACAGTGAGCAGTGGTTGCATCTCTGTTCCCGAGCTGTGCTGTCTGCTGGTCATGCACAAACTCAGAGGAATTATGACTTTAATGCTCGGGTCAGGTAAGGGTCCATGGTCACTGAGACACAGTTTATTCCAGAGTTTTAGGAGCCGTACTCTTTTAAGCTTAGAGTGACTGATGTATCGTTCACAGTGGTCAATATCAATCTTTGAGTGACTTTTACTTTTTCATTCAGTTTATTTATAATTATTAATGATCGGGTTCTGTTCCCATGAATCCTTCAACTTAATTTGTATCAGAACGTGCAAAAGTATTATGCAGTCGCAAACGGGCTGATTCGCAGAATCGGACAGTTTGCGAAGGCAAAAACACCTTTTGGTATGTATGAATCCCAGACTGCGATTTTGTAGCATGTTAGCGAAACCCACTTTGGAATTGAAAATATATACCGATCGTTATTCGGAAGGGGCGTGTTTAGGGCGTCCCTTACGAATACTGAATCTGAATGGAATGTATTAATGTTTTGCATTCGAATTCCAATATTTTACTGATGCCTAAATGGAGGTGGTAACCCATTCGCACTGGGCATGAGTCCCCATGGGACCACTTCCCCTTTGCGTATGTTAAAATGTTTTTTAAGAGCAGGCATTGTGCAAACAAACCTCTGCCTGCTCTTAAAAAATAAAACTTAAATGTTTCATTTTCTTTTTTGAAATCCATCCCATGTTCCATCAAGGAAAACGTTCAGCATTTAAAAAAAAAATCTTTATTGAAAGCAATCACAGACATGCTGGTCTGCTGACCTCAGCAGGCCACTATCCCTGTGATGGCCGTCTTTCCTCATGGGTTGCTAACTGCAACCTACTTCAATAATATTCATGAGGTAGGTGATTTGCAACCAGCTAAGAATCGTTAATTAATAGTTGTACGTTTTCGTACATTAGGGATTGCGATTTCATTAAGAAATCAAAATGTTTGCTTTTTGTACATTAAACAAAGTTGTTTACAACAAACTTTGCTTATATTGTCTGAAATTTCAACAATTATGAGATTGGATGCAGTTCCAATAGGGAAGTGGCTGGTACAGGCAGGGGGCAGTTCAGACTTTGAAGCTACCCCGAGTGACCCAGGAACAAATTGTAAGTTTATAGTGACGCCTGAATGAATGTCCGTTCTATCCTGTGTCGGATAGTGTGTATGAAAAAGCTTTATGAATACCCACAAGTTTGTGGTACTTATTTAATGAAGGGGTCCTCGCCCAGAAATGTCCACAACTTACTCATGTGAGAAAAAAATGTAACCATTAAAATTAAGCCATGATTGTATCATTCTACCTGAAGGTAAATAATTCTAAGAGTATAAATTCAGTTTTGTCAAGAAATAATGTGAATTTGCAACCATAAAAGATTAAATTTACATACCGAAGTAAAACTTTCTGAATACCTTTATCAATATTAACCCTTAAACGTGCTTGTTAGGCACATCTATACAAATTGTACGATTGTTAACAAATCACTTTACCGCCCCATGGCGCAAACTATAAATACATGTAGTGAAATATGTACAAGCAAACTGTACACTATGAATTCTAGTACCATTCTAATTGTATTCTCCACCCAACCTGCCACCCATTCATCCAGATTTCTTTGATATAGTTTCAGTTGGAACCCTACTTTATAGAAACAGATCCTTATGCTAGAGATACTTCTGCTGTAGTAAAAATGTTTTATAAAAACACTGCACCTTGTAGCTCATTATACACTATATCAAACATTCAGTAATCCTTAATGCCGGCGATGCATTCTTTTTGCTCAGTGGATCCCAATATGAAATCAACATGTGAAATTTACATAGGCTTTCTGGTCTTCCAGTTCCACATTTTTGGTCTGGATTTAAGACACTCTTTCTAAGCCACTTTATTCCATCATGTCCTTTTATCTTCATAGTGAGATAAAGGAATAAGATTTAGGTTTGACTAAAAAGGGTGCCAGACTCTAATTAAGGGAAAATAAAATAACAAGGTCTCTGCAGTGAGCAGGTCACTTCATCGTTTGTAACCTTGGTTGAGTTTTACATGACCAGAGCATTCTAGGATATAGTGCACACACGATTGTTGTATTGCCACCAACTAGTTATCTGTTGAAATACCCCACATCAATATCATTCTCGTAGTTACATACTGGCACATGCATCAACGCAGGCTTTTGCGATTCCGTAATTGCGATTATTAAGGAATCGCAAATAAGGAATTGCAAAAGCCTATGCATGTAGGAATCGCTAAAGAAATAGAGATTCCTACACATTCCTTAATTGTGAGTCGCAAATTGCGAGTCGCAATTCAGGAATGCCGTCCCATTCATTCCTATGGGCCTCTAGGCCCATAAGAATGAATTGGAGATTGCATGAGAAAATTTGCGAGTACCAGTAGGTACTCGCAAATTGCTCATGCAATTTCAAGGGTGCAAGGGTGTCAAAATGACACCCTATTGCACCCCTGAAATTGATCTGTGCACATATGTTGCACACACACATGCCCTAAGGGCATGTGTGTACGCAACATGAAACATTGAAAAATGCACAAAAAGTGCATTTTTCAAAGTTTTTGCAAATTACCACGAAGTCCAACTTCATGGTAATTTGCTCCCCTTATCAGCGAAATCGCATTTTTTTTAACTTTCATGCATTGCATTTAAGGAATCTCAATTTGGGATTCCTTAAATGCAATCGCAATTTAAGTAATCGCAATTTAGAGATTCCTTAAATTGCGATTTTTGCATTTGGGATGATGCATCCCAAATGCAACAATACCGGTCGCAAAGGGGCAGATTCTGTGAATCTGCCCCTTTGCGACCGGTTCTTCCTTTGATGCATGTGCCTGATAGTACCCAAGAGCCCTAGGCAATGACGTGATGTAAAGAGATGCATCTCTGCAGACTTCCTGAAAGGGAAAAGGTGCTAATTTAGATGTATTTAGTCTGGTGAACTGTCCATCTCCGAAATTTCCCCTTAGTCCATTGATTATCTTTCTTGATTCTCAGATGGTGTTTGGAGACACCTTGTGAGTTGGGGGCTTTCTAGCGCTGGGTCAAAATGTCACAATTTTGCTTAGTCTCGAAAATAGAGTCTTTCCATCACTGGCAGCCCCTGGATCAGCATTCCCCAAAACAATATGTTTCATTGGCAAATGGACCCCTACACATTCCCTAATTATTTTACTTATGTTATGTATGCGTAATCCTTCGTTTCTAGTTCTATTATCCCACTATAACCTCAACATTCTGGTAACGTAAGAAGGATAACTGAAGTCTCAAACAGGAAAGAAAGCGCTTCAAAGTTTTACTAAGTGACTTGCTGTTTACTCTGATCATTGCCTCATGATGACATTAATGATGTGTGACTCCGAGCATCTTTGGGTGCGCACAATAACTACTTGAACAAACAAACTTAAAGAAAGGCATGTAAAATGTCCAAAATAAATGACATGAAGTTGGTGCGCTATTGTGCCAGGAACTGCTTGCTTGAAGGTTTTCATAGAAAGTAGATGGAATCTTAATAATTGCCTTTTTGAAATGCATATGATATGCAAAGAAAATGTTTAAGTATGATGTATATTTATATTGAAGAAGTTCCTATTTAACTAAGAGGTTTCACCACAGGATCTCAGTGCTAAAACAAAATTTTATTAACTTGTAGCAATAAGCGTTCTCTGATAACTTTTGGTGGATCTAAAGAACCATCAACTATCAATACTAGACTTTTAAATTTCAGTTGTAGACATGACTTGAGGTGTAGTTGATACTTGTGGAGATAGTAGCTGTCGTTTCTTTATTGACTTCCTCCAGAGTAGTAGTTTTCGACACCGCTTCTGCACTGCTACAGTATCTGGAATGCATTAGCATCAAAGTTCCAATTTTCTGGCCTTGTCTGCATTTTATGCTTAATAAAATTTGCCTATCATCTTAAGTTTTAAATGCATCCATTTGGAAACAAGCAGAGGGAAAGCCAATAGGTCTCACCTTTTAAAAGGCAATTTTGAGTTATTGGTTTAGTCAATGGTTGCTTTATTTGCAATGGAAAGTGTTCATTTATTCAAATTTATTCTTTGATTTGTTTAATGTGAATAAAAAGCCTAAACTATTACGTTTATGAAGACAGTCCATCCTGGAAGGTTTCTAATTCAGGTTACTGTGTAATCTTGTTTGTGAAAAGAAACATGTCCTTACCGATTATCACATATATATATATATATATATATATATATATATATATATATATATATATATATATATATATATTGGCTAGATATTCTTTTAGCAAAGGATATAGTTTTGTCTGGAAAAAAGTGTTCAAAGTAATATATTCAAAGATAACATCAGAATGCCATTTGGTATTGATTTCATCTGTAAATGAAATATCTTGCTAGACCGAGTTGAACATGATCTCTGTAGTTTTATCATGAATGTTGAGCGTAAAAGTTTCTGCCTTGTGTTTGAAATTCTTTTTGAAAGCAGCAAGTCAGCTATTCTTTTTATTTAGCGTCGCACAGATCTGGCATCCAACATCATATCCTATTCTGTACTTTTGTTAGGATTACAAATGTAAATTATTAGCTGCAGTACATAAAAGTAAATACCATAGATACAAGTTACTTCTCAGCAGATTATGTGAAATGTTCTTCTATGGGGTAAAGCAAACAAATCAATGATCTAAAGTATTCAAATGTACAGTTAGTTACAGTGGAAACAAACATACCAGACACTTGGGTAAACATCAAAAGAAGTGGAACGAGAAATACTAATTTTAAGTGCCAACTGCCACACTGCTCTTTTATCAGTTGGTGCTTCTTGTTTTAATAGTTGCTTTTAGTTCCTTTTTAAGTCTGGCGAAATAGAGCTCTAGATTTATGATGCCAATTTAACACAAAGCGGTAATGGGTTGATGTTTGCACAGGCTATAGTAAGTATTACTAATCCTTCAATAATGCTAGTGACTTAGAGTAATTGAACAAAGCGGACAATTTTATTGGAGTGTAGTGTCTCCTTCCCTTATGTAGGATTGGTTTATGGTTCTCTTTGTTTGTTACAAGAACATGCACAAAATACATTATGGTTTGGCGAATTAACTATTACAATACATTATAAAATGTAAATTGTGTGGATCCATTTTGCCATATAAAAATCTCATGCCACAGAACTGAAGCATTTTAATTCTTAAGAACAGTGAAATTCCGATGGAGGGGTAATAATAATTTCAAGGCGAGGAGATAAAGGCGATTTTAACGGGCCACTCATAATGACGGCCAGCGTTTTAGATTAGAAGTTGCTTTCCAATTCTTCACAAAATAACTTGTATGCTCGGGCACTCTTGGCCAATTTACTTTGATTGAAATGTATAGCTTGACTAATTTCTTTGTGTCTACTTCTCCTAATATCACATCGGTTCTGCTACTTTCGCTTTATGTCTAAAATGCGAAAGCTCTATTAGACGTGACAACTGTTTCACATGATTAAACAACGCAATTGCTAGTCATCGTTACACAACATTTCCCTTAAAATAGTGTGATAAGGTGTGGCCTCTAAATTGCACCACAAACTCGAGGCTAAAGAGCACCCACTTCTGCAATTTTGTTTATACCAAGTTCAGCCCTCAAATGATCCATTGGGTTGGGTTTTTGAAAACAAACCTAAGGCGATCTTAAGAAGTTACTTTCCATTTGAGCAGCAGTGTCGGAAAAACAACCACTGATCTCTGCCCCATGTCTCAGCATTACCACCACTTTAGCACAATCGGGCTTCTCCCCAAAGAGCTAGGATAGGGATATTAATTATTGCTGAGAGAGTTGGCAGAAATTAGCATCCTCTGAAGAGGGCTCTGCCCTGTAATTATTGGCTCTGGATGAAGGCAGAGGTGAATAATGATCGGAAGGATGATTAGCAGGCGATAACGCCCAACTGCATGTGGTCAAGATGTGTAACAGTCCACAAATCTCTCATCCCACCCAACAGAGTTAGACAAAAAGGCCTGTTGCCCCTGTCTGCTCTGTCTACCTAGAATACAGATAAAAAATAATTGTTTGTGCTAGTAATCTAGGTATTCTAATTTATAATTGGATGTAATCATTGCATATCATGTTTGCTGTGAAGAGATTTTAGAGTTCTCAAGGTATGGTTTATAGATGGGACGCTTTGCAAAGCAAACGTCGAAAATGGCTAAACATCATAGTGATTTCAACTAAAATTACATTAAGTGAGAGGGTTTATGTGGGCACCATCATAATATCCAAAATCTTAATCTTCGTTTTGGCTTCATTTGTTATCAAACATTTACTAGAACAGTGTTTGACTGGTCCTGGGGATCTAATCACAGCTATAGTCATAGTTGTGGTATGCAGGAGACTATTAAGAATATTTCATGAAAAATGTATATTGTGTTGGCATCATCACACACCCCTGTCTTACACTCATGTCTGTTGGTAACTCTATGCTCCGTTCTCCCTGTCGGCTAAAGTGCTGCATCGCTCTGCTATAAAATTTCCATATGTGAATAAGCTCTGTGTCTGAACCTTGATTTACAGGATCTACCATACAGGTTTCCATCTACAGAATCAATAGCAGATTTTTGAATCGATAAAGTTATTTATAAGGGTTGTCACTTTCATTTGCCATAGTTGACTAGTCTGAAATACGCGCTAAAGCATTGTTCTGTTGTCCTCGTCTGATATCTGAGTTGTGCATTTAATAAGGTGTGTTTTTGTTGCAACCAGTTATCAAGTACTAGCATGCCACTTTACTTCAGGGTGCAATTCAATACAGAGATTAGGATGTACTTAGCTGACTTGCCACAGTACAAGGATGCAGGACTTCTCCCATCACCAGTACAGAATTAATGTGTTTTATTGACTCCAATGCCTATAAAACAATATCCTCCTAAAACCAATCCAGAGAGTGACTGTCTTACCCCAGGACTTTTTTAGAACTTTGGTCATCCATATTCGTGACTAGCTCTTTGAAGCTAAAATATTCAGGCCTCAGAATCCTAGTTACAATACTAGCTTAACCTGTGATTCTAATATTTGTCAGCCCCTTAACCAGCATTCACAAGGGCCGGAAACAATGTAATACTCTTCAGGACCACCTTTTAATTCATAGATCCTAAGCCCTGTCTTGTGAATTTTTCCCCAAACTTATTGTGTTATCCATTTTTCCCCTTTTTTAATCTACATTCTTACTAGTATGTCTGTGCTTTCTCACCACATTTAGTAAACGGCTTTTGTGTTGTAAACACTCTGACTTTATCACAGGGTCCAGCGGCATCACCACTTCTTATAGCAGAAGTAAAAAAGGCTGGCTCTATTCACTCATACGCTGAACGAGTGATATCTTATGAAAGTAAAAAAAATGTCACCAATATGAATAGGAAGAATTTCAGCCGAGTCCTAATTGCTTCTCATCCAGACATAGGAATTTCCAACTTTATGCTCCAGTTGGTGGAGAGAAACACTTACATCATCAAAGCAAATATTGATCGAAATCCATTTGGGTGTCAGTCATAAAATTCACACCAAATGCGGTTTTGATTAAAATACCAACTTATCTACTCATCCGATGACAGATTGTTGCAACAATTTTCAAGAATGCTTCAACTGCCAAAATGTACAACAAACAAAAATAATTTATTGGTGGTTATACAATTAATAATCTGCTGTGCTTCTTAAAGGTTTGGATCAGAATTAAGAAATTTATCATGAAAAAACTGAACACTTAAAATTGTTTTAATGAAAAACTATTGTCTACAAGTTATACTTAATTCAACATAAACTCACTAAAATGTTCCTGTGAATACATTGTTTGCACATGAATTCACCACACTCATAATACATCACAGGTGCTCTGGACCTGTTGAGGAAACACCATATTAATGCCTTTACTGATATTTATATATATTTTATAGAAAGTTTTCACATTATCTATAATTCATCCCAGCTTTACTATGCATTTTATTGTAATAAGTGTGTTGTTGGAAAATCTAAAGATCTTTGTTACTCTTAAGAATTGGTTAGCTGCATATTCCTGGTATACTTTTTGAGAAATTATCAAAATATATACTTCTGTGGTTTTATCTTTAAGAAGAATGGTATAAAATTTGCAAAGCAGTGCATGCTTCAAGGCATTTCCTTTCACATCATAGCTAATGTTTTAATTTTGAATTACTAGCTTTTAAAAAAAAAAAAAAACAATTGTAAATTGCTTAAATGAAAGGCATGCCAACTGTTAGATGCAATCTAATGATGAAGATCTTCGATCTACATAAAGCGTGTTTTGGGGGAGATACACATGTGTCTTGTAAAATATAAAATCCAATATTCTCGCTGTAACAAAAAGTAAGAAAACTGAATAAAATGTGTACAACCTCTGAACTGCTCTGCTCTGCAGAAGTCCTGAGGTTTTTGTAATTATTCTAACTTGTCTCTAAGAGACAATATGAACCAGGGACACACCTGTAAATAGATGGTTTCCAGTTATTTGTAGCCAATTCCATTCACTCACAGTGCACTGTGAGATTACGGAGTGTTTGGTTATGTCACTGTGGTAGCCTGATGTACGGCAAACATACATTTTGTGTGTCAAGAAGACAAATCATTGTGTTAATGCTACTACAGATTGTATATTGATGTCAATGAGGTATGTTAACTACTGAAGATGTAGCCTTGCTGAAAATCACAACAATAAAATCTATGTACTCTCAGTTGATGGTATTGTGTTTTTTGGTAAGTCATTTTCTCAGGCCTTTTATTGCTCTACTTTCGTAAACTGAAGTCTATTGATATGGAAAACCATCCAATAATGTATATCTTAAAGCCCATTGTTTGCAAAATTTGATATGAAGCAATAGGTTTTTTCTGAGTGCGGCAACCATGGGATGCTTAAAATCAGTACACTTGGAGGTTTCATTATCTTTCCATAGGCACTGGAAAATTATGGAATAGGATACGTTAAACCGTTTAGCTGGTTCTAATATGCGCTTAAATGCTATTTAACTACTTACCTATTGTAAGGTAACTTTCCAGCTTGCTCTTCATTTATAGTAGTTGGTGGTTTGACTCCAGCAAAAGTCATTATTCATATATCATACATTGATTTTTCCTGCTGTTAAACAGCGCTGGGAGACTCGAAAGGAAATGGAGCTGCTGGATAGCGCCATGCTACAATTTATAATCTGGCGCTATTTGGGAAAATTAGATTTTGACTCCCATATACTGTCTTCAGGTCTGCAGACTAGACTGTAAAGATGCTTCCTTCTCCACTTGGAATCCAGATTTCGCTCCACCTCACATTGGTCGTGCATCATTCTGAGTTTATAAACCGATCTGAGAACGCAAACCAGCCCTCGCAATTAAGTCGGATGGTCCCCAGGGATGGAGGGGAATGCAGAGCGGGTGGGTGCTGGTGGTAAACACTGCTGCTGCTTTAGGTACAGGGAGCTGATATTGCAGCACTGCAGCAAAACCGGCCCCAGTAGCAAAAACAGCCCCCACTGGTCAGAAACCCGCCTACTGGGAAAACGCCCGGTGCCCGCTACGGCCTGTCCGGCTGTGACGATTCAATAGACAGACCCGATCAGTCATTCAAAATGCTGCCGAACCCTTAAGTCTGGAGACAGTTGGAGTTGAAAGGACACTTGGTTCATCATTCAGTGCACTGGGTGAGGGCTGAGCAACATTGGCTTACAGTTCTGAGAAACCTGCTTCTGAGAGATAACTAGGTAACCAAGAACGTCCGGGCATATGTTCTTAGGTTTTACAGTGCTTAATTTGTAAAATAATTAGTATCGCTGCCCAAAGTTTTTCTCAGAAGCCCGTAGTTGTTGCTGACGAGTGTCAGGATTGCTGAATACCAAGGCTACGTTATCCTGATTCTACCTCTTGCTTCTTTCTTCCACCACCAACCTCTCCCTGCCCCTTTATTTCAACCTTCCAGGTTCTCTTGAATCCCTGCCTTCTCCCTTTCTCACAGTTTGTTTATCTTTATCTTTCTCCTCCTTTACTCATTTCGTGTTATTCTCTCCCTTGCTCTGAGTCAAGTCTAATGAGGAAAAGTAAGTTCCAGGCCCAAAAAATGAGTGCTGGTGGGCTCCACCTGCAACCACCGGCTCAAATTAAACACTGAGGGCATGATTCACAAAGGAAGTTACATGTGGAAATGTATGAAGGCGGAGTCTCTGCACTCAGGGTGGAATCTCCGCATGGTGCATTTTCTGCAGTGCGCCGCGCGGAGAGTCCGCACTCGTAACTTTACGACACCTGAGTACCTTCGTGAATCAGGCCGACTTTCCATGTCTGCCTGCTGCGAAAGTGACCGGTAGAAGTCTGTTTTTTTAAAGACACATTTATTAGATAATACTGTTGTTAAAAACAGAATAACCACAATAAAATTGTTGTCTGTATAGCGCTACATGTCAATTGACAATTCTAATGATCTGTAAGACATTAGACACTGCCAATGCTTGTTGTAGATTGTCTAATGCAAAAAGAAATTCACTACAGCCTCACCTGTTCAAATGACATTTTTACACAACAAAAGACATAATAGCAACCTGCGAGGGGCCAGAAAAAATGAGTACATGGGAGGGGTGGAGCCAGCCTAAGCTCATCCAAGAATCATACCAAGATGATGGCCTCTGTGTTTTGAAGTGCCCATTTCAGACCCTGTCTATTCCTCCTACTGAGGCATGTTTGAGGTTCCTGGCTTGGCAAACAGAGCAGTGAGGGTAGCATGCCTCTAGAGAGAGCTCTGGTGCCATGATCCAAGCTGCGGATGCCACAAAAAGCTCCTCTAGGGCATTCATGAGGAGCTGTGCGGAGGCACAGGAAGAGAGAGCTGTGAAGACGGTGGCAGCAAGCACCGTAATTGTCTGTCCCCGGAGAAGAGAGGGCGAAGGTGGCATGGGGAGCACCGTGATCTTATGTAGCCTAGGAACCAGCAGGCTTGCATACCTGTGAAGTGTCATAGGTGGCTGGGGCTGAAGTGGTGAATGTGACATCTGGACGGGGAAGAAGGTAAGCTGAAAAGAAACTGCCTCCCACTGGACAACAGCCTTGGACGTCAGCCTGGGTCACAAGTATTCAAAGCCTGTTCAACTGGAAAGTTTTGGCACTAGACCCTACTGGTGGGCCACTGTGGTGGCCCCACATCAGTGCATCTCATGCGACCTCACAGAGGAACATCTTTGAGAAGCTGAGTGGTGAGGAGTGACTGTAGTGACAGGGACTGACTCCAGTGTTGAAATGTCTAAGGGGAGGCTATCCAAGAAGAATTCCTTCATTCAACGCATAAGTCCCCAAGAGGAAGGCAACAGAAATGGTATCCCCAAAAGGCAAAGAGGGCCTGTCCACAGGGCCGCTTTTGCTGCGCTTCATCTTGACTTTGAGGTCAGATCTATAGGAGAATGCAGGGGCCATCAAAGTGACTGGTCAGAAGGTGAAAAAGAAACTGGAGGGTTTCCACAAGTGAGTCTGGGAATGGAACCCCAGGACGTGAAAATAGAGGTTGATGAGTCTAGAGGAAGTAACTGAGATGCTTAGAATGCAAGACGGGGCACAAATATCAGGGTGCTGGAGATCCCATCTGATATCGCATCTGCAGATCCACAAGACTGGATAATGCGAGCGCTCTGTGACTTTGTTGGTGAACATAGTGGACACAACCAACTGAGTGTCCTGAAGGTGTGCAGGATGCTGCGATAAGTACGGGAGTGACGAACTTGTCGGGTAGAACTGTGATGGCAATGGTGCAGTGTCAGATGCCGAGGGAATATATATCTTGCCGGTGGCACTGCAGATTAGGTTGTATTGATGAATCCAGTCTTCCTTTTTTTCTGATCTAGGTTTTGGTTGCCTTACATGGAAAAGTGCCCTGATGGAGGCCAGAATGGAAATGACTCAACATGGGCTCACAACATCAGTGATCTTTCCACTTCAACTGTGATTGGAGCATCAGTAGACATGATATGCCTTCACGCAAGAAGACTCTGCCAGCCCTTTGGAAGGACTACATCTCGATGTAGGGTGTTTCATGTGGGGACTGAGTGAGGCATTTGGCTTGGGGGCTTGCCAGGGGGAGACTTTGGTAGCATAGGAGAAGGCCAGTCGCTTTGTTAGCTCTTGCGGGTAAATAAATAGGGAGATGCAAAGGAACCCAGAATGCATCTGAATAATGGGATATATAGATAAGGAGTAGTACCTAATGGTATCTTTTAGCGACTCTACAAACTTAGAGAAAATTTTGCGGACGCATATGACACTGCTTTCTATTTTATCCTTAAAAGGGAAATATTTTCCCTTAAGGAGGACAGTGGTTTAATATTAGACAAAAGTTTTAGCATATGTTACTGCAAGGGAACATGACACCTCAAGCCTCCATCCCACATTTCATGAAAACACACTCCCCATAACGATTTCTGGCCTTTCCAGAACCTGCTTATAAAGACCTTTTCTATTTGGATCCATGTGATTGTATTTAGTGGCTCCAGGCGCCATTTCTACTCATATGGTCTGAACTGGAATACATTGAGGACGTTCCAGAGCCCTTTTCAGCTGTTTGCCTCCTAGTTATTCAAAATTACCTTCTGAGACCCCCATAGGAACAGGGTAGTCATATAGTACAAATATAGCACCTATGTTTGCATACTTTGGGATCTTGTTAGTCATGCCACTAACTCTCCAGGGAGGAGAGAATGTGGTGAAGAATCGTCAGGAAGATAAAGTATACACCGGCAATATTGTAACTGAAGGTAAGCAACTTTTTCTTCTGATGGATACAACTCCTCACATATGTCTCAATTTTTTAATGAGTCCAAACGCAGTACTTCCCTGAAAGATATGATTGAGATGTACTGATTAACTAAGGAAATCATGCAATACAGATCGGGCACAGTATCTTTCACGACATGCCTGAGATGTGGGAGTAGCGCTTTGCTAAAGTAGGCAAGAACGGCGATGTTGCTGCCCAGTGGATGTCAGTAACCAGATAGCCTCTGGAAAGAGCAATAGAAGCAGCCACGGCTCTGGTAGATTAAGCAAAAATGTCCTCCAGAGGATATTTCTTGGCCAAGGTGCAGCAGATGGTGACGCAGTGCAAAATGTTATTAGTGGCACAAACTTGCCATTTTTGGCTCCAACAAAACCCACAAGGAGCTGGCCATTAACAGTGTCTGACACCACACACCTGGGGTCCAGTCTATTCAGGTGATGTAGCGTTTAAGAGTTTGAGAATTGTAGGGGTGCGTCATATTCATTGTTAGTCGGCACCCGCATATAACCAAAATGTGTACTCAGGGATTTCGTGTGCAATGTATTACAACTGTATAACCTATATCGATTTTAAGTAGAAGTGTTAGATATGTACAAGCACATGGTAAACGTAGTAGAGAAATGTATAGTGTTTAGCTACGGGAAATGAAATGTGGTATTAGAAATGTGTACCCCAGACTTCGTGTCTGTAGGTTGTTTAGGTTGACCACACATGAAAGAAAGACGTAAATGTCAATACTGTGATTGAAACCTGCTTGTGTAACCGAAGTAGTGGCCAGAATTCGCATATATCGTTGAGGCGAAAGGCCTGGTATTTTCTTATGTTAGCCAAGGGCAATAGGCCAAAAAGGGATTTATTCCAGTAGAGGTTTTAGGCTGTAGTAAATTGCAACTTAAAAGATGTGAAGAATGTCTGCTTTGCATGATCTCACCCCAGGTGCAAGGACAGTTGCTCGTTAGTAGAGAAGCTCTTTGTTCGTAATTTGAATTATGTAGAGAAAGCCAGACATGGGAGTGTATTGGAATGTGCCAATCGTAACTCCTAGTGCGGATGGCGTCTGGGACTCAAGGCCAAGCGATGGACGATGGAACTGGACAGCGATCTGTGGAAAAGTACTGAAAGACGACCCCGGAAGGAGAGGAGGCGCAAAGGGCGTGTTCGGAGACTTGGGGTACTGTATTAGGGACAGCGCCCCGAGGGTGGAGGCAGAGCAGAGCGGGGCAGCCCAAAGCAGAGGACGGCTAGGCGAAGGCTAGAGGGGGCAACTTAGATCAAGCTCTCTAAGTGAAGACTTCTTATGAAGTTTCGCTCTGACACCTTTTATTCTGATGAGGGTCTCAAGGGATTGCTATGTAGGGATGTCACCTAGTACAGAGTAGGGACAGAGATGGTATGGTTCAGTGTCCCTAGTATCGACATTTGCTTGGTAGTGTTCTACCTCATGCTTTTAGAGATTGTACTTTTAGTTATTTTTAGCCGTATGCGGATTCTTCGTAGAGTAGCATTTGTTTTAGTGCCTATGTACTTGTTGTGCCTCGTGTTGAGGACTTTGTATCTCCAAATCTTTATGTTGATAATAAAAACCAGAGAGCCAAGAGATTAAGTTTCGAGTCCTTGATTATGGCAAATTGCAGACGGTAATTGTGATAACGGTAATTTTCCCTCCATGCTATCAGGCAAGTAAAAAGTTCCATCTGACCAGAGTGGGTTCCAGTAGATAATTGCGAGATACTAAAATAGGCCGGAGCAGTTGGTAGCAAACGAGGATGGTTTCTTACTGATAGCGAGGGAAGATTAGATAAGGATAAGTGACCCTTGAGGCCCAAGAGACGATAAGTGATGCTGAATCATCAGATGGCGAGCAGCAGACGGCAGCAGATGAGCATCGACGGCGAGTAGCAGCGCGGCAGCAAGCAGCAGTTCCAGGAGTGAGTATGAACATAATGAGATGTTGTAGATTGCGGTGTTGATTTGTTGTGTGATGTCTTGCGGAGTTGTTGTGTATGTCGTGTGATTGTGAGATCAGGCTGTGAGCGCGCGCAGCCCGGGAATTGTGGTGTAGAAGACACCTGAGATAGATTTTGTTGACCACCCAAAGGAGATCGTGAGGTACCATCGATCACCTGGACCGAGATAGGGGGAGCGAATGCGTGTGTGTATGGCAACTTAGCGCTGGTCGTGGGTTGTGGTGAGCAGATCGGAGTGTTAGTAAACCTATCAGAGGCGTTTTGTCTGGCCGGACGGGGGCAGACGGGCGCCAATCGAGGTCAACAAGGTCGAGAGACTGTGGACGGACAGTCAGAGGCTGTGGACGGACAGCCAGAGAAATAACTTAATTGGTTATTTCAGTGTATGAATGGGACGTGAGTAAGCGTGAAACGAGTTTGGAGAAGGGAACTGCTGCGAATGAAGGAAGGTGACGTCAGAGAGTGTCGCGCTGTGATAGGCCGGTTGGTGTGAGTCGCGCTGTTATTGGAGGATTCGAGAACAAGAAGTAAATAGAGCGCGAGATCGAATTTGCTCATCATGAAGTGTCTTAGGGCTTTGCGAGAGTTGTGTAGAGGTGATAGGCATGTGGTTGTCCGCGGGGGAGAAGAAGCTCCTCCCGAGGATACACCGGCACATTACATGGCACAGAATGTGGGGTTACATACTATCGTTTGGATCGAGAATTGGCACAAGGTTACGCAAGGTGAGGGGGAATTAGCTTTCCCGAGGTACGGCTCATTTAGATTAGCGGTGCTGTACCAACTGAAGACGGTGATGGGGTCCTTAAAACCCTTGCCAAGACCAGCACAGTTTGAAGCGTTACATGCGTGGATTAGAGCAGCGCATGATAAGGAAAAGGGAAGAAGTCAAGAGAGAATGAGGAAGTCGATTAGGGCATTCCAGGATGCCAAATGGGACGCAGCAGAGAAAAGATGGAGAGTGCAGACAATTGAGGAAGCGAAACTGTATCCCGCGATAATGGAGGAGACAGGAATAAGGAATGGGAAAGCTCAGAAAGAGGATAGTGATTCTGATGATGATATATTACGAAGATTGCTAGAAGAGAGACCACCCCCTTATAATCCGGATGAGTCGGATGATAGGTGGAGCGATAGAGAGGAAACTAGGAGGGTAACGATCCAGCCCGAGACCCGAGTGGAAGGGTTGGTCTCGTTTGATACAGCGAGTTCACAGGGTCGGTCGGGGACTAGCCGAAGGATTGAAGGAGAGATGAGGTTACCGGATGCATTGAGGGTACCGGTCACCATTGGACCGATTGTGTCGATATACAGCCCGGAATCAGAGACGAGAGAGAGGTCTGAACGAGAGGCAGAGAGAAGTAGGCGAGAAAGTGGGGAAAGTGAGTTGGAAGGGGCAACGGCCCGACCTCCAAGCCCTGTACAATGGAGTACACCATTAGCAGCGGTGTCGGACACATCTAGGGGCGAAGAGGACGAGAGACCGGTGAGGTCGAGGACTCCGATGGAGTCGAGACCAGATTTAGGGTCATGGGTAACACCCAAGAAGCAAATGAGCTGGAATATGGGCCGAGCGGGGACAACCCCAGTTGCCTTTAAGAGCCATTCTGCTCCCATAGAACTACCGGAGGAAAGGAGAGAGCAGGAATCGGAATGCGAGTATGATGAGGGACGTGGAGCAAGTTGTCAGGTGTTGAAAGGAGCCTTGAAGGCCGGAATGATAGATGTAATGAGACTTAAAGCAGAAGCGGATGAAATAATATATGGGAATCTACCTCTGGAGAGAGTATTGACCTATACTCCCGATGAATTGCTTTTTGTGGCAAAGGATGTGACTCGTAAAGCACGAGTGGCACATGAGAAACTGGCGGGTTTGGCTAGAGAATATGGGGTGGATCTATCCAAGACTAGAGCATTGCAAGGGAGCCACAGGATGCATTGTACCGAGCGGGAATTGGAAGAGAAAAGGGTTGTTGGTCTGAGGTCACATACGAGGGAACTGATTGTAGCTATGAGAATATGGCTGATGCTCGACAAATGGCAAGAGAAATGGGCTAGGAAAAGGAATTCTAGGGGAGCGAAAGGAGGGAGCTCTGAAGGGGATTTGCAGGAGGTAAAGATTCTTCCTTTGAGAGAGGTGGCGAATGGAGGATACGTGCATGTACCATGGAGCAGGGGGGATTTGGCCTCATTTACGAATGATTTTCCCAGGCTCAGGGAGAAGCCTGCAGAGTGGTACAAGCAAGTTGAGCGTTTCGTTAAGATTTCGAAGGTGTTGTGGATAGATCTGAACACCTTATTCGATATCGTAGTTCCGGGAGATCTGTGGAACGCTTGTAAAATTGCTGTTGATTGGCCGGACTATGAGCCTGATAGGAACATAGTTACAAATGGTCCGTCGCCCGTGGTAATGAGGCTGTACGATAAGGTAATTACCTGGTTGAAATCGAAGGTTTCACCCCAAGATATCGATTGGGTGAAGATAGACAGGACAGTGCAGGAGCCCAAGGAGACAGTACATGAATTCTATGAGAGACTTCTGAAAGCTTTTAAGCAGTACAGTGGGTTAGATGAGCTGGAAACGAAGGACATGGGACAGTTTGTGTCTAAGTTCGTGCTGGGTTTGAAGCCCGAGGTCAGTCTTATGATACAGCAGCATTTGATCTGTTGGCAGAATAAGCCCGTAGACGAGATCTTGCGGTACGCCAGGTACTGCACGGATGAGATTGAGTCAAAGCACAAGAAGATGAAGGATAATTTATTGCTCATTCAGATGCAAGCGGCTCAGGGACCGCCGAATGGGGGTCCAGTGGGGCGAAGACAGGGAAATTATCAGACAGGGAATCAGAATATGCAGGGTCAGGGAAGGCCGAGACCCGTAGACCCTAGGACAGGAATAGATGTAGCGATCTTGAAGAAGACGACTGCTTGTCACCAGTGTCACCAGGTGGGACACTGGAGGCGCGAGTGTCCCTTGAACCCCTATAATCAGCCGCAGATGGAGGGAGGAATGGGTCAGGTCCCTGGGGCGGAACAGGTACAGACGGTGACTGTACCGAGAACGATGCAAGGGGGGACAGGCGTCTCGCAGGTGCAGGTTCCCCAGCCACCCAGGATGCAGAACATACAGCAGGGAGCTCGGACTTATTTGCAGATGCCCATGTTCGAAGTGGAAGAGGAGAGGGATGCAGATTTGCTGGCGCAGTTAAGTTTGGGTCAGGACGATGATTGCCTACTCAGGGCCATACTAGAAGTAGATCAGAAGGGACCCTTTGTGGAAGCCGAACTCGATGGACGCCCTACTACCTTTTTGGTAGATACGGGGGCTACCAGGTCAACCATAAGATCAGCAGTAGTTCCGGGGGTAGCCCTCTCGGGAGAAAGTATACAAGTGGTTGGAGTGGCGAACAAGAGACTAGTTAGCCCCTTGACGGAACCGATTCCCGTCAGGATAGGAAACTTTAGGGATCGACATCAGTTCGTGGTGTGCGATTCTAGTCCTGTTTGTCTGTTGGGAAGAGATTTATTGTGTAAGCTCAATTGCACAATTTACTGTACCCCGAGGGGAGTAGAGGTACAGACCAGAGATGACGACGCGACCTTTAAGGTTGCAAATCAGCAGGGGTGCGTGGAAGTGTACCCGGCTCTGACAGTGGAGGAGCTTCCACAGGACTTGAGGGAGTCAGTTGCGACCGATGTGTGGGATCTAAGCGGAGAGGAGATCGGCTTAGTCAGGGGAGTGGAACCAGTGAAGATACAGGTTAAGCCAAACGCGGAATTCCCGAGAACCCCTCAGTATAAACTGTCGCCTGAGACGATTGCTGGGATCAAACCTGTGATTGAGTCTATGATTAGGCAGGGAATACTGGTGGAGATCATGGGTAGTCCATGTAATTCACCCATTATGGGACTGCAGAAACCGAGTGGGAAGTTCAGGATAGTGCAAGACCTGCGGAAAATAAACGACATAGTTGTCCCATGTTGTCCAGTGGTACCGAATCCATCTGTGATACTGTTCCAGATCCCATGCGAAGCTGGATGGTTCACAGTGATTGACTTGTGTCAGGCATTCTTTTCGATTCCCCTGCATGAAGAGAGTAGATTTCTTTTTGCCTTTAGGCTAGAAAATCGTATATTAACGTGGTGCCGTATTCCACAGGGGTATACGGAGAGCCCATCGATTTTCAATCAGCTGTTAAAGAAGAATCTGGAAGGTCTTGTGTTGCCGAAAAACTCTGTTTTGGTGCAGTACATTGACGACCTGCTTGTCGCGTCAGAGACAGAAGACGCTTGCAGGATCGATACCATTGCGTTGTTGAATTTCTTGGGAGAGAACGGTCACAAGGTGTCTCCAAACAAGCTGCAATACTGTCTACCTGAGGTACAGTATTTGGGGCACAGAATTGAAAAGGGTAAAAGGAAGGTGTCTCCAGATCGCATTGATGCGATTTTGAGAATGCCAGTTCCCTCGACGCAGAGGGAAGTTAGAATGTTTTTGGGAATGGTGGGCTATTGCCGCCAGTGGATCCCAAACTTTTCCTTTGAAGCGAAGCCTTTGCAGCGGCTGACGCGAAAGGATGTAAGTGATCCGGTACCATGGGACGACGACTGTTTGAAATCATTTCTGAGGCTGAGAGAAGCCTTATGTAGCGCTCCTGCGTTGGGAATGCCGGATTATAACAAGGCATTTGCATTGTTCTGCTGCGAAAGAGAAGGTTGCGCATTAGCAGTGTTAACCCAGAATCATGGAGGTGTCCGTAGACCAGTTGCTTATTTCTCAGCTACTTTAGATCCAGTAGCTTCTGCGTTGCCCGGATGTCTCAGATCCGTTGCGGCAACAGGTGTCAGCATCGAGAGATGTGAGAGCATTGTGATGGGTCATCCACTTACTGTACATGTGCCACATTCTGTTGAATTGTTGATGACTAGGACTAAAACACAGCACCTCACGAATAATAGGCTGACTCGTTATGAGCAAGTTATCATTGCAGCCGATAATGTGACATTGAAGAGGTGTGCTGTTTTAAATCCTGCTACACTGTTACCCGTTCTAAAAATAGATGATAAGGAAGATTGTGAGGACCATGATTGTCTCGATGTGACTGAACTATGCACCAAACCGAGACCCGACATTGTCGACGAACCGCTCCCGGTGTCAGATGAGATTTTCTTCGTGGACGGTTCATGTTTAAGAGACAGTGTCGGTCGATTGAGAGCAGCGTTTGCTGTATGCACCATTACGGGTGTGGTTGAAGCCGCTTGTTTAGAAGGAGTACACTCCGCGCAGGTGGCTGAGCTCATTGCTCTGACTCGTGCCTGTTTGGCAGCCGACAAGATCCGTGTAACTATTTACACGGACAGCCAGTACGGGTTTGGTGTGGTTCATGACTTCGGACAGCTATGGTCCCAGAGAGGGTTTATGACGTCTTCAGGTTCTCCTATAAGAAATGGTGATTATGTGCGGAAATTGTTAAAAGCATTGCAAGGTCCTGATGAAATTGCTGTTGTTAAATGTGCAGCCCACACGAAGGGAAGCGACTTTGTCTCGTTGGGAAATAACTATGCAGACGAAGTAGCTCGATTTTGTGCAGAGCAGGGATGCAACTTTACTGAGATCCACATTGAGGAAACTGGGGAAGAGGTGGTGTATGGACAGATGTTAGCAATGGCTGACACATGGGAGGAACTGAAGCAGCTTCAGGAAGGGGTCTCAGATCAAGAACGGGACAGCTGGATACGAGCTGGATGTGAGAAGGGAGATGTGGATATATGGGTTTCGAATGATGGACGAGCAGTGTTGCCAGAAGGTTTGTTGAATCCCATGGCGAGGTTGATACATGGTGCTGTACATCTGGGTAGGGATGCCATGATGAGAGTGTTTCGTCAGACTTGGTACAATCCGAAGTTTCGTGCCGTGGCTGAAACTGTGTGCCAGAGATGTGTCACTTGCCAACAGATGAATGTAGGGAAAAGAACTGCTGTGACATTGAGCCACATAGGGAGGTCAGGGGGACCTTTCAATAGGATGCAGTTGGATTTTGTCGAAATGCCGAAGTGTAATGGGTTGAGGTACATATTAGTGGTAGTATGTGTCTTTTCCAGGTGGGTGGAGGCATATCCTACACGCAGATGCGACACACTCACCGTAGCGAAACTATTATTGAGAGAACTCATTCCTAGGTACGGGTTCCCGACGTCCTTTGAATCGGACAGAGGAACTCATTTCCACAGCGAAGTTATGAAATTGCTTTGTGCTGCTTTGAATATAGATCAGAAGTTACACTGTAGCTATAGACCAGAGGCTTCAGGGATAGTGGAACAGGTGAATGGAACTCTGAAGGCTCGGATGGCGAAAGTGTGTTCGTCTACGTCTCTGAAATGGCCTGACGCATTACCTTTGGTCCTTATGAGCCTTCGAAGTGTGCCTGATAGAAGAACTGGGTTGTCACCCCATGAAATCCTCATGGGAAGAGCGATGCGTTTGCCTGCAATACCTGCCACTGCTCTGATAAATATCACTGATGATATGATCCTGGACTATTGTAAAGGCCTTGCTGACGTGGTCCGTTCTGTGTCTCAGCAGGTGCAGACAGCAACGGTTCCAGCTGCGAGTGACAGGTGCCACGACTTGGACCCAGGCGATTGGGTCCTAGTCCGAAAGCACGTGAGGAAGAGTTGTTTGGATGCTAGGTGGCGTGGCCCTTTCCAAGTAATCCTTGTTACGAACACTGCTGTCAAGTGCGGAGGGTTACCGAACTGGGTGCATGCTTCTCATACCCGCAGAGTTCCAGCACCCTTGGAAGATACAGCCCCTCTCGAGAACCAAGATCCCAGTGAGTCGACAGAATCGCCAGAGAGGGCCAGTCAAGCTGTAAGGGTTGCTGAAGCGGCTGATGGTGCACTGAATCGAGTTGGGGGAGGACGTGAAGAAAGTACTGACCCAGAAACCGGCGAAGGAGCGAGAGGTGCAGTGGGTAGTACAGAATCGAGTTCTGCCGAAGAAGAGGAAGTCAGTGCACAGGGTATCGGAGAGAAGACTGGGGGAGCCACCGAAGCGGAAAGGGTTTGGCCCGCAAAGCAGAACCGGGTAAACCTGAGGTTGGCCCCAGACACCGACCTTGCACCAGTTTTGGAAGAACCAGAAGAAGAATCGGGAGACGAGGAAAATCCTCAAGGGGGTGTGAGAAGGTCCAAAAGAACTCGAGTGCCAAATCGGAAGTACGCTTCCCCGGAGTGGGCATACCAAGTGACTGATGCCAGGGTTACCGAGCACGGGAAGATTGAGGTCGATGACATTGGTCAACAGTGTCCCGCTCCAGAGGGTGGAAGTGTTGCTGAAAGTTCCGGGATTGGAGATCGAAGGAATTCTGACGATTCATATTCCAAGTCCGCCATTCCTGAGTGTCATTCGAGGTATGATCTTGGACAATTTGGAGTTCCCGACGTTCACGACTGTGCCAGATCCACAAGAACTGATTATTCTTAAGCTCGAAATATTGCAGGGAGTCCTGGAGCTGTTGGGACCGGCGCTTATGTCAGATTGATTTGAGAAAGGTTGTAAGCTAAGAAGAAGATTACCTAGAGCCGAGCGGAAGAAGAACAAAATTAGGGATTTTTCCGTTGTAGAACGAAGAAAGTTAGGGAGGGTTGCCTAAGTTCACGAAAGAGACATTAATGAGAAGGAGACTTATCCTTTCAGAGACTGCATTGGACATTGAGCATATTCCGAAGATGGCAGATCCTGTAAACCCACATCGTAGGGCTAAACTGATAATAGGCACATTGATCGGAGTTGTAGTAGTCACCATATTTGCGGTAGTGATCAGTTCCTACATGGTGGCTCACAGGCAAGAGGGGAAGGTTCAGGGAGCACCCACACCTATTACCCCAGGGCAGAGTGGTGTCAGTATTAGCGAACAGGAATTATCGGAGTTGAGAGATGTTCGCAGACTTCACATGGATTTGTCAAAGGGTGATTTTAAGCTTAACGCGTATGCAAGGTTGCTGTATGAGTATGTTGATGCGATGGATGTGAAGGATTGTTATGTGTGCATGCAGTTGCCTGCTTCAGTGGATGAGGGTATCAAGTATCATCATCTCCCATTGACTTATGGGATTTCTTGTAGCATATGGCTCAGTTTATTTTATGACAGGAGACAGTTCGAGTATTTCTTCTCAAATTTTGACACGGTACTTCCCGAGGTGCCAGCAATCAAGCATTTGAATAGATATGATCTGGATAAGAAAGAGGACAGACTCCTGAAATATTTTAGACCGACTGTGAAACTGGATACGGCGCATGCTCACAGGAATAACCTGACATGTGCGTTATCAGAGATAGAGAAGAAATTCATAGACCAAGTAGAGGACAGGTATAGAAAGTTGACCGAGACACGACACACCGGAGATAGCCCAGTAGATTGGACGGACGAGGAGAGAGCTCACAGATCTAAGGGAAGTTATGGACCAATAGCATTGGATGAGGCACAGAGAGGGAATTTGTGTATTGCACGGCCTCAATCCAAGACGGAGAAGGTAGCAGTAGGACATAGCATTTGTTCTCAGACTTTTACAATGGAAGCTTATGCTAAGAATTTTATGCAAGGTCCAGTAGAAGTAATCCCGACAGTGTATTATGTTTGTGGGACGAATGCTTATGTCAGACTACCCGACAATTGGTATGGAGTATGCTATTTGGCTATCATATTCCCGAAGATTTATCACACAAGGGACTTGGAGTTGTTAGAGACTAAGCGACCGCCCAGGAAACGTAGGGCTACAAATGCCGGTGCAGTGATTGGGGACATATACGGAGCAATGATACCTAGTATGGGTGTGGTGTTGAATGATGTGAAGATCCGAAGGTTGGCGACAGTAGTTGATGAGTTGTCTATGAACACGGCGAGATCTTTGATATTGGTGGCTGGAGAGATGTTGTCGATCCGGAATATGGTTTTGCAGAATCGCCTTGCTTTAGATGTGTTGTTAGCAAAAGAAGGCGGAGTCTGCAAATTATTGAAAGTTCAGGAATGCTGCACGTATATTCCGGACAACTCGAAGGAGATAGGGAAGTACATAGACAACATAACGACTATTCACAAGGAGATTACGGATCTGACGGAGGTGAATGTGTGGGAGAAGATTGGATTAGGATTTGGAAGAGTGGGAACTTGGTTTGCGAATCTGGGAAGGGGATTTCTGGGTTCAGTGTTGAAACCAATTATTATTGCCGTGGTTTGTGTGATCTGTTTGTGGGGATGTGTGAAGGCATGGAAGTGGTATCAAGGAGGCAAGGTTGAAAGAGCTCTAAAGGCAAACGAGAGGAGGTTGGCAAAGCTCCAGGAGCAGCAATATGAGAGTCTTAAGAAACTGGAGGGAGTCCGACATGGAAATGTTATGACTAGCACGGTTTAAATCAGTTCTGAAGAAGGAAATGTAATGGTGTGATGACGGATGTCATCAAAGGGGGGAACTGATGTAGCGTTTAAGAGTTTGAGAATTGTAGGGGTGCGTCATATTCATTGTTAGTCGGCACCCGCATATAACCAAAATGTGTACTCAGGGATTTCGTGTGCAATGTATTACAACTGTATAACCTATATCGATTTTAAGTAGAAGTGTTAGATATGTACAAGCACATGGTAAACGTAGTAGAGAAATGTATAGTGTTTAGCTACGGGAAATGAAATGTGGTATTAGAAATGTGTACCCCAGACTTCGTGTCTGTAGGTTGTTTAGGTTGACCACACATGAAAGAAAGACGTAAATGTCAATACTGTGATTGAAACCTGCTTGTGTAACCGAAGTAGTGGCCAGAATTCGCATATATCGTTGAGGCGAAAGGCCTGGTATTTTCTTATGTTAGCCAAGGGCAATAGGCCAAAAAGGGATTTATTCCAGTAGAGGTTTTAGGCTGTAGTAAATTGCAACTTAAAAGATGTGAAGAATGTCTGCTTTGCATGATCTCACCCCAGGTGCAAGGACAGTTGCTCGTTAGTAGAGAAGCTCTTTGTTCGTAATTTGAATTATGTAGAGAAAGCCAGACATGGGAGTGTATTGGAATGTGCCAATCGTAACTCCTAGTGCGGATGGCGTCTGGGACTCAAGGCCAAGCGATGGACGATGGAACTGGACAGCGATCTGTGGAAAAGTACTGAAAGACGACCCCGGAAGGAGAGGAGGCGCAAAGGGCGTGTTCGGAGACTTGGGGTACTGTATTAGGGACAGCGCCCCGAGGGTGGAGGCAGAGCAGAGCGGGGCAGCCCAAAGCAGAGGACGGCTAGGCGAAGGCTAGAGGGGGCAACTTAGATCAAGCTCTCTAAGTGAAGACTTCTTATGAAGTTTCGCTCTGACACCTTTTATTCTGATGAGGGTCTCAAGGGATTGCTATGTAGGGATGTCACCTAGTACAGAGTAGGGACAGAGATGGTATGGTTCAGTGTCCCTAGTATCGACATTTGCTTGGTAGTGTTCTACCTCATGCTTTTAGAGATTGTACTTTTAGTTATTTTTAGCCGTATGCGGATTCTTCGTAGAGTAGCATTTGTTTTAGTGCCTATGTACTTGTTGTGCCTCGTGTTGAGGACTTTGTATCTCCAAATCTTTATGTTGATAATAAAAACCAGAGAGCCAAGAGATTAAGTTTCGAGTCCTTGATTATGGCAAATTGCAGACGGTAATTGTGATAACGGTAATTTTCCCTCCATGCTATCAGGCAAGTAAAAAGTTCCATCTGACCAGAGTGGGTTCCAGTAGATAATTGCGAGATACTAAAATAGGCCGGAGCACAGGTATTCTACCTTCTTGGTTGGATGTGGAGAAGGAAAGAAAGATGGAAGGGTAAAAGACTGTCCCACATGAAAGGCAGACACTACTTTGGGTAAGCAGGACGGACGGGTATGAAGGAGCAACCTATCTGGGTATAAAACTCTGAATGGTAGACAAACTGTAATGGCCTGAAGTTCTCTGACCCTGTGAGTAGACGTAATCACCAACAACAGAATTATTTTTAGAGTAAGAAGTTCAAACTGGCAGCAATCCATCAGATTAAATGGCGATGCCATCAAGAAAGTCAAAATAACGTTCCAATTTCCTGTGGAATGATAAACTCAGTGGGAGGGAAAAAATAAATAAAGCAACCATTTCAGAAAATGTGCCACTAGTGTCAATTTAAACATGGAACGGTTTCCAGGGAAACACATTAACGCAGGCATCGCAGCCGTGTAGCATTGGGCTGTGGCCATCACCGAACGATGCTGCGCGAAGAACTCCCATCCACCTCTGATGATGGCCATTGTTGGTTGTTTCTTCCACCCTGTGCTTAGCACGCTGACCGGAGTTCTGCCATTCAGGATTGTGGCAGCCACGTGTGCGCTGACCAGCTGTGACCACCCCCCTTCATCACCAGCACAGACAATATTGTCCCCATGCAGGCACCTCAAAAGCTGTGACCGTGTGTCCCATCTGAGTGGCAAGCTGTCATTAATCATTGGTTCGGGTTCAAGTATCTATAATAACCGCAAAGTTGTCTTGGTACTGGCTTCTGGTTCGTGGCTTTCATGGACACTTTTGTGGCACAGTTGTATTCCGAACTATTTTTAGTAGGGACACTGTTTCACGTTATATGTCTCACAAAAAATCCATCCAAGTTTAGTTTCTTATAGAAACTCATTGAGATATTGCCCAATGAACATACTTTTGCACTGTAAAAAGCAGACTCCTCCACTTTGCAACACTCAGAAAAGGACTTGCAGCCACCAATAGCCGTCAGCTCTGGGTTTCAAGTGAAACACAACTCGGTAGTCTCCCCGGTGCATGCCGCTCAATGGGGCCCATCTTTTGCAAAGTTGTAGTTCATCCCGTGAAGGCGATGCTTGATAGCTCTTTATTTCTTCCAATGTCTCATTTTCGTAGCCTGATAACTAGTTAATTAGTAAAATCTTTCATTTTCTTAGCTAGCCCTAGGCAAGTGGTCCGCACTTCATACTTTTGCATTGGGCCTTGAGGTTCCCGGGAGTCGCGGCCCCACCTTGCGGGACTGTGTTCTGATGTCTCGCGAGGTTTGTAAGGTCTTGCAGTACTCAGGAAATGTTGGTCCCAATTGTGGGAGAGGCCTCTATAAAATACCACGAGCTTCAGATATTCTGTTTCGTATTGAGATTCTGGAGGAACCACAGGAGTAGCTTGTTCAGTGGGGTCAGCACACAGCAGCAGTGGCATAACAAAGGTCCCTGCAGCCCCTGCAGTGTGAGGGGGCCCTGAGCTCCACAGGGCCTCCTCAGCACAGCACCCTGGCCAGAGAGCTCCTGAGTGGGAGGGGGGCTGGCTCCAGGGACTTTGCAGGGGGGGCCTTAAGTTTTATTACACCACTGCACAACAGAAGAATACAAGTTCCTGACCAGGAATCTCAAGTTAAGTGCAGTTTTTGTACTCCCTTCTACTTGACTGGCTGTGAGAACGATGACAAAGACTGTATGGTGTACGTGTGCTATTGCCTTGAAATTTGACATATTTTTGAGGGCATTGGGGTGCATTGAGTAACATTTCCTGAACCTGTTGTGCACATGAACGTTTTGTATCATGGGCATCTGTTATGTTAAACATTGAACTGATTGGTGTTGAGCCAGAAGTGCACAGTAATATTTGTGTATCATTGTGATGTAAAACATAAATCTGTAGTAACCAAGTCAAAAACGTTTGATGCTTTTAGATTCATGAATCACAGGAGTCCATGTGAAGTCAGGCATTGGTTTATACTAATCTGTGCTGCAAAAACTGGTGAAAAAACAGAGTAACTTGCATATGCAGATAATAGGCGATATTGACTTTCGAAATATTTCTGCAGTGGGGCATAGCACTGAGAGACTTGTTTGAGGGATCTGGGCTGCAATCCCTTGTCATTCAATGTCATCTTAAGGATTTTAGGGGCCCTGAGCAAGACTTATTTTGGGGGGCCCTTTAGGAAACAAATTTGAATTTGATTACCCCTTTGGTGCTAATTCAAGCCTGCATGATGACAAACAATATTAAATTATATGTTAAACATTAACCGAATCACAAAAACAGCTGAAATATGTCTTTCCTGGGACCCCAAAAATCATCAAGATGACACTGGCTAGAGAGGAAGAGGGGTAGGCAGAGAGTGGGAGAAATTGATTAGACAGAAGTCAAATAAAGGGGGAGTTCACTTTCCCAGGGGCCCCTTGGAAGGTGGGGGACAAAGGCAACTGCCCCCTTTGCCCATACCTTAAAAGGTCTCTGCGACTGAAGGAGCATTGAGGAAGAGCAAACAGCCGCAGAATTATACAGTGAACTCTCATTTGCTCCTGGTAAGTAAATTGCTCATGAATCATCAGAGAGGTTAAGTGTGTGATGCAAAAACAATGGGCGTCATACAGAGTGTTTCACGCTTGCAAGTTTTTGCAATCAGTCAATGGCAGAATAAATAGAACTTAAAGCCCCAGGAACTCAGAGCACATACACTTGGTAAATAAATCACAGGTAGGCTGCAAAACCACTCTTAAAGGGCATCATTCACACTTAACAATATAAATGTACCAACAATGTTTGAAATAACACGCAACAGTGAAATCAGACAATAGCAGGAAAGATTTTTACAAACTCACCTTTCAAAGATTGACTATATAGTTGCATCAGCTGCAGCTGAAGCATCTGAGATCTTACCATTGAATATGACCAACTTAAAAAAAGGGAAACTGCAACATCTACCAGTCAGGCCCACATCCTGATGTGCTACTTGGCAGGCTGTCAGTTCCCTCTGTTCTGCTTAGGTTAATAGAAAGAATGGTCTTCGTCACTATCATTCCAGAAAAAGACTCTAAAATTGTAAGATTGATCACACATTGAGCCTTGCCACTACCTATCAAATATGGGATAAAGAGCTTCTCGAGCACCAGGACCAGTGTCAATGGGCTTTTTACACTTTAGCCTGATGGAAAGAGGTTCTGAGCTGTATAAAAGCCATCTTTGCCTGAACAATATCTGAAACTAATTTCTGAAACCCTAGATGTAGTAAACCTGGGGCTACAGGCACTAAAGCAGAAGATATGACGAAGTGGGACAGATGGTGGTCACGCCACCTTTTAATGGCAGCAAATTTGTTGATGGCTCCAACATAGAAGCAAAGGGACCCACCATCTGTGGAGAAGTGTGGCTCAATGGTTAGAGCGGCTGACCCTGATGCAGAGGTCTGGCCCGGGACCAGGGTTCAATTCCTGCCTCGGCGGCTCTTGGATTCAATTTCCCCGGACCTGATAATTCTCGCCTCGGTGCCTATTCTAATCATGGGTCCCACTGTGCAACTCTGGGCAATAGCTTGCTTAATCTCCACAACGGCCCCCACAGCGCTAGGATGCCTGGCTTCACCTTGGGGGTGCCCAGGAGTGGACATCTCACAGGAAAACCAGGAAGGGTTCCACAGCGGTATGAATACAGCGCTACGAGACCCCTGGGTAGAAGTGCGCTATATAAGTACAAATGCATACATACATACATACATACATACATACATTACCTGGGCAATATCATAGGCTCTGGTCTGTTGTAGCCATGGAAAAATATTACTTTTAACGTAAATAGGCACAGGTTGGCATTCATCGGAATTGGAAATCCATTGATCATCGTCTGTCTCATATTGATTTTTTTTAAAAAAAAATTTTTATTGAATTTTATTGTTTCAGAAAACACACAAGTTAGAGTGATACAGGTCATGTATATCGATTTACACACGCATTAATTTTACAGCTTACAATGTACCGTGAAGCTTTCAGAGGCCTTACAGGTTAGACTCAGTATACACTATACAGCAGTGTTTGTTATATGCATCATACTGGTCTGATTTCCCATCTGTAGTGGCTCTCGTATTGGGGCGTGACCTGGTGGATGGCCCCTACCTGGGAGTTGCTACTTCCTTCCCTCATCAGCATCACTGTATTGTGACATGTACAGCGCTCCTGACACCACCACCCGAATTATGGCCGTACACCCTGATCTCACCGTCAGTCTAACTAACATCTTTAATCCTCTGATGCATACTAAGGGCAAAGGGTCTTCGAAATCCACCTGGTATAACAACGTTTGCCGAATGGCAAAGAGTGCCCTTATTGACGCCATAAAAACCAAAGATAGATTCTTGATAAAAACTAGGAGGGCTCTCTGTAGGAATAGTATAAAGTCCGCTAAAGATGAGTGGGAGTCCGAAAGATGGGACTCGATTAAACAGGCACTTACTAATAGAGATATGAGGGAGTTTTGGTCCCTGGTTAGAACTGCAAGCTCCTCCGGGAGTTCGCCTATTGAGCCGAATATATCTGCGGAAGCATGGAAACTTCATCTCCAATCATTGTACTCCATCCGGGATGTTAAGGACCCCACAGAGGGCTCCCAGCTAACTGTCGTAGGGATCCCCCCTGAAGATGAGACTTGGTTCTCTCTGACTGAAATGTTGAGTGCTATTGGGAACCTGCCTCTTGGAAAGGCCCCTGGACTGGATAAGATCCCCAGGGACTTGTATCCGGAAGAACCCAATGTCTGGGGCACATATTTATGTGTAATATTTAATACCATATTAAGCGATATGGAAATCCCGGACACCTGGCTAGGGGCCGACATTTTTCCAGTATATAAAAAGGGATCTCCTCTTATGCCCATAAATTATAGGCCAATAAGCCTGATTGATGTAACGCAAAAGTTGTTCGCCAGGATCATCCTAGATCGTCTCCAGATCTGGATGGAAGAGCATGAAACACTGAGTGCATACCAGGCAGGCTTCCGAAAAAACATTTCCACCATTGACCAAATCTTAAGGCTGCAATTACTATACTGGAAGACGGTGACGATAGATGGTGGGAGCCTCTATCTGATCTTTGTTGACCTCAGATCAGAGTTCGATTTGGTACCTCGCCATAAACTTTGGGTAGTTTTGGAGGAACTGGGCATTCCACCTTCTTTGCTCACCCTGATCAAGCGATTACATACTGGAAATTTTGCACATGTTAGATATGGGAAGCACGGGGAATTGACTTCACGCTTCCCAGTGAATAGGGGTGGTAAGGCAGGGGTGTGTTTTGGCCCCCACACTGTTTTGTCTCTATATAAACGCTTTGGTGGAACAACTGAACCAAATCGCCAATATTGATGCCCCAAAGCTTGCCCTTAACAAGGTACCAGCAATGATGTTTGCTGACGATACCTTGTTACTTTCTAAATCACCTATGGGCCTCCAAAGGATTCTTGACACCTTTTTTATATTTTGCAAAGACAAGGGGCTAGAGATTAACACAGCAAAAACCAAGTATATGGCATTTAATGCTAGCAGAACGTCTCGTCCCAACCCCACCCTAAATGGCACCCAGCTGGAGAGGGTGGCAGTCTTTGACTACCTGGGTATCACGTTAACGGAAACCTTTGGGTGGGGCCCGCACCAAGAAAAGGCAGGCCTGAGGCTAGCTCAGATTACTGGGGGCCTAGCAAAATTATTTAGGAACATAACATCAAGACAACTGGGCCCGTTAACAGAGATTTACAAAGTTCAAATTAGGAGTGCAATCATGTATGGTGCTGGACTCTGCGGTCATCACCCTGTAGGTGCACTACTCAGAACTGAGAATACGTTTATGAGACAACTCTTTGGCCTACCGCCAAGTACTCCTCTCATCCCCTTACGCATGGACCTTGGCCTTAGACCCATAAATGAGGAAATTGAGTTGCGACCCTTGACTTTTGGCGCCGACTATGGGCGACACACGAACTACTAGTTTACCAGTCGGACCTCAAGGCGATCCTGGGGCTTCCAGGGGTGGGAAAAATATCTTGGCTGGCACATATCAAAGACCTATGCTTTGGACTGGGCTGGCCAAATTTATGGACCCACCCGGAGGAAGCGTCTCGGTCTATTTCACGCCTCGAGCTAGTTAAAGCTTACAGACTTTTTAGATTGGGTGAATTCTATAGGAATGCTAAAAATGGTTGTTTAACTTCAGATTTTTTTGATTTTAAAGACCAATATCTATTTGAGACTTTCTCAATGACGTCTATCCACTTGTGGCAAGGAAACTTTATGTCCAGTTTAGATGGGGCTGTCTGCCAGTTCATGCATTTACAAACAAATGGACCAAAGCCTCCTCATCTGCCTGTCCGGCCTGTGAGAATCAGGAATAGTCCCTTTCACATGTTTTCTTTTTTGCCCAGGTTATATTGCAGCTAGACGGTACTGGCTCCTACCAATATGCAGGAACTTGGGGTTCAGACAGACACGGGAGGCTCTTAGAGTCCTGCGAACTGGAACGCACCCCCCGATTGTTTTTGCAGTGTCCCGCTTCCTTAACTCCATGTGGCTTAGGCGTCGCAAGTTCTTAAATTCCACTAGTGCAGTCTAAACGTACCTTTTCCGTCTTCCACAGCTTTGAACTTATTAAATATGAACTCATTGTTTTAAATCCTTTTTAAATTTTAATAACTTTTTAACTTGTCATTAAGGTTGTATAATGAACTGTTATCGGTTATATCCTTAACATTTTTTTTAATGTATTATATGCTTTTTTTATCTTCTGCTTTTATGCCCTGTAATGATCGAAATAAAGCTTGGAAATTGGAATTGGACATGTAATGTAAGGGGCCTGTGTTTCCATGTGGTCTGTCTCATATTGATGGGGCGATAACGCGCCCACTGAGAGTGAGAGCTCAGGATCAGCCTTCGTGATGGACTGCTCTATATGATGGATGCAGAATATGGAGGGGGAGCTTATTGGCGTTCCCAGGGGCAGTAAGACATGCGATGGCTGGATGGGACACTACTACAGAAGGAAAAAGTGTTAATGATAGGTTTGTGTACTGAGGGGGAGGGGCTGAGATAAATGGGTGAATATGTTAGACAATGTTTTCCCTTTCAGATAAAAAGAACATTGAAAATCTATGTAGGAACAGAAATTGGACTACCTGCTTTGGACATGTAAGGGTTATCTATGCTGCAGTGGTAATGTATAGGTAGTTTATTAGTAAAACATTCAATTGCCTTGCCAATATAATTGTTTTAAACATAAAAATAAATGAAAGCACGTTTGTTAGCAGGGCCCTGTCTAAAGTAGATTTATGCAGTTTACAGAAACTGACTGAGCTTCAGTTTCATTTGCAGTCAGTTTAACAAGAATGTGGCAAGGGAGTTTCCCATATGGAACAGCAAGATTAGTGGTTTATGAAACTATTTTGAAACCTTCGTTTCAATTCTAATTGAGGCTTGCTTGTTGAATGTTTTAACACAAAAGAAGGAACTGGAGTCACCCATGAATAAAAACTGTTCTGAAAGACTGGAAATTAGAAGCAACGGTATATAGGAGAGAAAAGCTGTACAGTAAATGTGGTGCTATTCGAAATAAAGTGATTTAGGGATAGGTTGGTTGCTGTAGTGTATGTTCCTGCAAGTGGGGCCGGTGCACATAAAAATAGGCCAGTCACCGAGACGGGTAGCTTAGTGATCTCCGATGCCAAGCCCGGTGTCAGGATGGCAGCGTGCATGTGGGTTACGTAAGCACCATGTGACGCTAGGTGCACTACACTCCTCCCAAAAGATTTCTTTTGCCGAAAAAATGATCACCCAACCAACAATAGGTAACAGTAGGGCCTGGTTAATATATTCTTTAACATATATAGTCCTGTTGTATGTGGGCTGACCTGATATGGATTCTCAGATGGTGTGGGTACCTCCTCAACATTGTGGTGTCCCTTTCCAGATCCTCAGCCCAGCTTGTCTCTCCGGATCTGATCTTAATTCTGATGGAGAAAACCTCAGCGTCTCACTTACCACCCTCATCGAGGAGTCTCTCACTGGCACAGGGTTGTATGTCGTTACAACGCATTCCGTTGCAACGCATGCCTTTACCACGCATGCGTTACAATGGAATGCTTTTTCAACGCATAACCTTTACCACGAATATTCCTTTATCACGCATACCTTTACAACGATTTTCGTTGTAAATTTATGCATGGTAAGGGCATACTCTTGGTAAAGGTTATATATACCCCTCCCCTGTACCCTTACGTGACCCCCCAGCACCCAATCCTTCTTATATTTACCCCTGCCCTTAACCCTCAATCCTTTTATATATATATATTATTTAAAAACTAAAATTCCCCTTACCTCTTCACATCGTCTCCTCTCCATATTCCGTGGTGACGTCATACGTCGTAAAGAGGAAGTGGCAGTTTATTTCCGTTTCCTCTCAAACGACGCCGATTGCCTGCACTTCTCGACGTGACATCCGGTGAGTTTTTTTTGGGGGGGGAGACCCCCCCCCAAATGCCCTTTTTTCCCCACTCTTTTTTATGGGGGGGGAGACCCCCCAAGCCCCTTTTTCTAATTTTAGCCTTTACCACACAACTTTATTACATATCTCGTAGTAAAGGTATGCGTGGTAAAGGCTTTCATGGCAACCACGCATGCGTTGTAATGCATGAGTGGTTAAGGTTTGCGTGGAAACGGCTGCGTTGTAGTGGACGTTTCCTGCACAGGTCACTCCTCCTCATCTACAACCTTCTGGTCACTCATCCTTGTTGGTTTGGGAATGTTCCCCATGCCACTTCTTGAATGCTGACATGTTCCTGGTGGTTTGGCAGTTACCACACCCTGCTGTGACCATGGGACCCTGCCAGCAGGTAACAACTAAAGGGTTTCTTTTGAACTGCCAACAGAATTTCTGCCTACTCTGCCTGTTGCGCACCATCACTCAGTCTCCGACTAAGATGTCTAACTTCTTGGCTCCTCCGGCACGGCTGACTGAATCATTGTCGTGTCATCTCCTCGCTTGCCTGCAGCAGCATTAAAGGATGCTGATGTCCATGAGGGATCATGAGGCATTTCATCCAGTATGCTCTCCCAAACATGGCATCAGCAGGTGATCGGCAAGTTGTGCTGTGAGGGATTCATGGGTAGGCACACCGAGGAACTTTGTGATTACCTTGTGCTATTCCACGCCAATTCAGATAGCTTTGTTGAGTGTTCTCATTAGCCTTTCTACTTTCCCATTGGCTTGTGGTCATCACAAGGTGATCTTCTGATGGGAAACACTGAGGGCCTCGTTTATGAAAAGTGTTGCATCGCTGCGGTAAAACAGTGATGCAACACTTTTCAGTGCGACCTCCTTGTGACACCATGGATGCGCCGGATTTACTGTATGGTTCTCCATGGCGCAAGGATTGACAGATACGTCAGGAATCCTGATGTATCTGTCTGCTCAAAAATGGCGCATTGCTGGAGAGTGTCTGGAAACAGACGCAACTCCATCAATGTGTAATATCACATGGGGAAAGCCCCATGTGAAAAGGTCTGCGTCACCCCTTACGCCTGCTTCAGGCCGTAAAATTGGCTCAGTGAAATTTCATCGATTTGCCTGCAACACTTCTACAAGCCTTTTCTGAGCCAGAACTCCCCACCCTGCATACATTATACCTGTCACAGGTATAGTGTGGAGCAGAGGTTTACAAAGTGACGCATCTGCCTATGTTCTCCGATGGTGGAAGCATGGATCAGAATGTCATGGAGTACTGGCTTGATCCTCTGTGTGTTGATTGCTTTCACAAAGTGCACTAGGCCCAGCTCTTCCACTATGGAGCTGCAGAGTAGTGAGTCTTCTGCACCTGATGCGACATAGAAGGTCTTGGTGCGATTGGTGCTGTCGAAGGCCACCAGGTGGGAAAGATGCCATCAAGAGGAATCCGTTCTGTCCCTCCATGGGCAAACAAATTGGCTTTCATGTCTTGCAGGGTAGGTCTTGGGTGCAGGGTGGTAAATATGCTTTTACTTATTTTGCAATTTGGCCTGAGTTTTCTGTGGAGGTGTTGAGATGTGGAATGCATTGTCAGCATCCTTAACTGTTGGCTACAGTGAATGAGTCCCATCAGGGTAGGGAACCTTTAGCTCTAGTTTGACAGTGCGGGCATTTTGTTGCTAGACTCTCCCTCTGCCTCATAGGAATACAGCTCAATGTCCTCCCCTGTGTATCCTTGCAAAGTGGTTGGGGCTCTGGCAACTGGATGAAATATTGCCTTTGACTGGTAATTCCAGTGGGGCATGTGGTTTGTGTCCACAGTATCCACACGTCTTTGGAGGGAAGAGGGTACAGATGGTGGCTGTGATGTAGAGTCAGTTGGGACAGCTGATACAGCTTTCTTCTTAAAGGATCGGGCATCCCTCTGCTCTTGTTTAGGGGAGAGTTTGGAGAACGCCATCCCCAACTGTTCTGCTTGAATGTTGAAAAGTTCATGGAACCTAGCTGGAGTGAATATTCCTTCAGGCTTGATGCCTGACTGTCGATGTATCTGGCGTCTGAGGGCACTTGATTTGCAACCTTTTATTGGTTGGGCACTTATTGATTTTCGTAAATCGTCCTCTCTGCACATTTTTGCAAACTTGCATAGTCATGCAAAGAAGATGTTGAAGGACTCTTCTTCTCTTTGGTGTGCTTGCCTGAGTTTGAAACCTACAAAGTCTGGATTCATTTGTGGATCTAAGTGATTTTGAAGAACCACCACAGTGCTGTCATAGTGAGTGTCATCACCTGTGTTCGGGAGCTTGCAAAAAAGGCAAAATAATTCTTCACCCAGATAGTTACGCAGTATGGATTTCTTTGTTTCCCCAGCAGTCTCCTTTGTTGCTTTGAAATAGTTATTCAGCCTGGCTATCCATATGTGCCAGCAAAGGGCCACTGTGGTTGGGTCTCATTGAAGGGTGGTAACGGGTTACCGTTCCCTCCTATTTGATCTGACGTACGCCCTCCCCTCTTTGCATCCTGGGGATGTTTTACTTAGATATGAGCCACGCTGTTGTTGTCTAGGGCGCCTGTCCCTGGGTGGGCTTGGTCCATTTAATTAGGCACTTTGACAGCAGATCAAGAGCTGCTGGTGCAGCCAGGTTATATAATTTTGGGATTATTGGGCTGTGCCCAATTCCACCTATTCAAGGGGAGCTTGTAGTGGTCTTCTCTAGGTGCACTTGATAGCACGTCAAACAGATGGGGGGAAAAAACACGGTTGACCTGAGTGTAGAACCTTTCTTTGCGGTGGTGCTACAAACGAAGATCTTTCATGCGTGTCACGGCTCCCTCCCTCCTTCTATACAAGTCAGGCACTTTTGGTTTGGTTTCTGCATATCCCTCTGGTTGTCTCACATCATTTCCCGTTTTTAGCCGGACCAATTCCTGACTGGTAAAACAGATAAGAGAGGTGTGGAAATCGTATGTGCTCATTCCTTTTCCTCTTACCTTGAAGTCTTATATGTTGGTTTATAGTATAAAACAAGGTCAAAATGAAGGCCTAACACTCACCCTAAGAAATAAGGTGAACCCCAGATGAATATCCAGGACATACCAGGGGTAACAATTAGGCGGTGATTATTTTCTTTCTTCCTGTTCCGTCCCTTCCCTTTTCCTTCACTTTATCAATACAAGCCGCCATAGTAAGACCCCTTCACTAGGTGTGGTGACGGTATGTATCCTTATAAGCACTTAAGCAAGTGCTTTTACTTACCGTGGCTCATTTTTTCTTTTTTTTTGCCTCCAGGTGACCTCCTCCTGTTGTGTGTGGATGCCCTAGAAGAGAAAAGTAGAAAGAAAAATGAAGAAAGAACCTTTCCTCCAAACGGACTGTACATTGGTATCCAAGAAAAAACTCCATCATTAAGAAACACATTCAGCATCCCCCTTCTTTTTGCGCCCATCCCTCCCACATCCAGATGAGAGATTTCACGGAGGTCATCCTGTGGGTTTCTGCAACATCCTTGTTGCCAGTGTGTAGAGTATGTGCCTGTCCCTGGCATGGGTGCACATACGACGAGGCCAGACACGGAGAGTAGGGGCATAGCCGGTCCACCCGTGCACAGCTGCTGCTCTTCGCTTCATGATCTCCTGATGCTGTGCCCGTCATCAGGTTGACAGCGTGCATGCATGTTGGGCAGGCATGTACCATATGATGAGTGGAAAACTACAGGTGCTAGGGGAAGAAATAGAGGGGTCTGTCAAGGAATACCAGCAGAGCATTGGCAGTAGTTCTCAAGGAGGCAAGAACCTTCTGGTTCTCCTGCCTTCCTTATGATATCAGTTCAGAGCTTCAGAGGGAAAAGGAGTGATTAAGGAAGAGGGAGGTTCATCAGGGAGAGTGGGGAGCAGCGGGCTGTTGGCTTGGGGTATTACATTGTGGGTAATATAATAGAAAGTGATCTATTGCTGTTGTTCTGATTGCTGTTTTTCAAAATAAAAATATTGAATCCTGTGACATTTGGAGAGTTGGAGAGAATAAAATATTTGCAGTCAGAAACGTTCTTGCTTAGCTTCAAGATCTTCATTTCTTCCATCTCAAGTAGCCCTCATTGTTGCTTGTGGCACATACAACCATGTCATGAAGAATGGAAAAACAGGGGGCTGAGTCAGTAGACAAGCAAAATGGACACTCTCCTGTGAAGTTCGGCGTGCCACACCTGTCTTTTGGTCCACAGGTGCAATAGAGAGTCACAGGAGAGCCTGCAGCACTGTGGGGCTATTGCGAGGCTCAACATGCACGGTGACGGTTTGCACCAGAGATGATAATGAACACCCATGAGACCCAACAAGTTGGTCGGAAATCCCCTGCAACCCCAGTGAGCACAACACAGTAGGCAGATAGCTCGCCTGGCACTGGCTATAAGAGGGAAAGTACTGGGCACCAACCGAGACGGAAATTTGGGCAGTAGATAGAAAGCAGCCAGCTAAATTAAGATTGGTAGGATGATGGTTCCCCGATGAGCCAAGTCAGGTTGAAGGGACGCAGCTGGACAAAGACCCAGAGTGTTACATTGCCGGTCGCTTTGTGACCTGTGCTCCACCCAATGGCTGCACTTGTGTTCCTCTATATCGAATGAGACGCATGCTTTCCTTACCTTCAGGGCAACAGCATTGCTGGTTGACCACCGCATAGCCTAAAGGCACTTCCTCATAGCTGCTGGCCGTCCGGTCCTCTCCTTGGAGGCCAAAGGCCCAGAATTATTGGGAAGGAACTCGGGTATATCTTCCCAAGGCATTATGGAGAGTGTCCCTTGATTCCCTTATGCTTTTTTCCAATCCAAGATGGCGGCAGTTGACTGCTTATGCAACTTCCTGTTCTGGAAGTATGTAAGGGGTGGTTGTCTCCTTTTAACATTCGTTGCAATACTTCTCGCTCCTGCTGGTGTTTCTGTGCTCCTGCTGATTCTTTACTTCTGCTAGTGTTTGTTCTTTGCTCTAGTTTATCTTTTGCTCCGGCTGGTGTGATTCTTCGCTCACAATCGGTGCCTTCTCTCCAACTAGTTTTTTGGTCCTGACTGGATTTTCCCCCCTATTGGTTTTTTCTCTCCCACCTGTGTTCCCCGGAGTACTCCTGTGTCCAATTCTTTTCAGCTGGGTTCCAATCTCTGTCTTCCCCTTCTGGAGCCTTTCCAACTTCTCCAGAGGTTTTTTCCCTGCAGAGTGTTCATCTTGGGGCTCCTTATGCAAGGCACTATCTGCTTAGGAGTTAAACGTGTCGGCGGCATGGTAGCTACCTGAAGGGGGTTGCCCATATCTCTGGCAGACAAGAACGGGTAAGAAGTGGACATTAAGATCATCACATGGTCCACAGTTTCAGATCAGAAGCTCTTTACCTGTGAATTCTGACACTGAGAGAGGAAGCTGTTGTAGGGTCGAGGATGGACCCGCCCGGGTTATGAAGGCAGTGTGAATTAAAGAAGCAGAAAGGACAGGGAAGAGGCAGAGTGAAGTCTGCAGGGTATATGGTCTGGTGACGAAGATCCTAGATTTGGACACAGGAGAAAGAGGAAAATCAACTACTACTATGAAGGTGAAAGGAACGGAGATGGCTATGCAGACGCTTGATTCCAGAGTGGAGGAACTTGAGGCTGGGGTCGGCAAGGTTAAAGAACAGTGAAGGAACGCAAGAAATTTAGGGACAAGGCTGCATACATATTGAGGGGCCGATTTATGAGCCGGTGTGCGTCGAGTTTGCACCACGTAACGTGGTACATGCGCAGCTTAAAACCTAAATGTGGCCCTGAGTTACTCCATAAATCTGGAGTATAGCAATGAAGCGTAGTTCACTGCATTGCCTTACTCCGCAGAATGGAGGCATTCCATGGGCATTGCGTGGGTGTTCCCATGCAACTCCCATGGTTTTTGATGCATTCCTAGATTTGCCAGAACTGTGAATGTGTCATTAAGTCATGACTTCTCATCAGGTGCCTAACAAGGAGAAATATCTTTTTTTCTCCTCGTTACTCCCGCTGCAGCACACATAGAAAGCGGAATATGCCTCTCAAGATTGTTTTTGTGAAGGAAGGTGTCCCTTCCTCACACAAACAATCCTTCATGCAACACAGTGCAAGGGTCCCTGCATTACCCCATGGCTGTCAAAAGAGCGCAAGGGAAAAGGCAGGAATACACAGTATTGCTTTAAATACAGTGCATTCCTGCCATTTCCCTGTCACGCAGCGCTGCAAGGTGACTTGCTGCACAGCACTGCGTGACATTCTCGTCAATAGGCCCCTGAGTGTGTGGGTTGCTGAAATGGAGAACACGAGTGGAGACCAGTCAACATCCGAGTCCTGGGTTCCCTTTCATTTGATTCTGGATTTACAGTGGTGGAGGCAAAATGTTTCTTCTTCAATGAGAATCTGGTATACTGTCTAGAGGGAGGAGAGGACATGATATGCAAATCCTGCAGATGTCCATCCAGGGCCAAGGAATCTAGAGCCTCAGCCAGTGAAGCCATCATGGTTACTCTTTAAAAAAGAACCTTACAGACTTTTTACTTAGAAGGAGGTGACAATGAACGGTTCCCTCCAAGTGAAGGGTAAGAGAAAGCTTCTTTTTCTGTAATCTTCAATTCCACCAGGCCACGGATTGCTGTTGATGTAACCTTGTTGCGATATTCTCTATGTAGCTTCTGCAGCTGTTGCTTCTGTAGTGCAGAACCACTGTAGTCCAAAAATCGTATTAAAAAGGACCTTCAAATTGGTGAAGACATACAAGTTACACTTTTGGAGTATTTCTTTTTTATTTTATTTATTTTTGAGTGGAAAAACCCCATAAAACACACAAAATCATAAGTGAAATAAAACACACTTCAAAATATCAAACAAAATCATGATGGTACAAATGCATCTGCTTATTTCATCTGTTATACTAAAATACTAACATGCTTCAAGAAATCTACACCTTATCTGCCAAGCATACAAGGAATATTTGAGACAGAAAACACAACCCACTCAGTATTTTCAGTTCTTAGAATACGAGTGGCATCTGTGAAACATTTCATGGCCAACAAATAGGAGTTATCCAGGTCTTCCTCAAGTTAAGTGGGGCAAAAGAACAAGAAATGCTCTTCAGACATGGGGCTTAATATACATACAGAGCAGGTGAGTGAGGTGGCACACTCTTGCCATCTGCTGCTGAATATACCCAAAGGAAAAATCTCATATCTACATTCTTTTAAAAGATATCTCACGTGGGGTAGTTCTATGCGATCCAAAAACGTCTCAAATTCCAGGTCACTCTTAAAATTAAGAAGTTTTCCAGTCAAAGTACCAGATGCTGGCTCCAACAACCATCTTTCTCGCACATGCATCTAGTATCTTTTTCTTAAGGTTACCCTGCATCTCCTTGGTAATCGCTTCTTGATTATACCAAGCTGTGTGCAAACTCAGCTTGTACATCCAGTACTTGATGTGTTGGAACCAAGTTATTGAACATCTTTAAATCTGCAAATGCTTGTATAAGAGAGATTGATGATCTGGTAGACCAAAGCCTTATCCCGTAAATCAGTGGATTGTGATATGTGCTATGTTCTTAAGACCCAGATCTAAGCGCATCAGTATAAGTGGAGCACTTTGGGACAGCATGAGTGTCGATCATATAAATCTATTCTCCGTCTTCACCAAACCCCTGGTTAAATCAATTAACAAATCTCTGCACCATAAAGTTCCGCAGCAAGCCCTCTTAAGCGACAGATCTCCAGTGCAAGTGTTTTCGGTCTGAATTTAGATCCATTTAATTTCTTCACAACTACTGACCCTGCATGCTGTAAAGTCATTTGGCTCTTCAATATTTGGGGTGCCCATGATAATGTGTTTGCAATCCTCACTCCCAAATAATCAAAATTCCTGACTTGCTTCAAGTTGGTGGATCCCAACTTCACTTTCCCTCCTCCAAAAGACCTGTGTGGGCAAAAGGCCATACATTTAGCTTTAGTCACATTGATTTCCAAGACATACTGTTTGCAGGAAATTGAGAAGCAATCATGTAGGTTTTGCATCTTCTGTTTTTTTTAATGAATAACATATCATTTGTGAACAGGTGGGCAGGGATTCTTTGGTCTGCCAATTTTGGAGGGTCACCCTTGCAGTCATAGAACGTGTCAATTACCCCATTGATGTAAAGTATAAACAGGGTTGGCGCTAATACACAGAACTGGTGAACTCCCCTTTTTTTTGTGTAAAATTTTTTTATTAATGAAAACAAAGAAACAAGCATCAGTAATAGCATTGCCATACTGTAGGAGCAGTACAATAGGCCTCGGTGGTACAGTAGGGAATATTATACCGTGAACTCCCCTTTTGATGTCAATACTATTTGTCGGTTCACCCTCCCATCCCCATTTCACTTGCGTCCCCATATTTTTAAGCATAGCCCATAATTTTGCCTAGTGAATCAGATCAAAGGCTGCTCTCAGGTTGACAAATACTACATACAGGAGACAGTTGTTTAACATTACTGTTTTCCAAAGGATTAGGTTTAAACGAAACATCTGATATATAATGCTTGTATGTAACCTGAAGCCTGCCCTGAGGTGCGACAACGCTTGGTTTCCTACCGTCCAGGTTTGAGTTTTTACCAACAACTGCCTACTGAATTTGAACGGAGGTGCTCCGAGCCTGGGACACACGACATGCTATTGTAGCAGATGAAACAATTTTTCTTTTTTTTTTTATACAGATTTTATTAATTTTGTTCCATAAAATTGTCATGATACAACATTACACTGGTGGTAAGGTCATACAGTACTTCACATTGTAATTCAATAATGTTATTACAAAGCATAATATCAACCTGATAATATCAAGGCTTACATCAAACGTTGTATACCTCTATTGTGTCCCCTGCATTGCTTTATCAGGAATCCTGTAAGGCACTGACATCTTAATGATTGACCACCTAGTGTCTGCAATACAATCACCAACAATATATCTACTCAATGATAATAAAATAAACGACAACACCAACAAAACAAACTCTAGAAAAAAACAGCAGATGAAACAATGATAAGCACACAATCAACAGAGGCTGTGGTGACATCCCCTCCCTGAGTGGTGGTACAGGTCGGAGAGGGGAATGCCTTGGCTGGCGTACTGGAATCTTTCTCCTCACCGCCTTCGTCTCCCCGGCACGAAACTTTATACCTTTGATAGTTCTCCTGCCACATATTTCCTTTTCGTCCGATTCACCCCCCCCCCCCATGCCCACCGGGTGACTTTGTGATTTTATAAGGGTTTTTGTTGTACTACAACTGACGGCAATTTCTAATATACGGCTAATGTCATCAATATGTCTGTATCCGCAATCATAACTCCCGGAGGACCAAGATTTTATGGACAGTTGAGGACACCGATGTACTTGGTTGTGAGGTCACGGAGTACGGCGGATAACAACACGACACTTCTCGTACTGTGCACACCGTCATGGGTTGTAGTTTTGTTAAAGGTTGTAAGTATATAGATAATAGTATTCAACCGTTTGTTACTTTCGTCGAGATTTGTCTAGCAGAATGCGGATTCTCCATTGGGGACGTTATGACTCCTTCATGAATCTGCGCCTGTTGTATAGTATGCTCCTGTTACCACTTGCATAATTGCATTGTCTTTCTTAAATGCCAATAAAAATATGTTTGTAAAAAAATAACTGCCGACTGAATATTTTTTGGGCATTATCTATCAGGCTAATTGGTCTATAATTATCTGAGTTAGCGTTATCCTCCGTTTACGGATTGGAATTGTTTCTGCACCACTCCATGGTTCTGGTATCTCAGGCTAAGGCATAAGATATTACATTCAATATAAAACTCCATGCAGCCAGCTTATAGTGATAAAGATCTCCTGGTATCTTGTCCAACCCTGGTGTTTTCACCTTTTTCATGCTATCTATGGCTGATAATGTGTCTTCCGTGGAAAAAGAAACTGGAGGAGCACACTGACAGTCATGAAATATGCTCAGATGGTTCCCTCAACCTTTGCACCCTCTCTCATGGTCTGATCTGAGTAGAGATTGGTGAAATATTGTGCCCAAATATGTGGTTGGTAATAGCACTCTCGGGGGAGATTTACTAAGATTTTGCACCATGTTTGTGTCACAAAAGTGATGCAAATCGGCGCAAAATCTTTTTTTTCCAATTTACTTTCCAGCGCTAAACTTGTCAAGTGCTGGAAATAACAGAAAAGTAACGCAAAGCAGTGCATAGCGCTGCCTTGCATTACTTTGCCCCATGGGGGCGTACCAAGGCTGGAACATGGGCGTTCCCTTGCAACCACCCAAGGTTTCTCATGCTAAATCCAATTTACTAAGTAAAGTAGTTTGAGTTTAGAAAACTGCGCCCTTTTCAAGTAGGCACAAGGAAGGAGAAATGCTTTCATTTCTCCTTCCTTTTCCTACTTTGCATGTGTGCTGAACTGTACAGCACACATACAAACAGGGAAAAGGCTTGAAGTGAGTCTCAGCATAGTATTTTGTACTTTTAGTACAAAACCTATGCTAGACTCATGAGACACCCTTGCACCATGGGGCAAAAGTGTCTCCATGGCGTACACCAGCTGATTTCAGCACCGGTGCTAGTGAGAGGGGAGGAGAATGCCTTATTTTAGCAAATAGGGCGCTCTCCACCTCTCGCATTTTTATGTAGCGCAGCGATTGCGGCTGCTACAGTGCGCTACGTAAAAAGTAGGTATATCTCCCCCTTCATCCCTTGCATCATGAGATGCTCCATGTGCGAGTATTTGCCTAAATACTCTCTCTTTCATTATTGCGGCTCTAGCCGTTTCTCGTCAATTGCTTTCTGTTTATTAGGTTTTACCCTCAAACATCTATAGAAATACACTTTAATTGTTTAAGTAATTCCTTAAAAGTATTTATAACAGAGATGTCTTTCTGAACTGGGTCATTAAACAAACAAAAGGCATCAATAACTAGTGTATAAATATGTTCCAGTGTGTTCACATTCGATATTATAGTAGGCCAATGAATCCGTCTTCTGTTGTAAGAGTAAATGATTGGCGCTTCAACTGATAAACTCATTTGTTGAGCATTTAACAGGGTAATGTTTCTCAACACCAGCGATAGGATGTTACGGTCACTTTCTTTTCTATGGACAACCTTCATATCCTGTTGATTGGGCATAAATGCAAATCAACTAGGACATAGTCAATTCTACTTCAAGATAGCTCCCTCTTGAAGGTAAAACTGGCCTCCATATCTGATGGCGTACAGCCATTACATGCATGCAAGCCTTTGGATAATGTTAGGGTTACAGCTTGTAATGCAACCTTTGACCATTTCTTTAAAGGAGGTGTCATTAACCTAGGTAAACATCTTTCTCCTCTGAGGGTTTGAGTAATATCTAGTAGTTCAAAGGTCCGCTGCCTCTGAAGGTAACTATCAATTTGGGAGTTGTTCCATGTAATGATCAAGAACAGTTAAAGTTGGTGAATCATTATTTTGTCCGATGAAACATTTATATATTGGACAAAAAGTATTGACTATGACCCAATTAATGAATTAATAGATAGCCGCAATATGTCAGTGGGCTTCAGATTCAGCAATTTGACTTTACAAACTACTGATGTCTTTATCCAAATTGATAGACCATGGGGTGGACAGCCTGCTGTTGAAAGTTGGCTTCTATCTTGTAGTTTTATATATCCCTATCTGCAAATTAGATATAATGCCCATGTTTCCTGAAACACACAAACATCAAATTTATCAATAAAATCCCCCCATTCTGGATCATTCAATTTGCATGTCAGTCCTAACACATTCCAAGAAAGCAGCTGCATCTGCGGTATAACTTCAGAGATCTGTATAGGGGAAGTCGGTAATATCTACTTGTGTGTCTTCCCCCTGCCAAAGTGGAGTTAGTTGGATTCATCTTCCTGAGTAGCTTCTCACCCATAGTACTTCTTTAAAGGAGAATTGCATTTAGATTGTATCAAAAACCCCTTCAGGGCGAGGTGCACTGATCCAGGCTCACCAGCCTGTTCACATATTCTTCCTTGGTCAGTTTAAAGGCTAGAAAATCAAAACCTGAGAGGAATTTGGCAGCATTTCCAGCAAACCAAGATTACTTTTCTTTGCTCTCTACAACTGCGGCTCTCTACTGATGAAGGGCTAAACCCAGAAACACGTTTTGTAGAGATATACAGCAATGTCTGCACCAACTTTGATGAAAAACTACAGACACTTTTCAAGTAAGTGCTAATTGTGAACTGCATTTACCAGGATGCAAAGGGGCAAACTGTTCTGGGATGTGAGGCAGTGTGCTCCCATCCCCCCTTCTAGATAATTAAAATGCTTGTTTGGCAAGGAACAGCTCTTGACAGCAAGGATATCTGATCGTACTACTGAATAGCATTGCTGATAGTGCCTTATCCAATGGATCACTATACTCTTTAGTGATTCATTGTCTTCCTTAACACCCAGAGGAAACCTGGGGTCATTAACCATGTACAATTCCTTTTCAGTAGCTCTTTGGGCCTGACCTTCTCATACGCCCCTCTACCTCATCTAGTTGATTTATTTTCCAAGTTATGCCATGAATGGGTCGCCTTCAGTTTATTACTTTGTTCCAATCTCTGGTGATCACCACCACACTGGCTTAAGCATAAGTTGCATTAGTGCTGTAATGGAGTTTTGTCCTTGTTCCCACCTCTGATGCTCTCTACCATGCTGGATGTGCTTGGAAGACCTATCTGGTGAGTTTGGGGAGGTGCTTTGCTTCCCTTCTCTGATGGTCTCTACCCTACTGGTTGTAACTAGGGGCCCTGGTTCGAATATTTAGGATATGACTCCTTTCTGGGCCAGTACACATGTACAGAACCTCCCCATCCACCCCATCTCTACATTCCATCTTAGGGCCACTGTTAACCATGTTGCCCTCCATTCCTCCCCCATTTCAGTTAGCTGCAGTCCCTCAATTGTATTTGTTAATAGTTTAACCCGAAAACATAATTTAATTGACTCATTTCTTCCCTCATCTGAGCAATTATCTCCTTGAGGTCTTCATTATAGTCATGTTTCATGTCCTACTTGCTCGAAACATTCAAAGATGTTGTACTGGACTCTTTATTTCATCCCTAATGGGGGAGCTTCTTGGAATCTCAGAATGTGTGAGGGAGCTATATCTATTTGCGCAGATTATCTCAGGGATAATGTGGCTGTTGGTTTCTGGACACTCATTAATCTCATCATACCTTTGCGCCACTTAATGTGGGTCGTTATCAGGCTGTGCTCTCTCCTTGTTGTCAGTGTTTTGACGAATCTTCAAAATGTGGCCTTTGTTGGATGGATGAAGGAACTTGCTTGATGGCACAAATGTATTCCATGTTTTGAAGATGTCTTCGAACTTCTGGCCTGAGTCCAGGCAATCAGTTATTTACCCCTTGCTTAAAATGGATCCCACCTCCTGAATGAGGTTGTCAATTTCATCTATTGTGCAACTTTCTGTGGCATGCCCGACCAGCTTTCCCAGGTTTTCCTTATTCCCATTACTACTCATGCGTTTGAAGCACACTATAAAGCAAACCCTACCAACACAGGCGGAATGCTTTAGAGTGACATTTATCGTCAGTTCCTGTCTCATTCCAGCTGGTTGTCAGTTAATTCCATATGTTCCTTCTTTAACCCTTACAGAAACTAGTGCCTGCTTCTCACGTATGTGCCATCTTTGTATAAGCTGCCGCATGCGCTCTTTTCAATACATAACAATCACCTCTCGAAGCCACAGCTTATTAAAGATACAGGGGCATATCAGCAACAAGGCGATATAAAATTATCGCCGTTTTTGCGTCCGTTTCTGGGCGAAAAGCGGCGATAAGTTTATCGCCTAATCAGCAAGGTTACGCTATCGCGTGAAACCTTGCATTAGCGCCCAGATTCTTAACTCCCAGCTTTGAATCTCTAATGGGATGCGAAGTGGGCGTTCCTGACATGACTGGAGAAATGTCGCTAAGCGACATTTCTCCTATCATCAAGCCCCACGCTATAAAGCATAGCGGCAAGAAAAGTAGCGATAACCCCTGTTATTGCTACTTTCCTTACGCCTGCTTCAGAACTGACTTAGCCATGATATCCTATGGAAGGTGGATATCACGGCTAAGTATGTGAGGCCCTAACATCAAGCTAATGCCAATCTTCGTGAGAAACCTGGCAAAATTCTCCAAGCAAAAAGAAGCTAAACGATAGGGGGGTGGCTCTGCCCTGCCTCGCCTCTCCCTGTCTAAGATGGGCCTGGGCTTGGCCCGGGCATGTACTGCGCTGCAGGGGATCTTAATTTGCTATAAGCGCTCCAATGACTGCTCCCGGTCTCCAGGTGACAGGGGCAGTATGGGAGTTGCAGTCCCCACAAGCAACTGGCAGCAACACAGATACAGTGCCCCCAAGGTAACAGTGGCGTCTGGTGGAATTTGAAACTGGTGAGGGCGTATGCAGAACGAATCAACGTATGCGAGCGAGCACAGCGAGCCCGACGGCTATAAGGAGGGTTCGGGGCGGTTCTCCCCCCGTGAAGAAATTTTTAACAAATTGGCATCTTTTTGGTGCGATTTTCAGCACTATTTCTGTGATAAATGGACTAAAAATTCAGTTCTCCTAGGCATTCATAAAAGAAAACTCATACATTATTTCAGAGAATTTCTGGGTTGCCATGCAAGTCTGACTTCTGAAGAGGGCTAGGGTACTAAGCAAAGCAAGACTGCGTTGGCTCTACCCTTTCCAATAGAAAAAACTAGCTAGCGATGTGAACAAGTTCAATGGACAAACCTGGGGTCTAGGGAGAGTCCCTCTCCTGAGAATTTTTTTTTTAAAAAAGATTGGCAAATGGTGCATTTTAAAGCAGATGAATGCAGCGATAAGGCAAGGCTTATTAAGCAGTAGGAACGTATAGTCTTGAACTATTAAACACATTAATAACTGCCCCGTATCTTCTTGCAATAATTTGTTCAACAGTTACTATAGTATGTAAATTGTTCTGCATGACAACTTTAGCCCTTTAAAATGTATGCTTGCCCAGTATCTTGCACTACTCTTGGAATGAAAAGACAAACAGAACATTTGCAGTCTGCAGCCATAAAAGTTACCAAACATTTAACTCAATACAAAACAAAGAAAACACCAAGCCAATTCAGCAAACGTTATCCAGGGTTACTATAAAGGAAATTGGACAGTGTCTCCAGGTTTGTGTATGTTAAGTGTGCGTACACCCAGCCGGCACATCTTTTTTTAAAAAAAAAATATGTATTTTTGATATGCTTGGGATACAGTGAAAATATTTCTATTTGAGACATTTCATATAATGACAGAGAAGAGCAGCAAAAAATACTAATAATGCATCGACCTCTACACCTCTTCCCGAAAGTGGAATACAAGGGTATATTCAAAGTTATCTAAACATTACATCTAATCTAGCTACATAAACATTTTATATCCAGTGCTAAAAATTGTTAAATGGCATGGCACACTGTGGAACGGTGACATGGAAATGTTTGAATGATCACAACAGCTGTTTCAAATGTGCTGCCAGTATTTGCGTTTTATGTTATGTAATAAGCAGTGATGTGGACAGGTGCAAGACAACTGCGTTTGGAACAGAGCAGAAACACATAAAGGCACGAGACAGACTCGTAATAAATATGCATGAAACTATTCAGCTCCTAAATAATAATGTGAATAATGTACAAAAACACTCCAGCAGGTGGCTTCGACAACACAATCTATGAAGGGACCAATTTAAATGTTTTTTGGGCAAAACTCCCATCAGCACATCTGAAGGCGCAATGTGAAATCAACTCGCGTTTTAAAGACTTCTTCCAAGGTGACCATCCTTAATCAGTCTTTTGTATATATTATAGTATCGCAATTGGCTTCCTTTCCCACCCCTCCAAAATAACATACATTACAATAAATAAACACACAACACAATTTTTTCTTGTTTGGGTAAAGTTGCTGCAGGTTTATTACATACACCGTTATGTAATAGGTGGGTTATCTTACTGGCGATCCAAGGGCAGGCAACCAACTGGGCCGCTTGCCCGCCTGATGAGCCAGGCAGCACTAGGGTGCCCTTACTAGTGATCCTCTTCCCGGATCACGTGACCCTTGGTACCTTCTTACTCACTCCCCTTTCAGGGTGGAGCGTAGCATAGCAAACCCCCCGGTTGTTCAGGCTCACAACCGCCCAAAGGACTAGCGGGCGCTGACACGGTTTCCAGGACCCTCCCATGAGGCTCCTAGGATTTGGCTCTGGCATCCCCTATGTTGCCGCGCAGAGGTACCCTTTGGTACCGGCCTGCTGCCAGATTGCCCTGTAACTCCGCCTGCAACAAAAAAAGAAAACATTACAACCACGCCGGGTAAGCGATAGGAAGGGAGACGGCGTGTGCGGCGAGCAAAAGAGGGCGCCAAAATGGTGGGGGAGGGATATATACCCTCCCCAAGTTCTGGTGCCCCGGAAGTGACCACCCTCGTGCGTCACAACCAGGCTGGGGGGACTCCACCTAGAGTCCCTGCCCCTGATGGGGCGGAGGTGTGGGGTGCCCAGGCGACACTAGAGTGCTGACCTCTCTAGTGGCCCCCTGTGGGTGCCTCGGCCAGCAGCAAAGCAGAGCAAACGCAACGGGAAGGAGCGAAATAGAAGGGAACCGATCCAATCAATCCCGCATTTTATAGTAAACATCCCCACGAGCATCTGCGTACCAAGCTCGACTCTGCCAGCCCTTCCACAAGCTCAAGAGGAACAGCACAACAAAACCTCTGGGCACCGGAGAAGTCAGGGTGGGGGATAATAAGTCAATTGTTTCTTTCTACAGGGATGATTCTAGTGGGCCTTTGTTGAAGTTGGAGGGCAGGGTCATCAAACCAGAGTCTTCAGCAGTGTACAGCGCTTCCTACCACTGGGCGAGGTCGCGAGGCGCTTCGACATGCATATGAGATCCCGAGCGCCCTAAGAAACGCAAATCGTGAAATAGGGAAACGTTGCATGTTTTGACAACTGAAAACAACGCAATCTCACAGCGATCACCGATCGTAAGAAGTTATAGCGTCCACATGTGACAGATTGAGCAGCGTCAATACAACAAAAGGTGAACACACAGTAACAAACCTCAAGCAGGCGATGGGTAAAATATGGTGCTCGTGTATAAGTGAAATGCCAGGCGGCATTTGGTGCAGGGTGAAAATTTCCAGAAAAAAACGCAATGCTGAAAGATTTTATGCAAATAAAGATTTGAGACCTGGTGCCCTGGGAAGTGTTTGTTGCGTGGAGACTCTGGAGAGATTTGGTGCATTTGACAATTCTGCTGCGAGGATGGTATGGGATGTTACAGAGTTAAGGCTTGTTTAAGGAGTGGTATTTGCAGCAGTGTGTTTTGCGGATCGAGAGCTATTACAAGTGGGGGGAGGGTGGTGCATGTGAGAGTTCCACTTTTGTTTTCAAGCAATGAGAAGATTTGGAGTATATCGCCTAAGGGGCGGGATCTGCAGTAGACCTGTAGTACTCCTGAATTCCAGGAGTACGCCAGAAATAATCCAGGAGTACTCATTGTTTGCTTCTGAATCTCATGAGTAAGAAAAGATACTACATGATTTTTACCCACTCATACAGTAATCTTTGCGGAGGGAGTCCACAGGGCTGGATCACAGAAAAGCTGCCCACAGAGCCGGAGTCTTGTATCATTTTCCAGAAGGATGGGTATTTGGCAAGCGTGTGAAATTGAATTAAGCAGGAAAACAGCTTCAGAGACGCAGAGACGCTTGCAATAGAGACCTGGAAACCAAGAGCGCCCCTGTGATTCACCTGCATAATGCACCCGCTGGAGCTCTCTGTGCCTTGTCATTCAGAAGTGCCCAGACTTGTAAGACAGTGGCTCTGAATGAACCTCGTTTGTATTCCAAATATAAGCAGGAATCTCTTTTCGGTGCACACCACAATCATCCTAAACACATAAGAGAAACCATTGACTATCATTTTACCAGTGCTATACTGACACCAAAATAGCCCCATCGCTAACTTCCATCCACTACTCCAGTGCAGACACCACATCTACAATACCAATGCTGACACCGCCATCCACGACACCATGAGCAGTGACAGAAGCACTAGCAACAATACCACCAAAAGCACACCGGTGCAGACACGTGTCAACACCAGTGTGAACATGCGGAGGTTAGCTTTTGAACAAGTGAAAAAGGTTGGAAGAAACCAACTATGACAACTTTAACAACTTGTACCCTAACCCAGCAGCACCCTACGTTACATCACTCACTTCCCTCCAGAGGACAAGTACTAACAGAGGATGGATATTAATTACCCTATCCCTCCCGAGTCGGGTCGGTGTACCTCATTCTGTACCCCACCTGCCCTGCTTGCTCGAGTTGTTAAAATACTCGTCACTCAACAGCATCAGTCCATATCAGACTGTAACCCGTGAATCCATCTAGAGTTATATTATGACTTGTCAAGTTCCAGAGAGGTTGGGAGAGGATGTGGTCCGTCGGCTAGACTGCCGACTTTGGTGCTGGAAACCAGGGTTCGAGCCTCGAGATCGCGTCTACATCCTGTGATTCTGGGCAAATCACTTAATCTCCCCATGCCTGAATGTGTAATGTAAACACGGTGCTCATGTACAGCGCACCAATACCTTCGGGTGGAGTTCGCACTATGTAAAAGATGCAAAAAAACAAAAAAAACGGGCGCTGTGTTCACCAATCCGCACACGTGGCATCAGACACAATGCCTGCACTCACGGCTGATTTTCTTCCAGTTTAGTTTCAGCGGCCAGCAGCTGGACCAAGTCCAACATATCTCAAGATATTTATCTCTGCACCTATGTAGAACTCACACATAAAGCACCCAGTAATGCGTGCGCACACATACAAATACACACAGACCTCCCTCACTTCCCACACTGGTCTCTGGAACATCTTATCTACACGTTACCACCATGTTCTGGGTCTTGTGGATATATTACTTAATAGAAATCAGCATATAAGTTCTGCTTTGTTGCCATCTCTTGCCCCTTCAACCCACCTGCCCCCTTCCCCCCTCCCTCACCACCATATCGCCAAATCGTGCATCTGATTACCCTTTCAACAGTCTATGGTGGCCTTTGCCCCAATGTTTGGCAAGCTGAAATGACATTACGTGTTAGCATTGTGTAGAAATGTCTTGGCTTCCAGGCAATAAGAGTGCACCCATCCCTCCTGCCACCTCGAAGACTGCCAGTACAGATACAGGGACACTTTATCCCACACAGAGGCCTCCTTCTCAGAGAGGGGTGCTACTACCAGACAATTTGGAGAAGAGGCAGTGCGAGCCGAGGGTGAGGGGGGACTGGCAGCAGGGGCACCCTTGATCCGCCGGTCCAGGAGGTGCCATTCGAGAGCTCAAGAGGCTACATGGGTGGTGAATATTGGGAGATTCCGTGGGCGGGGGGAGGTGCAGGAGGCAACATGCACAGCACTTGTTCAGTCTCCGCCGAGGCTTGTTTCTCACATCAGTTAACGATTTTTAGGTCACGCCTGAGCCAGCGCTTTGGCGCTGCTCTGGCGAGAGTTTTAGTAAGCGGGTTTTGGAAGTGCAAACTAGTGGCTTTTTTCAGGCCTCCAGCTACAGTGCATGTGCGCCGGGCGCGCGCACCATTTGTCAACCTGCGTGATCACTTTCACGGCCGCTTTGATGTTCTCAGTGAGCCGCGCGGCCACTAAGAACATCAAAGCACACCATTTGCCAGCCTGCGTGCCTCTCTCCGCCTACCCCCCTCCCTTATCCCACTTCCTGCTTGTTTTCTGTCCCAACAGTAGAACTATTGCCCCTTTATTAAAACGCTGCGTTCAGAGTTGAATGTAAGATGGCAGATGTGAATGACCGTTCTCATATATTTTCTGCCTGCTTCAAACTTAGTTTGACACCTAAGATTAAATAGTGCACCTAGTCTCCTCTCCCAAGCCCCCCCTTACACAGCAAGCACAATGTACCTTGGGGTCAAATGACTTTACGACAGGAAAGTATGCTCCAATCCTGAGCTTTCCTCTCACAAACTACTCAAATCTGGTACTTTAATTTGATTGGTTTATTGTGAAACAATGTCACTTCCCCCAAAATGCCCTGAATTAGTGGTGACTTGAGCCCAGAGGCTGCCCAGAGATCTTCTAGCCTAGGAGGACAAGTTGTCTTAGAGTTAGTCTGGTTTCATTGCACTAGCTCCCACAATGTGCTGCAGGGTTGTCCTTTACTATTCGACAGTCTTGTGTTTTTTTCTCGCATCAGTGCTACACATGCTAGGATGTTCCTTTTCACTTATCACATAGGTGATTAGGTTCTGTTGGCTGACAAACTAAGACTGGCTGCACGTCACCCTCGAGGCACGAGATGGGTTAACAGCGATGTATGAGCTACCTGAAGGCCACCTGTGCGAACTCGGGTGTGCTGGAGGAGCCTTTCCTTTTTCAGAGGTCGATAAAATGAGTGTAATTTCCTAACATAAATTGTCGGTTCTAGCTTGCCGGTCATAGACCGGACACCCTGTGCCTTTTAATGCTTGTAAAACTAAGACATTGAGCCACAGATTTAACTGCAGCAAAAAAACAAAAAGAGCGGATCTTAATCAAACCCTGTCCGGACACTGAAAAAACAACATCAGGTGGCTGCAATCCCCGCAGATAAACATATTCTTTGGCCTCGGTCTTCACAACCGTGTTTTATCTTTAAAGCAGGTGCTACAAAATCAATACTTGCCTCAAAGGCAAAAAACGGTATGTAAGACACTGGAGTTGATGTGCTATATTTAAAATGCCGATCAAACGCCCCTCTTTTTGTTTGCCTATGCCTGGTTTATAGTGAGCCCTCCTCCCTTTTGCAGAAACACAAGCAGTGACACAGGGGGAGAAAGGCATTTGCCCATAATAAAAACAAGCATTGGCATAGCCAATAGGTCTCGCCTTTGGGACCTTAGAAGTATTTAATTCTGCAGCAAAATATCCTCGGTGCAACATCAACTGTTGCATGGCTAAACACTTATAATGTTCCAAAGGCGAGACCTATTGGCTATGCCAATGCTTGTTCTTTACCTGCGGTGCAGTACTCCTCTTCCAGCCCATAGTTACATTCCGTGTTGCTAAAACCAATGCTTGATCGAGAACCCTACAAAGCTACTTTGTCGACTTTGCTCGCACCATATGCCCCATCAAACACCAGGGTCCAGCAAAACCGTCCGTCCAGTGACCTCTTTAATCCTTGGTTCACAGAGGGTTCAGCGCTATAAAATGTACATTTGTTATTCCAAGTTCAGGATTCACACCAAAGAATAAATTATTCCAAAGTCTTCATTTCTTGATAAAATAAATTTCTTCTTTATTTTTCTTTAAAATGTTTTCTTTATTTTCAAGAAGCCAAAGATCATAGCCAACGCGTTTCGTCTCACATCGAGACTTCTTCAGGGCTATTCAGATTAAAATACAAAAGATATACATTACAAATCCAAATTTTGACATCTTTCACATACAAAGACAAATGCAACACATTCAGGATCACAAATAATCCATATTTCTAATATGAGGGTCATGATTTAATAATTACACCTTGAGTCATAAATTATTTTTAGATTCCATCTAACAATTTATCAAAGACAAAGATAGAAAAAAGTATATGTGCAAATGGTTAAAGGCATACCTTGGCAGTAAAATATAGCGTGATCTCGTCAAATTCTAATTGTTTCAAGTACTCTAGACTTCTTCAAAAATCCAGAACCTCTATGCGGTACACAGTATCTATAATGATTGATATATATAATCAAATTAAAAACTCCTGTCAAATATTTATGTACATATTATAAGCATGAAAAACCATCACACATTTCTAATATCTCTTTTGGTATATTGTCATGTTAATAAAACGTTATATATTGTCTTTGTATCAAAAAGCATTGATCTCAAATGGTCTATAGCAGAGCAAAAATCAAGGAGAAAATCAACATTCACCAGTTGTCTCTATTAGGAAAAGCAGAAAACCCAAGAGACCTTAATCAAAGAAAGAATCAAAAATCATTTTTATACTAAAAATCTAATTCCATAGTAAAATAATTTGCCCACTCAATATATTAGCAGAGTGGTACATACATATCATGACAAACATCCGTGACACGTCACTTGTTAGTTAACGTGCTAGACGCTATTATATGTCTAGATATCGGTCAGCATTAGAGTATAACAAAGTAGTTTAATAAGAATAGTACCGTTGCTCAAGTATGAATCTTAATCACAATGAAAATAGACTAGTTCAACACCGCACTATATCGATTCAGCGGCGGACATCTTTGAGTGACATGAAAATATGGCACTTCAATGTGAAACAATTTCATATACATGTTTCACTTTAAAAATCATGGTATTAAACAATGCCCAAAAGGACAAATGTATATAGGAACAAGAGCACAGGTCTCATCACTAGGTGTTCTCATGTATTGGTCATATAAGTCATAGATAGAATTTCAGACTTACAGCCCTTACAAAAATAAATGTGAATATAAATATAAATATAAACCGCTGCAGTGTTCAACAGAGGATGCAGCTAATTTATATTTACAAAAAATGATGTAACTCAGTATTAACATTCAGACCAAATCTTACGGTCCTAAGACGGCATATCCATGATGCTTCTCGTTGCCTCAAAATCATCTCCCTGTCTCCTCCCCGTTCTGGTGCCTTAACATGGTCAATGCCAAAGAAGGTGAAGTTCTTATCCTCAGGATGTTCACAATGTATATGCATAGCTATTGGATACTTCACATCAATATTTCTTATTGCTCTGGCATGTTCTTGTATCCGCAATTTGAGGCTGCGGATACTGCTGCCGATATATTTCTTTTTACAGGCGCATATAACCATATATACTGTGAATGTCGTGTTGCAATTAATAAAATGATTAATTGAAAACTCCCTGGACTGGCTACCCATAAACATTTTGATCTTATTAACACCAAATCTACAGACACAACAATTCCCACATGTGTGAAAGCCCAAAGGTTTATTGGGTAACCAAGTAATAGAAGGAGTCTGTATTTTTTTAACATAACTTGGACTTAGTATATCTTTCAGTGTCTTACTCCTCCGATATACTACTTTTGGCTTCTTAGGTATGGTGTTGCCTAAAGAACCTTCTTTCTCTAAGAGATGCCAATTTTTTCTTAGAATGTTGTAGATATGACTGCTGAATACATTGTATTCTGTGATAAACAAAACCACAGAATCCTGTATCTCACTGTTTGGCTTGCTTCGTGATTTCGGTATCAATGTCTCCTGCCTCTTCAGGGACATAGCTCTCTTTTCGGCATTGTCAAGACAGGTTTGATTATAACCCCTTTTGGTGAAGTTCATTTTGATTGTTTTGATGTTAGTAACAAAATCTTCATCTAGGCTACAATTTCGTCTTGCGTGGACCATTTCACCATATGGAATGGCAGCAATGGTTGGTGGAGGGTGCGCGCTTGAAGCATGTAAATAACTATTACATGAGGTCTTTTTTTTATAAATGTCACTGTGTATACCGTTGTCTTTTACAAACAGTTTCAAATCCAGAAATTCAATACTTTTGTCAGAATATTGAATGGTCAGTTTCACATTGAAACTGTTACTGTTCAGATAGTGATGATAAGAATTAAGTTGATCCACAGTTCCATGCCAAATCATGATAATATCATCGATGTAACGTCCGTAGAAAATTACATTGTCACTCCAAGGATGTGCTCTTGGGCCCCAGACATGCTCCACCTCATACAGTCCCATAAAAAGGTTTGCATAAGACGGAGCAAATCTGGAGCCCATGGCAGTACCCTGTCTCTGCAGGAACCATGTGTCATTGTGCAAAAATGCATTCTGTGTTAAGATCATCTCAGCCATAGTCAGAAGCATGTCAGTATGTTCCAAATGTTGTGCTCCCCGTTTAAAAAGAAAGTATTTGAGAGCTCTCATACCGTCTTGGATGTGAATACAAGTATATAAACTTTCAACATCCATAGACACAAATAATAAGTTGTCATAATCCCAATTAAAGTCCTCTAGTTTGCACAACAGATCAGAGCTATCTCTAAGATGCGATGGCAGATTCTTTACAATTGGTTGGAGAAATTTGTCAACATATTGTGCAATATGTTCTGTTGGCCCACCGTTCCCGGAGATGATGGGGCGCCCAGGTGGAAACGGGCCCCCCTTATGAATTTTTGGTAAGATGTAAATACATGGAGAACGGGAATGGTGGGCCTGTAAAAATTTGTACTCTTGGTCTGATAATAGACAAGACTCATGCCAATCCCAAAGTTTAGAGTTAATATTTGCCTCTATCTGTAAAGTAGGATTGTTCCCTAGTTTCTCATAGCATTGAGTATCACTCAGTTGCCTGTCAATCTCATGCAGATAATCATCCAGATTCATAAGGACAATATTACCGCCTTTGTCGGCCTCCTTAATCACCAAATTCGGGTCATCTTTTAATAGTTGTAGCAGATTACATTCTTCATCACTAAGATTCTTATTATGTATGCAACCCCGTCTTTTAAAATGTTGATCTTCTAAAGTGTGTAAATCAGTGGTGACTTTTTAATAAAAATCATCTATAGCTGTTTCTTGTGTTGCTGGTGGCATAAATTTCGAGGTGCAGCGTAAACCGCTATCAATTGTGTAATCTTGAGAGATGCCTAGATTTGTCGCCAATTGCATGGTATCTCCTATTTCATCCTCATCATATAAGGAGGCAAGCAGATGAGTATTGTGTATATCTGCAATAGATGGTATAGAATTGGCATCGGCAATGGACAAAGGAACCCGTGGTACAACAGGATGGTCTTCAAAATATTTCTTTATTTTTAATTTTCGAATGAATTTAAATAGATCTGTATGAACATCCACAAAGTCACATTTATTAGTTGGACAATAGTTGAGACCTTTACTTAAGACATTCTCTTCTTGTGGTGAAAGAATTCTAGATGATAAATTGACAATTGTAAGGGTATTATCAACTACATTATCAATCTCATTTGGGGATGGATCTTTTACTTCTTGTTGTTCACATTCTGTTCTCTGGCCTTTATTCCTGACCTGGTGTTTTTTGCCACCCCTCCTCCTACGTCTTCGTTTTGCATTTTTGCACGGTTCCCTAGTCGATATCTCCTTACCTCCTGTAAAAAAACAGATGGTGGATCTCTAGGGGAAGCATTACTGGTCCCCTCACCTGGATCACTTTCAACAGAAGAGAGTGAGGTGTTACTTGATGAGATACTGACTGGTTTTTCACTTTTTTTCTCATCTGTCTGTGATTTCTGTATTAGATCATCGTATTTTCTAGCAAAAGTAAAAATACGTCCCCTTCTATAATCTCCTTCATCTCTTTGTATCTTTCTCTGCTTTTTCTCTTTAAGATACAACTGATAACTATTTAACTCCTTTTTCAAAATTTCAGTGTTCTTCTGTATAACATCTTTGAGTTTGCTCTCATTGATTTCCTTTTCCAGAATTTTAATTTCCTCCCTAATTTTTGAAACTTTCCTCTCTGTATTTGTAATTAGCGTACCCATCATCTTATAGGAAGCTTCATATAGGCCATCTTCCCATTCTTTAAGAAGATCTGGATCCAGATCCTCAAAATTTGGAAAGATGAGGATACTCAGTCCTCGTGGGATGCGCTTATTTTCAATATATTTTTTAAGAGTAGCGCCGTCCCACCATTTACCTAACTCAGTTTTTTTCAACTTTTCCAAACGCATGAATTTGCTTTTGAGACCCTCATTGTTATTCAAAGTTGAATCCTTATGGGTTGCATTAGTATGTGATTTGTCACTAAATAAATCGTCTAACAACTCTTCACGTTTATCATCAAAATCCATATTGTAAAGTATCGACCTCAAAAGTGAGTGCTGGTAGCCTACAATAAATATAAACACAAAAGAAGAGGGCAGAGGCTATAGAAATCCGCACCCAGCAGATGACAAGTGTCTTTAAGTCCACACGATAGCGCAAAGAACCAAGGAGTACTCCCCTCTATACTCCTTATTTAGGAACAAGTCCTATTATAAACACAAGATACACAGAGGGTTCAGCGCTATAAAATGTACATTTGTTATTCCAAGTTCAGGATTCACACCAAAGAATAAATTATTCCAAAGTCTTCATTTCTTGATAAAATAAATTTCTTCTTTATTTTTCTTTAAAATGTTTTCTTTATTTTCAAGAAGCCAAAGATCATAGCCAACGCGTTTCGTCTCACATCGAGACTTCTTCAGGGCTATTCAGATTAAAATACAAAAGATATACATTACAAATCCAAATTTTGACATCTTTCACATACAAAGACAAATGCAACACATTCAGGATCACAAATAATCCATATTTCTAATATGAGGGTCATGATTTAATAATTACACCTTGAGTCATAAATTATTTTTAGATTCCATCTAACAATTTATCAAAGACAAAGATAGAAAAAAGTATATGTGCAAATGGTTAAAGGCATACCTTGGCAGTAAAATATAGCGTGATCTCGTCAAATTCTAATTGTTTCAAGTACTCTAGACTTCTTCAAAAATCCAGAACCTCTATGCGGTACACAGTATCTATAATGATTGATATATATAATCAAATTAAAAACTCCTGTCAAATATTTATGTACATATTATAAGCATGAAAAACCATCACACATTTCTAATATCTCTTTTGGTATATTGTCATGTTAATAAAACGTTATATATTGTCTTTGTATCAAAAAGCATTGATCTCAAATGGTCTATAGCAGAGCAAAAATCAAGGAGAAAATCAACATTCACCAGTTGTCTCTATTAGGAAAAGCAGAAAACCCAAGAGACCTTAATCAAAGAAAGAATCAAAAATCATTTTTATACTAAAAATCTAATTCCATAGTAAAATAATTTGCCCACTCAATATATTAGCAGAGTGGTACATACATATCATGACAAACATCCGTGACACGTCACTTGTTAGTTAACGTGCTAGACGCTATTATATGTCTAGATATCGGTCAGCATTAGAGTATAACAAAGTAGTTTAATAAGAATAGTACCGTTGCTCAAGTATGAATCTTAATCACAATGAAAATAGACTAGTTCAACACCGCACTATATCGATTCAGCGGCGGACATCTTTGAGTGACCTGAAAATATGGCACTTCAATGTGAAACAATTTCATATACATGTTTCACTTTAAAAATCATGGTATTAAACAATGCCCAAAAGGACAAATGTATATAGGAACAAGAGCACAGGTCTCATCACTAGGTGTTCTCATGTATTGGTCATATAAGTCATAGATAGAATTTCAGACTTACAGCCCTTACAAAAATAAATGTGAATATAAATATAAATATAAACCGCTGCAGTGTTCAACAGAGGATGCAGCTAATTTATATTTACAAAAAATGATGTAACTCAGTATTAACATTCAGACCAAATCTTACGGTCCTAAGACGGCATATCCATGATGCTTCTCGTTGCCTCAAAATCATCTCCCTGTCTCCTCCCCGTTCTGGTGCCTTAACATGGTCAATGCCAAAGAAGGTGAAGTTCTTATCCTCAGGATGTTCACAATGTATATGCATAGCTATTGGATACTTCACATCAATATTTCTTATTGCTCTGGCATGTTCTTGTATCCGCAATTTGAGGCTGCGGATACTGCTGCCGATATATTTCTTTTTACAGGCGCATATAACCATATATACTGTGAATGTCGTGTTGCAATTAATAAAATGATTAATTGAAAACTCCCTGGACTGGCTACCCATAAACATTTTGATCTTATTAACACAAAATCTACAGACACAAAAATTCCCACATGTGTGAAAGCCCAAAGGTTTATTGGGTAACCAAGTAATAGAAGGAGTCTGTATTTTTTTAACATAACTTGGACTTAGTATATCTTTCAGTGTCTTACTCCTCCGATATACTACTTTTGGCTTCTTAGGTATGGTGTTGCCTAAAGAACCTTCTTTCTCTAAGAGATGCCAATTTTTTCTTAGAATGTTGTAGATATGACTGCTGAATACATTGTATTCTGTGATAAACAAAACCACAGAATCCTGTATCTCACTGTTTGGCTTGCTTCGTGATTTCGGTATCAATGTCTCCTGCCGCTTCAGGGACATAGCTCTCTTTTCGGCATTGTCAAGACAGGTTTGATTATAACCCCTTTTGGTGAAGTTCATTTTGATTTTTTTGATGTTAGTAACAAAATCTTCATCTAGGCTACAATTTCGTCTTGCGCGGACCATTTCACCATATGGAATGGCAGCAATGGTTGGTGGAGGGTGCGCGCTTGAAGCATGTAAATAACTATTACATGAGGTCTTTTTTTTATAAATGTCACTGTGTATACCGTTGTCTTTTACAAACAGTTTCAAATCCAGAAATTCAATACTTTTGTCAGAATATTGAATGGTCAGTTTCACATTGAAACTGTTACTGTTCAGATAGTGATGATAAGAATTAAGTTGATCCACAGTTCCATGCCAAATCATGATAATATCATCGATGTAACGTCCGTAGAAAATTACATTGTCACTCCAAGGATGTGCTCTTGGGCCCCAGACATGCTCCACCTCATACAGTCCCATAAAAAGGTTTGCATAAGACGGAGCAAATCTGGAGCCCATGGCAGTACCCTGTCTCTGCAGGAACCATGTGTCATTGTGCAAAAATGCATTCTGTGTTAAGATCATCTCAGCCATAGTCAGAAGCATGTCAGTATGTTCCAAATGTTGTGCTCCCCGTTTAAAAAGAAAGTATTTGAGAGCTCTCATACCGTCTTGGATGTGAATACAAGTATATAAACTTTCAACATCCATAGACACAAATAATAAGTTGTCATAATCCCAATTAAAGTCCTCTAGTTTGCACAACAGATCAGAGCTATCTCTAAGATGCGATGGCAGATTCTTTACAATTGGTTGGAGAAATTTGTCAACATATTGTGCAATATGTTCTGTTGGCCCACCGTTCCCGGAGATGATGGGGCGCCCAGGTGGAAACGGGCCCCCCTTATGAATTTTTGGTAAGATGTAAATACATGGAGAACGGGAATGGTGGGCCTGTAAAAATTTGTACTCTTGGTCTGATAATAGACAAGACTCATGCCAATCCCAAAGTTTAGAGTTAATATTTGCCTCTATCTGTAAAGTAGGATTGTTCCCTAGTTTCTCATAGCATTGAGTATCACTCAGTTGCCTGTCAATCTCATGCAGATAATCATCCAGATTCATAAGGACAATATTACCAGTAATGCTTCCCCTAGAGATCCACCATCTGTTTTTTTACAGGAGGTAAGGAGATATCGACTAGGGAACCGTGCAAAAATGCAAAACGAAGACGTAGGAGGAGGGGTGGCAAAAAACACCAGGTCAGGAATAAAGGCCAGAGAACAGAATGTGAACAACAAGAAGTAAAAGATCCATCCCCAAATGAGATTGATAATGTAGTTGATAATACCCTTACAATTGTCAATTTATCATCTAGAATTCTTTCACCACAAGAAGAGAATGTCTTAAGTAAAGGTCTCAACTATTGTCCAACTAATAAATGTGACTTTGTGGATGTTCATACAGATCTATTTAAATTCATTCGAAAATTAAAAATAAAGAAATATTTTGAAGACCATCCTGTTGTACCACGGGTTCCTTTGTCCATTGCCGATGCCAATTCTATACCATCTATTGCAGATATACACAATACTCATCTGCTTGCCTCCTTATATGATGAGGATGAAATAGGAGATACCATGCAATTGGCGACAAATCTAGGCATCTCTCAAGATTACACAATTGATAGCGGTTTACGCTGCACCTCGAAATTTATGCCACCAGCAACACAAGAAACAGCTATAGATGATTTTTATAAAAAAGTCACCACTGATTTACACACTCTAGAAGATCAACATTTTAAAAGACGGGGTTGCATACATAATAAGAATCTTAGTGATGAAGAATGTAATCTGCTACAACTATTAAAAGATGACCCGAATTTGGTGATTAAGGAGGCCGACAAAGGCGGTAATATTGTCCTTATGAATCTGGATGATTATCTGCATGAGATTGACAGGCAACTGAGTGATACTCAATGCTATGAGAAACTAGGGAACAATCCTACTTTACAGATAGAGGCAAATATTAACTCTAAACTTTGGGATTGGCATGAGTCTTGTCTATTATCAGACCAAGAGTCCAAATTTTTACAGGCCCACCATTCCCGTTCTCCATGTATTTACATCTTACCAAAAATTCATAAGGGGGGCCCGTTTCCACCTGGGCGCCCCATCATCTCCGGGAACGGTGGGCCAACAGAACATATTGCACAATATGTTGACAAATTTCTCCAACCAATTGTAAAGAATCTGCCATCGCATCTTAGAGATAGCTCTGATCTGTTGTGCAAACTAGAGGACTTTAATTGGGATTATGACAACTTATTATTTGTGTCTATGGATGTTGAAAGTTTATATACTTGTATTCACATCCAAGACGGTATGAGAGCTCTCAAATACTTTCTTTTTAAACGGGGAGCACAACATTTGGAACATACTGACATGCTTCTGACTATGGCTGAGATGATCTTAACACAGAATGCATTTTTGCACAATGACACATGGTTCCTGCAGAGACAGGGTACTGCCATGGGCTCCAGATTTGCTCCGTCTTATGCAAACCTTTTTATGGGACTGTATGAGGTGGAGCATGTCTGGGGCCCAAGAGCACATCCTTGGAGTGACAATGTAATTTTCTACGGACGTTACATCGATGATATTATCATGATTTGGCATGGAACTGTGGATCAACTTAATTCTTATCATCACTATCTGAACAGTAACAGTTTCAATGTGAAACTGACCATTCAATATTCTGACAAAAGTATTGAATTTCTGGATTTGAAACTGTTTGTAAAAGACAACGGTATACACAGTGACATTTATAAAAAAAAGACCTCATGTAATAGTTATTTACATGCTTCAAGCGCGCACCCTCCACCAACCATTGCTGCCATTCCATATGGTGAAATGGTCCGCGCAAGACGAAATTGTAGCCTAGATGAAGATTTTGTTACTAACATCAAAAAAATCAAAATGAACTTCACCAAAAGGGGTTATAATCAAACCTGTCTTGACAATGCCGAAAAGAGAGCTATGTCCCTGAAGAGGCAGGAGACATTGATACCGAAATCACGAAGCAAGCCAAACAGTGAGATACAGGATTCTGTGGTTTTGTTTATCACAGAATACAATGTATTCAGCAGTCATATCTACAACATTCTAAGAAAAAATTGGCATCTCTTAGAGAAAGAAGGTTCTTTAGGCAACACCATACCTAAGAAGCCAAAAGTAGTATATCGGAGGAGTAAGACACTGAAAGATATACTAAGTCCAAGTTATGTTAAAAAAATACAGACCCCTTCTATTACTTGGTTACCCAATAAACCTTTGGGCTTTCACACATGTGGGAATTGTTGTGTCTGTAGATTTGGTGTTAATAAGATCAAAATGTTTATGGGTAGCCAGTCCAGGGAGTTTTCAATTAATCATTTTATTAATTGCAACACGACATTCACAGTATATATGGTTATATGCGCCTGTAAAAAGAAATATATCGGCAGCAGTATCCGCAGCCTCAAATTGCGGATACAAGAACATGCCAGAGCAATAAGAAATATTGATGTGAAGTATCCAATAGCTATGCATATACATTGTGAACATCCTGAGGATAAGAACTTCACCTTCTTTGGCATTGACCATGTTAAGGCACCAGAACGGGGAGGAGACAGGGAGATGATTTTGAGGCAACGAGAAGCATCATGGATATGCCGTCTTAGGACCGTAAGATTTGGTCTGAATGTTAATACTGAGTTACATCATTTTTTGTAAATATAAATTAGCTGCATCCTCTGTTGAACACTGCAGCGGTTTATATTTATATTTATATTCACATTTATTTTTGTAAGGGCTGTAAGTCTGAAATTCTATCTATGACTTATATGACCAATACATGAGAACACCTAGTGATGAGACCTGTGCTCTTGTTCCTATATACATTTGTCCTTTTGGGCATTGTTTAATACCATGATTTTTAAAGTGAAACATGTATATGAAATTGTTTCACATTGAAGTGCCATATTTTCATGTCACTCAAAGATGTCCGCCGCTGAATCGATATAGTGCGGTGTTGAACTAGTCTATTTTCATTGTGATTAAGATTCATACTTGAGCAACGGTACTATTCTTATTAAACTACTTTGTTATACTCTAATGCTGACCGATATCTAGACATATAATAGCGTCTAGCACGTTAACTAACAAGTGACGTGTCACGGATGTTTGTCATGATATGTATGTACCACTCTGCTAATATATTGAGTGGGCAAATTATTTTACTATGGAATTAGATTTTTAGTATAAAAATGATTTTTGATTCTTTCTTTGATTAAGGTCTCTTGGGTTTTCTGCTTTTCCTAATAGAGACAACTGGTGAATGTTGATTTTCTCCTTGATTTTTGCTCTGCTATAGACCATTTGAGATCAATGCTTTTTGATACAAAGACAATATATAACGTTTTATTAACATGACAATATACCAAAAGAGATATTAGAAATGTGTGATGGTTTTTCATGCTTATAATATGTACATAAATATTTGACAGGAGTTTTTAATTTGATTATATATATCAATCATTATAGATACTGTGTACCGCATAGAGGTTCTGGATTTTTGAAGAAGTCTAGAGTACTTGAAACAATTAGAATTTGACGATATCACGCTATATTTTACTGCCAAGGTATGCCTTTAACCATTTGCACATATACTTTTTTCTATCTTTGTCTTTGATAAATTGTTAGATGGAATCTAAAAATAATTTATGACTCAAGGTGTAATTATTAAATCATGACCCTCATATTAGAAATATGGATTATTTGTGATCCTGAATGTGTTGCATTTGTCTTTGTATGTGAAAGATGTCAAAATTTGGATTTGTAATGTATATCTTTTGTATTTTAATCTGAATAGCCCTGAAGAAGTCTCGATGTGAGACGAAACGCGTTGGCTATGATCTTTGGCTTCTTGAAAATAAAGAAAACATTTTAAAGAAAAATAAAGAAGAAATTTATTTTATCAAGAAATGAAGACTTTGGAATAATTTATTCTTTGGTGTGAATCCTGAACTTGGAATAACAAATGTACATTTTATAGCGCTGAACCCTCTGTGTATCTTGTGTTTATAATAGGACTTGTTCCTAAATAAGGAGTATAGAAGGGAGTACTCCTTGGTTCTTTGCGCTATCGTGTGGACTTAAAGACACTTGTCATCTGCTGGGTGCGGATTTCTATAGCCTCTGCCCTCTTCTTTTGTGTTTATACCTCTTTAATCCTTTCCAGTTGCGGGGGCAGAGGGTCGGTGTCGGGGGGGGTCGCACAGGGGTGGGGTGGGCCGGGTCGTTTTGAAAAAAAAGTAAAAAAAGAAAAATTAACTCACCGCCGGTTCCGCGCTGCCTCTGCTGTGTGCTCCTGGGCCAGGGTCCACGTTGGCACCTTCCTGAGTGGCCACTGGCTGGTGGCAACCCCTCTCAGCCAATCCAGACGCTGCCCCAGCAGCGCCAGGATTGGCTCGGGCAGGGACTGTCCCCGCCCATAGAAGACCGGGGGCTGAGGGCACTGGCCAGTAGAAGCCCTCGCTCGCTCTCCTAATGTGCAGCAGGTGCAGCAGCACTGCAGGCTAATACTAGTGCGCATGTTCGGGCTGATCAGAAAAACGGGCAGCCCAAACCCAAACATGCGCACTGGGCCTGCCCTGCTGCTGCAGTGCTGCTGTCAGTCAACAAGTGCTGCCCCACCCCCTTCAGCAACGAGCCCTGACTGACTCGATTTCGAGTCAGGAAGCGCCGGTGAAGTTAATCTTCCTCGCTGTGGGGGTGGGGTAACGCCCCAATGGACGCACCGCTCCTGCAAGGTAATGATAACCCTTGAAGTGTATTTATACGTGACGATGGAGATTATAAATGCCTCATGGGATCAAATGCGGGGGCTTTCTGAGATCAAAGGTCACACATGCACCAATGCTCAGCAGGGACTTCCCAACCTAGCTCCGTGGATTCCATTACCCAAATGTGGCCCCTTTTGGAATAAATTTACACTCAGATTTGGTAAATAGCCAAAAAGTAGTACACGCACTAAATTTAAGTTACCTTTGTGAATTGTGAAAGCCCTAAATATATAAGTTTCCGCTCCAAAAGATGAACGAGTTAAAAGCTCTCAGTGAAATGAGAACAACGAAAAAAACCAACACAGACATAGTAGACCCGACTTCAGGCCCTCAGACCCAACTACCAAGCCAAGCATAAAAATTGGGGTGTTTCACACCCCAAACACCTCCGTGAAACTGTGCCCCTGTTTGTCTCACCTGGGCCTGGTAGTTCTCCCGGGAACTCATGACTATGGTCACATACAACACAACGGCATTATCGGTGCATGTAGGCAGAGCTCCATTTATCTAGTCCTCACCTTTTACAATCATTTTGTCAAGTGCCTGACAGTCCTATGTACTTAGCCCGAGTCACAAATAGAGGTCTCTTCAAAATTCAAAAAGGTGTACTTCTTTAACATGCAAAAGTGTTTCACCTTCGTATATCAGATTATAACACTGCATAGATAGACATTTATTAAAAGTTATAGTTTTTAAACATGAGCTTAGAAACAATAATGGCTCTCCCCCACGACAATGCAATTAGTGACCTAAGAGGCAAGTCAGTAATCATGTATACACTAATGGGCTTATTTACAAGCCCCTTGCGCCACTGGTGCGTCATTTTTAATATGGGAAAAAGTGACGTACCTGCAGCGTAAGGGCTTGTAAATATGCCCATAAATGCGGCCTAGATATTTATTATAGATGGAGCAACATTATATATGGGTTAAAGTACCCCTGCCATACATTATAAGGATATTTGAAGTCACACAGGAGTTCCATAACCAGAGAAACATGGCTGGAGGCCGAGTTCCTTTCTAAGGTTATGGAACTCCAAGGTGACTTACATTATCCTTTACATGTACAGAAGGAAGGTACTTTATCCCATATAATACATGGTCTCACTATCACCTATCCCACAAACCACTTAAAACCTTGGTGCGCAGCCTCTAGTGCAAAATTAAACACATCCAAAACCTGTTCGATATTTGTTGCAAAAAGATATTAAAAACAATTCTAGTCAGTTTACATATTTTTTTTTAAGTTTCAGTAGTTCAGAATGTGTGGAAACATGTAATAAGATTCTAACTTCTCAAATTATTTAAGGAATGCAAAAAGTAATCATGTTTTTCTGCTAGTCACTTGAAGATAGAAAAATAGAGCAGTAGAAAGAAAAGCAACGTTTCATTTTTGCTGCAATAAACAGCTGCTCCGTGACCGTACCTGCCTTTCACCTTACTGTTGGATCTAGCAGCGGGCACTGTGACATCAGAACTCGCGTGCAATAACTTCTTACAGTCGATTTCTATCATCTTGTATTCATAATCCGCGACTGGGTGTGTCACACAATTCGCCAATCATTAAGAAATTAGAGACAAGTGTGTATACAGGGATTGCAGAATCCCATGTATTAGTCTAATACATCAAACATAAGAGGAGCTGGTATGCGCCTATCCTAAATTTAAGTATTTAAAAGTGCTCACATATGTGATAATAAAGAAAGAAGAGGCTCTGTGAAATAAAAAAAAATTCTAGGATCACACAATTTAGACAAACAGTCAAGCTGGTATTAATACCAGGTTATCTGGTTTCACATTTTGAAACAAAGCCACCAGATGTCTCTTTCTTTCTCGCCATTTTTTTTTTTTTTTACATCAAAGGTCACTGTTTTGTCTTTAATTCTGGGTGCATGAGGAATACAACAACGCCACAGACATAGCGGACCCGACTCAGGGCCTCCAGACCCAACTACCAAGCCATGAATGCATTTATTTGGGCGGTGCCACACCCCAAACACCCGCTCCCTCCCTAACCGAAGCCACGCCCTTACGCTTACTTTTCATTTTAATCATTAAGGACTGACGTCAGGCTTTTTATTGCACAAGGACACTCTCGTGCCATAGGGAAGGCCAGGGCGATTTTAGCCCCATCGGTTCTCCTTCTGGCTGTATGTTGGTTTGTTTGTGGGAGGCCTGGAGTTTCATGCCCCTACATGCCGGCGTTTTGAATAGATTTGAATGATGACTATAGTTTAAGCACTGCCCTTAGGGAGTGTAGTAAAAGAAGATACAGAGTACATCTGTACAAGTAGGAAACTTCTTTATTTGTAAATTGGTTCCAGTATAGGAGATCAGGATAGCAGGAGAAGATAGATGGTACAAAGACAGCCCCACCAGGAGCAGGCTCCTAACAGCCCAGCCTGAGTTGACTTACTGACACTCTAACACAGAGAGGCACTCAGGCATTCCTTGTTGTCATGGAACATTCTAACAGAGCAGTAAAGTGGAGAATAGTAGACAAATAATTTACTACAGGGAGCAGCAGGAGTTTCTGTCAGAACCACAGAAACCCTATCAGTTTTGCCCTCCTGCCCAAGGCCCATATTTCATCTTTGTGAGCCATTAAGTTACCTACCGGTTTTTGCTCAATTTTAGTCAGCGCCTGCAAGGAGGATTAGATTCTGTAGCTCCTCCCATGACTCCTGATTTCACTCCATGCCACTGCAAACTTAGCAGACGCTGGGGGAGATTTATTAAGATTTCGCGCCTTGTTTGTGTCACAAAAGTGATGCAAATCGGTGCAAAATCTTTTTTTCCCCATTTGCTTTCCAGCGCTAAACTGGTTTGGTGCAGGAAATAAGGGAAAAGTTGCTTCGCATGACTTTGCGCCATGGGGACGTACCAAGGGTGGAGCATGGGCCTTCCCATGCAACCACCCAAGGTTTCTCAAGCTAAACCCAATTTACTTAATAAAGTAAATTAAGTTTAGCGTGAGAAAACTGCACCCTTTTCAAGTAGGTGCACAGAAGGAGAAATGCTTTCATTTCTTCTTCTTTTTTTAACGACTTTGCATGCATGCTGGACTGTGCAGGACGCCTACAACGTGGGACAAACTGTGCATTGTGTCTGGGTATCGTATTTTGTACAGGAAGGATACCCTTCCTGTAAAAACCTATGCTGGACTCATGCACACACCCTAGCGCTATGGCGCTAAGGTGTGTGCTTGGCGCACAGCAGCTGTAATCAGCGCCGGTGCAAGGGAAAGGGAAGGAGAGAGCCGTCTCTCTGAAGATATGGCACTCTCCTGCTCCCTCCTTGCCGCACAATGCAGCGCAGCCTCGCGGGGGGCTGCGCTGCGTGAATTCTTTGTAAATCTACCCCGCTGTGTTTATGGGAGAGTCTAATACGAGGTTTTTGAATATCATCATCCCTAGGTAGGGAATGGTCTGCCTCTTCCCCAAAGGGGTTGCCTCTCAGATGTAATGTTCTCACTTTGCCGCTACATAGATGTCGGTCGAAAGCCATGACTTTAGATTTAGATGCAATCATGCTAAAGTGGAAGGGTGCTCTATTCCCTTTAGGGATGTTTGTAGGGCGCTTTGTGTGCATGCAATGATGCTAGAAAGAGACTTTCAGCAGAGCCTCTTCTGAGAAGCAATGGGGTCCATGAACTAAGACCTTATATAAGGCAGTGCACCAGTTATGTTCATCCCATATGCACGTGACAGCCTGGGGCTGATGGGATTTGTAGTTTCCAGTCATGTGTGATCTTGCAGGTCAATCCCCTTGCTGCCTCTTGCACAGGTATTTTGTTTTCTGCTGCTGTCTTGATTGTAATGAGAAATGTTATGATGAGCAACACTAGCAGCACCTTACAGCCTGCCTGTCTGTAGGCTTCACTGCCAGTAGATCTGAATCTCACTCATGGAGGGCCAGAGTAGGTTTGTATGCAGGGCCGGACTAGGAACAGAAACCAGCCCTGGCAAATCCGCTCGACCAGCCCGGGGTGGGGGGGTGTAATACTGTGGAGCACTGGCCCGTGGGTTGGGAACAGGGGGTGGTGGGGTTGGGGGGGGAGGTCGGTGGTAGTGTTAAGCTACCGCTTTTGTTACAGGGGGCTGCAAAACTGGACCCCAGTAACAAAACGGCCACCATGGGTCAAAAACCGGCACCCACCCTTCCGGCCCACGGGGAAAAGGCACGGTGCCTGCTACGGCCATGCTAGTCCTGTTTGTATGGGCAGGGAGTGAGACTCTGTTACCCTCATCTAGACCAACATCGGCAGGAGTTCAGTGATATAGAAACTAAAGGGCTGATTTATTATTTGGTGGACAGATTGTACTCCGTCATGACAACAGAGTAAATTACTCAGTTGCCCTTATGGAGTACCCGCCTGCCATATTTAGAAAAGTTTGCCAGCCCGATATACATTTCTATCACTCACAGGAATTGCTGTCAAGATAGCTGCTCTGAATGTATTGAAACTTTACCATACAGTTCCATCAAACATGACGGATCTGAACTGTAAAGCTTCCAAAATTTTTCATTTTCAAAAACAAAACCCCAAAGTGTGTTTTTGTTTTTGAAAATAGAAAAAACAATACCCCCCTTGGCATGGAATGCAAAAACAACAAGGTGATGGATGGAATGCTTAAATTAATCTCGGCCACTAGAAAACGCTCGGGCCAAAAACCAATCCATAATTTTTCACCCACCATGCCACCTCAGTTGGGACACAGCCATCTGCAAATCAATCTTTTTTTTTTTTTTTTTGAAACCGTTTATTGCAGGTTGTAAAAGTTACAGGTATGGGCCTACAACCACCCGGCCGGCCGCTAGAATGACAAAAGCATATTGCATACATACAGTAAAAGTCTCTCGGCAGTGCAGAGCAGTGAAACAGGAGTAATCAATGGTGCAGGCCACACAGCTCCAAGCCCACAGTACGGTTCCCTTTTCTTGAAACAAAACAACACCAAAAAACCACACCCGCAAGGCAACCCGAGATCCAAAGTGACAGCACGTGCTCCATAAATGGGGGATCCAAACCAGCAGCAGAACTCTGAGGAGGGGAATGGGAGTAGGCCAGGGACTGGGGGACCGCGCGCCCGCGGCCGAGGGAGGGGGGCCGTCTAGGGAGACGGAGCAGGCGAGGCAGCCGGTAGCAGTGGTGGCTCACAAATACCCCCGCGGTAGGCGTTCCAGGGGCCCCAGAGTTTCACCCACGCCCCAGGCTTACCCCTCGCCACATACACCACCTTTTCACGAAACATACACCAATCCATATGCTCTTCCCAGGCCGACACCGCAGGGGGCCTCTGGGATCCCCACAATTGAGCAATGTCACGCTTAGCTATCATGTATCCCAGAGTCACCCACCGCGTCTGCGGGACCGAATAGTCGTTCGGTTCCCATACATTCAGCAAGCATCTCCTCGCTTCAGGCAGCAGCGCGACACGCGTAACCACACGCAGGACCTCATGCACACCACGCCAGAATCGCTCCACCTTCGGGCACTCCCACAGTATATGCATGAAAGTCGCCAGCGCACCACAGCCACGCTTACACAGTCCGTCACCAGCAAAACCCATACGCAGAAGCCTTGGCCCCGTCACATAAACCCGGTGAAGGATCTTGAGCTGGACGAAACGAAGGCGAGCCGGGATGGCCACCTCTTTCGGAGAGGCCACCGCGGAAATCCAATCCTCGTCGTCCAGCTCCAGCCCGTCGGCAACCCAGGCCTCGCGGAGACTAGTCAGCAGGCACGATCTATCGTTGATCAGTTTTTTGTATATGAGGGAGATCGTGCTGTCCGGTACATGGCCGTCCAGCACTCTGTCCTCCAGGGGGGAAGACTCCGGAATGGATGCGACGTCCGGGAAGACGGAGCCCAGCGCATGGCGGACTTGTAGGTACCGAAAGTACTCACTGCCCTGCAGCTGAAACTCCGCCTGCAGCGTCTCAAAAGTTTTGAATCCCCCCCTCGTCCAGAGATCTCCCACCGTGCTGATTCCGATCGTGTCCCACTTCTCGAAGCCCTTCGACGTCCAGAGGGAGCCCAACCTCTCAGACGCATACAGCGGTGACGCCCGGGTCAAACGGTCCTTCCACCCCATAGCTGCATTAGCCGCGTGCCAGACACGCACCATAACACGCGTCGGTCCCGTCAAACGGGAGTCAGGCGCGCCAGAGTAGAGCGCGCGATTGTAATCGCCACCGGGTAGGAGCATTTTATCCATCTCAAATGCCGGGTTCAAGGCGGGCCCATAGAGGCCATGATTAATTGCAGCTAGTTGGGAGGCCCAGTAATACCGTTTAATGTCCGGGAGGGCGACCCCCCCATCGTACCACGGGAGCGTCAATTTAGCCAGAGCAATGCGCGGCCTCCCGTCCCAGAACAGGCGCCGCTGGAGGCCCTCCACCTCACGGAAATAGCGTGCCGGGACCAAGTCCATAGTATTCTGGAGGGCGTAGAGGAATCGCGGCAGGGACATCATTTTGAACAAAGCCGCTCGGCCGAGCGGCGAGAGCGGCAGACGCCGCCAGCGCACCACGTCCTCCCTCAAGCGCTGGAGGGGGGGCAGCAAATTCCGCTCATAGCGGGCCTCCGGGTCAAGTGTGATATAGATACCCAGGTACCGAAAACCTTGGGAGGCAATCTGGATCGGACAGTCCCGTGGTAGGGACGGAGCCTCCCCGGAAAGCACATAGACACAGGATTTCGCCCAGTTGATGACCAGGCCTGAGTTGCGACCGAATGAGCGCAAAACATCAACCAGGACGATCAGTGATTTACGCGGGGAGGCGAGATACAGAAGGATGTCGTCAGCGTAGAGGGACACACGGTCCTCATGCTCGGGGGTCCAGCGGAGACCACGGATAGAAGGGTGCCACCGCAGCCACTCCGCCAGGGGCTCCAGGGCCAGGGCAAACAGGAGAGGCGACAGGGGGCAACCCTGTCGCGTACCCCTCCCCAGCGCGAACGGGGCCGAGACTCGCCCATTCACTACCACCTGCGCCAATGGGCCCGAATATAACAATTTGACCCAGCTAATGAAACCCGGGCCGAACCCGAATTTCGCCAGCATCGCCCAGATGTATGGCCATTCAAGCGTATCAAACGCCATGGTGGCGTCCAAGGACGCCAAGATGGCCGGCTCCCGCACAAATGGGACACGCGCGAGCACCCCGTGCAAGCGCCGCAGATTGAGCGCCGTGTTGCGGTGCGGTATAAAGCCAGATTGGTCTTGGTGGACCAGGTCGCCCACCACGCCAACCAACCGGTTGGCCAACACCTTGGCAAGGATTTTGGGCTCCGCGTTCAAAAGCGAAATCGGCCTATAGGATGTGACCCGTTCACGGGGCTTCCCCTCCTTGTGGATCACCACAATTGTGGCCAGGCGCTGGTCCGGCGGGAGGGAACCCTGCGAGTGGGCCGCCAGGAACATCGCGCGCAGGTGGGGCGCCAACACATCCGGGCGTAGCTTGTAGAGCTCGATGGGAATACCATTGGGGCCCATGGCCTTGCCGGATGCAACCGAGCGAATAGCCAAGGCAATTTCGTCCGAGGTGGGAGGGGCGTCCAGCGAATCCCTGTCCTCCACCGTTAGGGAGGGCAGTGCGATGTCCCGAAGCAGGGCGTGGGAATCTTCCTCCGAGCAGGGGGAAACCAGGGAGTAGACTTCGCGGAAATAATCCGCGAAGCAGGAGACAATGGCTTCCGGCTCGGTGACACACGCACCATCAACACTCTCAATCAAAGGCACCACGCGGCTCGCTCTCTCCCTCTTATCCAACCACGCAATCAATTTGCCAGCCTTATCCCCCACATCATACAATCGCCCCTGCTGCTCTCTACTGAGGCCCCTGGCCGCCTCCGTGACGAGGGCCCGATAGGCCGCCTGCTTTAGGTGTAGAACATGCAACTTGGCGTCTGTTACCCCGCTCCCCAGGTCACCCTCCAGTTCCGCAATCTCGGCCTCTACCCGGGTCACCTCCTCCCGCCCGAGCCGCCGGGCATGGGAGATAAAGGAGAGGGCCTCCCCTCTAAGGACTACCCTGAAAGCCTCCCACAGGGAGATGGCGGAAGAGACCGACCCCACATTCTCGTCGAAATATCGCTGTAAGGATTTGATCAAATCGGCACGAATGGTGGGGTCGCGCAAATACCATGCATTGATTGGGGCCACCCTGCCATCCCCCCTCGGGAAGACATCGAAATGCAACAACAATGGGGAGTGGTCTGAGATACCCCGCGCTAGATGGCGCACCTCCCCCACCCTCCCTGCATGGGCCGCCGGGACAAGGATGTAATCAAGCCGCGAGAGGCTACCATGGGCACCCGAGTGGAAGGTGTACTGTCGCAATGCGGGATGCTTTAATCGCCAGCAATCCACCAGGCCCAGCGTGTCCAGAAGGCCGGGCAGCCACGCCTGTGCCCGGGGGAGGTCCCTAGGGGGATGGCGATCCATAGACCCAGAGGCTACCGCATTAAAGTCCCCTCCAACCACCAGCAGGCCACTCGGAAGGTCCAGAAGGAGGCGCCCCAGGTCCGCGAATGCGGTGGCTTGTAACCCAGGCGGGACGTACACTGATATAAAGATAAACACTCTACCCTCCATTCTTCCCACCAGAACCGTGTAGCGTCCCCTCTCATCATGGCGCACCTCATCAATCTCCAACGGGAGCGAGTTCTTGATCATAATACCCACCCCCCGCGAGCCCGAGGTGAAGCCGGAATGTGCCACCAAACGATATCCCCGCCGATTCATTGCATGAAAGGAGTTACCTATAAGGTGCGTCTCCTGCAGGAAGACAACATCTGGTGAAATACGTTTTAAGTACTGCAGGACCACACCACGCTTAATCCTATCCCCCAGGCCGTTAACATTCCATGACAACACAGTCAAATCCCTACCCCCCATCACACGTCGAATCAATCGGTCGCCCCCCATCGAGCATCCTAATAACAACAACATAGTAACGGGTTTGCCCTGCGGTGCTAACAAACAACACACCCCCCCCACCCCCCGGTCCCAACAGAACTCCCCCCTCCCTGCACCCCTGCATGAGCCCAGACAGCCCCCCCAAAGTGCAGTGTGCCTGTCGCCCCATAGCTAAAATACTAACTAGTCCCCCAGAGGAGGAGGGAAGCCCCCAACAGACCCCACGCAACCTCCATAGGAGGGGAACATACGCAATCAATAAATGGTGAAGGAACAACGTCCAGAGCAAGGCCTATTCAGTCACCCCTCAATTCTGATCCGGCGGGCCCTCCTCGCCAGCCGCGCCCCCCCCGCCCCCCCGGCCCCGATCTCCAGGCAGAGTGTCCAGCCAGTCCCCAGCCGCCTCGGGCCGGTCGAAGAAGTGCGTGCGACCATCCACCTCTACCCTCAGCTTGGCTGGAAAGAGCATTGAGTACTTGAGGTTCAGGTCCCTTAGGCGACGTTTAACCCCAAGAAAGCTCTGTCGCTGCTTCTGGACCGCCGGAGTAAAGTCTGGGTAGAAATGTATCTCCATGTTGTCAAGCTTGACCGGTCCCTGTTGCCTGGAGGTCTGGAGGATAGCATCTCTGTCCCGAAAATTAAAAATCCGGGCGATGAGCGGCCGCGGCGGGGCACCAGTCTTAGGTCTGCCCCCGGGGACCCGGTGAGCACGCTCCACCGCAAAAAGCTTACTCAGCCCCCGGGGCTGGAGATGGGTCAGGATCAAATCTTCCACGAAAAGATCCGCCGCCTCCGCCTCTCGTCCCTCCGGGACCCCCACAATACGGACATTATTCCTCCGGGCCCGACCCTCGGAGTCCTCCAATCGCCGGTCCATCAGGGCGCTCGCCTGGCCAAGCCGGCGCACCTCCTTCTGGAGGGCCACCACGTCTGTCGTGAGGCTCGTTGTGGTGTGGGCCAGGGAGTCAACTCGGTCGTTTGTTTTGGACAAGTCTGCCCTCACAAGGCTCACATCCACAAGGACCGAGTCTATTTTTTGCGCTAAGGTGTCGAAACGCTGGTCCACCGAGGCCTTCATCTCTGCGATGGCGCCCATGACGTCCCGGAGGGTCAGATCCACCGGATGAGCAGATGCCTCCGTCGGGCCCACCGGGGATGCACGCGATGTCTCCGGAGAACCCTTCTGAAGCGTGTAGCGGTCCATACTGTTGGCCTGGTGCGCCGTGCCACGGCGGGTCGTCTTCACCTTCGCCCGGTCGCCATCTTGTTTGGTGGACATGCTGGCTCTTCCACCGTCGTGCCAAGCTCCCCAAACGGGCCGCTATATCAAGTCACGGGTGCCAGGGGGGGGGCAGGGGCGACCACCGAACCGCGGGTCAACCCACCGCCGGCGGGTCAGCCGGGCTCCCGGACAAGGCCACCGCACCCCGCTCCGCAGCCCGACCCGGCTTGAGAGCTAGGAGGGCGCAAAAGCGAAAGTGAAAGTGCGGGGTACGCCAGTCGCCCAGCCCCGCTCGCCGCTGTTATTCACTTTGTCCCCGGATCGCCCCACTACTCCAATCCGGGGGGCCGGCGAGGAGAAGGCCGCAACCTTCGATCGATGCTCCCACCGGCGTTCGGGGTCCGATTCGAGCCCAAAAAACGGGTGGCGCCTCAGCTCCGGTTCCCCAACACAGTCCCCTCAACAAGGACAGGATATCGCCAGGATTAATTCAGGAGGTCGCGGAGGTCCTCGGGAGCCTCGCACCTACGCGGCCATCTTGGTTGCGCGCTAGGCTCTGCAAATCAATCTTGACCCTGTTCCTTGTGGTAAGAGTCCAGCCTGAACTGCCAGGCCAGGTCCATCCCGAACCGGAACACAAGCAGCCCAACCAGTTTTGCCCTTGTTATGGGCTCTTCAGCCAGATATAGCTTGGTTCCAGTGGCACAGTGAACCGGGGCCCACATCTGGGCATAACCGGCTGTTGGAAATGGCACGCTTCGGTTGGCTAAGGCTATATCCTAGACAGGTAGAACTTGCCACTCCCGTGAGGGGTGGGTGATTACACTCACTGTATAACCTGTGCTCACCCTTGGGCTGTTTGGCACTGACCAGTCAGGCCTAACACAGAGGCAATGTGTAAAGCATTGGCACAGCACTTACACACAATAAATACACTGAGCATCACAAAAGAGACCTCAGACTGGATGTATGTAAATAAAGTTTCACCCCTCTTCAGCCAAGATAGCTTGATTCCAGTGAAAAAGTGAGCCAAGGACCCACGTCTGGGCAAACCTGGGGCACTTAGGGCGAGAAAGCAACAGACACACAATTGATGGATGGAATGCAGAACAAATCAAAACATTCACCCCCAGTCAAGAGATCTGGGTTAAATCCATCATTCTTTTGCTCACCATGCCACCCCAGTTTAGACCTGGCCATATGCAAATCAGTCTTGACCCTGTGCCTCATGGGAACAGTCCAGCCCAACTGCCAAGTCAGGTCCTCCCTGGACCGGAAACAAGCATCCTAAGAACGGTTTCGGGGTTACACCCCTCTTCAGCCAGGATAGCTTGATTCCAGTGACACAGTGAGCCCAGGACCCACGTCTGGGCATACCTGGCGCACTTAGGGTGAGCAAGAAAAAGACACACAATTGATGGATGGAATGCAGAACAAATCAAAACATTCACCCCCAGTCAAGAGATCTGGGTTAAATCCATCATTCTTTTGCTCACCATGCCATGCCACTGGATTCAAGATAGCCTGGCTGATGAGGGTTATGAACCTGAAACCGGTCCCAGGATGCTTGTTTCCGGTGCAGAGAAGACATGGCTTGGCAGTTCGGGCTGGACTGTTCCCATGAGGCACAGGGTAAGACTGATTTGCATATGGCCATGTCTGAACTGGGGTGGTGGAGTGAGCTAAATAATGATGATGGATTGAACACAGATCAGTTAACTGGGGGTGAGTGTTTGATTTGCTCAAACGCTCCGTCCATCATCCCCTTTGGTATCGCTTTGTTCGCCCTAAGTTGGCAGGGTATGCCCAGACGTGGGTCCCTTTCTCACTTTGCCACTGGATTCAAGATAGCCTGGCTGATGAGGGTTATGAACCTGAAACCGGTCCCAGGATGCTTGTTTCCAGTCCAGGGAAGACATGGCTTGGCAGTTCGGGCTGGACTATTCCCTTGAGGCACAGGGTCAGACTGATTTGCATATGGCCATGTCTGAACTGGGGTGGTGGAGTGAGCTAAAGGATGATGATGGATTAAACCCAGATCAGTTAACTGGGGGTGAGTGTTTGATTTGCTCAAACGCTCCATCCATCATCCCCTTTGGTATCATTGAAAATGAGGCACAACGTCTGGCGCGCGTTGATATGGGTCACACCTGAAAATTCACAGGTGGAAGTTTAGCAGGGCCACGTGAGGTAGAATGAGGCACTACTACGGGTACACCCTCACCTCTTAGGGTCACACCCTGTGAATCGGACACTGCATGCAATTGGAGTGTGGTACAAGTGAGATGCGGCAGAATCAATGAAGTGGGCCACAAGTGGTCCTTCAACCGGTGAATCCACTCACCACCAACAAGATGCTTATGCGTGTTGAGGTTCCATGATGCAGGGGCCACACGACTTAGATGCGGTCAAGACTTCTAGGGCACCGCACAAGGTAATCCGGTTTCAAGGAACAATTCTTAGCTGAACACTAAGGCCACACTATCAGTTGGGCTCAAGCAGGCGATGTGGTCACTTGACAAGGCACCAGTAGTTACACTGTAGTATGTCTTCGAAGTTGGGGTGGTTCAGAGGGTCTTCCTTTGAACCACAGATGTCTCCCCAAAATGTCAGTCCTGTCTGTCATGGGGCAGTGGAATACAGATCTTAATCTTTAGTGAGGCCATGACCTGGCTCCTGGAGGCCAAGTTTCATAACCTCTCCCCTCAACCTATCCGGCCAGGCCCTCAAATGGCAGAGGTCTGTTGTCCAGTTGCATGCCCAAAGTTTATAGCTGTCTCTGGGTAATGCACAGATGTGCTCCCCAACCTCCAGTGTGGATCGGAGTCAAACTAAAAGGCACACAAAGAGTTTTAGAGCAGAGAAATGTCAATTTTTGCTGCTTGAAGTAATTTCAACCCTTCCCCCATATTAACCTATGGGAAGACCAAATCTTATATGCAGTGAAAACAGATGGGAAGACCAAACCTTATATGCAGTGAAAACACACACAGGCATTCTTCACTACCTGGGCAGGGAACACAGATGTGTACCTGCCCATGCCTTTCACACACCCCTCAGGCCTTACACCATTGGCACTCTAGTGGTAGTGAAAGGTTATCTCAGGATTGGCAAATGATTTAGAAAAGGCCAACTTGAGCATAAGTGCAATTGCGCACCCACAGAGGCCTGCAATGGCAGGTTAGGCACATGTTTAAAACACCAAAGGAGGAAGTGCACACACACAGGCCTGCAATGACAGGCCGGAAACATATTTAATAACACCATAGTTGCAAGGGTACACAAACCAGCCTGAATTAGTAGGCTGGTCACAGGCATAATCGAGCCGCCTGAGCCCCTGCTGAGCTTCCGGGAACATCCCTCCGAGGCTAGGTGGCAACACCAATGATCTGCTGTGCCCCACCCACCTCTCTTTACAGCCTGCATCCTGAACCCCCTAGCTGGGGCAAGCCTGCAAGTGTTACAGACGGGTCCTGGAGGGACCACCCAGCTCCGTTGCTGGCAGCACCTGGACAGCCAGGCGGTACACCTCTCCTCTGAGCAGTTCACTACTGGGTCATGACTGGATCCCCCAGCCATTCCTCAAGGGCAGGGGAGACCAGAAGACAGCCTGCTGCACCCACCCATTCTATCTCACCATTCTTTTCTCACACAAGCTGACGGCCCCCTCAGAGCAGGTGCATGGGCCGTTTTTGACTCATGTTGCACACCCAGCCTTGTTCTGCACGCCGAGCACAGCGCTTCAGTGGGCCCCAGCGCCTCGCCGAGGAAGGTTTTGATGTGAAAAGTCTTCAGATCACTGTGGAACTGCGGATTGGCTGGTGATAGCTCTGGCATGGTGTTCTGCTGATGATGGGGATGGGAATATTCTTGAAGATGATTTGCAGAAGGCCACAGTGCCAATGACTTTGATGAGCTCTGAGTTCTTTGGTGGTGAGAGGCTGCAGGAAAAATATCTAGGGGCAGGCTGGAACAAGCCATATTGAATTGGTCAGGAGTTATGCATTCCAGGAACTTGGTCTGAAGGAAACTGTCCAGGGTTTTGGTTTTGGACATCAATTGAGGAGCCCATGAGTTGGAGAGGACTTCTGAATAAATGATGAAAAAGAGAGGTACATTCTGGAATTTAGTGATTATATTGCAGAGCTCTCTACAAGGGAAAGTTGGCTTGCTGATGCGCGTCATGTAGGGGTACCTCTTAGCTTTATTTGTGGTGGATTTATATAGTCTGCAGTGACCTAGAAGTGAAGCTTAGCATTCTGGTTGCATTGATACTTCCAAAATCTTTAAAGACTCTCCTTTCCACTTTAACTATCTTTAAATCACTTGAGATCCAGCCAAACATGTATCAGCTTCCTGTGAGAGTGGAGGATACGAGATGGATCTAAATGCCAAATACAGATTTCAGTCAATGACTTTAACTATCGCGTTTATGACATAGAATTGTTCAGCAGAAAATCAGATGGAAGGACTGGAAGCAAGAAGAGGTTGAGTTTCTTACAAGATCTTACGAAGGTCAAAGATGTGGCCATTAAGGATTCACACTCTGTTTCGGTGAAGTCGAGTGGAGACTAATCACATATAAGGAACTCTTGAGGATGGTTGCTACTCATCTTCAACATTTCTTACAAGGTTGAGCCAATCAAGAAGACCTTTTGGAGCATCTAGGCTGGACTATATGAACTCCTAGTCATGTTTCTATTGTGAAGAGGAGTTTTCGGTGATAAGGTCATGGATGTTCAGATAGATCTTGTTCATTGTTCTGGCAAGGATGAGGATGCAGAACAGGTGGTGCTTTGCAAAAGCAGCAGGGAGAGGTGAGTAGGGCAATGGTGTTCCACATAGGGTTCCAGGAGGCTGAGGGGTGATATTTGTCAGGATTATGGAGGTACGGGAAAGAAAGGCAGGAAAGAATATGCTTATAGGTTTTTGAGGGAAGGTTAAGAGACTGAGGAAGATAAGGAAAGGAAACAAAGGGGAGGGAATGGTGAGGGGAAAGAAAGAATGGGCAAAGGAAAGAGTCAGAGTCGTCTGAGAGGGAGGATGAATAGCAGAGAGAGAGTGGGGCGGTCTCTGTTTTCTGTGTCAAGACTCCAGGGAGGAGCATCAGTAAAGGGGTAGTGTTATGTGGGGTGTTTGAAAGGAAGAAATTTGATGGCACATTTGGAGGAGGGGATTGTTTGGAATGGGGAAAGCTGGGGAAAGGGTAGCAAAGCATAATGTTAGAGAGCTGTGAGAGTGTGGTTAGGAATTTAGGGAGATTGTGTTAGATGTGAAAAGAGAAAAGAAATTGAATCATTGGTGCAGGAAAGGATTTGGGAGAAAGGGTTGAGTGATAGGAGAGAGGGAAAGAAAGGCCTATTAACTGGGGTAATGAGGTAAACGAGGGTAGTACCAGGGGTAAGAGGACGAAGGTGGATTTTTTTAGATTAAGTAAGCGAGACTTCACATAAAAGGTAAGGAGCTTGGATAGATGGGGACAAAGGAAAAGAGTAAGTAAATAAAAGAGAGAGAGAAAGGGAGAGATTACACAATTGAGAGTGTCCTGGAGAGGGCTAGGTAAGCAGGTGTGATACAGAGAGTAGGGTGCAGAAGGGAAAGGAAGAAGCGGTGTCCCGCATGGGTAGAAAGTGGAGAATTCAAAGAATGTGAGATGATGGAACATGGCAAGTGTTAAATAGGATGGGAGCGGTAATGGTTTGGAATTCTATCAAAGGAGTAGGATATGTCATGGAGGTCTGTGCGCTTGCAAGATTATTGCAAAGAGGTATTGTCCTTCCAAGTGCTCAGTGACATTTTGTGGGGTGAGGAACCTCTGGGAGTCACAGCTTCCTAAATAAAACAGAGCTTATCAGATGATATGAGTCCACCAGAAGGTGCTATTCGGGAATACGCAGCCTCCTAAAAATCCCAAAATGTAGCGTTTAAGGTGTTTACAATGGTTATGGAGGCGCAATTCAGAGAAAATGAACCTTCCTAAAATCACTAGAACATGAAAGATGACCTTTGGGATATGAAGCTATTTAAAACTCACCAAAGCTTAGCAAAGTATGGGATCCTTTCAGGAGTGAAGGAAGTGAGAGCCATGGAAGACAACGCTTCCTAAAACCACTAGTGCTTTACAGAGTCTCTGAGGTCCACACAGATGTGTCGGAGGTGCATTTGTAGGAGCTTCCTAACCAACTGAACTGACAGAGTCTATGAGGAATACTTAGGAGTTGTAGCCCATTGAAGTCACAAATCCCACAGCCACAAATTTTGTGTGAACCAAAGTGGTCTACGTCGAAGGAAGTGGCAAGGGTAGACCATAATAGAGCAAGGAATGTTCTAAAAAAGCAAAGGTCAAGGAGTTATGGAAAGAAATAGGATGACTGAACATTGCAGGCCCAAACAGGTACGTCACTAGAGGAAGTCAACTTAACCTTGATACCCTTTACCTAAGCACAAGGGCTGGGTGTCCTGGGAGGAGGGTTTAAGTAAGCTGAGGATGATCAATGGGGGAGGGGCCGCTTAAAGAATGTGCACTGGAGGAAAAAAGGATGAGAGTGGAGAGGCGGAGCAACCTGGTCCTGGACATGACACTGGGGAAGGAAGGAGGTCTGAAGTAGGCCAAGTATTACGGTTCTCCATGACTTGAGTAGAAGAAAACAACAACACTTCATTCAGTGCTTAATTTGTGCCAGTGTTTGATCAGGCTTGGCAAGCCCACTTGTTTTTTTTTACCACTGGCACATTTGTATGCCATTCCACTACCATGGTGGTGCTGTCCACCTATTTTTAAACAGAGAACATTAGCAGAGTATTTAATAGTTCAATGTATATTGAAGAAATAATACCAGCTCGTCCATGCCATTCAAACAGGTCTGGGTGACAGCTCTTTTAACCTCTTAGTAAACCCTTAATTTCCATCTAGAAGACGGGACTGACCTCAACTCAGGTGCCTTTTTTGGCGGCCTTGGAAACCTAGGACTAATCCCACTTGTCAAGGAGCACACCCACGCTGCTGGACACATCCTAGATCCCATCTTCACATCCTTCAATAACATCACGAACAACACACCAACACCCATCATACAGTACATGCTGTAGTCTGCTTCACACAAAACATCCATCAACACTGAAGAACACCACCAGAGGCCCAGCACACAGACACTGGTACAACCTAACAGAGGTGTATTGGACGACTGTCCTCCATAGGAGCATACCTAAACCCATAGGCCTCCAGGCACATGACATTGAAAACTTCAACAAGAGGATCACCACCTGCGCCGACACTGTGGCCCTCATGAAATAAATCCACACTGCAAAAACTAGAACACATGCCAGCTGGAACACGAAAGACCCCAGAATGACCAAGCAAACACTGCAAATAATTAGAACGGAAAGGGAGAACAAGCAAAGGGGAAGTGGAAAAACACACTTTCAAAGCCACCCAGAGAAAGTACCACCAGCTAATCCGAGGAACTAAAAGGAAGGCACTAGTGGACAGAATAAACACCAGCTCCAACAGCAGCAGAGAAATCTTCGCAATCGTCAAGGACTTCACCACCCCCACAGCTACCACTGGCAACATCAGCCCATCACAAGATCTGTGAAATGAACTCTTGAACTTCTTTTGCAGCAAGATCACAAGCATAGACAGCAATTTTGCCCCACAACCAGATCCTCTGACCCTCTCGAGAAGTCTCCTAGTGACTAACGAAGACAGCACACTCACCACATGGAACACTATCAGACGAAACCACACCTATCATGAAGACCATACATTCTGGGGCGCCGGCGATCCCCTACCCTCACCACTCCTTTGACAAAGGAGCAATCCCTATCAGCGAGGTACTCATCCCCATCCTCACCCCAATCCTCCACACCTTCATCAGTACAGCTACCTTTCTGAAACCATGGAAACATGCAGCCATCAATGCCCTCCTAAAGAAACCCTTGGCCAACATGACCAAAACTTGCCAATTACTGACCGATATCGCTAACCGATTAAAGGTCTTAAGAAAGCAATCAACAAGCGCTTCTCCAACAAGCGCTTCAAAGCCACCCAATTAGGATTGTGACACAACATCTTTATGGAAACCATCCTCATAGCAGCAACCAATGACATCTGAATGATCCTCGACAGGAAGGAAACCGCTGACCTCATCCTTCTAGACCTGTCAGCTGCCTTCGACACCATCTCCCATCCCATTCTTGTCTGATGAATCCACTAAGCTGGCATTCAGGAACACACCCTCATATGGATCTGCTACTTCCTCACCAGAAGAATCCAAACCGTCAACATGTCCCCAACTGCTCTGAAGCTCTAACTCCAATATCCTAGGATATTGGAGTTACCTTAGATCTCCAAAAATATCTGCCTCTTGTTTTTATCTACTGCCAAGGGCCCACACATTAAAATAGTCATTTTTGCCCTGTGGGACCCTTAGCGCAGTCTTTTAAACATCCACTCACCCACAATCACTGCACTCTCACAATACATTACCCGCTCCGCTGTATCCAGGCATCGTAGCACACCCGAGGTGCACTCAACACCTTGGGTGGGGCCAATGATGAAGCATGTCACCAACTAGGTTGGTGAGTCAGAGCTTTTTTCAAAACACAATCTGTTTTCATTTCAAGACATACAAACGCTAGGAGCACCCACTCCAGAGCTAGTTCCTTTTGATATAAACACACATACCAGGGGAAGTGAACTGGCTCCAGTACCTTGCCTCCCTCTCCCATTGATACTTATCACTATAGGGCAATCACATATTGCCTAAAGGGCTGGTCTGACAGGTCAGGGTGTGGCTTGGTATACGGTCGGCGTGGACGGTTTCTATTGTTGAACTCCCTGATATTAAAACAAGCATTGCCTGCAGCAAGCTCAAATCCAGGCAGCCTTCCATTCCTTGCAAAACACTTATACAGCGTGTCTTTAAGTTAAAAACTTCCTCGTTCGCAAACTTGGCCCACTTTCCTAGCTATATAATTCACTGAAGGGGGTCCTGGGCCAATGTTCTGTACCAGTTCGTTCCTACAGTCTATATTGGGCCCGGACACTTATTTTCCCTCAAATAAATCACTGACTTCATTTCCCAATGGCTCAATCCTTTTAGTGGGGGAGAAAACAAAAAATCGAGATTGCTTTTTTCCATTAATTTTTTCTGATTGTGCACGTTTTTTGCAAAAGATTGTCTCTGAAAGGGAGCAACAAACTCACTCTCAGAGTGCTTCCTGTTGCCACAGATGCCAGTGGTATGAGTGGCATGTGCACGTGAGACGAGGGTGCCAGGCAGATTGGGGCTTGTCTAGACACAGTGTCAGCGCCTCCCCAAGTTGGGTATTGGGAAGTGTATATATAGGCACAGACACACACTGGTGGATCGCTCACAGGAGAAAGCGGAAGTGCTTGCCTCAGGAACAGGAAGGCTGGTCTGGGGGAGGAAAAAAGTCACTGACAACGCTTCAACAAATAGTATATCAAACTAGAGTCTTAGGGGCTTATTTACAAGTCCCTTGTGCCTCTTTTGCGTCATTTTTAACATGGGAAAAGTGACGTGGCGCAGGGGGCTTGTAAATCTGCCCCTCAATTCTTTGAAGCGTTATTAAGAGAGGCGAGATGAAGGGGGGGGGGGGTCTGGAAGGGACAAAATAGATTTATAGAGTAAGTCAAATGGAAATAAGCCCGCAAATACAAGACAGATGCCTGTACTTGCATTATTAAATATCCAGGAGTATATGTCATCAAGGGAGATGGGGGATGAAGGAGTCACAAGCTTACGTATACAGGAAGTCATAAACAAATACAATATGCAAATATAGAGACACAATATTACATATCTAACAGGACAGATATTAATAAGGGAGAGAGGAGGAGAAGAAGCAAAATAAGTCAGTGCTGGAAGCCACACAAATACAGTACCAGAATATACACTACATATATTGGCATGTTGGACAATATGTAGTCGGATAGATTTCTGGGAGGTGATGGGCTGTGGGGCAGAGAAGGCATATATCTATCAAAGAAGGCATACACAAACTGATCACATTAGAGATACTGGCAGAAGGTTATAAATTTAGCAGGAAGGAATGGGGGCAGCTCACCCACCCACATTGGAAGGTTGGGAGAAAAATCTCGATTGGTGTATGATTAGAGAAAAGACAGTGAATCTGGCGAGAGGATGCCCTAGGAAGTGGTCACTTATTTGGAACCCATGGAACACTTTTAGGGGAGAGATCTGCGCACCACCTCGAAATGTTGATCATGATGACCCTATTTTGCCGTGATGTTCCTCTCATATATACTGTCTGTATATCCTTCCATTCATGCATTTTGCGAAGTGTTAACTGCATGGCTCCACTGTACTGTACCATTCACCAGTCATTGTTTAATAAAAAGAATGGTTAAAAAAAATGTAGCAGGTAGGATTTCCATGGGGTAGTGGGAGACAAGGAGGAGTTTAACAGACTCCAGAGGGAGGCCTTCTACACTCTCCCAGCCAGTGACTCCATACTGTGCCCGTGCCCTCCTCCCACGCACCATCCTCCTACAAGCCATCAGCTGTCTGCTCTACTCCCAGGGCTTACAACGGACAGATTTCTTTAGGACAAGACAGTGCACATTACACAAGTTGTCATAAAGTAGTGTATTATAGCATTTATAGTCACAGGCGAATATACAAACATCAGAGAAATTGGGGTACCAATGTACTTCCACAAATCCTCCATCATCCCAGCAATTCACCTACAGAATTGCTCTTACAATGTATTTCTTAATTTCTTTCTTGCTAATTTGGCCCGGCACGAGGCACTTAACATGGTCCTGAAAAAGGTGAAGATGACAGAGACAGCAGGACAGACCAGAAAAAGGATAGCTAAGGAACTAGTAAAAGAACTATGTTATATTATGTTATGTAATATTGATTTGTATAGCGCACTAATCAACCAGGAGGGTATCCAGGAGCTTGGACAGGTGCGTAGGTTTGAGGTCCCCAAGGTCCTTATACAAGGAGCCAGGCCTTCAGCTTCTTGCAGAACTCGAGAAGTGAGGAGGGGGCGCTGATGTGTTGAGGGAGGTCATTCCATGCCTTGGTTGCAATGTAGGCAAAGGAGCGACCTCGAGTTTTGCCTTTGATGATGCAGAGAATGTATGTGAGTGAGAGTGAGGTAGAGCATAGGTATCTGGTGGGTTGGTAAAAGTGTATGCAGTTGTTCAGGTAGCTGGTCCTGCGTTGTACAAGGCTTTGTATGTGTGCGTAAGAAGTTTGAATGGGGAGCCAGTGAAGCTTCTTGATGTGTGGTGTCATGTGGTTGCAGTGTGGAAGGTCGAGTATGAGTCTTGCAGCGATGTTTTGGATGGTCTGGAGTCTGTGTAGGAGTTGTTTGGAGATTCTGGCGTACAGAGTGTTGCTGTAGTCCAGCCTGTTGGTGAGGAGTGCTCCTAGCTGTCCGTCTGGTGTTCTGAGGCAGCCATTTGAAGACCTTTCATAGCATGCGTAGGATGTGAAAGCAGGAGGTGCACACTGCGTTGACTTGAGCTGTCATGTTGAGCTTGTTGTCTAGGAGGATCCCTAGATTTCTTGGTCCTAGCTCCAACGGCCACCGGAGGGAGTTCCATGGGTAGTTCTTGTTGCCGATGAACGTAACTTCGGTCCCGACTTCTCGGAGTTGAGTTGCACGCAGTTGGCTTGCAACCAGTCTGCAACCATTGTCATGCAGTTGTTAAAATTGGTTCTGGTGGTGGTTGGCCTATAGTCAGGGCGAGGATGAGTTGGGTATCATTGGCGTAGGAGATGATGGTGATGTCTTGTGATTGGATGATGTTGGTAAGCAGTGTCATACATATGTTGAAAAGGGTGGGACTGAGGGACAATCCCTGTGGGACTACGCATAGCAATTTCCTAGTCTTGAACACACAGGGGGTGTTATTAATGTGTCAGGCTTCTGATGGGCGCACTGGGAATCACGTAAGTGAATGGACCAGAATATCTGTAACGGTGCTACAGAAGAGGGAAAATACCCCTAAAACCCTCAAATAGTGGACGAAGGTCCACTAATATCAACAGAATACCAATTGTGCACACGTTATAAGTAAAATTGCATATTTAGCATGAAGTATCCACAACATATGTCAAACAAAACAACTGTATAGGCAATGGATGACAAGAAAAACAGGTTTGTATTTCGTTTCGCAGTTTTATATGAAATTCTGTGGATCCAACCAGCCAACACGTGTTTCGTCAGAGGGTGTAAACCCCAGACTTCTTCAGGGCTTCTACGCGTGTTGTAGGAGTGTAAGACCTTTGAACCGGTGATAATTCCGACCCGGTAGGTCTTAGAGGAATTGTATTCATGTGTGTTTTCTTAAAATTGTTGTCCTTTCAATAAAGTTCTGAGTTAAATCTGAGACGAGTACATCCAGACCGAGGTGTTTCCCAACGTATTGCGGGTGACCGGCGTGTTTGTTGATGTGCGCACATCAACAAACACGCCGGTCACCCGCAATACGTTGGGAAACACCTCGGTCTGGATGTACTCGTCTCAGATTTAACTCAGAACTTTATTGAAAGGACAACAATTTTAAGAAAACACACATGAATACAATTCCTCTAAGACCTACCGGGTCGGAATTATCACCGGTTCAAAGGTCTTACACTCCTACAACACGCGTAGAAGCCCTGAAGAAGTCTGGGGTTTACACCCTCTGACGAAACACGTGTTGGCTGGTTGGATCCACAGAATTTCATATAAAACTGCGAAACGAAATACAAACCTGTTTTTCTTGTCATCCATTGCCTATACAGTTGTTTTGTTTGACATATGTTGTGGATACTTCATGCTAAATATGCAATTTTACTTATAACGTGTGCACAATTGGTATTCAATTTCCTAGTCTCTAATGTGAAGGATGGGAGCCTGACCTATTGAGTACTTCCTGTGAGGAAGGAACAGAGCAATTTGAGAGCAGATCTTTGTGCGCCAGTCTTGAGGAGTCTTCTGATGAGGGTGTTATGGTAGATAGTGTTGAAGGCCGTGGAGCGGTCAAGCAGGATGAAGGCCGCAGTTTGTCCTCAGTCCAGGATAAATTGAATGTTGTTGGTGGCTGCGATGAGTGCTGTTTCGATGCTTTTGTTTTTTCTAAATACTGATTGAATGTTGTCTAGAAGATGGTGAAGTTCGAGGTGGGTTGCGCGTTGCTTGGTGATGGCCTTTTCAATCACTTACTCTGGATAGGGGAGCAGGCAGATGGATCAGAAGCTGCTAAGTTGATTCGGGGCGGCTGTGGGCTTCTTGAGGACGGCTTTGATTTCTGCAAGTTTCAATTCATGCGGGAAAGTGGCTGATGTGAAGGAGGTGTTGATGATGTGGGTCAGGGTGGTGCTGATCAGTGATGTTCCCAGGTTGCAGATGTAGCGGGGGCATGCGTCTGTTGGGGACCCTAGGTGGATTGTCTGCATGATTGCAGCTGTTCTTGATTCTGTTGAGGGTTATCCATTCAGGCAGGTGGTCACCTTGGGTGGTTGTGAGTAAGTTAGCAATGAGCTCTCTGGGGTTAGGTTGGTGTGCAAAGGTGCTGTAGATGTTTTCGATTTTGCTGTGGAAGAAGTTTTATAGTCTGTCGCAGAGTTGTTGAGAGGCAGTGATGTTGTTGACAGTGGCAGAGGGCGAGGTGAAATCCTAAACGATCAAGATCTCCTTGCAGCTATTGGTGTTTCCATTGATGCAGTCCGCTAGTGCTTTTTTCTTGGTGTCTGTTATTTACAGATAATAGCATCTGAGTGCAGCCTTATAGGTAGTTCTGTTGGTGGTTTCGTGGCTGGCTCTTCATTTCCTTTCCAGCTGTTTACAGTGTCATTTGGTGTCTCTGAGGTCTTCTGTGTGCCAGCTAGCCTGCCTGTTTGATCTACTATGCTTGTTCGGTTTGATGGGTGTAAAGAAGTCCTTGCAATTATTGATCCAGTTGTTGAAGTTTTTGATGTCCTTGTCTAGGTTATTTGTGGGGCTAGGTTTATCTGTGCTGAGGTGCTGAGCCACACTGCTTTGGTGAGTTTGCCCCAGCGGAGGCTTGGAATGCTGAACCTGGTAGGGGTGTTGATTTGAGGTGTGTTGATTTGGTAGTGGATGATTGAGTGGTCGGTCCATGTGAGCGGTGTGGTGGAGTTTATTTGATGCTGTCCCTTGTGGTGAAGATGGGGTTCAGTGTGTGCCCTCTAGTGTGTATTGGCTCTGGGACGAGCTGGGTGAGTCTGACGTTGCTCAAGCTTTCAAGGAGTACTTGTTGGGTCCGGGTCATTTCAGCCTTCCAGGTGAAAGTTGAGGTCACAGAGGAGAGTGGGCTCTGGAGTTGATGGAGAGCAGAGCAACAGCATTGGTGATGAGGTTAGTAAAGGTGGCCCGTGGTCCGTGTGGTCAGTAGGCGGGGGTTGCATTCAGGGTAAAGTTTTCAGCCACTTGCTTCTTGAAGTGCAGGTGTTCCATGAAGGGGGTCTCATTCGTTGTGGATGTTGTGCATTGGATGGATTGCATGTAGGTGATAATGAATTCTCATCCTGGCATGTGAAGGCAGTCCTGTTGAGTGATCTTGTAGCCCGCTGAGATAGCCGTGGCGATGTCGGGAGTTGATGAGCGGTTGAGCGAGGTCTGTGCGATGAAGAGGATTTCAGGTGCGTATCTATTCAGCAGGTCCCATATTTTGGTTGTGGGTTTGCTGAGTGATCATGAGTTGAGAAGCATGCATGTGAGTGGGTGTTGACATGCTGGTAGACTGTGGTGTGTATTGTAGGGTTGGGTGTAGGTGTTGTTGGTGCTTGTGTGGTGTGTGTGTTGGGAAGGGGTGTTGAGGGCATTGTTAGTATTTGCATGGGGGCTGTGGGTGAGTGGCTGCTGGAGAACTGGCAGTGGGTGCAGATGAAAGTTCCTATTGTGGTGTGAGGCACAGCCGCATTTGGCGGAACGACATCCAGGGTCTAGCGAACTAAGGAGTGCAATGGAGTATTGCTGGGTAATGAATGGACCAGGGTTCCTGGTTGTGGGTGTGCTGCAGGCACAGACAGGCACAAACGGGCTTGCCTTTAGTCCGTGTAGCAGCTGCCATTAAATAGGTCCTGGGAGGGGGAGGAGTGTAGGGTGCCATGATGTAATTTCCTTTGTCGACGGGTGATGGGAAATTAAGTCTTCTTATTTCGCTGCTTGTCTTAACAATGATAAAAAACTAGTGAAACAAGTTAAAACGTTTTTGCTACCTATCTCCAAATATTCAATGGCAATTATGAGAACAACAGGGATACAAATGAACTGAACATGTAAACTGGTTAGGTTAATTTTATGGTCCAATAAAGGCTACAGTAAGTAAAATTCCTAATTATTTCTATGGTTTATATTAGCAAGACTGCAGTCATTTTCCAAGTCATGGCATAAAGACTACTTTGGCTTTTGGTGGAGGTTGGACCGGGTTAAAAAAAAGCAAAAAACTATATTTACAGGCTATTTCCAAACTAGGACCCATGGACTTAGATTTTGATAGAAGCTCTTCATGAAGTGGTCTTGACATAAGGAGAAAAACTGGGGCTAAAGAACATTCTATCTTCTGTTCAATGCTCCAGGTTTGTCCTGGTTGAATCTCTCATACATGATTTTCTGGATTAAACTTTTCCCAACGAGCAGTGGATCATTTGCAGTGTCAGAAGAGGGTTCCACAACCTCGGATCAGTTTGTTAGTGAAAATACTTTTGGTGAAGTTGAAAAAACAAATGAGTCGGAAAGTTCTATGGATCAATCAGACAGTCTCATTCTCTTATTTTTTGTGGGTTTTGAGAGAGGCTAGCACAGAACATCTACAGAGACTATCAGGCAAATTTCTGCTGGGCATAATGAGTAGCATTTGGTCCCCCAGTCTTACAATACTCTTCTAGCACAAAACAACTATTGACAGGTTTCAACTCCTACTTTTTCAGAGTCAACAGTTTCTTCTTCTTGTAACTCCTCTGCTGAATTTTCCAGAGACCATCCAAGCTGAACTGGTACCTATTCCAATACGCACAGCTAGATAGTCGGGGGCACCACAACTAGCAAGTATTTCTTTTCATGGCCTCCAAGCACTGGGCTCCTTGAAGTAGAGCAGTAGCAAACTCGAAGTGATAAGCTAGAAGGATCACACTGGTCATGGCCAGTGAGTAGGCAGTCCTTTAGTACTGGCAGTCGAGACCCGCATCTACTGTTTACATGACATGGCTGCCTTAAATCTGGCAATAGGTCGGAACCCCATACCAAAGAACGTGCAACTAATCTTAGTTACGGACAGCAATTTCAGCATACCAAAAATTAACAAACATGATAAAATTCAATCCAAATTAACAACAAATAGAAATATCATACATACAATCTTAGATGCAAGTTAAAACTATGTCGCCAAACCACCAGTACTAAAATGTAATACAATCATATGTTCAAATACTTAAAGAAGAAAATTGTGTGTATTACCTCGTATATGTTGATAATCCTTCCATCCATACACCCCAAACAGCAGTCCCAGGTCTTCAGCTCCCAGGGTTTTTCCCTATGTCCCATATGGCCGTCCTAGCCTGGTTAGTGTTGGCTCAACAAGGCTTACTGACCCAGCCCCAAATTGTGACAAGATGTGAATGGGTGGGGTCAGAGGAGGAGTTGCACTGATCTAGATTTCCTTGTCCTTATGCAGGGTCAGGCCTAGACCAGCGATCAGTTCTGTGGCAGGGCAGCTTTTGGTTGGAGTTGGACAAACTGCATCATGTAGTCAGTTAATAATGCTTTTTTAGTACTACCAACGTACTACAAAATGCTATTCAAAAACATATTTGTGGAGGTTCTACCTCCACCTCTCCTATCTTTTTCTGTGAGGAGATCTCTACTCTGAATGCAGTCTGTGCATATGGAAGTATATTTTTTAGTAGTAAATGTGAGAGGGACATAGGGGAATAGCTGGATAATGTGGAATACTTACTACTAATGGGGGGTGTTAAAGGAAGAGTAAAGAGGGCTTAAGAAAGAGTTAGGGAGGGTTTTAAGGAGGGACATGCACCCACCCACAAAATCGTAAACCAATTCATAATTACAAACTACACTTCTAATGTTACTAGAGCTCAAAAGGACCCCAAACAGTTGTAAATGTTGTCCAACTCAGAGCTGGGGTAAGTCCAGCAACACCCATGGCAACACCGTGATATTGAAAATAATGGAGGTAAGAACTTATAATTGAACCCCAGAGGAACTAACGTTAAAATAAATTAAATGATTTAACTGTTAACAATAAGTAAATTGTATTTTGTTGAAAAAACATTTTTTTAAACATTTGTTAATTTAGTTTACTATATTTTATTACCATTTTTTAAATGTAAAACCTAATATTACATTAATATTTTGGGCCCCATTGTTGTTGAATGTCTTTAAAAATCTAATCAATGTCCCTTTGCCAGAGACCTGGTCTACTAGTATTATCATAGCTATTTTTAAAAAGGGTGATCGTTCGTAATCAAGCTGTTATTGGCCGATCTCCTTAATTGATAACACCCTCAAAATTTTAGGCAGAGTTTTATATAATAAAATTTTAACCTGGGTTAAGGATAATCATATTTTAGAGCAATGACAATTAGGTTTTAGGAGCAAGGTAGGTACAATTGAGCAGTGCTTAAATCTTAATTTGATAATTGGGAAGTATACAATTGCACATCACTCCCCACTTTATTTAGCCTTCATGGACCTGACCTCCGCCTTTGATTTTGTTAACAGATCCCGATTATGGTCCATTCTCCTAGCCTATGGCCTGGATGAGGCCCTTGTCCATTTCTTGGCCTATCTACACACAGATCTGAAAGCACGGGTTTGGATTGGTGGCGGGGTCGAGGTGTCCACCATTATTAATGTTGGTAGAGGGGTTAGACAAGGGTGAGTGCTAGCCCCTCTTCTTTTTATCATTTATATCAATAATTTGCATACATTTTTAATTACACTCACAGATGATGTACCCAGAGTTAAATATGAAAATAGGGGATTGATTCGATAAGGGTAACAGAGGCCAGAATCAGTTAACTATTATGAACATATGTTTGCCTCTGAACCCATAAATCAAAACTATATTTGGTCATCAGTCCTTTTTATTGACTGAGAGTAACAATATCATTTTACTTTTTTTCACAATTTTCTGCAAACAGAGTAAACTCTACAACAATAGACTCCTTTGTCCTTTACAATATTCACACATATATCCTGTACATAATATTTACATTTTTTACAAAGACATATACATAAAACAAAAAATATGACGTTATGTAGCTAAATTCTCCACCATTAGTTTTTTCAATTCTATATGAAAATGTCCAATATTTTTCACCTTTGGGACCTTAAACTAATTGTTCCTCGAAACAGTTGGCTTTTACTGGTCCTAGGCAGAGTCAGAAACAATCGTTACAATGTTCTTACACGGGGGAACCTTGTATTTATTGGATTCCTTTTCTTTAGGGAAGGACAAAACACTATTTACACTATCCCTGTTTGTTCTGGATCTCTGCTAGTCTAATTTTTATAGCCTACGCGTTTCGACCTTTGTATATGGACCTACAAAATCTTGGCAAGGTCTTCTTCAGGGCTTGCTTTACTGAAGTGTGGACATCTTTCTTTACTGGTCTCCTAAATCTTTGTTGTGCCTGTGTGGCTCGAACCGATATACAAGGTTCCCCCGTGTAAGAACATTGTAACGATTGTTTCTGACTCTGCCTAGGACCAGTAAAAGCCAACTGTTATGTATATGTCTTTGTAAAAAATGTAAATATTATGTACAGGATATATGTGTGACTATTGTAAAGGACAAAGGAGTCTATTGTTGTAGAGTTTACTCCGTTTGCAGAAAATTGTGAAAAAAAGTAAAATGATATTGTTACTCTCAGTCAATAAAAAGGACTGATGACCAAATATAGTTTTGATTTATGGGTTCAGAGGCAAACATATGTTCATAATAGTACCCAGAGTTAAAGGCAAAACCCTCCCAGTGCTCTCATACGCAGATGATGCGGTTTTAATTGGACGCACACCAAATGCACTAACCACTTTAGTACAGGGATTTACGGATTTTATGCATACCCTTGATGTATGCAGAAATTCTAACAAATCTTTTATAATGTCCTGTGGGCCAAGGAAGCATTCCCCAAGATCTATTTCTGTGGGAGATCAAAAATTAGTTAGCACTGCTACCTTCCCGTATCTGGGGATGGTCTTTGCTGCGAACGGCACCTGGTCTGAGCATATGGTGTTTTGTAAGAACAAGTTCTCAAAGGCCACTAATTCTATCCTCAGTCTCCCACATCCAAAAAGAACACGGGCAATCCCAGCGATTTTAGAGATTTTTAAACAACAGTGCGTACCAATAGCGACTTATGGTGCAGAGGTTTGGGGTATCATTAAAAACTCTAGTGTCCAATTAGAGGAAAACCGATTTTGCAGAAAGCTCTTGGGCGTACCAATTTCTACACCCCAGTATATATGCCACAGTGAATTAAAACTAGGCTATATTGAAGATTTTATAAGGGCCTGTCCTGCGCTGTTTTGGTTAGCCTTAATGAGAAATCCTGCAGCCTCGCTTACTAGGCACATAATAGACGACTGTATTAGCTGTGATAAGGGGTTGGATATCCCATGGCTTGCTGGGGTTAACAGAAGCTCAAAAAGTGTTAATTTTGAGGGTTTGTTTCTAAATCCAATCACAGCTGAATCTATAGACAAAAAAGTCCTCAGATCAGCACTATATGCACTTTACAATACAGAAAGAATTGCGGGGGAATCAAGGAAACAAACTATCGGTAATTATTTACCCATTGTGCAATCTGAACACCGTCTACCTAGTTATATTACATTACCAATGTCAAACTGGGAGAGAGGTTTACTCTTTCTTCTAAGAGCTGGGACTATAAAATATCTGCTCTGTTTCCCTCAGGGGTATAATGCGAAACTTGACTCCCTGCCATACCCATGCGACGGAAAGAGTGACCAAACACTCTTAAATTTTTTATTCTTCTGTAGATATTTTGTAAAGTATGCCCAGTGGTTGCTGATTCCATTTTTTAGAAAATTGCCTCCAATTCAATTACCCGATGTTCTTAGGTGTATACTTAACTTGGCTGATTATGAATAAATTTTGCGCGTTGGAACTTTTCTGCGAATGGCCATTAGGGCCCGTAAATCAATGTGTAATCTATGAAGCATATCTCCACTTTGTCCTAATATTATGTATTTTTATTTGCTATCTGTGTTTTCTGATATGCCTATTGTTTTTATTCTTGCATATGTACTACTTTTATGGATACGTTGTTATCCAAATGTACAGCCTCATGCATCAACCCAAAATCCAGTCGGTAAAATACCGATTCGGTAATAGCTCCCGGTATTAAGTAAAAAATACCCAATCCCAATGCATCAACCCAAAAGCAGAAATCGCTATTTAAGGAATCCTTAAATAGCGATTCTTTAAATTGGGATTCCTTAAATACCGATTCCTTAAATAGCGATTGCATTTAAGGAATCCCAAAGTGAGATTCCTTAAATGCAATGCATCAAAGTTAAAAAATTAGCGATTTCGCTAATAGGGGGAGCAAATTACCATGAAGATGAACTGCATGGTAATTTGCAAAAACTTTGAAAAATGCACTTTTGTGCATTTTTCAAAGTTTCATGTTGCGCACACACATGCCCTTAGAGCATGTGTGTGTGCAACATATGTGCACATATCATTTTCAGGGGTGCAACAGGGTGTCCTTTTGACACCCTGGCACCCTTGAAAGTGCTCCCGCTATTAGCGATTCGGTAATACCGAATCGCTAATACAGACTGGCTTTACATTCATTCCTATGGGCCTCCAAGCCCATAGGAATGAATGGGTAGGTATTCCTTATTACCGATTCGGTATTACCGATTCGGTAATAAGGAATATTAAGGAATCGCTATTTGAATAGCGATTCCTACATGCATAGCCTTTTGCTATTCCTTATTAGCGATTCCTTATTTTTCGCTAATAAGGAATCGCAAATGGCATTGTTGATGCATAGGCCCCAAAGTCTTTTGGATTTGATTGGATTGGTTACTAGAGCTCCAAAGGACCCCAAACAGTTGTAAATGTTGTCCATCTCAGAGCTGGAGATAGTCCAACACCACCCATGGCAACACCGTGATATTGAAAATAATGGAGGTAAGAACATATAATTGAACCCCAGAGGAACTATCGTTAAAATAAATTAAATGATTTAACTGTTAACAATAAGTAATTTGTATTTTGTTGAAAACATTTTTTTAAATGTTTATTAATTTAGTTTACTATATATTATTACCTTTTTTTAAATGTAAAACCTAATATTACATTAATATTTGCTAAAAAGAATTACATTACTCTTAACTGATTTCAGTACATCAGTTTAAATAATGTTAAACACAGTAAAATATATAATTCTTTAACTTTTGGTGGCAATGTTTTGTAATTCAACTTCAGAATTTTTATTTTATTTTGAATGTAACAGTCAAAATAATACATTTTTTAATTTAACATTAAATTAGTACTGCTGAAATATTGGATTCTAGTATGCTACATATAAAATAAATATATATCAATAGTATAATAATATTTAACTTGAACATATTGTAGTAATTTTATTCAAAGTTTATTAAGCTTTTGAACTTTTCCCTACACTTTATCATGTGGAGATCTCCTCCCCCATAGCCGAGGTCTCTGTGAAGTGTCTGGAACAGCAAATACTGTTGCAAAGTCACTACTAGTAATACATTTCAGACATATTTTATGTTTTAGTGACTCCACCCGTTATTTCAGAGTGCAGGGACATGTAAGTCTACACTTTTGAGTAATTTTACAATCATAAATGGTGAATATCCCAAAGTAGCAAAGATACCCAAAAGTGTTAGAGAAAAGATATACTTCACGTGTTAAGTTTAATGTATTTCACTAGCTCCAGCCTTGCTGCCCTCAGTACAGCACCTGCTGCAATAAAAAAGGAAATAAGATGGCGGCGGGCTGCTAAACAAGGCTCCGCAAGTATTCACTAGAAGGATGGTTATCTGCTACATTTTAGATCATACTCAATTCTCCACAGAGCAGCTTGACTTTGAATAGGTGACTGACTACCTCCTTAATCACAATTTGGGGAGCCACACGATTCAGTGCTGCAGCGCATTCAAATCTGTACCCTATGTCTCCCTTGGGTGTTTGCGTGCAGAGATAACCATCGTTTAAAACTTGGAGGAATGTTTGAGTGTTAAGGCAGCAAGAAAAAATTGTGGGAATGGGCCTCCTGTTACCACACAAGATGATTTCCAACTGGCTTTCTTTCAACACCCACAGAACCGCTACCCAGACCCTCATCACTAACAAGTTGGATTACAGCAACGCACTCTATGTATGAATGAAGGTGCAACTGACCAGAAGACTCCAGACCACACAGACCTCAGTTGCCAGACTCACACTCAGACTTTTCCCACAGCACCCACATCACCCGCACCTAAAAGACCTCCTCTGGTTCCCCATTCACAAATGGGTGCTCTTCAAACTCCACACACACACACAGAAAGCCTTGCACAGCATCGGCCCCACCTACCTCAACAATCTCATTAGCTTCAGCTGAGCCAGACTTCTACTCATACATATCTCCTGCATATGCAGAACCAGATCCAGCAGCTGTGCCTTCTCCTGCCTTTTTCCCAAAGCCTAGAACAACCTACCACTGCATATCAGAGCCACCTCCTCAGTTCTCGAATTTCGCAAGAAACTGAAAACGTGGCTCTTCACCACTGGCGTAGCTAGGGGGGGGCGGTGGGGGCGGTCCGCCCCAGGCGGCACTATTTTGGGGGCGGTGGACACATGTGCAGTGGCAGTTTCTGAGCAGCCAGTCCGTCCCTGCATAATCTGCTCACAGCGAAAGATATGCGTACAAATCAAGTTGTGCATCTCGACTCTAAAGAAGTGATCTTTAATTGTCAAACTCGAGCGTTCTGAACGCCCGAATTTGACAATTAAAGAGCACTTATTTAGAGTCGAGATGCACAAATTGATTTTTACGATACCTATCGCTGTGAACAGATTATGCAGTGACGGACTGGCTGCTCAGAAACAGCCACTGCACATGTGCCCACCGCTCCCAAAATAGTGTGCAAGCCGCGGCCTTTTAGCACATTAGAATAGGTTCTTGGTGCAATTTTAAAAGGCCAGGAGATCATACTGGAGAGGTAAACTGATGGCACATGATTCTAACATGGATTTTCATGTCATATCGTAGCTGTAGTCAGGGGCGTAACACAGGCCCCCCGCAGCCCCCCGCGGTGCGGGGGGGCCCCACGCTCCAGGGGCCCCCTCTGCAGCCACGGAGCAGCCAGCAACGCCGACAGTTTAAAAGGGGGTTAATGGTTGAGCAAAACCTAGGGACACAGGCAGTATAAAGAGAGACAAAGTGCCATGAAGTTCAGAACTGGAGAGGCGAGGCACGGGGAGGAGCCGCGTGTAACAACTTGGCCTTGGCGCCGGAAGGGGGGAGTGGGGACGTAAGGGCACGTCCTGCTGCCAGGGCGCAGAGAGTTACATTTTGTAGGGAAATTGGAGGTAGAGGCTGGCTGCAGTGCTCGCTGGTTTGCGGGCTGCACCAGAATCATGGTGCTCGGCTGGCTGGCAGGTAACACTACTGATTGCACCGGCTGCCAGGCCGCCTGTTGCTGTGGGGCTAAATTATCTATGGCTGCCCCCCTGCCAGCAAATAATTATTTCCGAGCCGGGCCGGTCGAAGGAGAGAGCGGGAGCCGGAGATACAGGCAGAGTGAGGCTGCTTCTCTTCGCAGCTGTCCAGCTCTCTGTTCGATGACAGAAAAAGGGCCCATTAGTCCTGCAGACTCGAGCCTTAAAAAACACGGAGTAAATCGAGACAACACCCTCAGAGAGAAGCAAAGAGCAGGACGAGCTGGGTGAGTCCGCCCCCTCCCCGTCCCACTCACAGAGCTACCGGCAGCAGGTGTGCTGTCCTCATTATACCCCCTTTAGTTGGTAGATATGATTCTTTTTATAATAAAAATGCCTATTTGTTTAACAATAACCCCCTCCCATTGCAGGCTCAGGCCTCCTTCTGCATTTTCAATAACGTGTTACTGTGGAGCTTCTCTTATTAGGGGTCGGGTTTAACGGTGTCTTGTTTCTTCCGCTATTAAAAAGGTCGTGCTGCTGTGGATGGCTGTTTTTGGAGGGGGCACACGTGGGCCTGTGAGTGTCACTATTTTATTACTTTTTTTTTTTGCAGAGTTTTATATAGCGCGAACTTGACCCAAATCCAATCAGGTATCAGAGCGCTTTACATAGCAGTTACGTTATATGAGGACACACATTCATTGTTTTTGTTAGGCACGGGGAGATTAAGTGATTTGCCCAGAATCACAGGATGTTCAGCGTCGTTACAGAGTCTCGAACCCAGTTCCTCAGGTCCGAGGTCGAGCGCCGTTAGGCCAACTCCTCTCCCCACTATCTGTCTAGGCCTGCAGAAACTGGATAATTAACACTAATTCACACTTCCCAGCGAGGAGAGATCACACTGCCAGTGATTCTCTGTCCATTTCGACCAGAGTCAGACTGGGACAGACATTAGGCACAGGCATCAAAGTAAAAGTGCTTCAATAAGTGAACGAGACCCATGCTTCCAAATAGTGCCAGGTTTCACTCATACACGTCATACAAGTATTTTGCAAGGAATAGAAAACATAATGAATTTAAACATTGCTATGTTTGTGTTAATAACAGGCAAATCAACAGTGAAAACCGGCACAGCAGACCACAAAACAGGCCACAAGCAGACAAAAAACCAGCGCACACACTGACCTGGCAGACCAGGCCTTCAGCACTGGCTAACTGCCCCTGTAGAACAGTCCGACCTTGGCTCTAAACACATCTTTCAGTTCCTGCATGCTTCTGCAGCCCGTGACCCTCCTTCCCAGCCTGGCCAAAGAACACACAGCTCAAGCAAAATAAATGAGAAAGGCATTCTTTTACATTAATCTCATTCAATTTTCGATTGATTAATACAATCTCCAAATTTTGTCCTTTTGGCGCAGTGGTGGATAGTGACTTCTGTATTCTTCTGCTCCAATGTCCCATCTGCGACTCCGACCACTAGAATATGCACATTGCAAGTCTGATGCAGGTAAAAATTGGAGCCTTGCAAGTTCTGAGACAGAGGTGTGTGCATGGTTGAGAGGGGCAAGTGCCGTGGCCATTTTTGCCTCTTTATTTGATTTTGCTCGCGAGAAAGTGTCACTCATAGTCGTTGAATGTCACTCATAATTACACTGAAATTATAAAAATGTCACACATAAGCAATCTGAAATCTTGGAAGCTATGTGTCGGGGCAGAGGAGCAGCGCATGCTGCAGGGGACCCCATTCCTCAGACTGCACTGTCCTCTTCTGACAGACCGGGCCTCCTGAGCCCAAGGGGTCTCCGGCCTCTTGCCCCCTATCGCACCGCTTCGGGCACTCCCCTCAATGTGCCCCCTAGTGCTGAGACCGTGGCCTGCCCTGCAGGAATCTGCACCATGCTGAAGCTGCCCTTCCAGGAGTCACCGAAGGGCTTGGGCGCTGATTTCATCGGGGCACCCCTGGACATCAGCACCTCCAACCACCCGGGACCCAGGTATCAGCGAGCAAGGGTGCGGGGGCCTAGCTTCACTTAACACATGGGACATGTCTCAAGTATGAGATGTCATTTCACTTTATTGCACATCTAATTCTTCCACGCATGCAATTTGGCAAGCAGTGACTACGTCCCATGACAAATTCGAATTGGAAGCCAATACTTGAGGTAACATGCAAGTGAGAAACTTTATGGGTTTCCAATTCTGAAAGCAGAAAGACAGGCACCCAAAGGGATTTGTACAAAAGCGAATGAAGGGCATGACCCACCAGAGCGACATCAAAGGGCAATAAATGTGGACCTGGCTAGTACTCGTACTTTTGAGAATACGCCTGAGACTCCAATAAAGAATAAAGCATTTTAAAAATGAGCATTGGCAAAACCAATAGGTCCCGCCTATATGAGAGCTATTGGCTTTGGCAATGTGTTTTAGCCATGTTGTACACCAGTTTGGCTGCTGTTCAGCCAGGGGTGTAACACAGGCCCCTGCAGCCTCCACGGTGCGGGGGGCCCTCGTGCTCCAGGGGCCTCCTCCGCGGCCGTGGCACAGTCCCCAACCACTTAGCACTCCACACATCTGAACCTTCTCGGATGCATTGCTGGGAGTTGCGTAACTTATGTTACGCTCGCCATAGTTGCAAGCGCGGCCGCCTCATCATAAATTAATTGATGTGCGGCCTTCACCCTTAGTGTGGAGCATACTACGGTTGGGCTCAGCTGAATCGAAGTCTGGTGACGTTCTGCCCCTGGCCCGTGAATGCCACTTCGCTCTCCCCGCTCTGGGCGCCACTGGCGTACCTACGCTCCAGGAATCCAACCTCACATGTTCTCCCCAGGCTGGCCGGTCCCATTAGCATGTCATGACTGGCGCTGACCGCCCGCCCCTCACGCTCCCTCCGCTTAAAGCCTCGGTATTTGCAAACTTTGTAGCAGAAGGCGCGCAACCAGGAAGCAGCCCGCAGAAGGAAAATCCCTCTTGGCGCTGCCGGAGCTGCTTTCATGGTCGGTCGTAAACTCAGAGAAAGGAGTTTGTGGAGCTCATGGGGTTGTGGCTTTCAACACCATGGGTAAGGACTGTCCATTGTCACTATTAATGGAAATATTGAACGATTATGCAGCGTATCACGCAAACCGTATCATGTTACTTCAGTATTAGGTGACATTGTTACCCATCACATCCACTTCGAAGGTTAAAGAGCCGAGTTGGTCCTGCCTGTTAAACATTACAACCCAGTGTTTGCTACAGGCGCACGCATAACCCACCAGGGCGCAGCTTCGGGGTGGGGGGTGTTACCCCCCAATAAATGTATTCTATATTAAATATTTGGGTACAGGTACTTTCAGTTGGGTATGGTGAGGTGTCTGTCGAATTTCACCTAGGATTTTTTACTACGGCACACAGACAAAAACATACACACACACTGTCTCTCTCCTCTCTGTTTTGAAGTTCTTGAAAATGTTTTTACTTTACAACATATTGTGCTTTGAGTATCCCTAACAATCTGCACTGCTCTCCTTTTCCACTGCCCCCAGGGGCGTAACAGGCCCCTGCAGCCCCCGCGCTCCAGGGGCCCACTTCGCGGGTGCGGTGCAGCCAGCAACCACTTAGCACTCCACACATCCGAATCTTCTCGAATGCTGGGAGTTACATAACTTACATTATGCTCCCTGTAGTTGCAAGCGCGGCCGCCTCATCATAAATTAGGGTGGAGCATACTATGGTTGGGCTGGTCATTCTCCTGCGCATGTCACTTTGCGCAATTTAAAGTGAGCGTGAGGTTAGGCGGCTGAGAGGGACCGTGCGGCCCAGGACGGACAGGTGCGGCCTTAATTTAATTATTGCCAATGCTAACGTTTCCCTGTCTTCTGCTGCCTGCTCGCGCCTGCCACTGAAGCTGCAGGCCAGGCCTCAGGTGAATCAGTCTGTCGCCTACACATTCTCAAGTTTGAAAAGTTGATTGTCTCAAACAGCATAATTTTTAACCTCCATGTCTTCAATGGAACCCATTTTCCCACTGCCATCAGCATGGGCTGGGACACGTGACCGTCATAGCTCGACCATCCATGCAGTGTTTAACAGATGAATTTTTTCTGGAATCAATTATTACTGGCAGTTTCAAAAGTCAGCCCTGGAGATTAACATTTTTATTTACAACATCCAACCTCATAACAAATCTCTACCTTATTATGAAGTTCGTACAGAAGCTAATGCTCCACCAATCGCTACACCGTCTTGAGGTCCCGTCCACCTCCCCTCCACTAATTCCTGGATCCACCTCTAGGCATGGCACATACAGCACATGCACTGATGCACCTCTACCCAGAAGTGCAGTGGCATAGAGTAGAGTGGCGTAAAGTTTGGGCCATCAGCGCAGTAGTTGTAGCTCGCAGCTGTAGCATGGTTGCACCAGTTGCCTAATATCAGTCCTGCGGCCAGGCGGCCTGCCTCATAAATTAAATGATGCACTTCTGAGCCTCTCAGTAGTGAAGATGGGTTGGCCCTCTCTCTCCGGTTTACCAGCCCAGCATCATCGTCTTTGTTGTAGCACAATCTGATGACCAAGTTATAGATAGAGCTACACAACTATAGGGGGAGCAATTACATTTTATGGTACGTTATTTATGTTTAAATAAAGCATTCTATGGAAAATATGGCTCACGCCCAAATGCAATGTCTGTGCTTAGTTAGATGTAGGCAAAATGTTCTATTTAATGTGTTGTGTTGGAAGTTTGTGTGTGTTCCATGCTATTGAAAAGTGCTCTTCGGGGCCACATTGCAGCCAGCTGAATAGCATATCTGCGCTATGTGGGGTGTATGCAAGGTCTGGCCAGAGCGTTCTGTTCGATGCTTGCGTGTGCTTGCGTGTGTTTTAAACTACTTACAATGCTCTTGGGAGCTGTGTGCCATCCATCTATATGGTATTTCTGAGCTATGTGCTATATAAGCTCTACCCAGTGTGCGCTATTCCATGTCTGCATGTGATGTACATTATCGAAAAGTGTTGTTGGGTGCTACAGTGCACCACAACAGTCAGCTGTACGCTATATCTGAGGTGCACAGTCAACATACCTTTGTGAACTGGTTACCAAGGATAGGTTTTTTCCTGGTTTCAGTACCCCCTGGCCCCCCACTCTACTTATTCCTTGCATTTGAAATTTACATTTACTGCTGTAGTGTGAGAATGCATTTCATGAAAAGGAATATAGAGTAGGGTTGCGAGAAGAAAAATACCAGCCATGTGTTTAAAGAGCCTGAAAAGACCTTGTCTTGGCACTAAATAGTGTTATAAATAAAACAGTATGTATTCATTTGTAATGTGACTTTTCTGTCTTTGTTTCCTTTAATAATCAGTCATGGATCTCATCATTGAGGCAGCCCTAGAACACAATTAAAGTGCATTCTATTTATATTTGCTGTTCGAAGTATGCACAGATAAGTGCTGAAAATACGGCTTTAGGTGACTGCTTATTTTTGTCGGTGGAGCAAAGTGGTAGGTGGTGGGCTGGGCCACTGGGGGGCCCCCTCATTGTGCTTTGCAGGGGGGCCCCCTCAAGTTTCGTTACGCCACTGGCTGTAGTGCTATGAAGTGACACCACATACCATCATGACTATTAAAATTCAGTTGTGGAATGTCTTTTCCTATAGTAAAGTACAATGGGGCACGTGCATCAATGTAAGGAATTGCGATTCCTTAAAAGCTATTTTTAAGGAATCGCTTTTAAGGACTCGCAATTCCCTACGCATGTAGGAATCGCTAAATAAATTGCGATTACTACACATTCCCTATTAGCGAATCGCAAATTATGATTCGGTAATTGGGAATGTGTTCCCATTCATTCCTATGGGCCTAGAGGCCCATAGGAATGAATGGGAAACCACTTGCAATTTCCGATTACCAAAAATGTAATTGCAAATTGCGCATGCAATTTCAAGGGTGATAGGAGGTCAAAAGGCCACCCTGATTTATCCACAAAACTGGCAAAGCGCCACATGGCACTTAGAAAAATGCAATTTCTAGCATTTTTCTAAGGAATTGCAGATTTATACCAACATGAAGTTAGTGGTTATTTGCGATTCCTTAATGCTAAGTCGCAATCTCAGATCACTTCTTGCATTGCATTTAAGGAATCGCAACTTGCGATTCCCTAAATGCATTCGCAAAATAGGTAATCGCAAATTTAGCAATTACCTATTTTGCGATTGGGTTTGGGCTTGATGCATCCCAAATGGCTAATTACCAGTCGCAAAGGGGCCGATTCTGCGAATCGGCCCCTTTCCACCAGCAATTAGCTTGATGCATATGCCCCAATGCAACTTAAAATGTGATGTTTAAGCCTTGTAGTGATGCGCTATAATCATCACATATTGGCTGTGTTCAGTGGCGTAGCTAGGGGGGGCCGGTGGGGGCGGTCCGCCCCAGGCGGCACTATTTTGGGGGCGGACAAAGGCATTTAGATAAGGCTCGGCTTGCTTTCGTGTACGTTCGGGGACGGGCAGAGAAGGAATAGGAGGCGGGCAATGTCCTCTTCTTTTTTGTGCTGGCAGCTGTCCCCCCTCATCTTCCTATTATTCCCTCTCTTGCTGTCTTGCTCCTCACTTACTGAAAACCGTAACTTGAAGAAACGGTTCACAACCTCTCTTTCCTTCTTTCATTTAGTTGCTTCTCTGTGAAATGTATCCAAAAAAGAAAAACAGTCTTGCGGGAAATGCCCCTTTTCTGACATTTTTCTATTCCAAAGTGCAGCGGGATGGAGAGAAATAGAAGGTTTTAAATATGAAAAATAAATACATAACTAAATAAAGCAAGACAGAGTGGTTGCAAAGTGGCCAGATTGGTTTTATGCACATCCAAATACATCAGCCTCACTTTACAGAGTTTGCCAGTGAAGCGCTACTTTTGTTTTCTCGCCTTTCTTTGAACAGCATTGTTGTTCCCAGGTGGGAAAGTGTACCATTCCTGGAGGTACTGCAATACCTGGTTGATGGGTGGATTGGAAATAAAATGTGTACCATGGCTCTGTGTTTATAGATGTGGTCTTTGTAAACCATACTGCTTACGTTTTGTAAGGATATAAGCAATGGACATTGAAACGGTTACCTTTAGGGCCCTGTAGTCATGTCCTTAACTTTTCAGGTAAAATCACTCGCTGATTTCTGAATAGTGAGTGAGAGATCGTTAAGGTAGCCATGTTGTTTCTGCTTACATTTCACATGCTTTACTTAATCTTGCATTCCCTATGAGTGTTTGCTTTTACTTTTTCTTTTTAGGTAGCATATTACTCTTATCAAGTGCATAATTTGAATTGAGCAACATCCAAGTGTTTATAGCGGGCACAATTAGGTTGTAGCTGAAGGCAGTGCGAGTTTCTCTCAGTGTGGCAGTATGGTGTTCAGTGGGGGAGAGGATGTGGCACTAGGGCCAGAGCTGTCGAATTTGGAACTGGGGAACTGGGTTCAGCCTTCATGACCAGTCCACCAGACTACTCTACCGAGGGAGCACATTCCCATGCTAGACATTAGAAGGCCCCACTAGACCTTAGAAGACTTGATGTCTTAGCACAAGCAGGTGTACCCTAGTGGTGTCAATTGTGAGTTAACCTTGAAGGCCTGTGCACCACAATCCATACTGAAGTTCATCTCCAGTCTTGCGGGCAAGCCTACGAAGCAGCACACCCTAGAGCAAGAGTGATCCAGTCACTGTGACTCTGTCACTGAGGTCGCATGAACCTTGAGCAGGTTAGGGCAGTGTGAACGGTGTGACCTCACTGGGAACCTATTTCGGGTGGGTGCGTAGTGTTTGCAAGTATATTATGGTTTAAAAAAAACTTCGGCTGCCTCCTTCCTGGCCTCCAGCAATTTTCAGAAACAATAAAAATGTCATGATGACTCTGGTGATTAATGTTCTTCCTAGAGAGAGATCCGAGTTTTGTCTAGTGGAAGGGTTGACTCCTGGAAAGGTAGCACAGAGGGTTAATGTGCCTGCTGCAAAGAACATGTACCATGCAGATCACAAAGTGCACTGCTTTAATGGGGGGACCATGATGAATGGTCATTTAATGTCAGCCGTAGATGATGGATCCCTGAACAGTGTCATGCATGTGCATGTTTGCATTGTGCTGAGGGGATTACCAGGTAATTGTTCACGCAGCTCTTTGATGGATGTCACATGCGGTTTTTCTGAGTCCCCAGATAGATCATGCAGTCTGTGTGTTCCTTTTTGTACTGCCAGTCACCGGTGTATTCAACTCTGTAGCCTTGGACCGTGTCATGTAAGTATGTGCATGTAACTTGCATGATCGAGGTAACTATTAGCAGCGATACTACGTGTCTCTCGGTCCTCTTTCAAGTGCTTGCCGTCCTTTTTCCCCAACAAACCCCCCCCCCCCCCCTCCCCCAGGGGCGGCAATCTGAGGGATAGCCCCGGGCGCCACAAGCTCTAGCTACGCCTCTGAGAGAAGGAATAGGAGGCGGGCAATGTCCTCTTCTTTTTTGTGCTGGCAGCTGTCCCCCCTCATCTTCCTATTATTCCCTCTCTTGCTGTCTTGCTCCTCACTTACTGAAAACCGTAACTTGAAGAAACGGTTCACAACCTCTCTTTCCTTCTTTCATTTAGTTGCTTCTCTGTGAAATGTATCCAAAAAAGAAAAACAGTCTTGCGGGAAATGCCCCTTTTCTGACATTTTTCTATTCCAAAGTGCAGCGGGATGGAGAGAAATAGAAGGTTTTAAATATGAAAAATAAATACATAACTAAATAAAGCAAGACAGAGTGGTTGCAAAGTGGCCAGATTGGTTTTATGCACATCCAAATACATCAGCCTCACTTTACAGAGTTTGCCAGTGAAGCGCTACTTTTGTTTTCTCGCCTTTCTTTGAACAGCATTGTTGTTCCCAGGTGGGAAAGTGTACCATTCCTGGAGGTACTGCAATACCTGGTTGATGGGTGGATTGGAAATAAAATGTGTACCATGGCTCTGTGTTTATAGATGTGGTCTTTGTAAACCATACTGCTTACGTTTTGTAAGGATATAAGCAATGGACATTGAAACGGTTACCTTTAGGGCCCTGTAGTCATGTCCTTAACTTTTCAGGTAAAATCACTCGCTGATTTCTGAATAGTGAGTGAGAGATCGTTAAGGTAGCCATGTTGTTTCTGCTTACATTTCACATGCTTTACTTAATCTTGCATTCCCTATGAGTGTTTGCTTTTACTTTTTCTTTTTAGGTAGCATATTACTCTTATCAAGTGCATAATTTGAATTGAGCAACATCCAAGTGTTTATAGCGGGCACAATTAGGTTGTAGCTGAAGGCAGTGCGAGTTTCTCTCAGTGTGGCAGTATGGTGTTCAGTGGGGGAGAGGATGTGGCACTAGGGCCAGAGCTGTCGAATTTGGAACTGGGGAACTGGGTTCAGCCTTCATGACCAGTCCACCAGACTACTCTACCGAGGGAGCACATTCCCATGCTAGACATTAGAAGGCCCCACTAGACCTTAGAAGACTTGATGTCTTAGCACAAGCAGGTGTACCCTAGTGGTGTCAATTGTGAGTTAACCTTGAAGGCCTGTGCACCACAATCCATACTGAAGTTCATCTCCAGTCTTGCGGGCAAGCCTACGAAGCAGCACACCCTAGAGCAAGAGTGATCCAGTCACTGTGACTCTGTCACTGAGGTCGCATGAACCTTGAGCAGGTTAGGGCAGTGTGAACGGTGTGACCTCACTGGGAACCTATTTCGGGTGGGTGCGTAGTGTTTGCAAGTATATTATGGTTTAAAAAAAACTTCGGCTGCCTCCTTCCTGGCCTCCAGCAATTTTCAGAAACAATAAAAATGTCATGATGACTCTGGTGATTAATGTTCTTCCTAGAGAGAGATCCGAGTTTTGTCTAGTGGAAGGGTTGACTCCTGGAAAGGTAGCACAGAGGGTTAATGTGCCTGCTGCAAAGAACATGTACCATGCAGATCACAAAGTGCACTGCTTTAATGGGGGGACCATGATGAATGGTCATTTAATGTCAGCCGTAGATGATGGATCCCTGAACAGTGTCATGCATGTGCATGTTTGCATTGTGCTGAGGGGATTACCAGGTAATTGTTCACGCAGCTCTTTGATGGATGTCACATGCGGTTTTTCTGAGTCCCCAGATAGATCATGCAGTCTGTGTGTTCCTTTTTGTACTGCCAGTCACCGGTGTATTCAACTCTGTAGCCTTGGACCGTGTCATGTAAGTATGTGCATGTAACTTGCATGATCGAGGTAACTATTAGCAGCGATACTACGTGTCTCTCGGTCCTCTTTCAAGTGCTTGCCGTCCTTTTTCCCCAACAAACCCCCCCCCCCCCCCCTCCCCCAGGGGCGGCAATCTGAGGGATAGCCCCGGGCGCCACAAGCTCTAGCTACGCCTCTGAGAGAAGGAATAGGAGGCGGGCAATGTCCTCTTCTTTTTTGTGCTGGCAGCTGTCCCCCCTCATCTTCCTATTATTCCCTCTCTTGCTGTCTTGCTCCTCACTTACTGAAAACCGTAACTTGAAGAAACGGTTCACAACCTCTCTTTCCTTCTTTCATTTAGTTGCTTCTCTGTGAAATGTATCCAAAAAAGAAAAACAGTCTTGCGGGAAATGCCCCTTTTCTGACATTTTTCTATTCCAAAGTGCAGCGGGATGGAGAGAAATAGAAGGTTTTAAATATGAAAAATAAATACATAACTAAATAAAGCAAGACAGAGTGGTTGCAAAGTGGCCAGATTGGTTTTATGCACATCCAAATACATCAGCCTCACTTTACAGAGTTTGCCAGTGAAGCGCTACTTTTGTTTTCTCGCCTTTCTTTGAACAGCATTGTTGTTCCCAGGTGGGAAAGTGTACCATTCCTGGAGGTACTGCAATACCTGGTTGATGGGTGGATTGGAAATAAAATGTGTACCATGGCTCTGTGTTTATAGATGTGGTCTTTGTAAACCATACTGCTTACGTTTTGTAAGGATATAAGCAATGGACATTGAAACGGTTACCTTTAGGGCCCTGTAGTCATGTCCTTAACTTTTCAGGTAAAATCACTCGCTGATTTCTGAATAGTGAGTGAGAGATCGTTAAGGTAGCCATGTTGTTTCTGCTTACATTTCACATGCTTTACTTAATCTTGCATTCCCTATGAGTGTTTGCTTTTACTTTTTCTTTTTAGGTAGCATATTACTCTTATCAAGTGCATAATTTGAATTGAGCAACATCCAAGTGTTTATAGCGGGCACAATTAGGTTGTAGCTGAAGGCAGTGCGAGTTTCTCTCAGTGTGGCAGTATGGTGTTCAGTGGGGGAGAGGATGTGGCACTAGGGCCAGAGCTGTCGAATTTGGAACTGGGGAACTGGGTTCAGCCTTCATGACCAGTCCACCAGACTACTCTACCGAGGGAGCACATTCCCATGCTAGACATTAGAAGGCCCCACTAGACCTTAGAAGACTTGATGTCTTAGCACAAGCAGGTGTACCCTAGTGGTGTCAATTGTGAGTTAACCTTGAAGGCCTGTGCACCACAATCCATACTGAAGTTCATCTCCAGTCTTGCGGGCAAGCCTACGAAGCAGCACACCCTAGAGCAAGAGTGATCCAGTCACTGTGACTCTGTCACTGAGGTCGCATGAACCTTGAGCAGGTTAGGGCAGTGTGAACGGTGTGACCTCACTGGGAACCTATTTCGGGTGGGTGCGTAGTGTTTGCAAGTATATTATGGTTTAAAAAAAACTTCGGCTGCCTCCTTCCTGGCCTCCAGCAATTTTCAGAAACAATAAAAATGTCATGATGACTCTGGTGATTAATGTTCTTCCTAGAGAGAGATCCGAGTTTTGTCTAGTGGAAGGGTTGACTCCTGGAAAGGTAGCACAGAGGGTTAATGTGCCTGCTGCAAAGAACATGTACCATGCAGATCACAAAGTGCACTGCTTTAATGGGGGGACCATGATGAATGGTCATTTAATGTCAGCCGTAGATGATGGATCCCTGAACAGTGTCATGCATGTGCATGTTTGCATTGTGCTGAGGGGATTACCAGGTAATTGTTCACGCAGCTCTTTGATGGATGTCACATGCGGTTTTTCTGAGTCCCCAGATAGATCATGCAGTCTGTGTGTTCCTTTTTGTACTGCCAGTCACCGGTGTATTCAACTCTGTAGCCTTGGACCGTGTCATGTAAGTATGTGCATGTAACTTGCATGATCGAGGTAACTATTAGCAGCGATACTACGTGTCTCTCGGTCCTCTTTCAAGTGCTTGCCGTCCTTTTTCCCCAACAAACCCCCCCCCCCCCCCCTCCCCCAGGGGCGGCAATCTGAGGGATAGCCCCGGGCGCCACAAGCTCTAGCTACGCCTCTGAGAGAAGGAATAGGAGGCGGGCAATGTCCTCTTCTTTTTTGTGCTGGCAGCTGTCCCCCCTCATCTTCCTATTATTCCCTCTCTTGCTGTCTTGCTCCTCACTTACTGAAAACCGTAACTTGAAGAAACGGTTCACAACCTCTCTTTCCTTCTTTCATTTAGTTGCTTCTCTGTGAAATGTATCCAAAAAAGAAAAACAGTCTTGCGGGAAATGCCCCTTTTCTGACATTTTTCTATTCCAAAGTGCAGCGGGATGGAGAGAAATAGAAGGTTTTAAATATGAAAAATAAATACATAACTAAATAAAGCAAGACAGAGTGGTTGCAAAGTGGCCAGATTGGTTTTATGCACATCCAAATACATCAGCCTCACTTTACAGAGTTTGCCAGTGAAGCGCTACTTTTGTTTTCTCGCCTTTCTTTGAACAGCATTGTTGTTCCCAGGTGGGAAAGTGTACCATTCCTGGAGGTACTGCAATACCTGGTTGATGGGTGGATTGGAAATAAAATGTGTACCATGGCTCTGTGTTTATAGATGTGGTCTTTGTAAACCATACTGCTTACGTTTTGTAAGGATATAAGCAATGGACATTGAAACGGTTACCTTTAGGGCCCTGTAGTCATGTCCTTAACTTTTCAGGTAAAATCACTCGCTGATTTCTGAATAGTGAGTGAGAGATCGTTAAGGTAGCCATGTTGTTTCTGCTTACATTTCACATGCTTTACTTAATCTTGCATTCCCTATGAGTGTTTGCTTTTACTTTTTCTTTTTAGGTAGCATATTACTCTTATCAAGTGCATAATTTGAATTGAGCAACATCCAAGTGTTTATAGCGGGCACAATTAGGTTGTAGCTGAAGGCAGTGCGAGTTTCTCTCAGTGTGGCAGTATGGTGTTCAGTGGGGGAGAGGATGTGGCACTAGGGCCAGAGCTGTCGAATTTGGAACTGGGGAACTGGGTTCAGCCTTCATGACCAGTCCACCAGACTACTCTACCGAGGGAGCACATTCCCATGCTAGACATTAGAAGGCCCCACTAGACCTTAGAAGACTTGATGTCTTAGCACAAGCAGGTGTACCCTAGTGGTGTCAATTGTGAGTTAACCTTGAAGGCCTGTGCACCACAATCCATACTGAAGTTCATCTCCAGTCTTGCGGGCAAGCCTACGAAGCAGCACACCCTAGAGCAAGAGTGATCCAGTCACTGTGACTCTGTCACTGAGGTCGCATGAACCTTGAGCAGGTTAGGGCAGTGTGAACGGTGTGACCTCACTGGGAACCTATTTCGGGTGGGTGCGTAGTGTTTGCAAGTATATTATGGTTTAAAAAAAACTTCGGCTGCCTCCTTCCTGGCCTCCAGCAATTTTCAGAAACAATAAAAATGTCATGATGACTCTGGTGATTAATGTTCTTCCTAGAGAGAGATCCGAGTTTTGTCTAGTGGAAGGGTTGACTCCTGGAAAGGTAGCACAGAGGGTTAATGTGCCTGCTGCAAAGAACATGTACCATGCAGATCACAAAGTGCACTGCTTTAATGGGGGGACCATGATGAATGGTCATTTAATGTCAGCCGTAGATGATGGATCCCTGAACAGTGTCATGCATGTGCATGTTTGCATTGTGCTGAGGGGATTACCAGGTAATTGTTCACGCAGCTCTTTGATGGATGTCACATGCGGTTTTTCTGAGTCCCCAGATAGATCATGCAGTCTGTGTGTTCCTTTTTGTACTGCCAGTCACCGGTGTATTCAACTCTGTAGCCTTGGACCGTGTCATGTAAGTATGTGCATGTAACTTGCATGATCGAGGTAACTATTAGCAGCGATACTACGTGTCTCTCGGTCCTCTTTCAAGTGCTTGCCGTCCTTTTTCCCCAACAAACTCCCCCCCCCCCTCCCCCAGGGGCGGCAATCTGAGGGATAGCCCCGGGCGCCACAAGCTCTAGCTACGCCTCTGCTCTTCACCTGGTCTCAGCCCTGGCTCCGCAATTGCCGCCCCTGCTTTTCGGCGCCAGTATGTCCCTTCAAGTGAGTTGAGCGCTCTACAAATACCTATCACGTGGGCCTGATAAATCTGGGTCCACATGTAATGCCCTATTCTGGCCAGGAAAATCTAGAGAATGCAATGCAGGTAGGAATTGATGTCCAACATCAGTGATTCTGACCTTGGTGATTACGGCCCTCCTGCACCAATATACTCGTAATCAGTCCACAGATGTGTAGCTTGGTTAGTAAGACTTGGGGGGGGGGGGGGGGGGAGCTTTAGATTTTCCGACACACTGGCACATCATGTTAACTTTTATTTGAGAAGCAGCGCAGGAAGGGAGCTTAGGACCAGTGGAAAGAGAAAAGTAGTGTGAATTGTGAGGGGTACTTAAAACACAGGGGCATATTCACAAGGAAAGTGGCGGAGTGAGGTGTTAGCCGTCATGGCTTAATGCCTTACTCTGCCACTTCAGAAACGCAGGGCTGCACCATATTTACAAGAATATGGTGCAGCCCTGCGTTTCCCCCTGCACTGGTGCTACACTTAGCAGCTTAGCGCCAAAGCAGGCACCCTTGCACCATAGTGCAAGGGTGTCTGCATGCAGGGAAAGATTTTTTATGTACAGGAAGGTGTCCCTTCCTACACATAAACAATCTTGAAATGCCGTTTTGTAACGTCTATGTGTGCTGCTTAGTGCAGAACACATAGAAGTTGCAAAACAGCACTTTCAAAAAATGATTGTTTATGTGCAGGAAGGGGGACCTTTCTGTACATAAACAATCATGGCCTTTCGCTGTTTCTGTGTGTGCTCCACAATGCAGCACACATTAAAACAGCAAAAACTAGGAGAAATTGAACATTTCTTCTTGTTGCACCAGGGTAAGACCAGGTTTTCCCTGATCTTAATTATGGCGCAGCCTCGTATTTATGCCTCCCTTGTAAATAGGGGGCAGCTTCAGACTCAATGGGTGTTGAGGTGGAATGCCCATGACAACACCCATTGCCCTCCCCTTCCACGCTAAGCATAGCGGGCCTTATTTACAAGGCAGCGTTAAGCCACGTTAAGTGGCCTAACGCTGCCTTGTAAATAAGGCGAAGCCCCTATTGCCACACGAACGTCAGATAAAGTGACGTTCATGTGGCGATAGGGGCTTGTAAATATGCCCCACAGTATTTTGTCAAATTTCCATGCTTCAGGACCTTCAAAACAGAAGAGTTGCCATGTATTTTTGTCTGAGTGAGTATTTAAAAATACCAGGTGAAATCCAAGATACACCTTACCATACCCGACTAAAAGCTCCTTTACCCAACTATGTACTATATAATACATTTATTAGAGGGGTGTGACACCCCAAACACCCCACTGAAGCTACGCCACTGGCGGCCCATAAGTCTATAGGAGTAAGGTGGGGCAGAGACATGTGGGCAATTTCTACTCTGAACTTAAGTCACCACACATTCGAAAACAATAAATGCAGACTTTTTGAAGCAGCTTCAAAGTACTGCCTGCAACCCGAGCATTTATTTTCTCTGAATTTTTGTTTGTTTTCTGGGGCCTGCCAGGTGCAGCATTCACTCTTGAGGCTGGAGTAGGTGAGGGAGGGAGACAGGGGCTGGCTGGGCTCATGGCACATACAGCAGCTCGCTTCTGTTCAAACGACAAAGCACTCTCTCTCACATCCGCTACGTCAAGCCGGAAGTTTTGGGTGGAGCTGCCGAAAATACACACACGTTCTTTCATTGTGTATGCTGTGGCAAACATAGGGGACTCGAAATGGTAGCTGCAGGCGTACTGGCGTCTGGAATTCGATTTTATAATGGTTTGGCAGCAGTGGCGGCTGGTGACATTTGAAAGTGGCGAGGCGAGCGTAGCCAGCGCACCTGAACCAACTACGGGGGTTCTCAATTCTGAAAAAAGAGTAGGCAAATGGTACATTTTCAAGCAAATTTGAGAAAGGAGGAAGGTTAATAAAGCAATTCTAGGTCAATTTCGTGCATTTATCATACTTTCAGGGTGGAATGTTAACTACTGAAAAATAAAACAAATTGTGCCCAGAAAAAACTGGTGCTTAAATGTACATGCCGACGAACAGCATTGCACCTTTAAACCAGGGATATGTGGGCCATCTCTTCCAGTGAAATATCGTGTAAAGCCAGTTTTATTTAAAAAAACATGAACTGCGTAATTCGTAAAAATGGACCCTGTCTCAAATGATTTTAGATTTATAAAAAATAATGCCCAGAGCAAAGCTCGTCATGCTGTTTGTTTTGGTGACTTTACTTGAGGAAGCGTATTCATTTTCACTACTTGCACTGAGGGTCAAGACACCCTTGCTACGCCACTGATTTTAAACATCACTTCCCGGATTTTGCACAATATTTAATACGGATATTAACTACACAGGCGTTTTTTAGGCTATATTAAACACCAGGCGCGCAATACCCATTGGACTCAAAGAGCTTCACCCCCGTCCTCCCCCCCCCCCGTCGTGTGTGGCAGCCCGGGATGAGACACCTTCCCGGCGCACACACAGCCGCACCCGAGCACTTCACAGGTCTTTAAAAGACCATTTGCATGTTAATGAGGCCTCGCTGTTGTTTCACCCCTTCTAAGAGCCCCTGCAGTTCCACTCTGCCTATGGCTTAAAAGATTCAGCCCCCCCCCGAAATTTTTTCTTAGCCCCCCCCCCCCCCGAAATTTGGCTCTAGTTGCGCCTCTGTTAAACACTAGTGCCTTTCAAACAGAAAACGAGTCGGCAGTGCAACCATTTAATATGACACACAGTTGTCAGTGCCTATCTCAGTCAGATTAGTCCATCTCTGGCTATTTTTTCCGTTTTCCCTAGTGACGCTTTGATGAGGAGAAAAACATCTCCGCCCCAATTTAAACTTTTGGCATGTGAATTTAATGAAAAACACATAACCTGTTGTTTGCTTTCTTGTGCTTAGCAGCAGTTTCTTGGAACCTGGCTGCCCGGTAGCATCTTTTTTATAAAACAAATAATACGTCGAGTGTACGGTGTGGCACACCGTTATTGTATATAGAGAGCTGCGAGTCCCGGCTGGCATGACGGGCAGGTGGGAGGGGGGGTGGAAATGGGGTCGTCTCGGGGGAGGCGGGAGGGGTTTAATTAAAGAAAAATTAACCCCTTCAGTGCCCGCCCCTTTCCCCGCCCAGTGCCGGCCGTTGCATTAGCGGGCGGGGTCTATGACGAGCTGGACTCGTCATGGGCACAGCGCCACCGCGGCCCATGACGAGTCCAGCTCGTCATGGGCACTGAAGGGGTTAAACATATTAAATAAAACTTACCGAGTACGACTCCCGTTCCCGCCGTCCACCATTTTCCAATTTTGACCTGCAGTCCTCGTCATCATGGAAGGCAGCCTCCCTCGCTCCCCTCCGCCAATCACAACGCTGAGGCGCAGGGGAGCGCGCCCCACCCAGGCCATTTTCTATATGTGAGAAAATGGGAGAGTGGGCGGCCCTGCTCAAGAGCAGGGGGGGGGGAGTGGCTTTGCCCACTGTTGTGGGTATTGACTGTTTGGTCAGCCCCAGGGCTGACCAAACAATCAGTACCCACAACAGTGAGCAAGCCACTCCCCCTCTGCCCTCGCAACAGTGAGCAAGCCACTCCCCTCGAGCAGGGCCGCGCACCCCCAATCAGGCACTTCTGCTTTCTCGCCGTGCGAGAAGGCAGAAACATAAAATGGTAGTTATTACCATTTATGTTTCTGCCTTCTCGCACGGTGAGAAAGCAGTAGGGCGACGCCCCCACGCCCCAATGGGGGAGCCGCCACTGTTTGGCAGCTCTAGACTAATGAACAGACAAATATATTTTAAGAGCCACCTATCTCCAGTGACCAAATCACGCTTTCCCTCAACAGAAGTTAGACAAAGGCTGAATTGCATGTTAGCCAGCGTATTTGCTCAAACTAAAAAAAATGGCCACATCAGTAATTCACACATTTATTAAATAATTTCCCAGGAACACAGATGTTTGTAAGAGGGAGGCTGGGACTCAAACCCGGGTCTCCTCTCCTTTATATTTGACAACCCATACCAACACTTTCACCTCCCTCCTTTCCAATCGGTATACAAAAACTGGACTTGATGGAGGAAACCTAACCAAATAGTGCAATGAGGCACACCTGGGCCCTTCTATTACATTTAGTCCTGCAGAAATTCTCTTGGCCATTGTTGAGTCATGGCGCCTGGGCACAGGAACCCTCCACCAGACTCCGTCCGCATGAACTCTCTGTGCCTGCACACAAGCCACCGCCACGTGCTTTTACAGAAGCTCTTACATCTTGGTTGAGAGTGGACTGAACCAAGTGGAAGTGACTCCTCTCATCGACTGGGACTTAACATCTCCCCCCAACATGAGTCAACAACAGTACAGAGGATATCAGTTCCAGCCACAACAAAAGGCTTTAGGGCTCCATTTCCCAAGCTGTTGGTCTGGACTCACTGGTAGGTCGCAAGCCGATTTTTGGTGGGTCGCAAAAGTCCTGATCTATATGTAAGCAATATCAAAAATGATTAACCCTATTTGAGCAATGTCCCTAAGTCCAGTTATAAAACAAACCCTTGCAAGTATTCCCACATAAGACTCCGAAGGACATTCCAGTAGCTGTTGCTGCTGGTTTTTTTTTACTTTACAAAGCCATTTCAAAAGAGAATGTGCTCACTATACCATAAGCAATCATACCGCTTATGTATGACTTTCACACATAAATTGAGAAATATGGATGTGGCCTAACGCCCGAAGCTTTGGATCTGGTGAACCAGGTTTGAATAGCATTGGTTGAACATTCTTTGATTCTGGGAAAATCACTTAAACTCCCAATCTTATAATAACATGAATCTGAACTTGTGTAATGTAATCTGGTGCTCATATAATGATATAGAGTGCTCCAATGGCCTTGGCCACTATTTGTGCCATATAAAACTGATATATATATTTTTTTTTCACTTTCACTAAAAAGCAAATGGTTGAATTAAGTTTATGCTTAGGTTCAGATTTTACACACCCAAAAACATATTAATTCAACAGTTAGAGTTATCTAGAGTAACTATACTCGTCGCGTAAGGCCTGGTGAGGGTGCAAGTTAAAGCTACCTTAGGACCAGGGGTTCAACCAGACCCGAACTTCGGGGGGCGGGGGATAGTACTAAACAGTGGTGGTGGGGCTACCATTTCAAACACTGGGAGCAGAGACAATATTAGAATACACATTTGGAAGGCCAATTGGTCTGGTATAATGTGCTAATGCAGGGAAACTGCATATGTGCCGGCCAGTTCGTTCCTGCTTTAGCACATTAAAGCCACATCTTTTGTCTTCTCCATGCATTCCCCTGAAAGGCCGAGCACAGCTGGAGCTCAGAAAATATTCACCAGACCTGCAAGCTTTGGATATATGCAAGATGGTTGATACCAAGCGAGTCCTGTGCATGTCTGACATACAGAAATAAGCACTGAAGGCTTATTGGAAAAGTGTCTTTTCTGATAAAAAGTAGCATGAACTGCATAATGATAAAAAGGGAACAAGAAGTTGTGTGTGGGCGAATATCCCAACGTGCCCCAAAAGGTGCACCCAAATACATTGAGTAGCAGACGTGTGGTGTAAAGAATCAATCAATCAGGGATTCTTTAAGTGTGCTACTCACCCGTGAGGGTCTCAAGGCGCTAGGGGGAGTGGGGGGGGGGGAAGCAGCTCCGGTCAGTCAAAGAGCCAGGTCTTGAGGGTCTCCCTGAAGATGTTCAGGGTGGGGGCATGGCTGATGTTGATCAGGAGCTCGTTCCAGGTCTTGGCCGCGATGTAGGAGAAGGTTCTGCTGCCCGTTCTTGCTCTACGGATGCACAGGAGTTCGGCGAGGTCAGCTGATTTGAGGTTCCTCTTGGGTACGTGGAAGGAGATTCTGTCATTGAGATATTGGGGTCTGGTGTTGTGGAGGCATTTGTAAGCATGAGTGAGTATCTTGAAAGTTACTCTCCTTCTCAACGGGGAGCCAGTGGAGATTGCGCAGGTGTTGGGTGATGTGTTCATGTCGAGGTATGCCGAGGACGAGTCTGGCTGCGGTGTTCTGTATGGTCTGGAGTTTGCGGAGCAGAGACTTGTTGATCCCAGCATAGAGAGGGCGTTTCCGTAGTCCAGTCTGCTGGTTATGAGTGCGTTTGTGACGGTCTTCCTTGACTTGGGAGGATCCATTTGAAGGTCTTTTGAAAGATGCAGAGGGTGTTGAAGCAGGTGGAGGCGACGGTGTTGACCTGTCGGGTCATCGAGAAGGAGGAGTCCAATGCGATGCCGAGGTTTCGGGCATTGTCTGTGGAGGTAGGGGGGCTGCCGAGGGCGGAGGGCCACCAGGTGTTGTCCCATGCAGAGGGGGAGGTTCCGAGCCTGAGGACCTCTGTCTTCTTCGGTTGAGCTTCAGGTAGCTGCTGCTCATCCAGGATGCAACGTCCTTCATTCCTTCCTGGAAGTTGAGTCTGGTTGTGATGGGGCTTTGGTAAGGGAGAGGATGAACTGGATGCCTTCAGCGTAGGATACAATGGTGAGTCTGTGCTTTCTGACGATGGCAGCAAGGGGGGCCATGTAGATATTGAAGAGCGTGGGGCTGAGCGATGATCTTTGGGCTACTCCGCAGTTGATTTCCATGGGTTTGGAGAGGAAGGGTGGCAGTCTGATTCTTTGGGCTCTGCCGCTGAGGAAGGAGCAGAGCCAGTCAATGGCGGTTCCCTGTATGCCGGCATCATGGAGTCTGGCAGTGAATGTTCAGTGGGAGATAGTGTTGAAGGCTGCAGAGAGGTCGAGGAGGATCAGAGCCATGGTATGTCCTTGGCCGAGGAGGGTGCGGATGTTGTCTGTGGCAGCGAGTAGAGTGGTCTCGGTGCTGTGGTTGCTGCGGAATCCGGATTGGGAGGGGTCGAGGATGGAGTTTTTTTAGATTAATTTTGTTAGTTGGACGTTGATGGTCTTCTCTGTGACCTTGGCCATGAGGGGGAGGAGGGAGATGCATCTGTAGTTCTTGAGGTCCTTGGGATCTGCTGAGGGCTTCTTTAGTAGGGTCTGACTTCTGCACATTTCCAGTCGGCAGCCGGTTTCAAAGGTGGCGTTGATGGTGTGTCGTAGTTCTGGAGCCATGGTGGCAGCGGCTCTGTGGAAAATGTGCCGGGGGCAGGGGTCCATGGGGGATCCTGAGTGGATGCCTTTCATGGTTAATGCGGTGTCTTCGGTGGTGACCGGGGTCCAGGAGGAGATGGTGGGCTGACAAGCATTGCTGGAGGAGGGAGAGGTTTCAGAGTCAGGTGTCTTGTCGTAGAGGCTCTTGATTTTGAGGTGGAAGTAGGAGCCGAGCTTGTTGCAGAGGTCCTGGGAGGGGGTGATGTCCGTGTTTTCGCTGGGGTGTTTGGTGAATTCCTGGATGATGCTGAAGAGTTCCTTGAAGTTGCTAGAGTTGGCGAGGATCTTGTTCTGGATGAAGGTCCCTTTGGTGGATCTAATATGTTGGTGATATTCCGTCATGGCATTCTTGTAGGTGGTGCATCTTCCGATGATTTGCTGTTCCTCCAGTTCTTTTCAGGACGTCTGCAGGTGTGTGTGGCTTCTTGGAGGTCGGTGGTGAACCAGGTGGCTGTTGTCTCTTGTGGTTACGTAGGGGTGCAAGCTCGTCTGCACAGTTGGTGATCCATCTGTGGAGTTCTTTGGCTGCGAGGTTGGCGTCGGTTGAGACGGTGAGGGCATCTTGGTTGAGGGTGGAGTTGAGCTGCTCCTCTGTGACTTTGCTCCAGTTTCTTCGTGGAGGGCGGGATGCAGGTTGGAGCGGTGTGGGTTTGTTAACGAGGAAGTGTAAGCAGTAGTTGACAGTCCATGGGGGGGTGCGTGGTGTGGCTGAAGCGGATGTTGGGTCGAGGGTATGTCCTGCCTTGTGGGTAAGTGTGGTAACGAGCTGTTTCAGTCTGATGTTGGCGAGGTTGTCCAGGAGGGTGGCGGAGTTGGGGTCGCTGGGGTTGTCGAGGTGGAAGTTCAAGTCTCCGATGAGTATGTAGACCATGGAGGCGATGGCGTGGGGTGCGATGAGGTCAGCAATGGTAGTGGCAAATGAAGCACGAGGTTCGGGGGGTCTGTAGGCGTGGGTGCCTCGTAGTGTGGTTTTAGGGCTGGTCTGGATCTGGTAGTGGAGGTGTTCGGTGGTGGAGGAGGAGTTGCTCGTGGTAGAGGCGGAGAGCTCTTGTGTGCGATGGCCAGTCCTCCTTCTGGGTGGTTGGGGCGATCCTTCCTCAGGATCTTGTATCTGTCAGGGATGGCGTTGGCGTGCGGATCAGCCAAAGAGCAAGGCTCTCCCACTGGACCACCAGGGATGAGACTCAGGCAGGAGCCTGCAGGTGGAGGAGGGCCTCAAACACCTAGCTGCATAGGGCACTGCACAGGCAGTGGCAGCGGCACAACAGTGAAGCTGCAGGGGGAGAGAGCAGGTCCGAAATAAAGAAGAGTCATGGAGGGCTTCTATCTGACTGTCACACACCAACCGCTCAAAAGGGGTATCCACAGGGAATAAGAAGCTGTGTACCTGTTCACAATGTACAAGAATGCACATGTTTGTATTTCTATAGCATCGACCTAGCCCAAGAGGAACAGTGCATTGCACATTATGGGAAGTGATGGAACATGATGCTAGATTGTATTCATGAAGTGGTGGCTTTAATCTTTTTGTTACACCCACACTAGTATCTCACATTTAAATTTCAAGCAAATTGTGTTTAAGTGTTTACTCATGCTGGACGAATTTCAGTCAAGTGCCAAGCTGGATTTAAACCAAGGTCCTCAGATCGACATCTTAGCTTCAGCTTCAAACATTTGATTACACCACTCTTTGTAAACACTCATGTTCTGTTGATGTTTCAACATAGTCGTTAGGCCGCATTCCTCATTTTGTCTAGTGAGTAGCCCGAAGGCAAAATATTTTGGTATTTATGTGTTATACATGGGTAGCACTCAATTGAGTTGTCTCTTGTTTAAGGTTGAGGTTTATTCATTTGCATATACACAAGGGTTTAAAGTTAAGTACATCCAGAGCATGCATAAAGGTTAACTGTGTAATCTAATCTAACATTTTCCTTGAGGGGTTCTTGGGATATCTTTTGCCCTGTAGTTTGTAAATGTCACCAGAAGCCCAAGATGGCAATGATTAGGTACCCATTATGTATTTTTTATATTACAAGCTGTTTTTTTGAAAATGCATCTAACAATGGGCATTGACTAGAATTAATATTTTGAGGTTTTGTTTACCTGTCACAAATAAACTCTTGATAAAACAATAGGCAATGGTGACATCAGTTAATTTATGTGAATCTGCGGCTGCAGACTTTACAGCATAATTAAGGATTTACTGAATTTGCCACAAAATTTCCAAAATATGCAGATTTCACCGAAATCGTTGTTTCTAGGTCAAACAGCTGAAAATAATGCTGCCAGACAAAGTGCCACATAATTTGCCTTTTTTGCCGCGTAATATAAAGATAACCCTGGTCCTCTAAGCTGCACAATCCTAGTAGCCTGGACAATGTAAAACCTCTGCACAGTGGTTTGGGGCCTACCATTATGTTGACAAAATCTGCATTTAACATGTAACAGTGAAATATTCTCCACCGTTCCTTAAAAATACATGGGTTTTATACAACTGCTTTTTGTGCAATAGCAGCAACAAAACATGTAAATAACACATTTTTACTCAAAGATGTAATTATTTCTCAATAATCCCCATTGTACCTATCCTTGTAGGGCAGCCATCGTGGTGGGGATGAATATCTTTCTTAATGTGGTATTCTCTGTTATCTAAGGTAGTATTCAAACAACTGATGAATCTTGTTTCGCCCTGCAATGCTTTTTTAAAATGTCTAAAGACATGAGAGAAACGAGGCAAACTTGTAAATTACAACTATACAGCCAGTTCCTATTTTCTAGGTTAATTTTCTTGTAAAAGTACACACACCTAAGCCAAACTTGTACTCGTTCATGGTTTCTTTCTCTCCAAATGAAAGAAGGTTGAAAAAAGATGCACAGATTTAAATGTGTGCATGCAGCAACAGAAATTCATCATGGTAAGTAGTGCTGGCAGCCATATTAGTGAAGGAGCTGAAGCCATGTAAAAATTAAATTTATTCTTGTTATGGTGAGCATCAACAGCATACAACAGTTATGCAGGATTAGATTGAGATTGCCAGGAGACCTGTGAGTAGGCTCATGCATGTGGGAAAGTGTGTGCATGCCCGTAATCCTGCTGCACCGCTCTCAAAGGGCTCCTGTAGCTCCAGCCAGTGCACAACGCCTGCACCCTCAGTGTGGCGCTCGTATTCCTTCACCTAAACAGATGCCTGTTGCTCTCACAGGAAGATAGCAAGTGCAGCTAGAAGTATAGGGGAGTATGCAAAACCTAAGTTCACTGAGGGAGTCATAATTTGAGGGCACCATCATTGGAGTCCTTCCCTTCGTTTGTAGTGCCACCAAGACATACATTAACGATTAGCGCACCTGCACTAACAGGGGTTCCTGCAAGAACCCCCTCCTGTTGCACCCTTGACGTTGAGCTGCCCTCACAAGCTTTATGATATACTCCTCTATTCACTTACTTTGGTGTTTGCCTGCTTCAACCAAGCCAGGGAAGTGAATATATGAAACGTCAAACTTCTTCAGTATGTGAAGGGTTTGCATTTGATATTCTACGTGAAACATAATTTCAAAATGGACTAGACCCTCTTTTACAATTTTAAAACATAGCTGCCAAGTGAATCTGTCACATGTGCAACACCTTCACTCCAACCCAGTGCTTATTTGCAACAAAACAAATGTGTGCTGCTGACCAAAACATTTCTTTGGAGATTGGTATCGGCAAAATCCACAGCCGGCACCATCCCTGCCCAGTGACACAGTGGAAGGCAGACTTCTGATGAAGGGACAAAAGGGTGAAATGTGCTGCAATGTTTGCTTTAGTCAATGTAGTCAGCGCCTCCTGCTTCCACACCCTCAAAATGCTCAATTAAATGTTCAAATGGCTCCCAGGCAACACATGCAGGATGGTCACCCAGGCCCTCATCAACACCAAGCTGAACTACAGCAACATACTCTGTCGGAATCACTGTCTAACTGCTGGAAAACTTCAGACCATAAAAAACCCAGTGGCCAGACTCACACTCAGGCTTTACCGTGGTGCACATCACTTCGCCCCTCAAATACCTCCACTGGCTCCCCATTCACTAACCAACACTCTTAACCCCTTCGGTGCTCATGACGGAACGGTTCCGTCATGAGCCACGGTTGAGCTGTGCTCATGACGGAACCGTTCCGTCACGACCACGCCCGCGCAAGAAACCGTCAGCACAGCGGCGGAATTTGCGCAGCATGGAAGGGGTTAAAACTGCTCGCACACAGATACAAATTTCTGTACAACCTCTACCCCACCTCCCTCAATAGCTGCACCAACTTCAATACAATCACCAGACACCTATGCTCAGCTAGACTCTTGCTCGCACACATCCCCCACATACCAAGAACCAGAGTCTGCTGTTGTGCTTTGTCCTACCTTGTGCCTAAAGCCTAGAATGACCTGCTCATACACATTAGAGATGCCCCTGCAGTACGTGAGCTATGAAAGAAGCAAACTATGTATCTTCCCCTGGAAAAGGCCCAGGGGAAGATACTCCCTGCTTTCTGAGCACCAGGATACCCTCTGGAGTGAGCTGCGAACTTCACAAATACCCTTAACATATCTTAGCATACAGTTTGCCTTAACATCATTGTTGTAGTGTTGTTTATATGTCTCTCACTCTGGCGTCTTCTGTTTCACACTCAATCTCTGTTCTTTCCATCTCAGCCAGACTCTCCTCTCTTTCTCACCTTTCTGCCCATATTCTCACACATGCTTAAATCTTTTTTACTACTATCTACCTTGTCTCGCTCTTTCTTCAATCGCTTATCTCAATCCCTTCTCTCTCACTGTTATCCCCCCTCCCACCTTCTCTTCACCCCTATCAGAAACAGCCCACGTGGAAGAGGGAAACAGCCATAACAATGCATGCCTTACATCGGATGCCTTTACAGCGCGATCATTACAACGACCGCGTTGTTATAATGCAAACCATTACATCACAGGGGGCGTAGGGGGCTCACTGTGTTAGATTTAGAATCCAACACCTTCCCTGCATAAACTGGAGTAGGAATAGTAAATTATACTATTCTTAAGTCCAGCGTGCCCCTTACAGCAAGGCTTTGAAATGACTTGTGATGTAGTAGTTCGCGTTGTAACAACGCGGTATTTGTAATGACCGCGTTGTAAAGGCATGCGATGTAACGCATGTAAATTTAAAGTATATATTCCGTGGAAGATTAACCTGGATTAGCGACATGTGAAGCTCTCATAAAATATTAGCTGGATCTCTTTTCTCAGTTCTCACAGAACCTCGGGTTTTACATTATAGGAATGAATGCTGAAAGAGCTCAGCTCTGCCTGTGAACTGGCTCATCTCGATCCATGTCTGCAAAGTGGCTCAGCACTGCAATGGAGCTCGGCTGCATACTTGTCTGCCCAGGGCCACAGAGCTATGTATGCAGGAACGCTGCTCCAGCTCAATGAAAGAAATTACCTATGGGTACACAGTCTCTGCTCTATCTGTGCAGGGGTTCCGCACAATGTATGCAGGGACTTGGCTGTATCTGTTCTGCAGCTCAGCTCTATCTGCAGAGGAGTGAGTGCAGCTTTACAAGATGATGAGGTCTGTTTGTGGCAGAGCTCCATTGTCTCTGCATGCACAAAAACCTACTTTTCTCTGTGTCACTCTGATCTGGCGCTTCAGTCTAATATATGTCCTTCCATCAAACGCAAAGGGTAAAAGGCATGTAAGGGCCTTCCGGGAGGTGAGCAGCTTTAAGCTGTGCTAAGGGGGAAAGCATGCAGGTTCGCACACAACTGTAGCAAGTGTGGGGCCTCCCACCCTGCCTCCTCCTGCTCCAAGCGAGACAGCTCAGCTCAGCTCCCGGCCAGACATGACAAGTACATTTTCGCCTTTCCCTGGCTCCCCCCCCCCTTTCCCCTCCCAGCGACGTAGGCTACCCTGTGCTCCCTGGGGGTGGATCTGCTCTTCTCCCTTTGTCTAAGGGTCCGTCCCCCATCATCATCGCCAACCTCCTTCCCCTGATCCATGGGTATCCCAACAGCAAAGATGGCTTGCTTCTCGCGGAGGGGTTTGTGGAAGGATTTAGAATTCCGTGCCAAGGCCCCCTAGTAAACAGGGACACGGAGAACCTCAAATCGGCTAGGGATCCTCCTGAGATCGTGCTGGCTAAATTAAAGAAGGAAACAGCCCTGGGGAGGGTGGCGGGCCCCTTCAACCTACCCCCTCTTCCGCACTTTGTGATCTCCCCACTGGGGGTCATGCCCAAGAAAGAGCCCGGGTCCTTTAGGTTGATCCAGCACCTGTCGCATCCAGAAGGGGACTCTGTGAACTCTTGGTTGGATGAGGGGATGTGTTCTGTGTCCTACTGCTCTGTGGACCTGGCGGTGGACATGGTCAGGAGGGCGGGGAAGGGAGCTTGGGTGGCAAAGTCAGACATTGAGTCGGCTTTCCGCCTGCTGCCGGTCCACCCTGACAGCCAACACCTCCTGGTTTTCAAGTGGCAGGGCAAAGTCTTCTTTGACAAGTGCATGCCCTTGGATTGCTCAGTGTCTTGCGCATACTTCGAGGCATTCAGCTTGTTCCTGCAATGGGTGCTGATGAATAGGTTTGAGGTTGAGGGAGTGACCCACTACCTTGATGACTTCCTGTTTATCGGGGGGGCTGACACGCAGGAGAGCAGGAGAGCCCTGCAGTGCTTTCAAGACTTGGCCAAACACCTGGGGGTGCCGTTAGCACCTGGCAAGACTAAGGGTCCGGCGCAAGTACTGACTTTGTTTAGGCATCGAGTTGGACACGGTCAAGGGCGAATCCAGACTCCCTGCGGACAAGGTACAGGCGCTGTGTCAGGACATTCAGGCGTTGCTGGGGAAAGACAAAGCCACTCTGGGTGACATCCAATGCCTCTTGGGCAACCTCAACTTTGCAGCGAAGGCTATCCCTGTGGGTAGAGTGTTTGCTAGGAGACTAGCAAGGGCCACATCAAAATTTAAGAAGAAGCATCACTGGGGAAATGGTTGAAGCATGACCTCGCCATGTGGTGTGACTTCCTCACGCAGTTCAATGGGGCGGTGATCTGACGGGAACCCTGGGTGGACAGTCAGGAGCTATGCCTATTCACGGATGCTTCGGGTAGGGAGGGCTTTGGGGCAATTCTGGGCGAGAACTGGTGTGCTCAGGAGTGGCCCAATGTCAGACAGAAAGGTCCTATTCTTGTCTGACAACATGGCAGTAGTCCAGGCCATCAATGGGCAGACAGCCAAGTGCCCGTTGGTCCTCTGCCTGCTCAGGGAATTGGTCAGGGCTTGCCTGTGCTGTAATGTTGAATGCAGGGCCAGACACATTGAGGGGGTCAAAAATGTGGCAACTGATGCTCTTTTTCGTTTTCAGTGGCTCTGCTTCAGGGAGGCCTGGCCACGGGCGAGAGCACAGATGTCCCCCTTCCCGGCGCACCTCTGGAGGATCCTGCAGTGGAGCAACGACTGAGAGCTATGGGGGAATGAGCACTGGCTCCAGGTACTAGGAAGCGCTATGGGGCACACCTGGCCACCTTCAAATCTGTGTCTCAAACCCTGGGTATTTCTTCCGCACCAGTTGAGGGCAGAGTACGAGCATTTGTGGTGTGGGCCAGGGAGCATGGGAAGAGCCGCTCCTGGGTGTGCGGCCATCTGGCGGCCGTGAGCCACAACGCCAAGCTGTCTGGGGGGGCTAGACCCAACTAAATCTTTTGCCATAAGGGCAGCTCTCAAGGTGTGGGCTAGGGATGAGCCCAGGGCCCCCGATAATAGGGCCCCCATTGATTTCAACATCCTCATGGGCATGCTGGGTGTCCTTGATGGGGTCACCTATTCTAAGTATGAGGCAACCCTCTTTGCTGCAGCTTTCTGTTTGGCTTTCTTTGGCACCTTCCGGATTAGTGAACTGGTGGCTAGGTCCAAGACCGACAGTTCGGGTGATGCCTTAGGCATCCTAGATATGTCCCTCACTGATTCCCTGTCCATCCGCATCCGGAGGTCCAAGACAGACCAGGCTGGGCAGGGTGTTGATGTGGTCCTCAGGCCACTCGGGGACCCTAGGTTTTGCCCGGTCCACTGGGTCAGGGAATACCTTGTGTGCCGCCCTCTCGCTCCCAGCTATCTACTGATGCAAGTGGACCAGGGCCCCATGACCAGGTATCAGATGGAAAGAATTATTAGGGTTAGCTTATCCAGGGCAGGCTTGGCTCAGCAAGAAAAGAGATACTCTAGCCACTCATTCAGGATAGGGGCGGCCACGGCAGCCTTTAAGGCGGGTTTGGAGCCCGGGGGTGTGAAGGAGGTGGGGCGGTGGGAGTCGGATTGTTACAAACGATACGTTCGCCCTTGATGTACCTTATTACTTATTGTTTGCAGTGTATCGCAGTGGTTATTGACTTATTTTGCGTGTTTTGACAAGTTATTAAATGATTAGAGAGTGTAAACCGTGTCTCTTGTCTTACTAAGGCTACCGGTATGGGTGATCGGGCCTTCATGTATCTCCAGGGTGTCTCAGTGGGCGTCGCACCGGAACTGGATGCGGCATTTCCCACAGACACAGTTTAAGTGGATGGGTTTCCCTGGTATGAGATGGAGCTAGCTCAGGAACAAATTGGAGCAGAGACTGGCAGCGCGGGGGGCTCCACCCAAAATTTTAGTGATTCACCTGGAGGGGGAATTACCTCATTGCCTTGGGTAGAAGGCTTCTCCTGCAGGCCATGAAAAGTGACTTAGGTGAGATCTGCAAGCGCTTAGGGCAGTGCGAGGTTCTCTGGTCAGAGATGATTCCACGCAGAACTTGGCGAGGGGCCAAATCAGGGGAGGCTGTTGAGCATTCCCGGAAGCGACTTAATGGGGCAATGTGCAAGTTCACTGACCAGAGGGGCCTGGGATTCATCAGACACGAGATGATCCAAGAGAATGTGAAGGGGTACTTTGAGGACGATGGAGTTCACTTATCGACAGTAGGCATGGACCTTTTTCCTCTAGACTTAAGCGAGGTGCTAGAGATGAGAGGTTGCAGGTAGACTATAGCTGTGGTGGGGGCCCTGGCGGTGACGGGGGCCTCCTCCAGAGCTGTGGCGGAGTTACAGGGCGATATGGAAGCAGGCCGGTACCAAGGGTACCTCTGCGCTGCACCATAGGGGGTGCCAGAGCAAAATCCGAGGAGCCTCATTGTAGGGTCCTTGAAACCGTGTCGGCGCCCTGCTAGTTCTTTGGGCGGTTGTGGGCCTGAACAACCGGGGGGATTTGCTATGCGAAGGCTCCGCCCTGGAAGGGGCGTGAGTAAGAAGTTACCAACGGTCACGTGATCCCGGAAGAGGATCACTAGTAGGGTAGCAAAGGCGGGGTTCGCCCCAGTGCTGCCTGGCTCATCAGGCGGGCAGGCGGCCCAGTTGGTTACCTGCCCTTGGATCGCCCGTAAGGTAACCCACCTATTACATAACCGTGTATGTAATAAACCTGCAGCAATTGTACCCAAACAAGCAGTCTGTGTTGTGTGTTTATTCTTGGGAAATGTATATATTGTTGGAGGGGTGTACAGAAGGATGCCAATGACGATACTATGCCGCTGACGGAGGCACCCACAGGGGACCACTAGAGAGGTTAGCGCTCTAGTGTTGCCTGGGCACCTTACACCCCTCCCCGCCCCCCTAGGGGGCAGGGACTCCGGTTGGAGTCCCCCCCACTCCCTGCCTGGTCGTGGCGCGAGGGGCGTCACTTCCGGGGCGTCTTGGTCTTGGGGAAGGGCATATAACCCTCCCCCACCATGTTGGCAAACCTCTTTATCATTGTGCACGCCGCCTCCCTCCCTACTGCTTACCCGGTGTGGTGGTGGCAGGAGGGGGGCAGAGAATATTGTAATGTTTTCCTTTTTCTTTGCAGGCGGAGTTACAGGGCGATCCGGAAGCAGGCCGGTACCAAGCGTACCTCTGCGCGACACCATAGGGGGTGCCAGAGCCAAATTCGAGGAGCCTCATGGGCGGGTCCTTGAAACCGTGTCGGCGCCCCGCTTGTCCTTCGGGCAGTTGTGGGACTGAAGAACCAGGGGGTTTGCTATGCGACGCTCCGTCCTGGAAGGGGCGTGAGTAAGAAGTTACCAGCGGTCACGTGATCTGGGAAGAGGATCACTAGTAGGGCTGCAAAGGCGGGGTTCACCCCAGTGCTGCGTGGCTCATCAGGCGGGCAGGCGGCCCAGTTGGTTGCCTGCCCTTGGATCGCCCGTAAGATAACCCACCCATTACATAACGGTGTATGTAATTAACCTGCAGCAATTTATCCAAACAAGCAGTCTGTGTTGTGTGTTTATTCTTGGGAAATGTATATATTGTTGGAGGGGTGTACAGAAGGATGCCAATGACGATACTATGCCGCTGACGGAGGCACCCACAGGGGACCACTAGAGAGGTTAGCGCTCTAGTGTTGCCTGGGCACCTTACACCCCTCCCCGCCCCCCTAGGGGGCAGGGACTCCGGTTGGAGTCCCCCCCACTCCCTGCCTGGTCGTGGCGCGAGGGGCGTCACTTCCGGGGCGTCTTGGTCTTGGGGAAGGGCATATAACCCTCCCCCACCATGTTGGCAAACCTCTTTATCATTGTGCACGCCGCCTCCCTCCCTACTGCTTACCCGGTGTGGTGGTGGCAGGAGGGGGGCAGAGAATATTGTAATGTTTTCCTTTTTCTTTGCAGGCGGAGTTACAGGGCGATCCGGAAGCAGGCCGGTACCAAGCGTACCTCTGCGCGACACCATAGGGGGTGCCAGAGCCAAATTCGAGGAGCCTCATGGGCGGGTCCTTGAAACCGTGTCGGCGCCCCGCTTGTCCTTCGGGCAGTTGTGGGACTGAAGAACCAGGGGGTTTGCTATGCGACGCTCCGTCCTGGAAGGGGCGTGAGTAAGAAGTTACCAGCGGTCACGTGATCTGGGAAGAGGATCACTAGTAGGGCTGCAAAGGCGGGGTTCACCCCAGTGCTGCGTGGCTCATCAGGCGGGCAGGCGGCCCAGTTGGTTGCCTGCCCTTGGATCGCCCGTAAGATAACCCACCCATTACATAACGGTGTATGTAATTAACCTGCAGCAATTTATCCAAACAAGCAGTCTGTGTTGTGTGTTTATTCTTGGGAAATGTATATATTGTTGGAGGGGTGTACAGAAGGATGCCAATGACGATACTATGGAAATGGCCGGCTGTGCTCGCATAAAAATGTGTTATTTGCTCACATGACCGAAGCCGCAACCCACACACCTCTCAGCTCGTGCGCTTAACTCAATAAATCACTTTAAGCCCTGAGAAGCATATGTTACCTGCACAGTTGACATTTACCAATTATGGCCAAACCCCAAATGGGGCTGGGTCACCAACCAGTGGTGTAGCTAGGTATTAGGCCGCCCGTGGCGGCCCCTGCATTTTCCCCCTGCGCTGGCCTGATCGAAGAGCGGGGAGGTTCTGGCGATTCATGTGGCTGCGACGGCCGCAGGTAAGAGGGTATTAGGGGGCTGCGGCAGATTCTTGCTATGGCCGCAGGTAAGTGCGGGGGAGTGGGGGCTAGCCGCCACCCCCAAAACTCACGCCGCCTGGAGACGTCCGCCCCCCCCAGCCCCCAGATATGCCAGTGTAACCAACCGCACTGCTCAAAAAATGACCCCCACCCCCAGCTTGGGCGATTGTGCCGCATAGTAGCGCCCTGCTCAGTCAGGAGGACGGACAAAACGCAGGAAGGGGGACCACCCAGGGACTAGAGCAACAGGGCCCCAAACTCATCCCTAAAACTGACGAAACACTGCCTCGGTTACTGACGTAACACGAATGACAGCCTGTCCAGGAAGCAACAGAAAGAGTGGTAACTGTGCAGCGCAGGTATAAGTACCTGGCCCTATCCCACCAGACATGACGCGGGGGAGCGTCGGAAGTGAGGGACTTTCCGGGGGGCCCATGGACAGGCATGATGGTGAGTGTGCCAGAATGCGATGCTAAGGGGCCATCCTCTTATGAGGGGCACTGCGTGCACCGCTGGCAGACGTAAATCTTCTACTATGATAGTGCTAAATGCTAAACTGTGACCCCTATTTTCCCCCCATCTGTCAGTAGTTCTGGATTCTGCAAGAGTGAATGGTTTGTAGCTCAAGAGGACCAGGGTATCAGGATGAGTGGTCTAGAATAAGCAATAGGCGGAACCATGGACATTGTGCTAAGGGAGCAATTGGTGTTTACTTGCTCAACAAAGTCTTTCTGAATTTGGCCATTTTGATTCGTTCAGAGTCCTTATAAATAGTTCCACTTTTACTGTTTTACGACTATTGTTGCTCCACATATCTTTCAGCAGTCTGTGAGTGACTATTATCTTTTCTAGGCTGGGAATTGTGACTTTGGTGGTGATAGGTTACACAAATTCTTGCTTTAGTCTTCACCATCCCATTGTGGCCCTCAAGGACCAACTACAGGGCCATCTCAATGAGGGGTGATCGCAGCTGTAGATGGGTGCCCCTGTAACTGATCTAAGGGGACAGTTTGTGGGGTGCTTGCTGCAAAGTCAGGAGAGATGCTTGGTTTCTTGTGTTTTTACTGTCTTTGCTGCCTGACTCTCTGTCAGTGTGCCCCCTGTGCTGTGTAAGGGAGCTTCCATGGCTTTTTTTGTTAGGCCCTTATGTTCAAAGACTTCACTATGGACTTCTTCCAGTGGCACTGGTATTAGGCGGGAGACCTAAACAACAATGCAGAACTGTTTGGGGTGGGGCTGGCCCAATTCTTGCACTACGCCAGGTTAGCGCACACCGAAAGTACCATCTGGCTCACATTTCCCGATAAACCTTAGGAGCATGCATTGGTGCAACCATTTTCTGGCATTGGTGAGTTGCAGGAGACTGATTGTCTACCTGTATAGGGCCATCATGACTAAACAGGAGCGGCACTACTGACCGGGCCAGAAAGGTCTCGGACACGGACTGCCCGGATGACTTAACAACTGCAGAATGGAAAAAAGCCTGTGAACACGTGAAACAGGTGCCCAAGTGCTCGCTTCAAACTTATACAGTTCCACTATCTACACAGAACATATACAACCCCCTCAGAAGCTCACCAGGATGTGTCCTGTGTTGCCTAAGGCGCTGAAGATGTGGACAGCCCACAAGAGACTTTGTATGCAGGAAATAGGGGCACCCACAGATAGTGGATTTATGGGGTATTGGGACACACGTCCTGACTCATGCAACAGAGTTGGAGCTGGAGAGCTCTATAAAATTGTGCCTTCTAGGTCGCAAATTCAGTTCGCAGCAAGGGCAACTCAATTTTCTGCCCTTCTGGGTTTGGCAAACTGAGTTCCCAATTAAAGAGAATAAAATGCCAGTAGTGTGGTATGAAGAGCTATATTTAAGCAAGCTATTCATGTACATACTTTTCAAACACAAGCTCTCAAACACTTGAGGCCAGATGTATCAAAAGGTTTTACCCATTCTGTGTCTATGGGAAAATTTGTTCATACATATGGCCCTTTGTGATGTATTATTCTTCACACACCGACAGAGAAGTTTGGCAAACTTTAGACCCCATAATGGTAGGTCATTGGAGAGATAAAAACTGTCAGTTGGCAAAAAATGTAGCTACACCAAAAGCTCGATCCAAGAATCCAGTGTGTTCTTGCGAATTCCAGAGACCATAGTTAAGAAGGGCAGGGTTAATTTCAAGAAAATGAAGCACAACAGAGACAGAGAGTGACAGGAAATGGGTCCCAGTGAAAAAGAGGCTAACATTTATTCTGGGTACCTCCCTTTTTCTAACTTGCACAAACTATATGCAGCACCCTCATCCTTTATGCTCCCAACTCATGTTGAGAGCAAGCATTCAAACGAACTTATCCGACAGAGGATAACTGTGACCACCTTCACCTAAAACAGAGTACTGGAGTTTGTGGGAAAATAGTTCATTTCCCCCAATAGTTTTTCATGACATTATCATCATTGCAGCAGTCTACAGCAAGAGTTATTGATATTGCCATAACCTATGTGATATTCTCCTCAGGGGCGGCTCCTCCGTTTGAAAAGCCCCAGGCCAGAGCTGCAAAATAATATAGTAATACAATGTATTTATTCAGCAACCAACCCGTCCAGAACTGAGAGTCAGGACGGGGCGGGCCATTGCTGCTGAGTGGCACCAGGGGGCTTTGCACTTTCAAGTTTCAGATGTGCATTTCTCTTTGGTAGTTCATCTTAAGACAGCTGAGTTAGAGAAAGCAAAGGCCTCCAGTCCTCTCGTGAGCACTGATAAAGGCAGCTCCTGCCAATCCTAGTGCTGCTCTCATGCTGCATGACAGCAGCACCAGGATTGACTTGGGAATCGGGAGACAGGATCCTGCCTACCTCGAGGAAAGAAGGATCGGGAGGACATTGCACTCATAGAAAAGGTAAGTGCCTTTAATTATTATGTGCCACCCACCCCGCCGCCGTGCCACCCACCCCGCCGCCTCGCCACCCACCCCGCCGCCACACCACCCTCGGGACATGCCAGCCGCCACTCCCTCCTATCTGATCTTTTAAAATCTATGAAATCTGCTGTCTGAGCCTGTAAGATCTGTCAAACCTGAGGGATGGCCTTGTTATCTACTGCCTGAGATTGTGAGATGCGTGTAACCAGGCGTTTTAACATCAAACCAAATCTAAGTGGATTCCCATATGTATTATATAATTGAGAATCGAGGCAGGCAGGACAAAACCAAAGTAAACAAAAGTTGAATCTGAAGGTAGATGGGAACTACATTTTGTAAAATAATAAGAGGCAATTCCAACTAACAAATCCACATTATTGGAACTGCCACTATATCAGAATCAAATAAGTTTCTTTTGGTACAAATCAATAACCATGTGTAGGAAATCCGCCTTTTCCTGCAAAGTAATTAGGGATTTTTCAGCTTTTTCTGGATCCTATTCCTGCTTGTATTACAACTCTGTTCACTGTGACACACTCATTCAGTGCCACAGTGTATGTGTTGTGCTATGAAATGGTACTATTAATACTGATTTAATCCAATTGGCTTATTTAACTTAATTTAAGGCAAAGGTAGGTAGGTGGCGCAGACAATGAACCAATGTCATGTAAGTCAAGTGTCATATGTAGACTGCAGTGTAAACTTACATCCCCCACAAACATGACAAAACCCATAAAGCCCCAATGAGCACCATTGTCTTTAGTCTGGGCTGCAGATCAAAAGCATCACAGTGACACGAGGCAGGGACAAATGCCTTTGTCATGTGGGAAATCTATTTTAATATGTGAAATAAATTACCCCTAAACCTTCTAAGCTCATAGAGCTGGGTGCTTTATATATTCAAAAAAAAAGTGGCACGCTTCATACTGGGACTAACATTTCATCATAGTAACTTAATACCCAAAAGCTGTTTGTGTTCACAGTGCAGGTATGTCTGGATTTGCCACACATCGTCCTAGGTGGAAATAAAATCCTTCTTTTATAGCTTCACTTAGGAAAATACTAGCAAAACGATTTACAAAATGTTTCCAATTAGCTTCAAAAGTGTAATTCAGAGGTGTTTTTTGAGAACACCAGTTGAAAAAGTACAAAAGTAAAAAAGGTTTAAGAACTGTACTTTTTGCTGCCTGTCTGCTGTCTGTTTAACGAGCGAATTGTCACCCAGTTCCACTCCAGAGGCTTAATACACACTTCTGGCTGGGAAATAATGACTTTCTACCAGAAGAATATGATGGCCTCTGGGTTCAGGAAGGCAGAGGTGTTGCCAGCAACTGAACAACTAACCATTTAGGATAATAGTCATCTGGGAGCGTATGGGGCAGGGCTACAGTAAGCAGTTGGACAGTATTTACACTTCTTTTGACTTACTGATGCCAGACGGAGCTGGCAGGATCTAGTCATTCCTATGGCCATCCAAGACCTTCTGTCTGTAAACTCAGCGGGAGAGAAACTAGCTTTTAACCCTGGCAAAGGAGAGGACACATTATCTAAATAAAGGAATGCTATGGGTGAGCACAAAGCCTCTACACATGGAACAAGTGGTTAGTAATTTTGGATGTAGAGCCTCTAGGAATTTTTGCAGTAAACCAAAGAGGAAATTCAGAAAAATTAATAAGGCTGGCACCATACTGACACCTTCTTAAAATATTCTTGGACCTGGGAAGACAACATCTCAAGATAGAAGCCCTGACTGAAAAAAGGACTCAAGGGACTCCTGTTGGGACCCGGGGAGTGGAACTGCACCCCAAGATTCTAGTAGTTAACCTCCTGTATGCCTCCTTCAGGGACACAGATGACAGAAGCACTTCTGATGCTAAGAGTGCACAGTTGACCTCAAAGACCTGGACCCTGCTGGAGTCCTAGCTGGAGATAGCCTCAAAGAACTTTACCAGCAGCTGGAGAAAAGTAGAAGTTAATATTTTTCACCACCTCTGGGGGACTGGAACAAGGTACTAAGGCTTGCTCAGGGAGGTTTCTCTCTCAGCAGAAAATAAAACAGGTTTGTCCTGCTCAGAGCTTTTTGCTGCACTGAAATCTGGTTCAGCAGGACCTCACAGTAATGGTACCCGACATAGTGAACAGCTTCCGGCCTTGCCCGGCTGATGGATTTTTAGGCCAAAAAAGCGAATATGTCTGAAGGTAAAGCCTTCTAATAGGCCATGGGGCAAATTTATCCCAGCAGCAGAATAACTTTGTCAGCTACAAAATCCAACATTTAGGATTTTATTGCACTTTTTTTTTTTACTTTACATTTTTTGCCACTGGATTAATTTAACATGAATTTCTCCATGGAATTGCCTGATGCTTGTGACATAGATATAGGGGTTGTACAGATATTTTCTAAGAACTGTGCTGCAGCCAAATCACATTATGTTTAATACGTTAGTAAAAGTACCCCCAAAATGAATAATCTACTTTCTAACATCCTAAAATCAGTCAGCATAATCACAGACATCAAATACATATTTTGCATACATTAAAAATTCTCATTTGGGGGGAGGAGCCAAGATGGCGACCGGGACGGCAGCGTAGGCTCCCGGCTCCGTGAACCTCCACATCCCGCACAGATATCCTGCATGTGATCCTCAGCCTGCGCTACATGCCCGTGTTGGTGATCGAGAGCGGCAACCGATCGTGTGATCCTGAAGCTTCCAGCGGCGGTACCGCCCGAGAAATGCTTATTTGAAGTTGGCGGCCTGTGCAGCCCTGGGGCCGGGACCTCGGGTGGACAACATGGCCGGGTGGCAGTTCAACAACAGCGGCCATTGGTGACCGGGTGGAGTCGGACTGCCGAAGCGGCGCGAATATTGGCCTGAATCTCGCAGTGGTCGCTCCTATCACCGAGAGTAGCGTGACGGGTGCATACCCGGGGTGACGATTCCAGGGGTTTATCGGCGATCGCCTGGGCCCTCGCCAGTGAACTGATCGGACGCGGCCTGTGGCTCGTCCCGATTTGCGCGGGCTGTTCCCGGTTTTCGCGGACACTGGCCCAGGGGGAGAACGACTGTTGCCTGTGGCCGCACACTGTATACACATTTTGCCTGCCTCCGGACCTTTGTTTGCAGGGATATGGAACTTGCTGCGCCCGTGCCTGAGACCCGGTCCCCATCTGGGATGGCCCTGCCCTGCGGCCATCTTGATGGGATGGACTCTGTCATCCTGTACACTGGGTCACAGCAAGATTGGGAGTGTGTGGCGCAAAGGAGCGTGGCGGAGCGAGCGCGGGGGACCGTGCTGGGGTACGGTGACCTTCTAGATGCTCTCGGAGCCCTTCATTCCACCCTGGTCCACGGCGCCCTGGTATTGGGGAGGAAGCTGGATGGTATTGCGTCAGCGTCGGAAAAGTTGCGGTCTGCCTGTCCCCAGGTACATAAGGCTCTGTCTCACCTTCCACAGGAGGAAAGTACCGTGACCGCCTCTGTGGATAAGGGACGGATGGAAACTTTGGACACTGTGGCAGCGTGTGGTCGGCTGGCTGTGGGGTCGGTCTGTTTCGGAGGTTTTGGACTTGAGCAGACGGTGGTGACTTCGTCCCATGCGCGGCCTCCGGCGACCCAGGCAATCTTCATGCAACGATCGCCTGCTCTGGCCGATTTCTCCTTCCTGGACCTTGTGTGCGGCGCGGGCCCTGGGGCAGTACTGGGAAAGGTGATCTTCCATGACGATGACTGTGCTGATGTTTCGAAACGTCCTCCCCACATGTGTGTGTCCCTTCCTAGTCTTCTCTGGACGCTCCTCTTCCTTGTAACTTTGGACATGATGGTGGGTCGATGGGTATGCACTGGTGGATTCGCAAAGAGTGGCCAAGGATAAGGTTGATCCTTCCGAGGTGGTCAATTAATAGGCGGGCGGGCTGGGGGGTTGTGTGCTTTCACGACGTAACTAATAGTGTAGCCAGTGCATAATGCTCCCCATTTCTCTTAGATGTGGCCGAATTTTTGCTGTTTACTGTTTGCGCTGGGGAGGAATATATTGTGCGGGAGGGAGAAGCCGGGGGCATGGTTGAAGGCCCTCCTCCAGTTTATTATTTCTCTCTCCCCCTTTTCTGTTAGGGGGGTTTCCTCTCTTTCCCCTTTTTCTCTGTTTCTTCTATATTTCGGGTCTGGTTCTGGGGCGACAGGCACGCTGCGGGGGGGGGCCGTAGTCATCTGCAGAGGTGCAGGGTGGGGGGGTGGGGGAGGGGCTTCTTTAGTCCTTTACTTTGTTTCTATGGCCTCCTTTTTCTTTTCTTACTCTTCTTTGTCTTTTTCTGGGGTCAGTGCGGTAGGTGTCCTTCGTGGCCAATCATTGTTTTTTCATTTGTGCCTCATTTCAGTGGGGTTTTCTGGGTCCTAGGGCAGGAGACTGCAGGCGCACACGGCTCGTGATATTCCTCCACATCCTGAACCTTCTGTTTCTGCGCCAGTGACTTGATAGCTTGCCATTTATTGTTGACGTTCATTATTCTGCCTGCCTTTTTCGCTGCTGAGAACTTGATTGGCACCTGATCCTTCTATCCCTTATTGTAAAATGAAAACCTTTTATATCCTGGTTCCCCTCTTGGGCTATTCGGTGGACAAGAGAATACTAGCATGGAAAATCTGCTTCCCGAGGTGCTACATGTGATTAAAATCTGTTTGCTGTTGTTTTCATTGCTTAGCGGCCGGCCCCGAGGGTTGTAGGCCCATACTTGTCTTTATTTGCAATGTCAATAAAGGTTTTCCCCAAAAAAAAAAAAAAAAAAAAATTCTCATTTGACAAATTTTTCCTGAGCATCCTCTACCTATACTACATTAATAACAGGTCCATTACTACTGTTTCTGTGCCTTAATGCTGACACCAAAACTCTCCCAACAGCCTCACAGACAACTGAAGTTGATAAAAACGAGAGAATCAAAAAAGAAAGGCTACAACTCCTAAACCTATGCAGTTCTTACGCTGGGATAATTTAAGGGGCATATCAGCAACAACCAGCGATAATTATCGCTAAGCGCACCTAGTGCTAGGACAATTATCGCCGGCTAGCGTGGATTTTTATCGCTGAGATAGCGTGCTATTAGCAACGCTTATCTCAAAAGTGATAAAAATCCTAGCAATAACTACCAAACGTGACATTATTGCTGGAAACCCAGCGATATTCCCACGAAGTTTGGCGATAGCTTGCTGATAGGGCCTCACATACTTAGCCATGATATCCACCTTACATAGGATAGCATGGCTACGTCAGTTTCAAAGCAGGTGTAAAGAAAGTAGCGATAACAGAGGTTATCGCTACTTTTCTTGTTGCTATGCTGCTTTGCGTGAGGCTTGATAATAGGAGAAATGTCGCTTAGCAACATTTCTCCTGTTATCCTGGGCAGGAACGCCCACTTTGCATCTCATTAGAGATGCAAAGATGGGAGTTAAGGAAAATGGAGATAAGGCAAGGTTTCACGTGATAGCGTGACCTTGCAGATAAGGCGATACAATTATCGCCGCTTTTCGTCCGAAAAGGACGCAAAAGAGGCGACAATTTTCTATCGCTGCCTTGTAGATATGCCCCATATTTCCATCTCACTGGGATAAAAACAAAATACTAAAGAAAAGAAAGTTTTACAACACGTACACAAAACAATGGAATGGTGTGGTTTCCAACTCGTAGGGCAAGGAAATGTAATGGATAAGGCGGAACCTAAACCTAATCAACATTTGACCTTTCCTATTGATTTCTTAATCATTTCAATAAGGCTCCATATTAGAAACCCATATCTAGAAAAAGTGTGATTTTATTGTATGCTTATCCGAATGAATTGTTCCTCTATTCAACTGGTAATGCTGAATTAAAGCATTTAATACTGTACTTTATTAATTTACATGGCTTTGTTTCAACATTTCTGGGCCTTAAGTTAATCATTTGCGATTTATTCAAATTTGTTTTCAAATCCAAACTGTTTAAGAACTGACAAAACTCCCCCCCTGCCGTTGGAGTTCTATTAAGCTCCTCCCCGGAATGACTCTGTTGTCTGAGTATAACAATATGGAAGCAGTATTGTTCCCAATCTTCGGGGTGTCCGGGCCTCCATCATCAACACCGCTTCCAAGTTTTGATATAAATAAGGGGGCAGATTTACAAGCCCCTTGCGCTGCCAGTACGTAACTTTTTGTGATGCACTGGAAGCGTATTTCTCTGCCCCAAATTTACAAGGACAGAAAAAGCCACCCTGCGTGGCTTTTTCTGTCCTTGTAAATACGCCCCCTTTACACTCAACACTTTGCGTGAAAGGGGTGTTCCATGCGTGTTGCTGTGGGTGTTCCCACGCAACACCCATGGAACCAGACACATTTCCAGATTTATGAGAAATCGTAAACCCGGAAATGGGTCAGTATGCGTAGCCAGGCGCAATAAGGGAAAATGTTTTCATTTCCCCTCGTTTTTTCCTCTTTCAATGCGTGCGGCATTCTACAGCACACAGTGAAAGAGGAAAATGCCTGTTGTGATTGTTTTTGTGCAGGAAGGTGCCCCTTCCTGCACAAAAACAATTTCACCATGGCGCAGGCATCCTTGCACCATGGTGCAAGGGTGCCTGCGCCGGCGCATGGCTGCAGTTTGTGCGCCAGCACAGGGGAGAGCACAGGAATGCGACATATCCTTGTAAATATGTTGCATTCCTGTGCTCTGAAAGTGCTGCAGTGGTGCAAGGGTGCCTGCGTTGGCGCCAGGCAGCAGTTTGTGCGCCAGCGCAGGCAGAGAGCAGAATTGCACCATATAATGTTAAATACGGTGCATTTCTGCCCTCTCTCTTTTACTCAGTGCAGAACAGCAAGGTGGCTTGCTGTGCAGCGTTGCATGGATATTTGATAAATATGGCCCGTAATTTGTAAAGATGAATACTGTGGGTGGACCCAAAGCAGTTGTAATAAAAATGTATCAAAAACATTTTAAACCCCTCTGCTAAAGAAAAATTCGAAGACCTGTTTGCTGCTGCAATCAGTATTTAGCAGTTACGGAAAGCCAAAATGGCATTTCACTCTTCTGATGGCCTGAAGAAGACTGTGTGGCCAAACAGCCGAAACAATAAAACCCATTTAAAAATAATTTTCACCCACCCATGTTTCTTGTAAAAAGATAATATCATATTGTTTAATATTATCCATTCTTTGCTTAACTTCTGCTGTAATCCTGCACTCTTCCATTCAACTAGCCATAGGTGACCCTCTGTGTCGCTGGCATTAGTCAGCTTTGTCACCGGCTGGGTTAACAGGTTCAGACCTAGCAGGCGTACATGTTGGTGCAAATACTTATCTGGAGTTATGCTATGTTGTGTTATAAAAATGTATTGAGCGTGAAATGTTACCTGGAGGTGTCAAGGCGCTAGATCAGTGAGAAAAAGATGGAAGCCCTAGTGATGCAGCTTGTCAGAGGTATTATCATGCAACATAGAAAATGTACCTATCTATTGGTAGGTGAAAGGACCTTGTGAAGTCTAGCTTCTATCCTACCGGCCTGGTTTTTGCATTTTCTGGGCCATACACATGGTGAGACACAGGAGATCATTTGAGGTAGGTCTATAGTAAAAAACAGAAGGATGATGGCTGAATATGTGTTTGGACAGCCTCTATGAACCACTTTAAGAAAAAGTGGGGTTTCGAATATTACCATACGTTACCTTACGTCCTGCTGGTGGCACCACTATTTTTACTTAGTGCCAGTTCTATTTTCGAATTAAAATATTCTTAGATCTGGAGCCTATTTTAAATCACTCACTCACGTTATTCTACACATAGCACCAGTTGCCCACATACATCCTTCACATACGGCGATCTCAGATCAAAAGAACTCCACCAGAGCAGCCACCAGGCCCGTTGGACATTGCAGCGCCGGTCCAACGAGGAGCGCCCTATGATGAAGCATGACACCCTAACAGGTGTGTGAGGGCATTATGATCTGAAATTTAGATCTCCCAGCGACAAAACACGCCTGGCATATAGTGACCCTTTTTACATACATGTCATTACAGAGGAACTGCTTACCCACAGTGTCTGGCATATATATTGTGGAGCATGGGAACAGGACCTCTTTAAATATCAGCTCTTCAGTCACCCTTATTGATTATATATACATGCACGACATCTGTGCCGAGGGACAACTACACACCTCAGAACTCATACGCATGGCCTGAAATCATCTAACCCCACTCCACATACCTGCTTCTTATCCTTACCACATCTTTGTGAACATGGATAATCAGGGATTAAGCTTCTCTGACGACATGGTGTCAGAGATTCTTCGTGGACCCTCCATATTACAATCAGATGGAGTCAATCCATCTTGTAGCACAACTGAAGATTGGAACTCTATAACCAACCAGAAGAAACTCCAGACCAAGATAGCACTTCATGGTGCTATGATGACTGAATACTTACGGACCAACATAGCCCCTAATGGACTCCTGGTTACCAATGCCCCAAGATTATTCTTGAAAGACATCGGCTTTAGAAGAGAATGGTCCCTGGTGGCATGGAAATGCACCAGTGACTGGCTCATCCTCATCATTAACACTGCCAAACGCCTTGCTGACAAACTACTCATTGAGATCACGAATGCAGAGAATAACCTAAAAACAACAGTTAACATCACTGCCTACAAAAGTAGATTAGCGGAAGTAAATACTGAGAGGGACGACCACAAAAACCACCTGATGCGACAGAAGATCTCCAAACTACAAAAAGACATCAAGAAATTCGACAAAGAGAGGGGGGGCGTGGCTAGCCGAGCAGCGAGATGGCCGCTCTTTGAGTGAGCTCCGCCGGCTACTCCGATTGATCCTTGCATAATCCTGTTCCTGGCGACTGCGGAACCCCACACCTCCCGGGTTCTGCTACCTACACCCTGGTGATCCTCCGACCCGAGTTGGGAGCGCGGGGACGGTTCCCCTTCGAAGCGGAGACGGACGACTTTTTTGCCGGCTGGCGGGCTGGTCCTGACCCGAGCCGGAAGTGCCTCTCGCTGGAAGCCGCGAGACACGGTGGGCCGCGGCTGTAGAGGCCCCAGCTGATTGAGCGGTACTTGCTGTGGGCACCTCGCTGTTAAACCCCCACTGCTGCCGACGGAGAGTTACCCTGGCGGAAGGCTGCGGGGAGATAGAGGAGACCGGCGCGGCTTGGCAGAACAGCCGCGCCGTGGTGCGGTGATCCTGCAGCCGCCGAAGGCGGCGCTGGCCGGTGTCGAGCCCGGTGGAGATCGGAGAAGTTGGCCTGCGCCAGCTACATCAAGGCGACGACCGGAGAGGAGGTGAGAGGGTGCCATGGAGGGACGAGGAGCCCTGTCGATCCTGCCGCTTCGCAGCAGCGCCGGGACCTCCCGCTGATCTTCAGCTCGGCGGGACACACAATTGCACGCACGGAGAAGCACCTTGCAGCCCTGAATCCCCTGTGCCCCGGTGCTGCGCTTTTCTAGTGGTGTGAGCGGACCCCTCATTGCACTGCGGGAGCCCGCCACTTTGAATCCGGAGAAGGCCCTAGTTAAACGCTGAAGCTTGCTGAGCTCACTGGGCACCTACAGAGGTCACTAACGCGGCTGGCCCTACTTGCCGCGTGTTAATAGTCACGCCTGGCGCGCACTGGCACCGCTTGGACAGTCACGTTCATACGGGGCACTTGCTAGCGGTGGCACAGAGGGGTGCTGCCCCATTGCTTGGCCGGTGGATATCTCTTGACTGCTGAGATGGGGAAAAATGACGCCAAACAACCTAAGCTGACTTTTGACAGTAGAAAGCCTCCGAAGAACGCGACAATGGAGCCGGATGTTGGCGCATCGGCATCGCAGGGTGCTGCCCCGGACATAGACTTTGGGGCCCTCATCATGGAGGTGAGGACCAGCCTGAAGAGCATAGATGCAAAACTTGATACCATGACGGCGCAACTCGAAACCGTGAAGGCTAAGGTGGACACCCACGAGAAGAGACTGGACTGTCTCGACAATAGGCAAACTGAATGTTGCGAATTCCAGCAACAGGCTAAGCGGCACATCACGACGCTGGAGCGTGAACTCGACAATTTGCGCGCCAAGTCGGACGATTTGGAAGCGCGCTCCAGAAGATCCAACATCCGCATTACGGGCATTCCAGAGACTACAAACACGGGAAAGATGGAATCGTTTGTGTCGAGCCTCCTGCATGAACTGTTCGACCCGGACTTGTCCCCGGTGTTCACGGTGGAGAGGGCACACAGGTCCCTGGGGAAGAAACCCCCGGTGGGAGCCCCACCGCGTCCGATCCTGGCTAAACTACTTAACTACCAAGATAGGGACGTCATTCTACGTTTGGCGAGAGAGAAGGGTAAGATCACGCATCAGGGTAATCACATCTCCTTCTACCCAGATTTCACCCCTCTGGTGCAAGCGGCCCGGAAGGAATTCTTACCAGCGAAGAAAGTTCTACTACAAGCCGGCGTGCCCTACTCTCTCCTATACCCGGCAAAGCTGAAGGTCCACCACGAAAACACCTCTCACTTCTTCACTGACGCCAAATCAGCCCTCAAATTCGCTAAACACATTTGTGCTGGGGCCAGGAGAAAATCGCCAAGACTCGAGGAAGCTTCGGAGCACCTGAGTGACAACGACTGAGGTCTCTGACATGCTCACCCTGCAAGGCTGCAAATTTACTCTTTGTGTCACAGTTGAAAGCCGGATTGAACTCTCGCACAGGTTTGCTCCTCCCGAACTGACTAATTCGGGGTAAGTTACTGAGACGCCATTGTGCACCGGCTTGTGCTGCCGTCTCCGCGCTCCCACTGGGACACTGGTTGGCTGCGGACCTTGAGGACTACGGGGTGGGGGCACTGCCAGAACCCAGGACCACTAAAGTTTGATAGTAGCCACCCCGCGTATACGGGGGTGTTAGCCGAGCGCACCACGCCTCATGGGGTGCCTCCCTTTGTTGTTGATGTTGGGGTATTTCTACGCATTGCGTACATGTTACTGGGATATGTCACGACCTGATTGGGGGGTTGCTGAGGGAAGGGGGTGGAGGGGGGGTTTTAATATGTTGCGAGTTTTGGTTCGTATTGGGTGCAATGTACTACTACACATGCCTATATTTCTGTGCGCTGGGTCTGCGGCTATGGTGTCTAGGTGCCAGGATGGCTTCCGGGGGCGGGGTTATGAGATGGGGGTTCGGGGCTGTCAAATGCTTTAATGGGAGGTATCAAAATCTGGACTTGGAACATTAGAGGCCTTGGGGACTTCAAAAAAGCCCGCTTGCTGCATGGCGTGTTGTCAAGACACAATGTAGATATTTGCTTCCTACAAGAAACACATCTGAATGTCACCCCCTCAGCTAGATTGAAGAATTCAAGATGGGCGCACGTTTATTCTTCCATTTACTCAAATTATGCGAGGGGCGTAGCTATACTCATTCGCAGAGGGTTGGATTGGCGGGAGTACTCCCATGTGAGGGATGCGGAGGGAAGATATGTCCTGCTCCATGGGGCTTTACAGGGGCGACCCATTGTCCTAGCTGCAATCTATGGCCCGAATGTGGATGATCCTGACTTTTTTAGAAATGTTTGGGCGAAAATTGTGTTGCTGGATTGCCAGGCGGTTGTGTTGGGGGGGGATTTCAACGTTGTGTTAAATGATGACACGGATCGCAGAGGTGTGAGCAGACCGCAGCACACTAGAGCGCGCCAAGCGATCTCTGATATCATGAGTGAGGGTCTACTTTCAGATGTGTGGCGAGTTAGAAATCCGGGTGCAAAAGTAGGGACCTGCTACACCTCTCATAAGGCTGCTTGGTCGCGACTAGATTTCTGGTTGGTGTCTCCTGAGGTTGCGACATGGGTGTCAAATGTTGATATTATGGCTAGATCACTATCAGACCATGCTCCGTGTATGTTGGTATTGCATCCCCCCGACGCTGCACATAGGGCGTTCCAATGGCGCCTTCCCCCACACGCGCTCACAGACCCTGTGTTTGTAGAGGAGATAAGAGAGGATATCACTAATTACTTTGCTGAGAATGCTGGGTCTGCCACTTCTGAAGCCATTGTGTGGGATGCATTTAAAGCTGTTATAAGGGGTCAATGTATTGCACGAAAAGCAGGGGTCCTACGCACCATAAGAGACGCGTTAGCTAAACTTGAGGGGGAACTGAAGGACCTAGATGTTGCTTTTAGCTCCGGCCCATCGTTGGCGACTGCTGGCGCTCTGAAAGCTAAACTGTTGGCATTTAATGAGGAGGCGGAGCGAGAGGTGCGGTTTCTAGGGAGGCAGGCAGAGGCGAGCAGGTATGGGGAGGGAGATAGGCCAAGCAGGACTCTTGCCAGACTGATTGCTCCTCGCACACAGTCGAACTACATACACACTATCTATGATAACACCGGACGTCTAGTAGTAGGCCAAGAGGCGGTGTTAGGCGCCTTCGCAGACTTCTATGCTGCCCTGTACACCTCAAGACAGCCCACGACACCGGCGTCACTGCGGGACTTCCTTGACTCCATAGCACTCGTGTGGTTCAACAACAACCACAGACAATACATGGACCTCACCGTTACAGTGCAAGATATCGCCCAGGTGATTAAAAGCATGCCGGCCAATAAAGCTCCTGGCCCAGATGGCCTGACCACCTCCTTTTATAAAACCTACGTGGCTGAACTAGCGCCGAGACTACACTCTGTGTTTGTCGAGGCTCTCGAGTCAAATTCCCTCCCAGACTCCATGCGTGAGGCTCTCATTGTCACGCTCCTCAAGCCAGACAAAGATGACCAGCAGCTGGACTCTTACAGGCCCCTGTCCCTTATAAACGTAGATGCCAAGATATACGCAAAAGTAATTGCCGATAGATTACAACCGATGTTGCCGATGATAGCGCTCCCAGATCAATCGGGATTCATCCCTGGCCGAGCAACATCACATAATCTCAGAACGATCTTTTCGGTCCTTCACTATTTACACCCGTCAGTACAGGCAGCGGTGGTGTTTTTGGACGCCACCAAAGCCTTCGACTCCTTAGAATGGCCCTACCTCTTCAGTGTACTGAGGCGGATGGGATTCAGCCAAAACTTCCTGACCCTTATCAAGCTCATTTACACGAAACCCAGAGCCCGAGTGAGCGTTAATGGTCTCGTCTCCAAGCCATTCGATGTCTCGAGGGGTACTAGGCAGGGCTGCCCTCTGTCCCCGCTCCTCTTTGCGATTGCGATGGAGCCACTTGCGGCTCGAGTTCGGCAGCACCACACTGCCAGGGGCATCGGATTTAGTGCTAGAAGCTTACTGATCTCGCTGTACGCGGACGATGTCACCTTGTACGTCCTGAACCCTAAAGACAACCTGAGCCTACTACTTCGAGAATTTGTGAGATTTGAGGGTTTGGCAGGGATATCCATTAATTGGTCGAAGTCAGTGGCCTTCCCCCTGACGGAGAGCACTGTTAGACCTGCCCCTGACTACCCCCTCAGGTGGGAGACGGAAGCTGTCAAGTATTTGGGCATCTGGATCAGCCGAGATGTGCAGGAGTTGTGGTCGCTGAATTTTGGTAGGGCGGTGAACTGGTTGGAAGGAAAGGTCGAAGTCTGGAATAGGCTACCGCTGTCCCTGGTCGCTAGAATTGCACTGGCCAAAATGGTGGTCCTTCCCAAATTCTTGTACTTGTTCGTCAACGTACCACTACCTATGACAACGCACTTCCACACCCGGGTCCGCTCACTACTGCTGAAACTGGTGTGGGCCGGCGGCCAAGCCAGAGTCTCCTGGGACCTACTCACGCTTCCGCTCCGACAGGGAGGCCTGGGGGCCCCGGACTTGAAGCTCTATTCACTCTGTGCACAAGCTCAGTTCCTGCATTTCTGGGCCTACCCCACCCCCTACCAGCCGCATGTGGCGGTGGAACTGGCAGTGGTCGCCCCCTTGCCATTACGAGTGGCACTATATGGAGAGGTTACGTGCCCGTCGCGTGGTGTAGACACAGTGGAAATGGTCCGCTGGTCCTGGCGTGAACTTCGGAAACGAGCTGGTCTCTCCCTGCTTTATGCGCCGGCGGTTCCTCTGAGGGGCAACCCGATGCTGCCTTGTTTGACGGCAAGAGGTGCCGTCCTCACTATCCGTGGGAATCGACTTCTCACCTTCGCTGACCTATATCCAGATGGCTCATTTTTCGAGATGCCTGCGGATGGGGATGACCAGCCCTGCACGTTTGCTGACAAATTACTATATCATTCCCTTAGGGAATCATGCAAGAAGATAGGACCGTGCTTCCCGGAAGAGCCTTGCGCACTAGCCGCCCTCCAAAACTTGCTCTCACGACCTTCCCCTAAGAAGCTGGTGTCCAGATTATATAACTGCATGCAGGAACAAGCCCCGGTGACAGTAGCCACGGCCGAGACCGCTTGGGCTGAGGACCTGGGGGACCAGCTGCCGGATGACGCATGGGAGTATTGCTGCGCGCAACTCACAGCTCTATCCCCTAGTTACCGACTGCGGCTTATCCACTTCAAATTCCTACACAGATACTACCGCACTCCGACACTACTACGCCGTATGGGTATCCGTGAGGATGCCTCTTGCTGGAAATGTGGGGGTGACGATGCCACCTTTATTCATGTGGCTTGGAGCTGCCCCAAGCTAAGGGCATACTGGTCAGGGATCTTCAATGCCATCAATAAAATCACACAAAGGAGTGACTCACCGTCTCCACTGCTGGGATTGCTGGGGTATGTTAAGCACACTGAGCCCTGCGACAGGAAACTACATGCATTACTCCTGTTATATGCCAAACGACAGATCGCTATACACTGGGGCAGGCCGGCCCTCCCCACGCTTGAGAGCTGGATCAGGGATGTGACTTACGGCCACACACAACTGACGCACTATTGGGAGACCATGCCCACCGCTTCCAGACCCACTGACATATGGGGCCCGTTTGTACAGTGGACTACAGAACGCACGGCCCCTGACTCCACAGGTACCTCACGTGCTACGAGTATTTCAGACGACATGGGCTAAAGGTACGCGCTGCGTAGGTTAATGATAGGGGTCCCGCTGTCCCGCGCTTACACTGACAGGAACTGCCCAGACGCAAGTTTTGCGTTTACTGCCTCCACTGACCCGGATGGAGTCCCCTGCCCCCCCCCCCCCCCGTCCTACTGGTCCTCCTGTGGACAATTCACTGCCCCTCCCCCCCTCCCCCCCACCCCATACGTCCTTCGCTAATTCGTACACAGCCAAGATGCCTTTCCGTGCCCGCCCTGAACATGGCTGGCCCTCTATCTGGACAACCTGTGGCGGGCCCGCGCGACCCCTTTGTGAACTGGAGTGTTGTATGGATGCTGTTTCCAAGTACTTGCACCTATGTTTGAAGTTTCTGGTTTAGCTTGTTGGGGGGTCCTGTTGGGAGGAACATGGTGCTGACAGACACATCCTTTTTATAGGCTGCTGCAGCGGGTGGTTGACTGCTGCTTACTCGGGGGCGGCTTCATTGATTTTCGCTATCTTTCAATTGTCAGCAGCACTGTAAGAAAAGTAAGACCGTTTACTCGCTAGAGATGCACTGTAAACACTGAAGATTTTATTGTATCTTAAGTTTACCTCTGAATGATCAACCCGGCCGGATGATGGCCTCTGAGATATTTTTATGTAATCTTTGTATAACCTACCTGATAGCGGACGGCCTCCGGGTTGTTGGCGTGACGCAGTGTGCATCATCTATTTCATTTGTTCATAATAAATGTCTTACCACAAAAAAAAAAAAAAAAAAAAAAAAAAGAAATTCGACAAAGAGAAGGTGTACCCGTACATCAAAGAAGCCTACCAAATACCAAGCGGTGATGAATCCTCGGATGGGGGCTCATCGGACACTAGACCCCGCCTAGATTCCAACAGCAGCAATTCTAGCAATGACAGTCGCTCCAACTACAAAAAGAACTGGGGACCCCAACCACCACCCATGTATGGATACCCAGTAACTCCCTTCTTTGGGCAACAGCCACCTTGGAACCCTATGTATCATGCCCCCCCACCAATGTACCACTACAACCAGAACCAGCAGCCTTTTTTAGGACGAGGTCGGGGCAGGGGAAGAGGCAGAAGACGAAACGGGACACCAAAACAGATTCAGTGGCAAGACCAACCAGCTCCACAACAACAGGAACGGATGGAACTACGGAGCAAGAGGAACAACAAAATCTAGTGGTTAACCTCTCAAAGAGATGCCTGCCCCCCATCGAGATGAGAGTCCTGAACCGTGGACTGGGCTTTGTCCCCACGCCACATTTGGATCATTTCCAATTACATAAGGAACTACATGACTTCTTTCCCAAACTACGCTTGAGAGCTTACTTCAAGGACAAAGACTATCAAGAACAGTCAGACACTGGTCTAAGGACACCATCAAAATTTACGCCTCAAGACCACTTGACCCCTCATGAGGTGCTCACTTTTGAACAGGCAGTCGTCAAGGAAGTAGACAATATTGACACAAAACAACACTATAAACAACCTACCTACAGCAGGGAGACTAGTTATCAAAAGTCTGTCTGAGGATACTACATTGACCATCAAACCGGCAGATAAGGGAGGCGCCATTGTCCTCATGGACACCTATGACTATGATCAGGAATGCCTCCGACAGCTGGCACAAGAGAGGCACTACAACAGCATCAATAAAGACCCTACAGGAAGACTTCTAACCAAAATCAAATCAATTATGACCTCTGCAGAAGCACAAGGCTGGATCACAAAGAATGAAGCTGACTTCCTGGTGAATCTGGAACCACGCATCCCGGCTTTTTATACTCTTCCGAAGATACACAAGGGGGTGATACCCCCCAGGACGCCCTATAGTGTCCGAGATAGGCTCACTATTGGAACCACTGAGCAAATTCTGTGACTGCTTCTTACAACCTTTGGTGAAAAAAAATCCCTCATACCTACAAGACACGAGAGACGTCCTGATCCTCATCTCTAACACCACCAGAAGTGAAGAAATAAATCTCTTGTTGACTTTGGATGTGGAGGCGCTCTACACCAACATCCCACAAGAAGAGACTCTTAGAGTGGTAGAAGAGCGCCTCCTCGCAGAAGACTGGACGTCAAAGACACCCGTAACGTTCATAATGGAATGCGCAACTCTAGCAATGTGCGAGAATTTCTTCCAATTCCATGACCAGCTATACCATCAGACCCAGGGCACATCTATGGGCAGCACATTTGCGCCAAGCCTGGCCTCTCTCTATGTAGCTGAATTTGAACGCCTACACCTTACAGATAACAACATATATATGAATAACATCATACTGTGGAGGCGCTACATAGATAACATTCTTATTTTTTGGAAGGGGGACACAGAAACATGCGACAATTTTTTCACATGGGTGAACTCCTTGGACCCCTTTCTTCACTTTACCAGGTCTATATCCCCAACTGAGATACATTTCTTCGATCTGATCATCACCCTCAGGAATGGACAACTGTCAACACATACCTATAAAAAACCCACGGACCGCAACAATCTGCTACTATATGGGAGCCACCATCCTAAAGCACTAAGGAATAACCTACCTTTTGGTCAATATCTGCTCCTCCGTAGAAATTGTGACTCAGTCACTGACTACAGAAAGGAGGCCACCTCTTTGGGCATAAGCTTAGCAGCCCGGGATTACCCTCAGAACATTATCCAACAATCGAAAAAGAGAGCACTAAATAACAACAGAAAGGCACTACTGTATCCTAATCAAAGGAGAACTGAAGAGTTGATAACCTGCGTGACTACATTCACACCAGAATCCAATACAATCCAAAAAATAATTTGCAAACATTGGAAAATCCTCTCCACAGGCTCACTCTCTCTACCACTACCAAGGTTTGCAAACAAACGGACGAGTAACCTACATGATATCTTAGTCCATACTCAACCTAAAAACACACAGAAGAGTGCACAAGGTACACTATGGAACACCACACCAGTACGTGGACACTATCCGTGCGGACAATGTGGAGTATGCGCATTGACGAGGATGACAAAAGAACTCAATCTGGATGCCGGCAAAACCTGGACTCAAAGAACTCATAAGAATTGTAATGAAAAAAACTGTGTATATCTTATTGAATGTCCTTGCAAACTACAATACGTGGGTATGACCACACGTCCAGTAAAGACTAGGATTATGGAACACCGTAGCAACATACGATGTAGCATAACGACAACTAAAATGAGCGTTCATTTCCTCTCCCACCCACACGGGCCTGACAAGATGTTCTGGACAGTAATTGAAAGCAATGCTAACTGGTCCACTAAGAAACTCTTTGAGACGGAACAGAGATGGATTTTCCGCTTGTCCACACAGAAGAAGGGCCTCAATGATGCCATTCCGTGGTCCGAAATTCAGACTGGACAATGACCCTTGAGGAGTGAATTCTATGCCTCCTCTACTACAAGATACTATGTACTAACCTCGTCTGTGAAACCCTTACTAACTAGCCTGTTCACAGATCAGGGCCTTTCAGATATCCCTGTTAGGCACCTTTATTTCCATCTTTATTGCTATGTGATTCTCCACATAAGCACTCCCCGTTATGATCTCAACCTTATTGCATAACCCCTATGCTTCGTTATTCGACCATCCAGTCGAACATTCCTTCTCCAACTAGTAGTACTCGCTCTGACCACCTCACAATATCTGCTATGTTACACCATTATAATAGGCCTATTACTGGATCTAGCTGCCACTTTAAAGTGACGCTTTGCCTCTCAGTTGTGTATTTAACATTTTTTAGTAGCAATCTTAAATTCCCTCGAATCTCCTTCACTATGATCGGTGGTTTTTTACCTATCCTTTATAGCGTTGTCCATTTGACACTCACTAGGGATCTAAGATCCACACATAGTCAGGCAAATTCCCTGGGGACAAGATGGCGCCGCTCTATGCTGGCGGCTAGGCCGACGCAACCGCCGTCACGGCCAACATGCCGGAAGTCCTTATCCTTCAAATAATGGCAGCGCCGGCTCCCACGGTAAGATTCGGAAGCGGGTGGGACCTCTGTTGAGTAGGCAATGCCCTTCTCTCGATCGGTAAGTACACGATTCTGTGTGTTGTACTCCTGGCATGACACGCGTTATTTACACAGCATGTTAGCGGGACGTCATTTGAAGCCCGCTATTTCGCCTCGATTTCACCCCTCTCACTTCGCCGGAGATACTCTTGGAGTCTGCCTAGCCCATTGTAATACATCACCGTCTATTTCAGGACGTTCCGGTAGGGGTTCCCAACACCTATTACTCTACCTTTAGACTAAGCTTGCACCACTACCGGGCGATCTATTACCACTGTAATTTCTCTCCGTAATAGGGATACATCAATGACCCGTCAGACATCTGTTTCTGTCCTCTTGCACCCTTCCGTACGACACGGGGCTACACCGCGCATTACTGTATTGACGCGTTTTGCAATTGTCTCCCTTTCTTTCCCCCTTTTTGTGCCCCTCCCTCTTTTCTTTGCAGTTGTTACTTCGTTAATTCCTGGGCCAACTCCCCCCTCCTTCCATGTAGTAGCACTTTCCGCCCAATAAGGTAAGACCTGGCATGCCTCTACCACGTGTGTATGTCTCCATGCTTCTCATGACGCTGGGTTATTGTTTTTAATCCCTTGCTATATTTTGTGGTTGGGTTAGCCATTTCACCAGCCAATGCCTATGATTACTTTTAATGAACACTTTTTCTTGACAATGATTCCCTCACCTGACTAATCCTTACCTGTGATGGGGATAGGGCTAGTTTTTACTGCCTAGACCATTTAGTTCTAAACTTTGGAAAGTTTCCTCGAGACAATTTACGCCAAGTGTGTATTTTCAGCTTGAACTATATCCTCTCATGTCGCTCCCTTTTTTCTCCTTTTCTTTCTGTCTCCAACTCTATTTAGGTGGAGAGACAAGGTGTAGTCCCTATTGGGGATTCCCTTTTGATCTAACCATACCCTCCGACCTTGGAGGTTCCCTTTGCTTGGTGCTCTCCATTGGAGTTCATCAATACCTTTCCTAGGTCCTGAAGAAGTGTTGCTCGAGTTCGGAGCCTCTATGACACAAAACATGTCGACCTTATAAACTCACTAGCCATCTAGGTACCTTACGTCTTGCTGGTGGCACCACTATTTTTACTTAGTCCCGGTTCTATTTTCGAATTAAAATATTCTTAGATCTGGAGCCTATTTTAAATCACTCACTCACGGTATTATACACATAGCACCAGTTTCCCACATCCATCCTTCACATATGGCGATCTCAGATCAAAAGAACTCCGCCAAAGCAGCCACCAGGCCCATTGGACATTGCAGCGCCGGTCCGACGAGGAGCGCCCTATGATGAAGCATGACACCCTAACAGGTGTGTGAGGGCATTATGATCTGAAACTCAGATCTCCCAGCGACAAAACACGCCTGGCATATAGTGACACTTTTTACATACATGTCATTACAGAGGAACTGCTTACCCACAGTGTCTGGCACCATAAAACAATCACCTGTCCCTGATTTGATGGTATAGCTGATCTATTGGTGGGTCTGACCATAATAACATTCTGGTCTAATGGCTACAGCGGTCGACCTCGAAGCTGGTGAATCGGGCACGAGTCTCGGCAGGGATGCTCACCATCCTGTGATTCTGGGCAAATCACTTAATCTCCCATTTTCTTACACAATGTATCTGTCCGTCTGTAACGCAACTTGTGCTCATGATAAGCCTCTGATACCTTCTGGTCAAGTTCACACTATAAAAAACTCTGGGGGGAAATGAAATTCTCTCCATATTTATTTGTAGCAGTTTCACAGTACTCTTGTTGATGTTCTCCTAGGGATGAAACATTTGTTGAGAAGAACATTACAAATGGAAGGGCCTTTGGTGGTAATTGTAGAGAAGGTGTGTGTGCATCTTTAAATATCACATGCAGCGCTAGGGGGAGTTTGCCAGTTTGCGGGGATACAGTTTCCTTTCCTGAATATTCTGTTTGGGCCCGATGTATGAAGGAAGAAAACTGAGAGTCAGAAGTAGCAAAAAATTGTAAATTGCTGATTCAGAATCGCAAATGCGTATGTGCTATTTCAAGGCGCTACCAATTTCCAACTCAAAATGATGCACAACTGCAAAATAACCAGTTGCAATGTGTGTTTCGGGTCGCAACTTGACACCATTGCAGCGTCAGCACCTATTGACGTCACAACCAGGAGGTGCACCGCCACTCACACATTACTGTCTAGAACAGCACACAGGAGACAAGCAGAGAAGCTGCAAAGACTACCGGAAAAATGGCAAGTCAGGAACCAGAGAGAGAGGAAAGAGGCAAGGAGAGCAAGAACAAATTGAGTGACAAGGATCTTGAATTGTGTGATAAACTTTTTAGGCAGATTTCTTTAACTATATCAGAGGCAACAAAAAGAAAATATGGAAGAGTGTATAGGAAAGGATAAACACCATGGGCCAGATTTACTAAGAAGTCACGCAACGCACCAAGGAAAGTTGCTGCGCTGCGGGGTTTCAAAAGGAGAGAGCAGTACAGGGGCATATCTACTATGATGTGGCACTGTTCTCCTCTCTTCCTGCGCTGGTGCCCTTTTGGCATCCATGCACCAATGCGGACACCCTTGCGCTATATTGCAAGGGTGTCAGCGTTGTCTAAATCTAAAAGGCTCCCTTCCAGTAAAAAGTCTGTGTTTTAAGGCTTTTCCCACTTTGTGTGTGTGTGCTGTACAATGCAAAACACATGCAAAGTTGAAAAAAAACGTGAAAAAATATAAACATTTCTAATCGCTGCGCCTGCCTCGAGGTTTCATAGGATTTTAGCACAAATCCCTGTCTACGGATCTTTGTAGATAGGGATTTGCACAAACCCATGGGTGTTTGCATGAGAATGGTAATGCACCGCCAATGGAACATTCATTTAATGAAAGGTAACCAAGGCAGTGCATTGCACAGCTTTGCAACACTTTGGGTTACTATCCAAAGCAAATCCTGATTTACTTTTGGTAGCAAATCCTACATGAACACTTTGCTTCGAGCTTGAGTTACGTAACACAAACTCAACCAAAGTATTAATAAATCTGGGCCGGTGAATGTAACATTGAATAACTGTTGAAATCTGCAAGCACTGGTATGACCTTCGGTCACCCACCAGAAATAAAGTTTGAAACTACAAAACATGAACCAGCTGGCCAAGAAGTAGGCCCTCCCATTGAACCTCTACCCACCTCCATGGAGTAGTTTGCCGAAACTAAGTTCTAGACTGACACGCTTAAGTTATCTGGACACCCCCTTTATTCTTGCATGCACACCCTATCTTACTGCAGTTTAATACGGGGAACAACCTTTACAACGCAACTTTTACAACGCACTACACTTACAACGCATTTTTTACAACGCAAAATCCATTACAACGCATTCCATTACAACGCATTACACTGCAACGCATTTTTAAAAACTACCTTTACAACGCATTCCATTACAACGCATACTACCTTTACAACGCATACCATTACAACGCATAATATTACACTACACTATCCAACACTTACCCTACTGTTGCACCCCCTGGAGTTAGAATAGTAATTTTTACCCCTATACTATCCAACACTTACCCTACTGTTGCACCCCCTGGAGTTAGAATAGTAATTTTTACCCCTATACTATCCAACACTTACTCTACTGTTGCACCCCCTGGAGTTAGAATAGTAATTTTTACCCCTATACTATCCAACACTTACCCTACTGTTGCACCCCCTGGAGTTAGAATAGTAATTTTTACCCCTATACTATCCAACACTTACCCTACTGTTGCACCCCCTGGAGTTAGAATAGTAATTTTTACCCCTATACTATCCAACACTTACCCTACTGTTGCACCCCCTGGAGTTAGAATAGCAATTTTTACCCCTATACTATCCAACACTTACCCTACTGTTGCACCCCCTGGAGTTAGAATAGTAATTTTTACCCCTATACTATCCAACACTTACCCTACTGTTGCACCCCCTGGAGTTAGAAAAGTAATTTTTACCCCTATACTATCTAATACTTACCTTAAATGCAATTTAATATTATGCGTTGTAATGGTATGCGTTGTAAAGGTAGTATGCGTTGTAATGGAATGCGTTGTAAAGGTAGTTTTTAAAAATGCGTTGTAGTGTCATGCGTTGTAATGGAATGCGTTGTAATGGATTTTGCGTTGTAAAAAATGCGTTGTAAGTGCATGCGTTGTAAAAGTGTGCGTTGTAACGACATAAATCCGTTTAATACATGAATGAGGATGTATTTGGGTTGGGTTGTGGTGTGCGTACGGTCACACAATACTGGTCATAACTGTGTCTCTAATAAGTTCAATTTAGAGTGGTTCCACCCTCATTCCAACTTTATAGAGATTGTGTATAAAGCCGGAAATTGTTAGAAATGTTGTTGTTCGTTGACTGTAGTGTGAACCCTGGTGAACCTGCAACAACAATGCTTGTCAGGGTAAGGCACAAGCAAACCCCAAATCTACCTGTGCTCACTCGCTTGGTAGCTTGGCACAGAGCAGTCACACTTAACTCAGAGGCAATGTGTAAAGTATTTGTGCAACATTTCAAACAGTAAAGTAGTGGAAACACCACACACAAAGATGCCACAGCAGGTTAGAAAAATAGCACAACATTCAATAAATAAAGAACCGTAGATACTGAATTTTAGAGTTTTTATTTATTTATTTATTTATTTTAGCAACTTGTAGAGCGCCTGGTGACCCGAGGGCATCCCCGCGCTGTGAAGATTAAAACCTGCTGAGGGGGATAAGGGCGAAGGGTTTATTTAGGAAACAGGAGGGTTTTAAGTTTTTTCCTGAACGTCAGGTAGTTGGGCTCCAGTCTGAGGGAGCGTGGGAGGGAGTTCCAACCAGTGGACGCTTTTACAGAGAAACGTCGGCCTCCGGTACGTGTTCTCTTGAATTTGGGGATGTTGGCCAGGTGCTCGTTCTCAGACCGTAGAGCTCTCGGTGCTATGTAGGGGGTGACCAAGCCGCTGAGAATCGCAGGTCCCGATCCATTGATTAGTTTATGGGCCGTGCACATGGCTTTAAATTCCACCCTTTGGCGGACTGGGAGCCAGTGCAGAGCCTTAATAGCGGGTTTGGCGGATACTCTGGGAGGTACGCTCATGATTAGGCGAGCTGCTGCGTTCTGGGCTCTTTGCAGTCTCGCTAAGGTAGCTTCCGGCGCACCTAGGTAGACCATATTGCTGTAGTCTAACCGCGACATTATGAGGCCCTGAACTAGTAGTTTCCTGGACACGGGCGGTAGGAGGGGGAAGATTTTGCGGATAGTCCGCAGAAGCCCAAGACAGGTCCCGGCCGTTTTGGCCGCTTGGGTCTTCATTGAGAGGTCGGGTTCTAGCCAGACTCCGAGGGTCTTGATTTCGTGTTTCGGGGAGGGGATTTCCCCGAACACGTCTGGCCAGATCGCCGGGGGGATGGTCGCCCATTGTTTGCCCATGAGCATCACTTCGGTTTTGGAACCGTTGAGTTTCAATGACGATTCGCACATCCACCCGTGAATTTTGGTGAGACAGTTTGGTAATTTGTCTGGGTGGTCGTCTAGTTGGGATAGGGAGACGACCAATTGTGTGTCGTCAGCGTAGCTCACGATTATTATCCCGAATGGTGATACCACATCTTCCAAAGGGGCCATATACACATTAAAAAGTGTGGGGCTCAGGGAGGAGCCCTGAGGAACCCCGCTGGTAAGTGGAAGTGTGGACGAGTGGAATTCCCCGTCCCAGACCTGGAACGTGCGTCCAGTAAGAAAGGACTCTATCCAGCTGAGTGCCATCCCGGTGAGCCCTGCTGTCGCCAATCGATGAAGAAGGACACGGTGGTTGACCGTGTCGAAGGCGGCACTCAGATCCAGAAGGATCACTGCCACTGATCCTCCTGAGTCTAGAATGCGCCTTGCTTCCTCGATGACGGCAAGCAGGGCGGTGTCTGTACCGTGTCCCGGACGGAACCCGGTTTGGGATTGCCGTAGGATGTTATTTGTCTCGAGAAATCGGGAGAGTTGACTATTCACCAGTTTCTCGGTGATCTTGCTAATCCCCGGGAGGAGGGATATGGGTCGGTAGTTTGCCATATCAGTTGGATCGAGCTGGGGTTTTTTAAGGAGTGCCTTCACCACTGCACTTTTCCAGCTGTCGGGAACTGATCCTTGTGCAAGTGAGCAGTTGATAAGCTCCGTGAGTGTAGGGGTGATAGCGGGGGCCACGTTTTTGAGAAATCTCAAGGGTGCAGGGTCTAAAGGAGATCCGCTTTTTATTTTATTCAGGGTAGCGTCCACCTCGTTATGCGTTACTGGCCTGAATGTCTCGAGTTGGGGACGTATTCCCGTCTGATCGGGGGGCTGAGTAATGTTTCTGCGGGTAGGGAGGCTAGGGGGAGGGAGGGATGTGAGGATACGGGCGATTTTATTGTTGAAATATGCGGCTAGGTCATTGCTTCTGTCTACCTGGGGGGTGGTGGGCAAGGGAGAGATGGGAACTTTTAATAGCTCCTTCACGATGAGGTAGGATTCCCTAGAGGAATTTGAGGCTTCCTTTATCCGGGTGTCATAGTGGGAGGCTTTGGAGAGCTTAATTGCAGTTTTATAGATTTTGACTGAGGCGTGGTAGGCCTCTTTTCTGGCATTATGCCAGTCTTTTCTCCAAAGCCGTTCGGCTCTTTTACAGTTTTTGCGGAGCTGACGAAGTTCTGGGGTGTACCACGGTGCAGAGCCCGTGTTGTTGGTTTTGTCTTCGCGCATTCTGAGTGGGAGCACAGAGTCAAGGGAGGTCGTGATCCAATTTCTGAAGTTGCTATCGGCGTTGTCCGGGATATCTTCATGAGTCGGGGTAGTAGATATCAGGGTATTGGCCCATTCTTCAATGGGAGGTTTGGACCAAGTCCTGCCTCTAGTGAAGGTGGGCAGTTTCTGAGGTTTCCTAAGGGATCCTGGAAGTTGGAATAGGACCAAGAAGTGGTCCGTCCAAGGAAGGGGGATGGAGTCTATTGCTTGCATCGCGGGGGTGCTGGTGAACACTGGGTCTAGCAGGTGGCCTTTGATGTGAGTGGCTCCTGAGTTAAGGAGACGGAGGTCCGAGGTCGCTAGTTCAGTGATCAGGTCGACTACTCCAGAATCTGAAGTGTCTTCGAAGTGGATGTTCAAGTCTCCCACTAAGATAAAATTCGTGACGGAGTGAGCCTGTGTTGCTACAGTGTCTAGGAGGGCATTGGGAAAGGAGCCGGGGTGGCCGGGGGGACGGTAGACTAGAATCCCTGAGAGGGAATTCGTAGGGTCTAGTTTGATTGAGAATTGGAGGCTTTCAGAGTCTGAGATTTGTGCGTCGCTGGAGTTACAGGTGAAAGAGTCTCGGTAGATGATAGCAATGCCTCCACCTCTGCCTAGTGGTCGAGGGAGAGACTGGATGAGGAATCCCGGTGGAGTGGCTAACACTATGTCCGAGTCAGAGTGTGGAGTAAGCCACGTTTCCGTTAGGAAGAGAATGTCAATCTCGTAGTCTTCTATTAAGTGGTGGATTGGTGTCGCATGTTTAGGGAGGGAGCGACAGTTCAGCGAGGCAAGTTTGAGGGTTGCGGGCTTCAGCACTCGTGTGGGGAGTTTAAGCTGGGCTGGCTGGCAGTTCGTGCAGCTGACAAAGGGTCCATTCATATCATGGATATATCTGCATTTTAGTGAAAATAGCTCCAAAAAGCTCATATAGCCAACTGGGAATATCTGGTCACAGCGGACCGGGACAAAGTGACAAGTTCAGGCCAACTGTGATGGAGCGCAGGCCAGCTGGGGGACCCAATTAGGCCCACTGAACCTTAAATTTGAGAGCGTTGCATGGATCCGCGGCAAAGGTGCACTGCACAGCAGAAGCGATGCATCGGTTCTAAGATGCAGGAAGACTGCGGTGGGAGGTTCTGTTGCGTCATCGTCGAGCATCCTGTCGATGGGGCTTGTGGTGCGAAGTCAGGGATGCAGCTGGCAATGCGTCGGTTCCAAGGAGCTGCAAGGCTTTGATGTGGAGTCCGGCGGCGTCACCAAGGGTGCTGCAGACGAGAGATGCGAGTAAGCCTGGACTGTGCATGCTCCATGCTGTCGGGTCAATGCACCAATTCTGAGGACTGTGGGAGCATTGCGGGTCTTTGCGACAGGTCCAATGATGATGCGCCTATTCTGCTTGGGGATGCACTGCTCAGCCAAGGAGATGCATCAGTTCTGCACGGGGATGCACCGATCAGCAGAGAAGATGTGTCAGTTCCTCTGGCAAGCACCTTAGGTCCACTTCCAAGGGTCCAAGACTGGGGTGTCACCACTTGGCAGGGTAGTCTCAAAGATGGCAAAGTTCAGGTGGATGCGCAAGGTTGTTGGGAGCCTGGTATGTCCCTGAGGCTTCAGATTAAGAGGGAAGTCAACTTGGAGTCACTTTGGAATCTGGGTTCAAGAGATGCTGGTCCAGTCCTTCTCACCCAGGCAAGAGGGTGGCAGGCAGTAGGTAAGCACAGCAAAGCAGAGGGACAGTCTTTCAGCAGCACAGCAGTCATTCTTCCTGGCAGAGTATCCGCAGGTCATGAAGTGTACTGAAGTGGTGGTGTCTGAGGTCCTTCTTTTTTACACAGTAGTGCTTTTGAAGTGGGGAGAAGCTTATAGAGGCATGCCTTTAAAGTGCACAGATGCCCTGCCTTCCCTACCATAGCTCCGGACTTACTACGGGGTATGCAGCCCTTTGTGTGGAGACAGGAGACAGCCTATTCAGGTGTGAGGCTGGGCCCAACTCCTCCCTCCCAGCCTGCCAGTGACAGCCCATTCAGTCACACCTAAGATCCCATTGTGTGTGTGTTTGTCTAGCAGGAATACACAAAACCCAACTGCCAACTACACCCAGTCATGTGACGAGAGAAAAGCTGCAGGCACCAAGTGGCTAGGACAAGAAATTGCCAACTTTCTTAAAGTGGTAGTTTCAGAATTGCAATTTAAGACCCAACTTCACCATAACTCAGAATTTTAAATTGTGATTCCAGAGACACCAAACTTGAAGGGGTTAACTCTCCCCATTTGAAAATTACACTTCTAAAATGTAATAAGCTAACTCCAATGTTATCCTATGGGGGAGATAGGCCTTGCAGTAGAGAAACACTTATTTTAGAGTTTTCACAACTAGGACATGTAAAACTTAAAGTACATGTTCTACTTTTTAAATACATTGCACCCTGCCCTTGGGGCTGTGTAGGGCCTACCTTGGGGGTGACTTATGTGTAAAGGAAGGTTAGGGCCTGATAAAAGGTTTAATTTGGCAGATCGAAATGGTGGTTTAAACTGCACACAAAGACTCTGGAAAGTCAGGCCTGAGGCATGTTTAAAGGGCTCCTTAATTGGGTGGCACACTAATTGCAGCAGACCCACTAGTAGCATTTAATTTACAGGACATGGGTACATGTAGCACCACTTTACTAGGGACTTACAAGTAAATTAAATACGCCAATAGGGTATGACCCAATGTTACCATATTAGCACTGGTTAGCAGTGGTAAAGTACACAGAACCCTAAGGCAAACAAACACAAATTCAACAAAAAGTAGGAGGAGGAAGGCAACATGTTTGGGGGTGACAGCAGAAAGGGCCATTTCCAACACAACCCCTCTCCAGCCTAAAGCCAAGGTAGACTAATCAATACCTTGATGAGCTTCTCTGCTTAGGCAATAGAATGTGGACAATGGCCCTCTACTGTAGGGGCACTTGTCATTTCTACACCTCTCTGAATTCAGTTGTATCTCTCTATCTATACTCTCCTGAGCCACTGAACTGACCCATGGGGAACCCTTCTCCTCATCCATTGAGCAATCTGTGCAGCACCTAACCTTAACTTGCTCACAGATGCATCCCAGTAGGCAGCCAGTACCACTATGACCAACAATGTGATGGGGCCAATTCCACCCTTTGTATCAGACTTTGTCATCAACCCAAGGAAAACTATGTCCATATGGACAGCAACCAACTGAGGCCACTGGGACACAACCAAGCCCCATGTCTTCCTGGGGTCTCTGTCATTTCTCAGAGTGGGAGGCAGTAGTCCCGGGTGTTTTGCACCCTTCCTCCCCTCTCCCTCCCACCAGTTCAGGGTGGTATCCTGAACCTGGTCCCTCAATACAGGGTCTGTACCCTTAGGCTGAACATGTGACAGAAGTGAGTCTTCCATCCTGCCCCACCATCTGGACTCACGTACCTTCCACTTGGGAGTGGTATTTCCAAGTAAAATGAACTGTCAAGAAGGCGTGGGTGACTTCTTCTCCCAGTTCCACTAACATCGGGGGCAACTCAGTCCCCAGAATGCAGTCTATTGGCATCTGGGGACTATCTATGACCCTATTCTAGGTCAGCTGTCTAGGGATACCAGGGCCATAGGGCGGAAAAAGTCCTGCCTATAGACCAGAGTTACCCTACACACCTGGCCGGTGTACTGCTCTGGAGAAACTATCCTTTCCACTACCATGGTCTGGCTTGCCCCGTGCCCTCAGAGCAGTGGCAGGGACCTCATTCCCTTTCACCTGGTGAAAGGGATGACTCCCACGCTCTGGAATTACCAGCTCACCCTCTGAGTCTACCCCCCAGCTACGGGAGACCATGGCATGGTCTATGACCTGCCCCTGGGTACTACTTCCCCTATGGCCATATTGGCCACCCCTGTAGAGGTTCCACCAGTGGGTGGTTTCTTAGGACCTTTTGTACCGCTTTGTTCGCCATAAGTTGGCAGGGTATGCTCAGACGTGAGTTCCTTGCTCACTTTGCCACTGGATTCAAGCAAGCCTGGCTGAAGACGGCTGAAATGCCAGAAACCGGTCCTAGGAAGCTTGTTTCCGGTCCAGGGAAGGCATGGCTTGGCAGTTCGTGCTGGACTGTTCCCATGAGGCACAGGGTCAGACTGATTTGCATATGGCCATGTCTGAACTGGGGTGGCAGAGTGGGCTAAAGAACGGTGATGGATCAAACCCAGATCTGAAAAAAGACTGGGTGTGAGTGTTTGATTGGTTCTGATGCTCCGTCCATCACCACCCCCTTTTGTACCGCTGGTTTCTTAGGACAGACTGAACCTAGCTCCTAGTTGCTTACATTCAGAGTAGTGGGGATGGAAATGGGGCAGCCTGTGCCATCGCCCACCAGAACCTCACCCCTGTTTCTCAGAAGGGGCATGGGAATTATTTCCTCCCCTTACTCTGGGACCTGCCTGTGTCTTCCTTTACCTCTGCCTCACTCTGCTAGGGGGAACCTGCACCACCCTTCTTGGGGTCACACCAGGTACCATCTTTTGGACCCTGATGCTAATTCAGTGGTCCGCTTGCTTGGCAAGCTCCCTGGTGTCAGTGAGCTTACTATCAGTCAAGTATTGGTGCAGATCTGGAAAACAAAGACTGAACATGTGCTCACTTCCAACCAAATTGTACAGCCCTAATAATCATTTACCTCACTGCCCTTCTCCCAACCATCCAATTGCCTTGAAAAAGGAATACACACAATCCACCCTCATCTGTTGGACCAGTTTCGGACTGTCACTAAACTTCTATCTGTACTTTTCTGGGGTCAGACCATACTTCCTGAAAATGGCTTCTATCATAGGAGGATACCACATCCTGTCTCCCTTCTCTAGGGCCAGTAGGGTGCCCCTCCCTTCACTAGGGTTATGCCTCCATAGACTAGCCCCCCAACCTTCTTCTTGTGCATCTGTAAGGCAATCTCATATGCCTCAAACCAATTTTCAATATCGGCCTCTACAATAAAGTCAGGCACCACACCTCTAGGAATATGGACCATCTTCCAGAGGGCACCATAATTAGGCTGCCCCATTACTGCTGGACTCTGCCTGCTTAGCTTTGATGTCCAGCTATCTGAGACTTAGCTCATATGCCATTTTCCTTTCCTCCATTTTCAATTTGGCCAGCTCTAACTTAAGCTTCTGTTCCTCCATCCTGTACTCCAACTCCTCTGGGGTCAGCCTTTTTCACACCAAAAATAGGTGTCTGTGGTATGTGCATTTCCCCTCTCTCACAAAAAAGCGTTTTTGACAGAGTGTGACCGAGCACAAAAAGATGAAAGAAGAGGAGAGAGAGAGGGTTCTAGGATGTGCCTAGTCCATAACAAGGGAGGGACAGGTGTGGCCACTAGCATCAGGTCTGCTATGCCAATGTATTCATCCCCTATGTCTAGCTGTTCCGAGCTGTTGCATGGTTTTTAAAGGCCATTTTAGATCATCATAATTCGGAAAAGCGTATAGTTTCTGAAAATATTATCTTTGCACCTGGTTACCCTCACGAAAAATGTCACCCGGGGGCATATTATCAAGGACGGCGTTAAAATTATCGCCAGTTTAGCGGCAGAAAACTGCAGCTAAAACGGCGATAATGGCCTTGATTAAATGTCCTGGAGAATTCCGATAGAAGCCCATGTTCACACCAGAACATTGGCTTCTATGGGAATACTCAAGGACATATTATCATGCCCATTATCGCCGCTTTAGCAGCAGTTTTCTGCTGCTAAACCAGCGATAATTTTTAACGCCGTCCTTGATAAGATGCCCCCCAGAGAGTCATACTTAAGGCATTGAAATGTCACACATAAACACACAGCATACATGATAATGTCACCCATCTTAAGGATTTTGGGGGCCCTGGGCCAAATGTATTTTGGGGGCCCCTGCTCAGAACACCTTTGCATTTATGATACAGTGTCAGCTCTTTCATGCCCTCTTTGGCCAGGTCCCTGAGAGTGTACACGTCCAAATTCTAAATATGTTTACATCTAATATTCTGTGATAGTGATGTGTGTTTTTCAATATTGAAACACAGCAGCAGCTCACTAACATTATTGCAAATAATCTCGGTGACCCCCTCCCATTTCTCCTATGTGAGGTTCTGTTTTGATCTAAAAGGAACTTTTTTTATGGATGTTGCATGAACCATAAACACATTACCCACAATAAAAATAAATGAAAGGAAAATAATATTTACAACAGTCTGTTTAAGAATTATTCAAGGTCATCAGGGCAAGACTCCCTGCAGAACAGAGCAGCTCTATCAGGGGCCCCATGAAAGGCTGGGGCCGGGGCCAAAACCCACATTGCCCATGCCTTAAAACGTCTGCATATACCAAATGAAAACTTGACAGCTGTGGGTGTGTAAAGTTCAAACATTACTATGAAGGAATAGCTCTGTTCTGACTTGTTCTCTCTAAAATTCATGTTTGAAGTTTTAACTCATCAAGGGCAAATAACACACAATCCTCACCTCTGCGCAGAGAGCCATCACTATAGAGCCTCGTTAGTCACCTGCACACATTTTAGCGCTCTGAAGGAGCTACGATGCAACATTAAGCACTAAGGTAATTTGTTAGAATATAAATATATAAATGTGTGTTACACATTTAATTCACTAGGTCTGGTCAAGGGGATTTAAAAAACGAAATACTTTTCAGCTGTTTTTTAATATACATTTTTCCTCCTACGGACAGGGCTTTAAGTGGGTCGGGTCCTGCTGGTGCTCAGCACCGGCAGTTCTAACAAGCATTGAAAATGCAATCGGTCTCGCCTTTTATTAAGTTAAAGCCATTTGCTTTGCTATACAATACCATTAGCAAAGCAGGCGAGACCTATTGCATTTTCAATGCTTGTTTTTGATTAATTCCTACTTAGAGTGACTGATGCTGAGGCCAGGTTGGATAAGGGAAACATGCTATTTTTCAGTGAATGGCCCATGGGCTCAGCAGAATCTCATACCACTGGAGAACGGAAGGGCTCCCTCAAGCTCGGGCTGGACTTCAATGAGATACAAAGACATATTTGCTGAACCGAAAGCGTGATGCAACCCCACGGCGCCGGAAGCGTACACCACTGTAGCACTCAGAAACATTCCAGTAGGGTGAGTCACCACAGGTACACAAAGGTGAGTGAGAGAACATTAATCTTGCAGAGGAGCGACCTCCATTGTTTTAACATTCTGTCAATGACACATATTTCACTCAGTAGTCCTCTGTCCTTGCACTGACAAATCGCAGCCACTTCAATGAAACATCAACTCAAGGCTCCGTCAGTTCACCTCGCGGTTATGCGGAAACAATTGCCTCTCCAGACATGTAGTTTTAGCTCATGGCTCCATCAGTATCCCTCAGCTGGGCTCAAGGAAGTCCTGTCAGTCAAAAAATATAATGAGAAATACACAGCTACGTCAGTGCACCTGAGTCTAGCATTTGGAAATCTGTCACTCTAAACATGAAATACCAAAGGACAGCTCCGTCAGTGCACCTCGAATGAGAATGCCGCACGCGGAAACCCTGCCACACCACAGGGGTAATATCAGTATACTGTTTTTCAAGGCACCCTAATCCTGAAATGCAGGAATCTCTGATATTTAAACTAGGGGTGGGCGGAATTTGCGAAATTAACTTTCGCAAATTATCGCGAAAATGTTTAAAATTATCGCAAACAAGCGGAAATATCGCGAAGATGCGGAAGTTTTTTTCCGGCATGTTCGCGAGATTTTCTGCATGGTTGCGGGTCGCCAACTTACCCATGTGGTTGCTTGCGGGCGCGGCCATCTTGTTTTGAGTTGTCTCGCGGTGCATGATCGCGAGAAGAAAGACGTGATCGCGCGACGCATGACGTTACTGCGGGCGTGAACTGTCGCGAGACAGCGCAAATGGCTAAAAACAATACAACATCTCATGGAGAACGCGACCGGATCAAGAAAACTTGTCGGCAAACGCAGGGATTCAGGTAAGGCGATCGCGCGCGGGCGAGAATGTATTATTTTACAGCGCGAGCAAGAAACAAATTATCGCCAAGCTGCGGAAACCGGAATTTTTGACATTTTCGCGCTCTCCGCGGAACGCGAAAATGTCAAATTATCGCAATTTCCGCGAACGGAACGAAATTTTCGCCCAGGCCTAATTTAAACATGCAGTGTCAGCTCAGCTCTGTCAATGCACCTCGTCCTAAGGGAGACATCTATGGTAGTTTATCAAGCATTAGTAAAGTAAACACATTCTTGCTAATGCTAACAAAGCTTGCGTGACTGGCGGGGCCATACCCGCCAAGTCATCACACCTATTATTTTTTTAATTTACCGTTCATGGTAGAGGTAAATAAAAATCGAATACCAAAAGTGATTTTTAAACAAAAGTTAAAGAGCCATGCATGTGTGAGTAAGGGTTGAGGCAAAGGAGAGTAAAAGATGTAGTATTAAGGCCAGAGCTGCTGACTTTGACCTGGGGATACTGGGTTGCGTCTTGGCGTCGCTGAACATCCTGTGACTCTGGGCAACTCATTTAATCTCCCTGTGCCTTAAAACACAGATTGTGACCTTGCTTAATTGCTCCTCTATGAAAATGAAGCAAATGCACAACCAGAAAAGACACACAGTTGACCAAAGTCAAAAACCAAGTATTTTTCAGATCGTCCGCTCATAAAAACAGCTCATTGTAAATAGCCTCCTAACTTGGTTGGCAAATACGTTGTACGCATACAATATGGAGGAAAATATCTATGCTCGGAAAGGGAGGAGAGGAAGATGCTTGGGGAGAAGGATATGGGAGCCATTAAGTAAATGGAAGGAGAAGCAAAGTAAGGACGAATAGGGGGAGGGATGGGAAGAATGTGGCGGCTCTATCTTTCCTTTATTTTTTTGTTTTTTTTCATTGTTTATTTTAGATTCCCTTATTGTTTAAACAAAGTGTTGAAACAACTTGGTTGAATTTATTATTGGCATACTTCAAAGATGGAATTTAAATAACAGAAATTAAGGAAAATATTGCAACTGTTAAAGTGTATTCAATGTAAGGTAAACTGTGCTTATTTTTGGTGAGAAAAATAAAAAAGAATAATAAAAAAAAAAAAGTAAATAGCCTCCTGCACAGCACACCTTCAGCCTCAATAGCGTTGCACTACAATGTAAGTCTCTCAGCTCATGGTAATGCAGTCCATCTCGTTCTTTTTAGTAGTGCTGCGTGTCACATGTAATGGACTCCAATAGTACTGCAAAGCACTGCAGACCTCACCGGGACAGTGCTGCTGCTGCATATGCTGCATGCACTGAGGCTGGTGCAGACACTGTGAGCGGGCCGCACCACTGTATGTAGAACCCCGCAAACCGTGCAGTTGGTGATGCCGTGAACTGCAGGCTGTCAGAACTGCAGCTTGTGCACTGGGGATCTGATCACGAGTAGGGTTGGTGGACGGGACTGAGTATTGATTGGAATTGGGGGGAGGGAAGGGCAGATGAAGGGAATGAGGGGAGCGGCAGAAGTGATTGAAGGCAGGGTCCTAGAATTAAATGTATTTGCCCAGTCAAAAAGAGCAGAGAATGTGACGTAACAGCCAGGGCCGCTGACCTTTGAACTGGGGAACTAGGAGCGTCTATACATTGGCATCATGTGATTCTGGGCAAATCACTTAATCTCCTTGTGCCCCCCCCCAAAAAAAAATCCAACCTTATGTAATGTAACTGGTGCTCATGTATAGCGCTCCAATACCTTTGGGATTCCACTATATAAAACTGCAAACCTGGGACAAAAGAAGGGGGAGGGGGAGAAGCGCATGCAGGAGACTGAGAAACACAGAGGGGGAGCAGAAATCACAAGGGTGAAAGTTTGCAATGTGGGTCGGGGACACAAGCCCACAGGTGAATCAACAACCTGGACACTGTAGTGAGACTGAGGGGTGTTGCACACAAACACACAGTGCTGCATAGCGGCACGGAGCATGAAGAGGGAAGAGGCCCATACACAAAGAGAGAGGGCTGGAAAGCAAATTTGCTCTCACGGAGTGCTTTACAACAAAAGAAACACGCATCGCGCCACCGACGCTTTACTTTTAATGTTAAAAGTAAAGCGCGGGTGCCGCGATTATACCAAAAGTAAAGAAATAGATTTTTTTTCCTATTTCTTTACTTTTGGTATAATCGCGGCACCCGCGCTTTACTTATAACATTAAAAGTAAAGCGCGGGTGCCGCAATTATACCAAAAGTAAAGAAATAGAAAAAAAACCAATTTCTTTACTTTTGGTATAATCGCGGCACCCACGCTTTACTTTTAAAGTTAAAAGTAAAGCGCGGGTGCCGCGATTATAGCAAAAGTAAAGAAATAGATGTTTTTTTCTATTTCTTTACTTTTGGTATAATCGCAGCGCCCGCGCTTTACTTATAACATCAAAAGTAAAGCGCGGGTGCCACAATTATACCAAAAGTAAAGAAAACAAGCGGCACTGCGATCGCTATTGTCAACAACTAGTGGTACACACGCACCACAGAGGAGGGGGGAGGGAGCGCAGCAGCGACAGCAAGGCGAACGCGCGCTGCTGCGCGTGCTGGCCACCGTCTGGAATGGGCGCTTGAAAGGCGGGACATTGTCCCGCCTTTGCCCAATCGCGTGCTGTTTTTTTTTTTTAAAAAGCACGCGCAAGCCAATGCCAGACGGGGAAAGCAAAACCACACGCACTAGCATGTGGGTAGCTTTCTAAACCCCATACAAGAGGTCTTGCGCTGCGTGAGCAGTGCTGCGCACTGTAACGCCATGCGCGAGACTTAAAAAGCCGGTGCTGAGACGGGTCTCTATCAAGCTCTCCGTTTTTGCCCTCACCATGAGGGTGAAAAAACAATCTTTACCGTGCAGCAGTGCCACCCTTCACAGCCTTTGATGCAACTTCAAAGAGACTCGTTTTAGTACTTTCACAGTCTTATTTCAGAACGGAAACATATTCAATAGTTTATACAACGAAGCCATAGTTGTTGCTTATTTATCTTATGCAACTAATACCCATTGACAAAGCCAATAGTCCTTGCTTGTTGTAGATGTAATGTTACTTGTATTATATGTTTGGATGCAATGACAGAAGCAGCAAGATACCAGTGGGGTGGCTCACTATGGTAAGCACCGATTTTTAGGTTAGGTGCTTTTAAGCCACGCCTTTAATTATATCAACCAAGCCAGTTTGAGATTAATAAAATAGCACCAACACCTTCCTAAAATAGCTTCCTATCTCAAAGGTATTCCACTGAATGGATGCTCTGTGCAGGTGCCCAGATTAAGCACGTGTTATCAGTCAGGGTGACCAACCGTCTGTAAATTTCACTGACCTTCCGTAGTCTGGACCTCACGTCCGTTGTCCGTGAGGATCCCTTTTACGGACACCTTTTGTCCGTAATTATGGTCATTACAGGGAGCAGCACTGTTCCCCTGCGAGAAGCATTAGCCCCCTGATAGGGTCGCCTCGCACTCCTCCGAGCACAAGAGCAGCCCCACCCCGCCCATTCTCACTTTGTATGAGGCTAATTGACACATACAGAATAACAATGGGGCTGTTAAAGCATGTGGCGGCCTCCTCCTGCCTCAGTGTAGAGCAGGGCATTCTGTTAGATGGATAAAAGGTAAAACGCCCATGCTGCAAGGTGAGAAAAAAGTTTATATAAAGAAGCCTGTGAAACAAGTTGAAAAGAAGGGGTTAGAGTTCTTTCACTGTCTCATTTTCAATATTATATTCAACAAAACCATGGTCATGGTCGCTGCTTTTTTATTTTAAGCAAATAACAACCATTGACAAAGCCAATAGTCCTGGTTTGGTGTTGATGCAATGATACTTGCTGTATTATATATCTGGATGCAATGACAGAAACAAGATAATACCAGTCGGGCGGAACACTATACTAAGCACAGAATTTTAGCCTAGGTGTTTTAAGCCACGTCCTTACTTACATCGAACACCCACTTTGTAGAGACCCCCTAGTCTTTTTTTACCCCACTTAAAGCCCTGGAAACAACACCATGTCACAGTCAACTCAAGTCCTGGCACTGAGCATCATGCATGACTCATGACTTCCACGTTTTCAGATTGCCGTAAACCCTCCCCCATCCCACCCCACCCCTTGCTTTAGGAACTACAGTGAGGTGAAGTTCTTGATGGGCCTCGTCTGTCTGCAACTCTGCAGACAAAGGCTCAGCTCATTATGTTAAAAGGTGGGTGAGAAAATACGTGAATGGCTAGATGGATTAGAGAAAGGATGAATGGATGAATGAAAGGGTGAATGGATAGAAAAGAAATGATGGATGGATGAGTGAATGATTGGAAGGATGGATGAGAGAAATGGTAAATAGATGTATGGGTGGATGGGTGGATGGATGGGTAAAAGGGTGGATGGGTGAGTGAAAGGAAGGATGGATGAGTGAAAGGGTAGATGATGGGCGACTGAATGGGTAGATGGATGAGTTAAAGGATTGATGAATGAGTGAAAGGGGAGGTAGATGGACAAAAGAATGGTTAGATGAGTGAAGAAGTGAAGGGTGGATGGATGAGAGAACGGATGGATGGATGGATGGATGAGTGAAAGGATGGATGAGTAATATGGTCAATGAATGGATTCATGAATGGATGAGTAGATGGGTGGAAGGATGGATGGATAAGTAAAAGGGGGATGCAGAGAGAAAGGGAGGATGAATGACTAAAAGGGTAAATGGGTGGATGGATGAGTAAGTGAAAGGATGGCTGGATGGGTGAAAGGGTAAATAGCTGGATGGATGAGTGAATAGATGAATGGGTAGAAGAGTGGATGGATGAGAGTACGGATGGATGGGTGAAGGTGGATGGATGAATAATGGATGGGTGAGTGAAAGGGTAGATGGAGGGATGGATGAGTGAAATGATGGATGGAAGGATACATGGTGAATAGGTTTGCAAATGGTTGAATATGTTTGGATATGGATAGGCACACAGATGGAAGGACAGAATGAATGGTGAAAGACTGAATGATAGATAAAACAATGATTACTTCTTGTAGCACACATTATCTTAAGTAACATTTCCTATACATTGACTTTCTCGTTTATATGACTCATTGTCTCTATATAATGTGTGGGTGTGATGTAACACACTCCAACACCCGGCCCTACATACTTGGGATGAGTAACACTATAAAAGAAATTAAATACACATTAGAGAAGGTCTATGTGAAGATGAGGGGCGCCATTGGAGGGTGGTAGCAAGACCGGACTGGCCGGACCGGGCATCGGGTGTTTCCCTGTGAGGCTGGAAAGGGGGGGGGGGGGGCGGTTTTGTTACTGGGGGCTGGCACTGCAAAGTTCCTTGTATATCCAGTAGTTTTCAATCAACAATAAAAGCAGCCCCACTTATATTCAGGTGTGGTTCACCATTGTCTGGTGACTAATGTACCTGCTGGAGCGAGATGCGAGTTTTGAATCGCCTAAGGTAGCGAGCTGCGGGCATACTGAAAAGACGTGAAGTGCCCGATTGTCTCAACCTAATATAAACTTATTTTGGCTTGTACTTAAGTGGATGTTTATTTACTTACTTTTATACTATTGTGCGACCTCCTCTGACATGTCTGTAAAACGTACCTTTTGTCCCGAAGTTTTCTCCGGAATTTTGACCTCTTGTACTGAATTTTTGATCTGAATTTTGACCCTTTGTCCTGAATTTTTACACTCGCCGGCTTGAATTTACACCCATGCCAGTTGGTCACCCTTTTATCAGTAGATGTGCCTTGTAAACAGTCCAACAGCAAAATCGACATATTTCTGCATTGGTTAAATTCTCAATTCTAGAGCTGACTTATGAATTTCTTCTAAAGGTGCAGACCACGAGCAATCAGCTCTCCATTTATGTTGGTTCATCATAATGCCAGGTGTAGAAGAAGTGACATCACCCTCTTTGATCCCAGGGCATCACAGCAGGACTACCTTTAGCATTGACAGCACCCAGTGTGGCAAAAAGTGCTGCCCCCCCTCCAATATTACCTCTATGTGGTTTCCTTACCACCACCCTCCAACGATGCTCCTCGTCTCTCCTTCACCTCTCTCTCACATTTATTTAATATCTTTTATAGCTCCACTCAACCCAATGTATGACGTCAGAGCGCTTTACATCATACACACATATTATACGTGGAAAATTAATCATATAAGTTTGTAAATCAATGTAATGGAACAATGAGTGCTACAAGGTGTTAAGAGTCGCATGTGAACCACACTGGTAGGCATTGTATGTTAGGAGTGCTTACTCTGGAAAAACAAGTGTTAGTAAATGCCTTAGGTTTCGCCTATGTGATTATTAATAGGTACTAAAGCAATGTATTGCTTGAAAATAAAGCCTAGTAGAGATATACAAGCATGCACAAGGGAGTACAGTTCATGACATTTTAATATAGAAATATTATATATAATCCACCTATCCCGTTGCATAGATATATACATACCGAAGCCCCGGGACACAGACTCCAACTTATAAGTTCCAAATTATCTTTATTGCTGTTTAGTTTGCCATGACGCGTTTCGGCCAAGCCTTGCCTTGTTCACAATACGTGCTACACAACTAACTTTACTTTTTATAGTGCACACGTGATCCCTGATCACCAAACATGAAAAACAGACTCTGGGAGGGTTGGCGTTCAAGCTGTTAACAATCTAGCATTGTACACATAGCTCATATGATAATTATGACAAATGTCATTTTTGAACTGAGGTACTACAGTTTACAACACAATCATGTGCAAAATAATGCATATGTAAAACGCTACTGCATTTTTGCATTATAGGGACTAATCTTCATGAATACATACTTAAATAAGGTATACATAAATTGAAATTTTCAATACTGTGGAAAAGAGCAGCAAGAAATAATACGCAATTGTGCAAAACTGGAAATGTGCAAAAATAGCTATTGATCATAAAGGGCATAATGCATAGTTCAATGCTCTCTATATAATTCCTGTCCTGTTGTAGATGAAATCAAGCCATACGAGAGCTTAATCTAAATCTTCTGATATCTGTTTTCTACATTTCTTTTTTAATTTACCTCCTCGAGCTCTTTTAATCGTTAATTTATATATGTGTTTGTGATTCTGCAAATGTTGGAGGATAACAAGCTAAATAGGAGCCCTTTTACAATTCTGTAATCCCATGAGTTATAGGCTGTCCCACATATAATTATTATGGCTACACCTTCCAATTCCCTAAAGTGATGTGTGCAAAAAGTGAAAAAACACTAAAAAGAAGCCATTGCTACATATTATATGAAAACTCTTACTAAAACATATAGTGTGTCCAAAAATATATACTAAAATACAACCACTTGATATGTGCCCAAAACTTCCTTGCATCGGTCATTAGAGACACAATTATGATTTTGTCCGCATTAGTAAAGGTAGGTATATAAGTCCTAACTAGTGTTGAGCCCATTCCGTGACTTAGGGGTCCATTAGGATGGCGGCCGGATGCCACCCTAGTGGTGCGGGGACTGGCCGCCAATGGTGCGGCAGTCCCGCACCGCCAATTAGGATGCGACCACCACCGTCGCGGTCGCATCCCGCATATCAAACATTGTGGCGGGTGGGCGGTGCTGTGAGCAGCACCCGCCACAATGTTGTAAATGCATGTTGTGCATTGGCATGCACAACCTGACAGGCACCACGCGGTGTCTGCCACCTTGTGTATGCCAATGTAGAGGGGGTTCCATGGGTACCCCCCAAGTGCAGCCCCCCACCGCCCCGCGGTCTCACAACGGGCCACAAAGCGATTCCCGCATGCCTTTTCATGGCGGACTCTCCGCCATGGAAAGGCATGAAACCGCCAACATCATAAAATGGATGGTGGCTGCAAGGCACCGCCACCATATTGTGGGCCTTTTCCGTCCGGTAGGCAATCGTGACGATTGCCTACCGGAGGAAAAGTGGCAAACGGTCTTTCTGTCTGCCCCGGTACCCCCCACCATGCTAATGTGGCGGGGATAAAAGGCTGTCCGGCGGGGTGTTTTGGCGGGCGGATCGCCACTGCCGGTCGGGCGGTGGCGATCTACCCGCCATGCTAATGACCCCCTAAGTGTCTAAATTGAGCACATACCTTGTCTATAACTGTCTTAACATTGATTCTCGGTTCCCGCCGACCTTAATTTGGGTGCTGTATGAATCACATAGTACCTGAGGTGACTATGGTTGTTGTTGTGATGTTGTTTAAAGTGTCGGCTGCCTGGGAGGTAAGATCAGAGTTTACTACAGCTCTTATCTGTTGCAGTATTCGTTTCTCTACTTGTAATATGCTGCTCCCAATATAACGTAACTTACATGTACATTCAAGAACAGAAACTGCGAATTCCGTTTTACAAAGGAGAAGCTTGTCAATCCTGCCAGGCCTACTATCATGGTATAGGATATGAAACTGTATCATTGTGATGCCAATATATATATATAAGAATTTACATTGTGATGCCAATATATATGTAAGAATTTACATTGTGATGCCAATGCATATGTAAGAATTTACATTGTGATGGCAATATATGTGTAAGAATTGACATTTTGATGCCAATATATATGTAGGAATTTAGCATGGCTAAAAAGCAATTCATTGTTACTATACAAAAACCCAGCAGGAGAGACCGGGGTACTTGCCTGGTAAGGCGGCTCACTTGTATTGTGCATCTAGTTTCAAAAGGATGACAAGTCAAGCTAAGGCTCCTGCTATCGACTCAAATGATCAAGTACACTGCACGTCAATGGTGACCAGTGAAGATATATAGGACAACAGAAGGCTTGAAAGCTAGCCCTTCAAAACCTCCAACTGAAGCAAAAGGAGACCTAGCCTAGAAGGAAATAGGAAACCACGCAGACCCGACGTCACAGAACTTTAAAGTTAAGCCCCATAGCAGAAGCTATTCTATATATATATATGGCACCTTCTGGTAGCCCTTATTCAAGGCATGTGAGCACCTCATACACATCTTACAGGTGCACTGTAAATAGAAAGTATCGTTTTTTGCTTTTTTTCAATGCCGCAGACTTATATGGATGTTTCGGAACTCAAGAATGAAGCCATACCTATCTGGTAGCCCTTATTCAAGGCATGTGAGCACTACACACACATCTTACAGGTGCACTGTAAATAGAAAGTATCGTTTTTTGTTTATTTTCACTGCCACAGACTTATATGGATGTTTCTGAACTCAAGAATGAAGCCATACCTATTGGCTTTGCCAAGGTCGGTTACCTTTCAGGTCATAAAGGATGTGCTCATTGAGGGAAAGCCGTGTATAGAGGTTCAGGAGGGGCAGTTTAGAGCTCGTTGCTAGTACAGGCCTCATGTTACCAGCTTGTAAACCACGTAACTAGTGTGATCGATCCACCTCTTCAAAAAGCTCTCGTCTGCTCCTGACTAGTTTCCACTGGTGATGGAGGAAGCCAGCTTTGCAGTCGTTTCCTACCTGCCTTTTGTCCAAAAACCGACGTGGTGGAGTTAATCCAGTATACAACAGGGGCAACTGCCAGCAGAGGACATTTTTAACAGTAAACAGATATATTTTGTATTGGACTTTGCACCATTCGTCTCCCTTTTTACGAACTGGGCCAAATAGTCAGGACTCACCTGTGAAGACTCAAATGGAAAGCAACCGGAAGCCATGCACAATGTCATGATGAATTACCCTGGTCGGTTTTTAAAGCGTCTTCAGCCAGATCATTTTAAACTCGGCTTTTGCAATCAGAAGAAAAAACAGAAGATTGTATTTCTCCACATCTGAGACTGGGTGCAATCCAACTGGCACGGAGGGTACGATGTGGTTGTTCTTGCGGATAAACAGTCCACGGTAATCAGCGGTTAAAATGGATTAAATAAACAGGAAGGGAACTGTGATGCTGTGCACAGTGGGGGCGGGGCGAGTAAGCATGGCAGTGGGGTGAAAGCGCGGCGAAAAAACAAAATCTGCTGTAACCTTTCTTCCCGCCTTTTATCTCCAGGCATATCCATACAAAATAACACAGCTGAAGTGTAAAATCAATGCAAGTTAAGTTCATCATTGGGAAATGCGCGTAGTGCCAATATCGGCAACACTCACCAGCCAAACCCTTCCACAGCAATCTCAGAGAAATAACCAGACAAGACACATCTTTTTTTGTGGAAAGAAATATTGCTGCAGGTTTATTAGCATTACAACTACGCCAAAATTGGTGGGTTAGCTTGCAGGCGATCCCAAGGCAGGCAGCCCCTGGCGTCAGGGTGTGGAAAAGAGGGCACCCGGTGGGCAGGGACAGGTATAAATACCTCACCCCCCGCCCCCTCTCCCCGGAAGTGGCGCGACACCTGCTGGGGTCCTAAAGACTGTGCCGCTGCTTCCTGTGCCTTCTTGTGGCACTAAGGCGGCCGCCCTCTTATCGGGTCTCCTGCGTGGACCCCAGACAGCCGGCAATTGTACTTTATGAAACCTCTATTAGTTAATGCACTGCAGAGGTGTGTGTCTGTAACTAGACAGCCACTGAATTGAATCCTGGTTGTAGCAGTGGAGTATAGTTAGGGGCTAACACAGGCACCTGCGGCGCAGGGGTCTGTGTTACGCCCCTTTAAAACGCACACACTTCACCGCTCAGCTGGTAACTCCTTTCCAATACCACTCAGAAAGAATAAATCTGTGTCATCAGGAAGTGTCAAGTGATTCCCTCAATCTAAGCAAATACCAGCTTCGGAGCTCCCTTTACACTTACAGATTGACCAGTTGAGCACATTTAGAGTTTTTCAGGGAAGCAGATTCCCCGGCAAGAAGGCTTCTTTAGCTGTCTGACACTCCCTCGGATTTACAGCACAGGAGACGCCCTGCCCTACACTTCAGCTGAAGCATTTCGGATCTCGGATCTAACCCTCTCAGGACCGTTGTCATATCACAGAAAGTAGGGGAACTGTTTTCCCTAAATTAAAAAAGTATGAGCACGCCATGCCACACCAACCCAGACCACTTTGACCACTGATTGTGGCACGAGGAAACCTGGCTTTTAATCCCGGCTTCCTTTCTTGACCAGATTGTGTGATCCGTGGCGAGTACATCTATCCCGCAAGCCTTTGTTCCGATATCTGCTAAAAATTGGGAGTGCCTTGAAAGAGGCCCAAAGGATGCATTCAATGCAATTTACAATCGCTGGACAATTTACACCATTTGGTATGCTTGAGACAAGACGGGATTCAAACAACTCTGCGAGTTAAGTTTTGTACTGTGTGTGTTTTCTTCAGGTTCCACACTTTATTTCTGAAATAATGCGACTTGGCCTTTCATCCTTTCAAGCAAAGAGTTCCCTTTCCAATTGGATAATGATAACAGTCTAGGGAATTGTACAATGCACAGCACTATACCGTACTATGGGGCATATTAACAACAACTTGCGATAAACATCGCAAAGCGCGCTTAGCGCTATTTATTTTATCGCCGGCTATCGCTGGGTTTCAACGCCGAGATAGCGCATTATTATCAAGGCTTATCTCTGCGGCGATATGAAATCCAGCAATAGCAGCGAAAAGCGCCAGTATCGCCTGAAAACAAGAGTTAAATTGGAGGAGATAAGGTGATCCTTGCTGATACGCCCCAGTGACCTTAACCCTACAATCCACCTCCCATTATGTAGATGGCTTAGTCGACTTTCAAGCAGGTGTTAAGATCCTGCGATAACGGGGCTTAGCGCGATTAATCTGGTCGCTAAGCGGGTCTGCTGCAGGCTTGTTAATAAAGCGAAGCCTTGTTAGCGTCCATTTCCATGAAGTTTTGCTCCGGAACGCCTACTTTGCATGTCATTAGCGATGACATGCAGGGCGATTAGAAAACGGGAGCAAACTCATGGAAAATAGCGCTAACAAGACTTAGCGCGAGCTTGCTGATAGTGCGATGTGAATATCGCCGCTTTTCTGGCTTTTAAAGCCAGGAAAGCGGCGATATGGCCCTTGATGATATGCCCCTATATTTTTTATTAACTGGGCAGGCATAAACAGAGAGGAAAACACGTCCACATACAATTGAGGCAAGAAATAAACCCCTGGAGATGATCTTTCTAGCCAAAGGATGCTGCTTGAGAAAATGTACTCCCCAGTCAGCCACATGGAATGTGTAAAACTAAGAGTGCCGGGGCTGAGCTCCTTTTCTGGATGAGCGCCATTTTGAAATGGTATTCTTTAGTTTGTAATTACCACTCCACATGACGGTCATTTTACAATTGCAAGTTACACTCTGAAAATAAAGTGCATGGGAGTGCCAACACATAAACAGGCAGCTGCTGGGGCCTTGGGGAAAAAAAGTTAATATATGAATAACGGTGAGCAGGACGGGGAGAGGCAGAGAATCACCAGTGAGCAATTACAAGCAGAGAGAGCAGGGTGAATACAAAAAAAAAAAACAAGCATGAATCGTTGCTCAAAGTCTCCTATGCTTTGAACCACTAGGATAACCCTAAAAGAATGTATCATGTGTAGAGTTATTGCAGGTCATGAACAATGCCAGTCACATCTATAGGTGAAGTCTAAATCATTCTCATTCTCTCATAAGCGTATCCATCAACCATATAATTTCTTCAATCACCAATGATGTCTGTTAAAATACTGGACGCTATTGATCAAAGAGCTTGGTTCTCATATTATGCTAACTTTTGATGTGGTGACCGGTATACTACAGTAATGTATGTCTGTCAGCAGGCATTTTTACACATGTGAGTGTTGCAAGCATTTGTTAGCGTTGTTAGTGTTAAGGGCAATCTCTGTTTGCAGTACACAAAACGATCGGATCTCATAATCCCACAGAAAGTCATGCATTAATCACTTGTGCCATTTTTAAAAGCACTGAAGCGTCATGATTCTGAAGGGTTGCGTTGGGCTTACCGGCGCGCTGCCTCTCTTGTCTGGCATACTCCATGCTCGCCATAATATTTTTGCCACACACAAACGCCTATGTAGTGATGAACATAAACATAGGACTTTTCGTTGTCTAAGAGGTTAAATGGTGCACTGTGTGTTGGCCATAGTTAAATGAACGTCTTGTTATATTAGTCTGTGCAAATTAATCAGCTTCAGAAATGATAATATAATATTGAGATAACAAGTAACTATAAAACACGTAATCAAAGTGACAATCTTCTAAATTTGTTTTGCAGCAGTTCATCTAAGTTCATTCTCTTTGTTAAGCATTGAACAACCACAGTATAACGGTAGACCACAGTTTCTATGAGAGGGGGGCCGCATTGAGGGGTGCTTGCAAGGTGCAGTGGCGAAGTGAGCCTAAAGTAAGAAATGTAATTTACAGCACGAGTGAAACAGAAGCCTCCAAACAGAAATGCTAGCACTTTAAAAATAAAAACAAGCACAGTGCAAGCGCTGTGCATGCGAAACCTTAAAAAATAGTTCCACAAAAGCGGATGGAAACAGTACTTGGTCCCTAGGATACTGATGAAAGAAACACATGGGAAAAACAGAGGTACAACACGAAACACAGTATGCTACAGCCAATAGAAATTAAACAAATGTAAGTGGCAAGCACAGGAACCAATAAAAAGCAAGGAAAGCAGGGGGGATGTAAGCCCCTTTTACGATGAACATAAAATACAATAGCTTTCACAAGCACAGCACACGCGCTGTGCAGGCAAAACCTAGTGAAGGGGCAGATTTGAAAGGTTTTCACTCAACACAGCACAGTAACCAAAGTTGTTGTGCTGTGTTGCATCAAAGTGAGAGAACACCACAGCTCCATATCTAATAATATATGGCCCTGGAGCTCTCTCTTCCCTAGTGTAGACACACTTTAGGCTGCCATACACCAATGCACACATCCCTTTCACCCTTGTACAAGAGTGTGTGTGTCTGTGTGTGCATGTGTGTATGTCTGTGTGTCTGTGTGTTTGTGTGATAACAAGCATAGGTTTTGTACTGGAAGAGTTCCTTCCAGTATAAAAAAACTAGCACTTTTTTCCCACTTTGTGTGCTGTACAGTGCTGTATAGATGCAAAGTTGGAGAAGTTTGGAGAAAATGAAACTTTTCTCAAACATTATGCCTGCCTTAAGGAGGCATACCTTTTACATGCAAATCCCATTCTACCAATAATTGTAGATGGGAATTAGCATCAAAATCCATAGGTGGTTGCATGGGAACACCCATTGTATTCCCCCTTTATGCAAAATAGTACAAAGTAGCGCATAAAACAACTTTGCATTACTTTAAGGACTACTTTCCAATGCAAATCAAGATTGCATTGGAAAGTAAAACCCAAAACAACACTTTGCGCTGGGTTTGAGTTACAAAAATGATGCGAACCTAGGGCAAATTGTTCGTAGATCTTCAACACAAACTCAGGATTTAAAACTTAACACAGTGGTTGGGTTTGTCTATGCCAATATGAATCTCTTATTATCAAAAGTAACCCTTTTTAGGAACCTGAGAATAACGAAAGTCTGAGGAAAAAAGATAAGGTTCTATATACCCTACAAATTTTGTGCAGCTCTTTGATGCAGTTCATAACTCACTGTGCTGCAATTAAGAAAAGGATGTCTATGGCAAAAGCAGTAACACACTGGCGGCCTCATGTGCGAAGCTTTAAAATAGCGAGTTCCTGATTGCGATTTCCTGCGAATTGCAATTAGGAATTTGCTATTTCAAAGGTATGAAACTCTTATGAGTTTCATTTGCTATTTCCAGTGGGTCGCAAATAGACTCATCTCATGAATATTGATGAGGAGGGTTTTGGTTTGCGACCCTTTGGGATTTCCTAAAATTACAGGGGTAGTGGCCTGCTGGGGGCAGCAGATCACCATGACTGTCATTGCTTTTAAATAAAGCAATCTTTTTAAAAAAATGCAGCCCGTTTTCCTTAAAGGAAAACAGAACGTGTTTAAAAAAACTAATAAAGTTTACTTTTAATTTTTTAAGAGTAGACAATGGTCGTCTGGACCACTGCCTACCCTTAAAAATACTTTTAGAAACGTTCTCAAAGCGGAAGGGGTCCCTTACGAATGGGTTACTACCAGTTCCAAACTGGTGGTAAAGTGTTACTGTTTTGCGACTGGAATTCAGTCGCAAAACAGTAATAAATATTATACCGATTTGGTATTTGGAAGGGACGCCCTCTGGTAGTAAACATCCTGATTCTGTGAATCGGACCTTTTGTGACAGGAGTAAGTACATCTGGGCTTGAGTTATCTAAATGAAATACAAATCTGAGATTTGTATGTGCCAGGTTGTGCTTTCCAGCAGGAACATTAGCCCTTTATGCTACTTTATGATGAGCCAAAACTGTGACTAGACAAGTTACAGGTCTCTTTATTAAATGCATTACCCACCATGTCTATCTTGGCATTATTACCAACTTGTGAAAAATGATCCCTGCAGGCTGCTCTTTGTCTCGCCTCTGTCGTGAAAATGGCGCCCAGTGCGGCGGCACCAGTGGCACCGCCCTTAAGACGTCACTGCGTTTCAGTCAGGGCCCCTTCTTCAGTCAGACCCTCCAGTAACCCTCTACTGTCTGCGGGAGGGGCTGTTGACAAAAGCCAGGGTCACAGCCCTGCTCACTTTATTTTCCTTCCACATCCTTTTCCGCCCTGGATGCCAAAGAGCAGCTGCTACCACCATGTTCCCCTCCTCAACGCACTTCCCCTCAGGCAGAACATGTACTTATTATGTGTTTGCTTAATTGGCTTGAAATAATTACAGTGCTTATGCAACTCAACCACTTGGTGAAATGCAGGAGGGAAGTTGCTGCTGGAGAACCGGTTTGACTTGATTGGCCTCTCGTTTTTCAATTCCCAGGGAGGAACATTTATCCAGCTCCTCTTACACTCTCATCTCACACTCAAAACTGAGCCTGCAGACCCTCAGAGAGGAGGAAATATCCACCCAACTGCTATAGCACTATGGGAGATTATTTTTAGGAATATATGTCATTTCCGGAAGAGCTTTTAACACCGTGTCAGAAGCGTCCCTTGTTACAAAGGAAAGATTTCTTTGGGTCCAATTCTGAAAGATATGTGCACACTGTGACATAGTAGCATTATTTATGAGGTCGAAATCTTGTAGGTTTTTCTTGCCCTGGTAAATGGATTTAGATTTACTCACATATAATATTACGCCAGTATGAATGAATGTTACTTCTTCGTCTGTTCATAAAAGCAAGTTGTGGGCGTTCCAGGGTGGAGAAGCCTCCAAAACATGGTGCATGCCCACAAACTTGCAAGTTTTGGGTAGCCATAATACTTTTGATGACATTGACCCACTCAGAAAAGGGTTGGCGATTTGCCACTGACCTCATGTAGACACCACCTCACTTGGAACAGCGGCTGACCGCAAGTCACGTTTGGAGTATTCGCTGGTTCTGCAAGATAGAACAACCATAAGTTATTAGTAGACCAATTCTGCTCCTCAAAGGACCGCCAAGACGGCCCAACACGCCAGGGAACAAAACACCCACAGAGGCAGGCCCATAGGTGGGTGTTGTGGACAACTCTTACAATATTTAAAGTTTTGTGCCACCATGGTGGTGGAGGAATAGCCGTTCCTCCACACGATACCAGCGGAGAGAAAAAGATCCCTTAGCGGGAGTCTTCCTAGGTGGAATCCCCTCCAACGGGACATACATGCACAGTATCTAGGGAGAACATGTGTCTCATCACATGCAGAGTACATCTCTAACACTAAGGACCAACCCATGCTGCAGACACTTGGGCAGAGTATCCCCAGCCCTCATCCTTTTTGTTGCAAGGAAAATGAGCCAATGAGCCAGGCGCTTAACACATGCCCCGCCCCCTGCAGCCCTTGAGGCACAGGGGGGTCTCCATGCAGCCCAAGGTTAATGAATATCTGTATGATATGGTAGGCTCAGAAGCCCCTCAACACATTCGGCAGGGGTGGGGGGGCATCATTTTGCCTTGCAACACTGCTCAGAGCAATGTATCTGAGGCCACTTTGGATGAAGTAGTGTGGGCGGAGGCCTAGCTCTGAACTTCAGATGGGAGTCAGAAATGTGGACAGGGTGACATCAGGAACTGGTAGCTAGTAGGGATCCTTTTAAACCAACGTGACAGCAAGGCTAGTCATGTTTCACTCTCCTCTTTAATCCGGGACAGTTCGAGTAACACTTCTTTTTGTGTAGGCTGCTGAAAAAGGCCCCTTCAGCCGGAAGTGAGATGGGGGAGGGGGTGTTAGACTTGCAAACAAAGAAAAATTCAAGAACTGAACTGTGACTACAAATGTACTGCCAAGATCTCACACAGAGGATCTCCAAGTGTATCTGTTGGATCAGATAAAGTATTCTCACCTCTGTTGCTGTAGTCAAGGTAAGCAATATTTTTTTAATATAATTTATTTTTTTAAATGTTATCATTCGACAATCATTATTGAATAAAAAAATAGTGGCTTGATGATAGAGTAAAGACACAATGAACCAATAGATTTTGGGGGTGGGCCCCTATGAGGGGAGGGGGGCTTGCATTCAGTGCTTAATTTGATCAGGTGGTTTCCGGTGCTCAGCACAGTCACTGGATTGTCAGCACCAGCACTCATGACAGTCTGCCACATAGAGGGCTTATGAATATATGACCTCGATGTCTTATTTGTAATGTAACTTGGTCACGTTGCTTTGAAGGGGATGCCAATTGGTCCTTGATGTAAAATGTATGTAAAAATACAAACATATTATAGAAAGAGTCCTCCGTCTACACATCATAAATTTAGAGTGAAGTCAAGTAGAATCAAAGTTTAATTGCATACATTAATTAAAAGTATTCGGAATCTTAAAACCTCACAATAATCCATTATATATGTTTTAAGACTCCAATAGGTTTGTACATTGGCACATAGGTTCTCTGCAGGGTGTATGACCCCAGGATGCATTACAGAAATTTAACAGACACCTCTGCCATTATGTAAGTTATGTACATATTTGAAAAAAATAAAATATATTAAGAGTTTTCACTTCACAGTGTAAATGGGGTAAAACGGTTCTTCTAATTGAAGCTGCAGATAATTTCAGGTGACAATGTTCAACAGGCTTAGGGCCCTACCTTGAAACTTACACCATTCAGAAGGATATTTTTTCATATACAATTTGTGTATACATGCATAACACTTAAAATCTAAAAATGTGTCTGTATATGCTTAAAACTTAACATCTAAAAGCTGCATTAACCCTCTGTAAATCATCTTGGTTTTGTCCATTGCTGGCTTTGCGCAGACCTGGAGATTATCGACTGGGGAAGCAAGTCGGGGCCTCGGTAAGCGGAAGATAGGGAAAGGCCTTGGTCCATCAAACTTTGTCTGAATTAGGGAAGTGGCAAGAGGGCAATTAGATTCTGTAGTGTATTTTTGGCATAGCCCATAGATATGCAATTATAATGGGGGGGGGGGGGTTATATAGTGTGTTGTCGGTCTGGAGAGATAGGTGTATTATACTAGAGAAAGCACATAAGACTGTAACCTGCCAGTAGGCGTGAGTTAGGTACTTATTGCATGCACTCATCTAACCACTGTCCAAAATTAATTTTGATGCCATGTGAAGTGGAAACGCACTCGCCTTTAATACAATATCGGCGACCAAAACATTTGCCATCGGGATCCAACACTTCAAGTCTTCCCTAAGTGTCCTCTGCTCCTGCCGTGACCATCAGAAACCTAATTACATCACAAATTACAACCAATATAAGAAAAATAATCTTCTAATCCCTCAATTTACCAGGATTTCCAACCCTATCAGCCACCCGCAGATAAGCAGTCTGATATTCAAATAAATCTCCTATCTTAAGTGGCTCAACCTGCACACATTTCTAGATAAAATGGAGGCCCTCTGTGCTGGGCAGGCAGCATTTATATCTGCTTCCAGGAGAGTAATAAAAGAGTGTTGGACAGGTTGAGACACATTATTTCTTTCCTGGAGTGCATGCACTTACTGCAGGCTGGCCAATTACCAGGGTGGGCTGTTCGGACCACCCAGGATGCTGGTGATTTTCACCTCTGTTCCTACTCCCTGCCCCAGTGTCTCCATCTCTCCTCCGACTTTGGACATGCACCTCCCTTTTATCAGGTGCCAGGGAGTCATGTCCCATATGCGAGTTCTGCGGGGAAAGTGGACATTGACAACAACTTGGGGATCAACCTCAAAGGAGCCATGTCCACAGCACACTGTTCAATTAGAACCAAGCCTGGCTCATGAGCCTTCATAAAAGGGTGACCCCTGTCCTGGGTTGCTTGTGTTCCGGTTCACTGTAACCAGACCTGGCAATTCGGGCTGCACTGCTCATGTTGGAGAAGGCATGGTGTACGAAATAATGATGGACTGGGATGCGTCCAGAGTAATTACTGGTGGCTGAGATTAATTCTAGCATTCCGTCGTTTACTTTTTCTATACTTCAGTCTGGTCTTATATCTGCTTTCAGGACAGCAGCAAAAGAGTGTTGGGCAGGTTGAACCATGTTACTACTCTCCGGGAGGGCATGCATTCTATGCCGGCTGCCCAGCTCTGGTGTGTTCCTGCTGTTGGGATTTCCTAGGATTCTGGGGTCTCCCACCTCTGTTCCTATTTCCCCCCCTCCCAATCTCAGTCTCTCCTCCAACTTTTGACATGCAGCTCCCCTTTATCAGGTGCCGGGGAGTCATACCCCATATGCAAGTTCCACAGCGAAGGTGGACATTGACGACATCGTGGAGATCAACATCACAGAAGACATGGATATCCAGCAAGAGAACGCTCATAGCAAGGAGGTCTCTTATGCAGATACAATTATCCTATACATGGCTATTTTGTTTTCTTCAGTAGCACGGGGCATTCTTTGGACATTAACCATAACATTTTTAGACTTAGGGCTTCCAGTCTGCCGTATTACAAGTTAATTATATTCAATGGCGCTTGTAACATGGCGGACGGGATATCCGGCATGTTTGTGACAGAGTATTCCATCCTCCAAGATCTAAATCCGGCCCTTGGTCTTTTAGATTTGTATATGTCGTATGTTTTGTTAGTTCAGTTAGTTCGCACTTCCCCTTTCATGTCCCTCCACCATTCTCTGACTAACCCATGTGGCCTGCATGTTTTGGACTTCCCCCTTCCCTACCTACCATTTTCCCTACCAAATTGTATTATGAAAATATTTGTAATGCTTCAAGTGTCCTTATTACAAATGTAATAGACCTTTGTAACTTGTTGTTACCTGAGGGGAAATTGGATTACCCACATCGCTGGTTGTGGTGGTCCTTGCCGTATACAACATCCATTTCCCGGTTATACTCATGCAGTCATAAACTTTATTTTTATTTTCCCTCATCCATCATTGTCATGTGGTAGTAGAAATCTCAGGGCCATCCTGTTGATTTATTTTAAGACAGGAATTTAAGTATTGCATCCTTGCAGAGATGACCAGCTCAGTGTTATGATTTAATGATCTGCATTTCTAACAGTTTTTTGGCCATTTTACACTCTTTGAACATGCATTATATTGCGTACATGACAAAGTTTCAATTTGACATATGTAAAAACCTTTTACATACCACCGGACAACATTTGTCCACCTCTACTTTAATATCTTTGGACATGTGTTTGCCTCACAGGTGGTTCTGTGGTGGATCATGAGATATTCTTTGAATGTTTTGTCCTAAAACCAAAGATATTTTTTTCGTCCTGTTAGCTCTTGCAGCAGTTTGCTTCCCTACCTTCATTTCCTAGGGGTGTCACTGGTATGGAAATTCAGGCAGGTTCTGTCCATCATTGAGAAAGGAGAATATGCCTCTTTTGAACCCGAGCATTCCAGTTCTAATTAGATGAAAGGAGTATTCACCCAGAAAATTTAACTTGCACTTAAGGAATCTTGCATTTGGGAAGTCTCCTGGGGTGTGGTGTTGATGGCATTTCACTGAAGAGCTACACACACAATCCTATTGGAATTAATGTACAATTGTGCTATGTTCCCGGAGGCAGAGACTGTAGGACAACTTTTTCCAGAGCAAAATATGGCATGGCCCGAAATTATGGCTAGACCCACACCAGGTATGAATATAACACATTTTTAAAACATCCACCCTAGCTTGTTGATCAAATCTGAAGTAGAAGCCATAGCCAGAATTATGGCCAATAGACTGCAGAAGGTGGGCCTAGGTTTATCCATGAATCATAGACTGGATGTACCCCGGGGAGATAAGCCAGACATAATATGGGAGCTAGACTGCCTATACTTGGCATCGAAGAGATATTCTTTACACAGATATTCTACTTTCTGTTGGCAGCAAACAGGTTTTGGATAGGATAGAGTTGGATTATCTAATCAGTATCGGTTGGACCAGACATCCATGGTCCTCACCTTATAGCCTTCCTTTTGGTGACTTCGGTTTTGCTGGCCTTGGGGCTCTGTGGACTTTACCACTGCTAACACAATGCTAAAGTGCTTTTGCGCTCTTTCCTTTAAACCTGATAACATTGGCTTACACCCAATTGGCACACTTAATTTACTTCTAAGTCCCGAGTAAAGTGGTACTACATGTACATAGGGCTAGTAAACTAAATGCTACTAGTGCGTCTGTAGCACTTATTTTGCCAACCACTTCAGTGGCATCTAAACATGTTTCAGGCCTGTCTTTCAGCCCGTGTGTGCAGTTTTAAACTGCCATCTCGACCTGGTAAAATAAGCCTCTTACCTGGCTCAAACCTCCATATTTAATGCATATTACACAACTAGAGTAGACCCTACACAACCCAGAGAGCAGGGTGCAGTGTATTTAAAATGTTGGACATATACCATATGTCCTGATAGTGATACACAAGATAATATTGGGTTTGCTTTTTACATTTAATAAGTGGTAACTTCTTTTGGGAACAGTTAAAAATGTCAACATTGGTGTCTAAAAAACTGTAATTGTAAACCCTCTCAAATGGTAATGTTGGATTTTGAGTCACAAGTCTTGAAAAAGCCACCTTTAGAAAGTTGGCATTTACCTATCCTAACCATTTGGTGCCTCTAGACTGTATTCGGGTCACATGACTAAATGTGGCTGGCAGCTGGAATTTGTCTATTGCTCCCAGACAGTGGGACACAGAAGGAGTAGGTGTTGGCAGGATGGGCCATCTCTGTTTTGATGAGGGGGAGGAGCTGTCACTTACCACAATTGCACATCACAAAGCCTCTGCCTGTGCACACTCACAAAGGGGTTGACACTAGTCTTTTGTGACCCCAGACAAGCTGGGGCCAGGACACAGAAGCAGGAAATTCCAAGCACTTCTGTGGGTGTAAGTCTCTAAAAACTTATTTTACTTCAAAGTGGGCACCGGGTAAAAATATTGGACCCTCAGACCCAACACTTCAGTACACCTCTGCACCTGTGGAAGACTCAGAAGGACTGCTGCGCTGCTCTGAAAGAAGACATGACACTCTGTTGCCTTGCTGCCTGAGTGGAAAGGACCAGACCTGTATCTTGAACCCAGGTCCACCATAGGGACTCCAAGGGCTAGCTGGCTAGCCTTCTGATCATAGCCTAAGGAACAGGAAAGGCTCCAAACACCTTAAATCCAGCACTTGGTCTCTATCTGCTGTGAATCCTACCCCCGCAAGTGGCGCCACCCCAGCCCTGGACCCTAGGAAGTGGGCCTGAAGGTGATCTAGCAGCCGAGTTGTGGTCCTGTAGGCAGAACCGACATAGCACAAAGCGTCTCCTCGCAGCTCTGCATCGGAACCACTGCTGCGAAATGCAACCCCAAAGTAAGACATCACATCGCAGCTCCTCGAACCGCTGCTGTGCGACGCCTCGACACAGGCCTTTGCATCGCAAGGCCCTAGTCGACAGCATCCTTGACGATGATGGTGGGCTTCAAGTGGTGTAAAATAAGTCCCTGCAGCCCCTGCAGTGCGGGGGGCCTGAGTTCCAGGAGGCCCCCTCAGCAAAAGTGGTAGGTAGTGGGCCGCGGAAGAGGGCCCCCCTCTGTGTACTTTGCGGGGGGACCCCCTCAAGGTTCATTATGCCACTGTGGACTTTGTATCGTAGCCCTGCAGTTTGCTTGGAGCCGCTGCTGCTCGATGCATCTGCGATGCAGGACTTTGCATCACAAGTCGCTTGATGATGGCAACCTCGACGACGATGCAGGACTCTGCATCACAGCCCAGCAGATCTCGCAATGCTCCAACAAACAGGATCTAAGTAACTCTGTTCAGCAGGCCTAACTTGGTCCCTGTCCGAGACCCACGCTCCATCGCTGTCAGCCTGAACTTTTGAATATGTCCCGGTCCAGTGCGACCCGATAACCACAGTTGTCTCCTTGCGCTTTTAGGCATTATTTTTCATTTACATCTTTAAAATTACACATCTCTGGGTCTAATTATTGGATTATTGTCTTTTTGGTCAAAAATTGTTTACATGTACTCTATTTTTCTAAATTGCAGTGGAATTTTTCTTGTGCTGTATTTTCACTTTATTACTATTGGTGTTCTGCATAAACTCTTTACACACTGCTTGTCAATAAAACATGACTGTTTTCTGCCAAGCTACCAGAGGGTTAAGCAGAGACTGATTGTGCTTCACCTCAACAGAAATTGTAGTTGCTGCTTGAGTAAGGTTTCAATCCCCCTTGACCAGTAACCCAATTTCCGACAGAGTCTTAACTAGATTTGAGCACGGGGTAGAATTTATTAGGAAGGTGAAGTTGCGTTTCTGTTACATGTCAGTCTATGCAAGAGGTCGTTGAACTTTTTCTTGTTGAATCAACTACTATATTCACTTTAAGTCGCCCCCCATGACTAAAATGTCTGGAAGTTGGTAGTAAGAATCTTTGACAGCCATTCTCACCCCTGGCACATGCATAGCAAATCAGTTTCACAATAGGAAAATAACATTAAAAGGGGCTAAGTACACAGTTCAAATGAAAGCCCACAAATGTTCAATTGTGCTTTATTTTCTACCTAAAACACATAATTTGACTTAAGATAATTAGATAATAAAACTTTTATGAACTATTGTAATGGTTGTGCCTGATAGTCAATCAGTGGATGAGTTGTTGTGACTGCCATCATCAGGTTGTGCTCCACTTCCAGTTTTGAATGGTACTTTGTCTTCAATACTGCAAGTGCTGAGAACCCAATCTTGCATGCATATGATGAACTGAAGGGCAGAAAAGTTTTGACAGCAATTTCTGTCAAAGCTGAATATTCTGCAGACATTTGCAGCCCACACTCTTCCAGTGAGAGTTTGCTGAATTGCATCTGCAGTGTACGATCAATCTGGAAATCAATTAGTCCTTCATGAAGGTGATTTGGGGGACAGGTCCGCTCTTCCACCAAAAAACATTGAAAGATCCAGTCTTTGAAGTGATCACTGTCCTCAGAAAAATACTTTGGTAAACTGCCCCTGAAAGAAATCAGGTGATTTTATTAACCTCTTCCATGCTCATGGCGTCTCCCGGCCGTCATGAGTCACGATGGGCGTGTGCGGACGACGGCCGGGAGACGTCATGACCACGCCCAGGAATGGAATGTTCAGCACTGCGGCAGCGCTGCGGCGGAATTTGCGCCACAGCGAAGAGGTTAAATATCTCAGCAGCACTTGAAAAGTCATATTTTGCTTCCCTGAGTATATGTCAAACATGGGGATAGTTTAAAGGGGCCAATTTCAAATAGTTTTCTTCATAACTTCAGCTTCTTCCTGAAGGCAGATAGTTTTTATTCATGGTAAAGGAAGTGCTTTCAGCTCCTTGCAAAGATAGGTTTGCAGATTTTGTCTTTTATTTTGGCAAGGTATGTCAAAAGCACAAGCCAGCATAGATGTTCTGCTTTGCAGGGTCCAAATCCAGCTGAAATTGCTGTGCTTCACTTTCCTGTTCAAAATGTGACTTTGGGCCATATGTATGAAACTTTGGTTTTGCGATTCTCAAATAGCGATTTTTAGTGAATCGCTATTTGAGAATCGCAAAATGCTATGTATGTAGGATTTGCAAATAATTTTGCGAATCCTACATATTCCTTAATTGCGAATTGCAAATTGCAATTCGCAATTAAGGAATACCTCCCCATTCATTCCTATGGGCCTAGAGGCCCATAGGAATGAATGGGAAGACATTCTTAATTTGCGATTCTCAATTAGAGAATCGCAAATTGAGAATGCAATTTCAAGTGTGCCAGGGTGTCAAAAGGACACCCTGTTGCATCCCTGAAATGAGCATGGGTGCACATGTGGCGCACATACATGCTCCAAGGGCATGTGTGCGCTACATGCCACTTTGAAAAATGCAAAAATATGCATTTTTGAAAGAAATCGCAAATTACCACCAACCTGTAGCTGGTGGTAATTTGCGATTCCTTAAGGCCAAATTGCACATTTTTGGTGCTTCTTACATTGCATTTAAGGAATCGCAAAATTTGCGATTCCTTAAATGGAATTGCAAAATAAGGAATCGCAAATTGCGATTCCTTATTTTGCACGCAGATTTGCCTTCATACATACTACTTAGCAAAATTGCGATCCCAAACGCCGAAATTCTGTGAATTTCGGCGTTTGCGATCGCAATTTTGCTTGATACATATAGCCCCTAATGCCTTTCCCTGGGATAACCACCAGACTTCTGTGGGACCCAGCAAGCCAAAATGTTTAGTTCCCAATTCTTCACATAAAAATGCCAGCTCTTGATGAGTCTTTTATTAAATTAACTATTTTTTAGCAGAACTGAGCAGTTCCTCAAGTTCCCTGTTAATGTTTCATTTTAAGTTATGAACACTTAGAAAGCCACTGACAATGTCCAACAATTTAAATGGTGTTGCCAGTAGAATTAAACATCTTCCACTATTACATTTTCATGGTAATCTCTGCCATAAGTAATTATATTGCCTTCCTTTGATAAGTCAGGTGCTTCATCCAACTACAAAATAAAACAGATTCAATTTCAAGCAGGCTACGAGTTGTCTGTGGATATCTTTTGACATGTCACAGGTGCGGCAGCAATGTGTTGTGTCTGAGAGTGGTATTGTTTTAAACTTAACTTCTGCTTTTGCACCAAGCATTGTTCTGATCATGTCGAGAATTGGTGGGAGAATCACCTTTTATCAATCTGTAAAAGGCTTTTTGTTTTTGGCAATGTGGTATGCCACTTGGCGGAATGCTTTCAAGGTATTTGCTGGGTGGATGCCACATTTTTCACAGTTTCTATCCCTTGAGTCATCTCTTGGAACTCCCTGGCAAAAAACGTCTGTTTTCCGCTAGAAACCCATATTTAATTTCCAAGTGATGTCTTAGTTTGGTTGGTGTAAGGCTGTCGCCATTTAAGGTCACATCACACACCACACACGTTGCATAAGAAGTTTCATACTTCCTTATTTTTGCTGCTTTTTCCTGTCCATCTGCTTCTGTTTCTGCTTTTTGTTTGAGAACCCTGCAATCTTTTGGCAGCAGGAAACGATCCATGTCAAATGTGTGTTTGACCTAAGACACAACATTTTAAAGCTGCATGTTAATGAACACCACACATTTGCTGTTTTCGAACACACAGCAATTTTACAGCTGCATGAGGTAGAGTATGTTTTTAAACTTTGCATGCATAAAATATGTATAAACGAATAGCTCCATGGCAGGTGGATGAAACAGTAATTCATGCTGATCCAGGCTTCAAGTGGGTTCGGCCCACACTGCTGTGGTGTGTTTATGCAGATACCACCAATGAGGGTGTACATGGTACTTTATCAAAGGTGAAGGAGTGGTGAAACTGCCCCTCATCCATCACTCTAGAACAAATGTTTACCTGCGCATTGCAATGCCTTGGATACATTGTATTGCTCTCCCTCTTATGCTCTTTGCTTAGATGGCCATTCTCTGCATAGCGATGAAGTGGCCACTTGACCGTGCAACAAAGAGAGAATGTGTAACACCCAGCAATAAGGCGCAGAGAGTTAACATCATGAACGCTGTCAGGATTCCACCGGCAATGCTGGCCGGAGACAGGCGAATGCGGCCTTTGGAAGTCTGGAGAGCTATGCAGGAATGTTCTTCTCCTTATCGGAGAAGTGGCACAGGTGGAAGATATGAGCGTAAGATAAGACGAGAGGTGTTTACCTGTTGCTATTGGGTTACTAATGTGAGCCAGAAACTACAGGCCCCATAATGCACGGTGAATGTCTGGCCCACACACAACTCTGGCACCGACAAAATGACGGCAGAGCAGGAGGAGCTACAAATGGCATTTCCGCCCCCAGCATGGTGCAGATTATTCCTGGATTCAGCACGTTTGGAGAGAGAGAGAGAGAGAGAGAGAGAGAGAGTTTAGGGGCTCTGACCAGTGTGGTAAGGGTGCTCTAGCATCAACAACTTTTTAGTTTTGCCAAACTTTGCTATGTTTCCAGTGTGATAAAGACAGTGTGCAAACATTATTCCTTGTGACGCCATTTGGTGCAATTGCAGTCTGTTGGTAGCACTTTGAGGCTTCTCTTTAAATTCTGCGGATTTGGGGGCATATCAACAACAACCGGCGATAATTATCGCTAAGCGCACTTAGCGCTAGGATAATTATCGCCGGCTAGCGTTGATTTTTATCGCTGAGATAGCGTGCTATTAGCAACGCTTATCTCAATAGCGATAAAAATCCTCACGCTAAGTGGCTAACGTGAGATTATCGCTGGAAACCCAGCGATAATCTCACGTTAGCTTGTTGATAGGGACAGACAAACTTAGCCATGATATCCTCCTTCCATAGGATATCATGGCTAAATCAGAAAAATACCAAACGTAAAAAAGCAGCGTTAACCGCGGTTAGCGCTGCTTTTTTTGTCTGTAACTGGGTTAGCGATATTCTTGATAATAGGAGAAAGGTCGCTTAGCGACCTTTCTCCTATTATTTTACTCTGGAACGCCCACTTTGCATCTCATTAGAGATGCAAGGGGAAGCGTAGAGTAAAAGGGTGCTAACATGCAAATTTGCATGTTAGCACCCTGTTGTTGATAGGGTGCTAGTTTTATCTCTGCTTTTTTGGCTTTTAAAGCCAAAAAAGCAGAGATAAAGCCCTTGTTGATATGCCCCTTGGTCTCCTGTGGAGGATCGGAGAGAATCTTTCAGCTGTTTCCACATTCACCTCACATCCAAAAAGATCTCTGGGGCATATTATCAATAAAAAATAAAACAAGCATTGGCTTTGCCAAATGGCCTCGCTTTTGGGACCTTACAAGTATTTAGCCATGCAGTGCATTATCCTTGGTTTACAACATCTACTGTTACTTCACATGCCACTGGTAAACGGCCACACACAGCAAAAGCTCGACCTAAACTAGCATTGGCATGGCCAATAGGTCTCACTTTTGGGACCTTATATGTATTTACTTATGCAGCACAATATTCTTGGTGCAACAATATCAACTGTTGCATGGCTAAACCCTTATAAGGTCCCAAAGGCGAGCCTTATTGACATTGGGCCATATGTATGAAAATACATTTTTGCGATTCTCAAATTGCGAATCGCTATTTGAGAATCGCAAAACGCTATGTATGAAGTATTTGCAAATATTTTTGCGAATCCTACATATTCCTTAATTGAGAATTGCAAATTGCGATTCGCAATTAAGGAATACCTCCCCTTTCATTCCTATGGGCCTAGAGGCCCATAGGAATGAATGGCAAGACATTTTCAATTTGCGATTTTCAATTAGAGACTCGCAAATTGAGAATGCAATTTCAAGGTGGCAAGGGTGTCAATAGGACACCCTGTTGCACCACTGAAATGTGCATGTGTGCACATGTGGCACACATGCATGCCCTAAGGGCACGTATGTGCGCCACATGGCACTTTGAAAAATGCAAAAAAGTGTATTTTTTAGAGAAATCGCAAATTACCACCAACTTGAAGTTGGTGGTAATTTGCGATTCCTGAAGGCCAAATTGCACTTTTTCTGTGCTTGTTACATTGCATTTAGGAATAGCAATTTGTGATTCCTTAAATACAATCGCAAAATAAGGAATCGCAAATTTTACTATTCCTTATTTTGCGAGGCAGTTTTTCTTTAATACATACCACTGAGCCAAATTGCGGCGTTTGTGATCGCAATTTGGAAAGATACACATGGCCCATTGCCAATGCTTGTTTTGTCTTTAGGATGTGATTGTTATTTGTTGAGTAGCTTGAGTGGATGGAAGCAAATAGTGAACCACTTTCATGGCACAGTGAGTAAAAACAAGCATTGGCAAAACCAGAAGGTTTTGCTTATTGAACGTGTCATGGCGCTTTTTTTTAACTTTCTTTTGAGAAAATTGAAGGAAGAAATAACAACAATTATCTTCTTCAACAAGAAAATGATTGGATCAAAACTCTGAATTCTATGAAGCCTTTTGGTTTAAATGAAAGAATGGAATTTTCTTGCTATCTTTAGCTCCCTGGTTTCCTTTGGACTGTCTGTGTCATCGTTTGTACACTCTTTTCTAATGCTTACTTTTTACCAATCTATACGAGTTTACTTTATTTATTACTATTTTTTCCCTAATGGGTCCCATCCCCATATCGATCTGGTCACATTCTTTCTTTATGTTCTTTCTCATGTTCTCTTATTCATGTCACTTTATCCCACTTCCTGTTCACACCTGTCACCTTCTCGTGTTATTGGCTTTGATTTATTCTTTCTTCACTATTTTCGTTATATGGTAGTTTACTTTGTTTATATTAACCTTTGGACTAGTGTTTTCTCCAGTCTGCTTTTGGGTTTACTTTCCTACACAACTCAGGCGTCCATTTGCACTCTCCAAGATGGCAGCTAAACCTTTTGCTCTTGAGTCCTTTCTCGAATCCGTTTTCTGATTTATACGCTTGCTTTCACATACATGGCTGCTTTCACTCGTCAGATCTACTGCACATCTCTCGTACAGGCGGTTCACTTTCTTTCATTCGGTGAGTGATTCTCGGTTCCTCTTCGGACCGACTTGCTCTTTCACGTCTGTTGTCACAATTGAAGCCCATGTTAGATGTGAAGGACATCTAACCTGAGCTTCAATTGGAATTCCATAGAGCATATTATCAAGCCCATTATCGCCGTTTTGGCGGCAGTTTTCTGTCGCTAAAGCGGCGATACTTTTATCGCCTGTCTTGATAATATGCCCCTAAGTTATTTTTCTGCAGTTTTCAAAACTTTAACTCTGCACCAATTATGGGACTGAAAATACAAGGCTCACATGTTCAAAAGACGATACCTTTCAAAATAGTATATACAATGAGGAACAGCCGGGTTCGCCCACTATACTATGACTTTCCAGTATGCTACAAAATGAGATACACTACGTGAGCTGCTCTGCACCCAAAAAACAATTGTAACTATCCGCGTCGCGAGGCCCATGATAAACACGTTCTAAATCAAAAATGTCATCATTCTCTTTTTTTGGCAGGAGTTTAATCATTAATTTTTTATTTTTTTTTAAGTTTAATTTTATTCGAGAAAAAAAATCATTTAAACACAAGAGAAACTTCACATGCTATACAATATAACAATATAAACTTATAATGTAGCAAAACAATTTAAGAAAAGGGGGTATCCGAAGGAAGCAGGGAAGGAAAGATCAGGAAGGGAAGGGGAAAATAGGAGAGGGAGAGGTTAAAAATTTTGAAATAACACAAGTGTACAAACTTTATCAACCTAAGAAAGAAGAGTCTTAAAATATGCAGAATAATAAGAAATTAACAATACAACAAAAAGGAGTAATCAGAAAACCATATTCAAGATATAAAAGAAAAGACAACGGTTATCTCAGGGAGGTTTCTGAACATCATCGGAAGAGTTAGCTGGTGCAGGGTTGGTAGTAGCAGAGAGTGTAAGATAGGAGGATAAAGGTAGCCATAAAAGATCTCGTGTAATGGAAAGCGATGTAGGAGTAACATAACTAGTGTCTATTCTATGGTGAAAACAGACAGCATTCCACCAAGCTTTAAAAGAGACGTTATCAGCCTGTTTCCAATTGGAAGTTATTAGGTGGAAAGCAATTGCTATTAATGAATCAACCAATTTGGAATTAGGGGGTGCAGCAGACCATGCGGGAGATAGGGACCCTGAGTTTAATCATTATTAAGTAGAATATTTACGCTCGGTTTGTTTTTAAACTTGATTTACAATTTAGAGAACCCTTATGGAAATGCACAGAAACAAGACTCAAAGTTGATGCTCTGGAAGTACGAACTGACATTTGCTGTTACATTACACAACTTTTTTTAATGGGGTTCAGTCTGGTGTGCAAATAATCCCCTAGTATCGCGGCGACCTCAGGGACAAATCCTTATTGCCTCCACCCAATCCATAGGAAATAAGTACAAGAGCAGCTGCACAGATGCGAAGAGAGAGGGCTCAGATTATGAAACGAGCAGCTATATTGGCTTACAACTCCATGCACCATTGCGTATTTGAAGTCCGCCCCCCCCTACGCGTGAGATAGCCTGAGACATGAAAATGAAGATTCCCTTCGATGTAATGACACTGGTGGAATTTCTTCGTCTTACTGAGGGGCTTTGCATCCCTCGCTTGCACAAACCCCCTGGGTCTGGGATATTCCTCACAGGAAAGGACATCTCTTATTTTAGAACACCGCCACCAATGGGATTTTTATCAGGTGCAGTTATCGGGAACGCTTACACATGCTCGGGACTGGCCCACGGATGCACAAGTATGTCAGCTATTTTAGGCTCACACCACTCAAACGGGGAACCTAAAGCTAGGAAAATCCCTGCAGGCCTGCACTTGAACAGTAAACAGACAACAGAGGGGAGCTGTCATGTTATGAAGGGTCAAGCGTGTTCCCAGCTCATCAAACGTCTTCTCTGCTGTCCTATAATAAATATGTTTACAGGCCGCATAACTTCTAGGCGCTGAAAGGGGCAGCTTGCAATCTGATTTGTGCCAAAAAAACAAAACAATGACAAAACCAATAGTTTGCATTTTCGTACAGATTAAAGGGTTTCCCAAGCGTCACAAGCACACAGGACAGGAGCAATATGTCTGTCAGCAGCAGTTCAAGGTTTCCTCTCACAAAAAAATGGTACTGCAAAGACAGCAGCACGTGCACCCACACATGTGCACACACACACACATGCACCCATGTGCACACACATATACACTCACACACACGTGCACACACACATGCACACACAAATACTCACACACACACATACACACACGTGCACACACACACACGTCACTGCCTGCTTTTTTCCTAACCAACATACATATTCCTATAATTTTAAACTCCTGAGAAGAAGACCCTGCATGCTGAGCCCAGTTTCTTTAGTATTCAATGGCCCTTCATAGCTTGAATGTCGGTTTCCTGTAATATTATAGTGGCTGCCTGGGACATGGGCCCTAGATAAAAACAATACTTCACTTGTAAATGCTATGTTGAGCAATAACATTCCAAGATAACATCTGTACTTGCTTTATTGACCTTTTTACAATCAATGTACACTATTATCAAAGAACAATTCATGCAGAACTTACTCTGACCTTTAGTATCGGTATGGCACGCCCAAATATTGTGGTTCCCTGGTTTGCCCACATTGTGAACCATCATGCATGTAATGCCATCTGGGTTTCACACCTATTTTGTTGATGCATCGAAGCCCTATTAGGCCCATGGACTGATATTTATACAGTCATTTCACCCAGGGGTGGTCCTCCATCGGAGCCGAGGAGCTTCTCCCCATTTAAGTTACCCCACAAAGATGAAAAATAAAATGGTTAATACATAACCATTTTATTTTTCATCCTCCCCCTCTGACGCTCATGTCAGGACAGGGGCAGGGTCCCTTCTGTATGAGAGCACCAGGGAGGAGGGTAGGTTGTGTTTGCACTTTTCAAAGTATGCATGATTTTTTGGCCAGTCGTTTTGCAACAGCCAGCCAGACATGCACACTTTGTAACCTCTAACCCAGCTGTCTTAAGACCAGTAGCGGCATGTGGAGGGAGTTCCGTGGGGCGGTGAGGCGGGGCGGGGGGTAGTAAACACCGGAATATGGATGTACGGAAGTAAGTAAACAATTAAATAAATAAAACTAATTTCGTTGCGCACACTGCATCGCAAAATGCAGTGAGTGAGGCCGCTCCCTCTAATCAGGGCACTGCTCTCACGGCATGAGAGCAGCGCCAGGATTGGTGCCAGCACTGCAGCATCAAGTTGAGAAGAGGTCCAACCTCAAATATTTAAGCCCACCACCATTGATGCCAGTTGCCACTGATTCCACCTATTTCAAACCTTATATGTTTCACCCATCCTTATTTACTACAAATAATGCCTGCTTTATAAATCACTTGTTATATATGTGCCATCTTGATCTACCCATATATCAAACAGCACCATGGTTACCTTCAAGTCCATGGGAAAACTCGGTCCCTCCTCTAGCTATCTCACCACCCTCCTCCAATACCTCTCAATGACACAGCAGCGACACATCATGTATAAGAATGTCCCCCCTCAACCCTCCAACTTTCCAAATTTTTGTACCAAGACCTTAGTTTAGTATGCCATGAGAGGAGCTTTAGTTGTACCAGGTGGAAACCTAACCCAGACCTCCCGCAGGAATCCTAAGGCTTCTACCCCATTATCCACATCATCTTCTAAGGCGATTCTGTGTGTGTGTCATTATAGTGCAATATGTGTGAGATATTACCTTTCTGCGTCATCTAGTATCCAATAATCTGATTTCCAGCGGCGATTCCTCTAGTGCCTCCAAGACCCTTTTTTGCATCAATTGCCAAGGCGTGTTTTAATAGTATGTACTTAAATACCTATGAGTCATGTAAGTCATATTCTTTTTGCAATTGCACGAAGGATACCAGGTCCTTTCTACTGCAGACATCTCCCAAAGTTGGTGTCCCGATGGTGACTCATGTACTGAATCCCTGGAGAGTCGGGATATCTTTCTAGAGCGTGCCAAACCAAGAATGACTTTCTAAGCATCAGTTTTGTCTTCCATCTGGACAACCAAAGCCAGGTTTTCACTGTTAGGGCAGTCTCAAAAGGGCACACCTTTAGGAGCCTGCCCGCTGTACTGGAAATGTGGGTGGCCCTTCTCTTCCATCTCAAGTCTGTCCATTTATCAAACGGCATTTGTAAAGCGCAACACTGTCACCCCAGGAGGTATCTGGACGGCAGGCACAGTCATCTCTCGGTGAGAATGTCCAGTCATTGGCCTTCACCAATTTTACTACCTGCAGGTATCTCTTTACATTAGGAAGTGCTGCCCCCCTTCAAACACTGGCTTCTGAAGTGTGGCCATTGCTGTTCTAGGGGCGCAACCTTGCCAGAGCAGTGACCGCAACATGCCACCCAATCTTTGGTAATATTTGCCAGGCACATCATACTGTGTGTTCTGTAGGATGCATAGTAAGTTTGGGACAGCCATCATCTAAAACAATGCTGCCATCTCCAACAGGAATAGTGGCAGTTTCCTCCAATGCAGGATCTCACTGTCCAATTTTCTCGGTAGCGGGTGCCGGTTGTCAGTATAAAGGCTTTCCCAACCTGCTGATGTCTATATTCCTGAGTGTTTCAAGTGCCAAATTCCTAATCCAAGAGGCATGGGTAGGTTTGCTGGTGACATCCTTTGTCCTCCTATATGCTTTGAATTTAAATCTCGGCCTATGTATGGAGTGAACTGGTTCATCCAGGTATAGCAGGACATCATTTTGCCTATCTGAGAAAACATTGAAATACAACTTTGTTTCCAGGGTAATGTCATTAAGAGTGAAAAACTCCAGGTATCAAAACAATGATCCATGCCACGACACAATGATCCAAAGTTGGGGGCATATTATCAAGGACGGCGTTATAATTATCGCCGCTTTAGCGGCAGGAAAACTGCCGCTAAAGCGGAGATGATGCGCTTGATAATATGCCGCAGAGAATTCCAATAGAAGCCCATGTTGACACCAGAACATGGACTTCTATTAGAATTCTCTGCGGCATATTATCAAGCCCATTATCGCCGCTTTAGCGGCAGTTTTCTGCCGCTAAAGAGGCGATAATTTTAACGCTGTTTCTTGATAATATGCCCCTTAGTTAGCAATAAATTAATAGTATGAAGGCCAACTATAAAAAAATAATAGTAGCTAAAGGTCAAGCCAATGAGAAGCAGCTGATTGATCTTTTAGCAATCTGCAAGGAAACCAATGCATGTAAATTCTGGGATTATGTAAGCAACTTTAATATGTTAATAAGAATTACAGAGAATGTTATACTATTAGAGAGCTGTACCTGCAAGAACCACCATCTACAGCCAATCAAAGGACAGATATAGAAATCTCAGTTAATACTGCTGACACGGTTAATATAATTTGCAGCTTGAAAACCAAAGGGGCCTGATTCTAATGGAATACTTGTAACCATTTTTATGGTCTTGACAACGCAACTGTCACCAGACAATTATGCGGGCATCAGTAGTGTCGGGCTTTGGCTCCGCCCACATGCTGTGAGCCTGGAGTACATGTTTGGATTGGGCAGAAGGTGTGTGCTTCCACAAAAAAGGTCTTGCCCTCCACACAGCTGTGATCATATTGTTTATTTATTTATCCAGTGGCCGATGCTGAACTTTCAGAGGCACAGGCCTGACATTGTGATGCTATTAAAGTGTCTTAGATAAATAAAAAACGTATGGTGTTTCCCTGGCAGCAGCACAGATGGGAGGAGGACATTCTTTAACCTGCATGGATGTTTAGGACTGGCTTGATAATGCATTCATAAGTTAAACCTATTGGCAGTGCCAATGCGTGTTAAAGAAAATATTATCTTTGAGGCAAAGCACTTTAGCTCACTATACCACAACTGTCTGCAAACATGAAATACACCATCATTTTTTATGAGGTCTATTTTATTTCCAATATACAATAAGGGCTTTCATGTGCTTCAGTGCAACTACGGATTAATAGCTTTATTGGCTATTGAAGGATAGTGCTTTGCCAAGATGCTGTTATGTGTCCTGGAACACTGGGCCAAAGAAAATAAGCTACTTCCCCTTTACCACACAAAGCAAGGCTTCATCAGTATTGTGAAACAGAGAATAATCTTACAACACCGACAATGCTGATACATCACACTGCGGACGCAAATGACTCTCTACTGTTTACCTCATTTACTGACTTTAAAATCACCAATGGCAGGGTCAACAGAGACCTACAGCAACTTAAACTTGCTGGCTGAGGACTTCCTCCAACCCTGTTAAAGTTGTGCTTTATTCAAACCCTTGGGGGAAGATCAAGTTGGGACCATCTTCAGTGACTTCTGAGAACATCTATACACAGAAGGGAATAAAGTAAGAGTGGGTGTTGTTAGCACCTCTGCATTTCAATCTACATGTGGCTGACCTAAATGAATGCCTTTCTAAGGTCAATGTTATGCCCCCTCAATTGGGCACCTGTCCATTTCACACTAAAGCAACATCACTGTCCTTGATAAAACCAGGGCTGGATTACAGAGAAGTTTGAATGTGTTGAGTGAATATTATGCAACCAATAATTTAGGGTCCTATTCACAAAAGTAATCTGAGACCAAATACTAACTTTACGACTTTCGGTATTCACAAAAGGGATTTAGTAGTAGTAAAGTTAGGAATCCTAACGTTACTACTACTAAATGCCTATTGTGAATACCGAAAGTCGTAAAGTTAGGATTTAATCTCAGTTTACTCTTGTGGATCGGGCCATCTGCTATTAATGTTCATAAAACAAAGATTTTGGCCACAAGACTGTAAAATTGATCAAGTGGTTCCTGAACAGCCAGCCATTAGAAAAGCACTAAGAAACATAGAAATACTGAGAAATATCTAGGAGTCACTTTTGCAACAATGCTATCTTGCCTCACTAAGACCGTAAACTTCAGCCTTAAATGTGTCATTTTTGTGTCTGGCTAATAACTTATTAGATCTGTCTATTTAACTGTGATGTTGTGTCAAATCTGCAAAGTTGATGCCCATCTTAAACTTTGCTTTGGTGGCTTCCCTGTGAAATTTTCAATACAGGGTGATCTAGGACAATGTCGCACCTAAAGGTTGCTTTTCAACTTCTCTGGTTCTACTTCTCAGACCCGGCCTGACCCGATTATAATTTAAACTGAAGAGCCCGTGTCTGCTAATGTTACCACAACTAGTCTCCAGCAAGATGGCTCCTCTCCTGAGGTGGTGTCTGTGAACAATCCTCTTGGTCTCAGTGATGGTAGGGGTGATGGTTAGCTTTTTCAGGAAGTGTGTTGATGGCCAGAAGGGTGGCTGGGTGGGGAAACAGCATAAGGAATTTCCAGGAGACTGTATCATCATCACGTTTCGCAATCCAAGAGTTGCAGGGAATATTCTTGATACTTTCTCACAGGGTCGGCACAAGGACAGCAAAGTTATGCTTTTACCCCTTGGGTATTTTTTTGGCCCATGGTTAACTTTCCTTTTAAACCAACCAGCTTTGTGGTTATCCGGGGTCCCAAATAACTCCTTATAAGCCTTTTAATATTCAGATCCAGAATCGGTTTGAGCCAATTGGGGAGCTTGATGGACGTGGATTAAACTCGGATATGGCTCTTGTAAGCCTGCTTGTGCCCCACTGGATGGCGAGTTTGGCACGGGCAGACATCTCACTGAGCAGGGCCAGACTATTGATCTGGTCAGTTCAACAGCCCCATCTTAGCCCCTCGCACAAGGGGCGGCTTCCCTTTGGATGAAGGTCCTGTTTTCTCCCCGTATTCCATCCTTGCACCCATTGATAATGTTGACAATGATGCCTATATCCCAGCGACCCCTGGGGACCTTACACATCAGCTAAAAATGCTCTCCTGGAACATCTTTGGATTATCTAATAAAACTGATGACTATGATTGGGCTGCCTTAATTTTGATCTATGACTTGATATTTGATTTGCAATTTATAAAGCGCAACAATCACCCTATGGCATCAAGAAGCTGAAGACCAGCCGTCCGGAAGGGAATTGAAAGAGAAACTACCCCAGATAGAAGCTCGACCGAGAAAAGCCATGTCTTAAGAGCCTTTATGAATGGTAAAAGAAGGGGGATGGCCCTTAGGGCAAGAGGAAGGGAGTCCCAGAGTTTACTTACTGCCACCGAGAATGCTCTGTCACCCATTTCCACTTTTTGGTTCTTGGTACCACCAGTCGCAGTTGGAGCGAAGATCGAAGGGGTCTGCTGGGGGAGTGCCAGCTGATCATTGTTTTTAATCTTGACGGGTAAGGTAGATAGAGTGACTTATGTACCATGCAGAGTGACTTAAAGGTAATACGTTTATTGATAGGGAGCCAGTGCAGGTATTCTAATCCCTTCCTGGCTGATTGTTTTCTGGGAATGTCTAGAACAAGTCTCGCCAGTGGATTCTGCAGCACCTGAAGTTTATACTACGTGTTCTTATTGCCGTCTAGGTATAGTGTGTTACAGTTATCGAGTCTGGACATTACCAAGGCTAGAGCTACCTGTATTTGTGCTGGCCGTTGAATGAAAGGGAAGATTTTATTGAGCATCTTTATGATCCAGGTACACGTAGAGACGGTACGATTCGTTTGAACATTAAAGTTAAGTTCAGTTTCCATCAGAAATCCAAGATTCTTAGCCTTCTTGCTCGGGACTGAACAACATCCTACGGACTGGGGCCAAAACTTGCTGTTCCACTTTGATGTCCCTGATCCGAATATCATCACTTCTGTCTTATCCCCATTAAGCTTCAAGAAGTTACCAGACATCCCCTCTGCCACATTAGTCATGCACCCAAGAATGTTTTCTGACGTTGAACATGAGCCTTTGAGGATTGGAACCATGATCTGCTTGTCATCTGCGTATGACACTATCTCCAATCCAAAGGAGTGAATCACGGTTGCTAGAGGTGCCACATATAGATTGAAAAGTGTGAGGCTCAGAGATGATCCCTGCGGCACTCCACATGGTAGAACAAAGGAATCCGAGTGAAAATACTGTAATTTACCCTTTGAGATCTTCCTGTCAAGAATGAGGACAGGAGGGCTAGTGCGTGGTGAAACTGGGTGTGAAAATAAGGGTACCGCTGACTTGATTCCTAAATCAGGGTGCAATTAATGAGTGTAAACCAAACATTTAGGAACAAAATTATATATGCAGACCTAGATCGATAAAACAGTATAAGGTCACCCAATCATTAGGTATCAAAATTTTTGTAGCTTTTATTTAATCAACATGAAAAAAAGATAAATTGTTTATACACATACAATCTTACAATTTATAGTATTGATATATCTAATACACATTTGTTAGAAAAGAATGATGTTATTTGTATCATCAATTCATAGTTTCATACATATACAAAATTGGACATTGCATTCAAGTCAATTAAGATGCTACATAATCAATTCTTTCATGGCTGTTAGATGTCTGTATCCTACGCGCGTTTCGGCCGTGAGCCTTCATCAGGAAGCCATGTAAACTTTGCAATTGAAACCTGATATGGCCAAAGGGCTGATATGAGTAAAGACAATTGGGTTGATGAAAGGAGATAATAGCGTGACTTGTAAAGAGCCTATTGGCGATGGTTAGAGATGGACAATAAGGTCACAGACCAAATGTCCTCCTAGAGGTACAGAACCTCGTGGCTAGAAGAATGTACAGTGGCAGACCAACGGGTAGATTGAATGTCCTCACTGCAGTATTAAGGAGAGATGTATTGCCTTAGTACGTATCTCTATCTTTGACAAGGTGAAGATAATTATGTGGTTTCACGTACGCAAAAAAGTCGAGGTTGACAGCCGTTACGGAATCGCTACGAAAGTAATACTGGCCGGTACACGGTCCCCCAGTACGGTCGAGGTTTCTGGTTCCTCAAGTGTGCTCCATAGCTCCTTCTTTTAGTGGCGAGGACAAACTGGCAAAAATAAACATGCCCACCATGCTGGAGCCACACGGGGATCTAAACACAACGATGCACCCCCTCGTTGGAGCGCCCGCTGCAAGACGGGGCCGATCAAAATGTGGAAATGACACTGTGCCTCGAAGGGCACCAACAACATGGAGCCCCAACTCACAGGGACACCGCAGCAGGACTCCGGTCTTCTCTGTGGCTCCGGTCTCCTTTTCACCCAGTCCCGCTCCTGGGGGCCGGGACTTCTTACAGGCGGCGGGGGCAGGCTTTCTCCGACCGCCTCTCTTCACCCGGGCCCCCTCCTGGGACCCGGGACTCCTCTCTGCTTTGGCCACTACCGCGGGGCTCTCCCTTGAGCATGGGAGCCCCGCGTCACTGCCTCGCGCCGGCCTCTTCCGGCTCGGCTGCAAGCCCTGCCCATGTCACAGGCAGGCCCGCCTGACTTCCGGGCATCTTCTTCTTCGGCGGCCTTGAGGGGTGGGCTGCCTTGTAAGTTTTAAAAATCACATAAAGTGGGCTGGGCACCCGCTCAGGCGGGCAAAATGCGGGCTGGGCACCCGCACACAATAGAATTAGTCAGATGCTGCCAGGACGCGGGGTGGGCACCCGCTATGAAGTCAGCACAGCCCTGCGCTGCAGGGGGGAGAACAGGAGCGCTCCTCCTTAGGAAAAATAACGCGCTCTGTAGTAAATGAGATAAAGCGCTCACCAGGCGCTAGCATTAAAGTCTTTAGGGATCAAGAAAAAGCAAAAGGTCCCATTAAAGTCCTTGAAGCATCCAGGGGCAATGCAGGGCCCAGGGAGGCAAGCCCACATGGCACCCCCCCCTGGACCCCAGCAGCGGCACGCCCCAGCAGGAACAGCAACCAAGCACTGAACATCTTCATGGGGTCGCAGCCCTATATTATATCAAGAAATCCCATTGTGTCACAGCACAGGACTTGGGGATACCAGTCAGAACTGGTTTAGGGGCGCTTTGGAGCACTTTGTTGTGCTCAGCTCCTCTATCCTTAAACGAAATAATTATTGTCCTCATAAAGGATAGTATTAACAAGATCAATATTGTCCCAAAATGTCCACTCATCAAAAATGCATGTAAAGTCCCAAGCAATTTACACAGAGATAACTGAAGTGGAAAGGAGACTAGGTTAAAATAAACAATGATTGAAAACTTAGCTCTTCCAAGTGATTCACAGGCTCTGCAATGTCCTTGAACTCTGTCTGAACTTGAAGATTGGAGAAATGCCTGCAGGCTGAGGTCACAGTGCTTGCTGAAGAGGAGAAGGCTCTAGGGAATTCTTCCTTGAAGGCTTGAATGACACAGGGCTCTGTGGAATCCTTGAACGACGTGCAGGAATCAAAAAGCCAAGCAACCAGTGCTTTGAAGAGCAAGGTTATTTATAGCCTGGATCCTGGGCTTTGTCTGGGCATGTTCTGGCAAAGTGTCAATTCAGTTACCAAGCACATGTTTAAGTTGCAAAGAGCAGCTGTCTCATTTAAATGCACGTGCTCTCCGGTCTCCTTCCTTCCAACAAGCATTGGCAAAAACAAATGTTAAAAAAGGAAAACAATATACAAATAAGCATTGGTCACAGAAAACAGAAACAAATGAATAATGAAAGAAACCACTGGTCACAGTTAATTCATTGTTGAATTACTGCAACATGATTAATCTTTTGACCACATGTATGTTGGCAAATAACACATGGCAAGCCAAGGATAGTGTGACAGGAATTCCTGACAGTCCTCCCTCTCAAAAGTACTGGTAGCGGTCGGGGTTTAGAGGGATTTTGATGGTTTAATTGTTGCACTAATCGGGGGGCATGTATTGAAGAAGCGGGTTCCCAAGAATTGTCATCTGCACTGTAACCCTTCCATGCCAATAAATAATGCAATACTCCCCGGATTCTCTTTGCATTCAAAACCTTGGCCACTTCAAACTACCATTCTCCTTGTACCTTAAGGAGAATGGTCCTGTCCTGTCCTGTCCTGTCCGAGTAGTGGGAGAGTAGGGTCGTAGTAAAGAAACATGAAAAACCAGATGAATCCGATAATCCAATGGGAGTTCTAGTTTTACTGAAACAGGATTGATCATTTTGGTGATGGTAAAGGTTCCCAGGTATTTTGGGTTTAATTTACGAGATCCGTCCATGTTCAGGTTTTTAGTTAAAAGCCATACTTGGTCTCCTGTTGCGTATTGTGGAGCTGGCAGTCTATGTTTATCTGCTTGTGTCTTTACCTGCTTTTGATATGACTCTAAGTGTTTCTTAGCTTGTGTCTGATTGTGTACTAGATGGCGATGATGTTCATGGACTGCTGGGACCCAATTGATAAAAGATGACTGCAACACAGGCAGCATTCTGGGATGGTAACCAAACATGCAATAAAAAGGTGAAACTCCAGTAGCAGAATGGATTGAATTATTATACACAAATTCGGCTAGTGGTAAAACCATATCCCAGTCGGTGGTCATGGTAGCGAGCAAACAACGCAATGTTTGCTCAAGGGTCTGATTTAGGCGTTCAGTTTGACCATCCGTTTGAGGATGGTAAGCGGAGGATAGATAAACATCAATTTTCGTAGAGGAACAAAAACTTTGCCAAAACCTAGCAACAAACTGTGACCCCTATCGTACACTATTGATGTTGGTAATCCATGTAGTTTGACCACATTTTGTACAAACAGGTTAGTGAGTGCCTTAGCCGAGGGCATGCGTTTTAAAGGAACAAAGTGTGCCAATTTTGTCAAATAATCTATTATCACCCATATAATGGAAAAACCGTTTGATGTAGGTAAACCGGTAATACAATCCATGCTTATGGTATGCCAAGGCGCAGGTGGGATGGGCATTGGTTGTAAAAGACCAACAGGTGCAACATGAAGCGGTTTGGATTGTACACAGATTGGACAGGAATTTACATATTCTTTAACATCCGATAGGGAGGTGTGCCACCAGAAGTCTCTCTGCAATAATTCTATCATTTTCTTTACCCCTGGATGACCAGCAAATGCTGTGTCATGATGCCAGTGAAGGACAGTTTCACGCAATTCCTGTGTGGGAATGTATAACCGGTTATCATGATATAACAGGTCTCCTTGTTTAACGGTATGAGGAGGTGTGGACTCCTTTTGCTGCGCTACCTGGACCTGTTCTAAGAAATCTTTGGGAGCACATATGGCAATGATCTTGTGTTCTGGAATAATAGTGGAAGGTGGGTCAGTGTTCTTGTCTGGAGCTGGAAAATGTAATCGTTACAGCGTGTCAGCCTTCTGCTGTTCATTTCCAGGCCTGAATGTGATTACAAAATTGAATTTGTTGAAAAACAAAAGCCAACATAGTTGTCGTGGGGTTTATGCTTTGACATTCTAGTACAATTGCAAATTTCGGTGATCAGAGTAAATGGTTATAGTGTGACTGGCTCCTAGCAAATGGTGACGCCACTCATGAAAAGCAAGCTTGATGGCCAACAGCTCTCGTTCGGCCACCGTATAGTTTTGCTCTGCAGGCAAGAGTTTTTTCGAAAAATAGGCCACTGGAAGTAAATGCCCCGATGTAGGATCTCTCTGGGACAAAATACCACCAACAGCAACCTGAGCGTCAGCCTCCACATAGAAGGGTTGTGAAGGGTCTGGGTGATGTAATAGTGGGGCTTCGGTAAAGGCCCGCTTGAGTTTTTGGAATGCTGCTTCTGCTGCTGAGGACCAATAAATGTAACTTCCTTTTTGAGGAGCTGGGTAATGGGTGACACCACGGAAGAGAACTGAGGAATAAACCATCGATAAAAATTGGGGAAGCCCAAAAATCTCTGAATGTCTTTCTGTGATCCGGGTGTTTCCCATTTCAAAATGGCCTGAACCTTGGAATCATCCATAGCTATGCCGTTGGGAGAAATTACGTAACCCAAAAATTCAATGTAGGTAGCATGAAAGACGCATTTCTCTAATTTAACGAATAACTGATGTTTCCTTAATCGTTGTAACACAGTGAGGACATGTCCTACATGTTCTTCGGTGGTGGAGGAGAAGATCAGTATATCGTCTATGTATACTATTACGAAGACGTCCAGGAAATCCTGCAGCACATCATTGATGAAAAATTGAAATGCTGCAGGAGCATTACATAGACCGAAAGGCATCACTGTGTATTCAAACAGAACGAATTTAGTCCTAAATGCGGTCTTCCACTCATCCCCATCCTTTACTCTAATTAGGTGGTATGCACCTCTCAGGTCTAATTTGGTAAAGATGGTGGAATTTCGTACCTGATCTAATAGTACCGGTATTAAGGGGAGTGGATAAAGGTTTTTTACCGTCACCTTATTTAAGGCGCGATAATCTATACAGAAGCGAAGTTCTTTGTTCTTCTTCGGAACGAAAAAGAGTGGCGAACTGACGGGGGATGTGGAGTGTCTAATAAATCCTTTCAGTAATAAGTCGTCCAAGTACTCGCGCAAATATTTGGTTTCGGGTTCAGACAAGGCGTATACTCGACTGCAAGGTAGAGTAGCTCCGAGGAGCAAATCAATACGGCAGTTGTATGACCGATGGGGTGGCAACTAAGCTGCCTGTTGTTCAGAGAACACATCATTAAATCATTGTATTGTTGAGGTAGAGTGATTTCAGATTCCCCCACATGCACCTCATGCACCAAGGTTGGATTCTCAAGCACAGAGGCACAGTGCAAAGGTGTTATAGGATGCTGATCAAGTGAATAGCATTTCTGCCAACAATGTGCAGAATCTAATGTCACTGTGCGTTTGCACCAATCAATTTTAGGGTTGCGTAATTGGAGCCACGGTATTCCCAGTATGACTCCAAACACAGGGGTGTCAATTAAATCGAATTGGATCTGTTCAGTGTGCCCATCAGCACAGATCATGGTTACAGGAGAGGTCTGGAAAAGTATTAAACCTGATGATAATTCTGAACCATCTACGGCACACAAAGGTTCAGGAACCTCTTTCTTGACAGTTTGAATGTTTAAAATTTTAGCTAGGCCTATGTCCAGGAAATTTCCGGTTGCCCCAGAATCCAACAATATGAGAATAATCTTTCTTTCTCCCAAACGATGATCTAAGCGGACCACTAAGTCAATAAATTCACCACAATCAGATGGCAAATCAGCAATTTGGGCAAGTACATCCTTTAAATCGTCCCGAAGGCCACGATAAAAAAGTGAAGTTCGTTTTCTCATTTGGCCATTGTGTCTCAGCAATTAGCCTATTAAAGGATGTAATGTAAGACAATAAGTCCATATTGCCTTGACGCCGATTCAAAAGCTCATTGTCACTTGCTTGAATAAATTGGTGTCTTGCAAAGAGTTTTTGAATAGTTTCCTTGAGACGAAAATTATGCAGAATCGGGTCATCCCTTTCGACAAAGGGTATTGACCACGTGGCCGCCGTCCCACCTAGATAGGATAAGATGAACGCCACCTTTGAGGCATCATCGGGAAAGGCAGCTGGTTTACAGAGGAAATGTAATTGGCACTGGTTCAGAAAAATACTAAATTTAGTATGGTCTCCAAAGAACCTTTCAGGGGGAGCCAATGAGACTGGAGTTGGAGTGGTGATGCTGACATTTACAGGTTGTGTCGTTCCTGTTCCTTCTGTACCCAATGGGGTGAAGGTAAAGCGCTGTGGTTGAACCACTGGTTTAGTTTTGACCGAGGTGGTCACCCAAGGATTTTCCCTTGGCTTATATCGTTGCAACTCGCAGTTTAGCGTGTGATTTTCTTGTTTTAACATGGCGACTTCCTGCTGTAAGCCTAACACTAGCCTAGACAAATCTTGTACGCTCATGGTGTCGTCTTCTGTGGGGGTATCCATCGCCCAGGCAGACTTAATTGTTGTGGCTTGGCTTCGCCCCGGTCCGACGCGGCAAGTGGCGTTGTGCAGAGGGCTTCTTGGGAGTTCAGTAAGGGCAGGCACTTCCGGTAGTGGTCATCGCGCTAGTCTTCCGCGCCCCACCACTACTTAGATCAATGCCTCAGCGCACGCGCAGCAGACGTGCGCAGCGGGCATGCCAAAGGCGCGCCAAAGGCAAGCCCGTCTGCGCCCGTCCGTGGCCGGCCGGGGCTAGGGGTGACCCACTATGCCCATTTTATCTCCTACACAGCAACCGAGTTGAGACACTTACAAGATAATTGGCCTATTAATCCCTGTACAAAGGCTCATCTGAATACTACAGGGATTTTTAATCCCAGGAACTTTCTCCCTGAACTGTCATGCCCCGCGGTCCGGCCCCTGGGTGCAGTGTGTATTTAAACGACGAAGGGCGTGCAGACGCCGCTTCGCGTTCTAGCTCTGAGCCCCAGTTCCGTCTTGATCATTGTTGCCTGACTTCCGGTTACTCGTACTTCCTGTTTGCCAGCGCGAAGCCGCGGACGAGTCGATTCAGACGCGTCCCGGCTCCGGGATTACTACATCCGTTCCCGCTGGTGTAACTTAGAGGCGCTCCTTCCATTCGAGCGGCCAAGCGTGTTGGCGCACCTTCCACCTGAGCGTCCAAGCGTGTTGCGCCTTGCCAAGTAAGGTCTAATTGTTAATTAGCAGTGCGGGGTTCGCCCGTCACTCATCTTTCCTTACCTCGGAGTTTGAGGTTGGCTGTCGGTTTGTTATTCCCATAGCCAGCACTACTCCTTTGCTGATATCCCTCTCCAGAATGTTCCCCTCTGGCTAGAGTTGTGTTATGTTGTATGTAAGCCTGTTAAACCCTACCCCTGCTTATCAGGCTTGTGTTGTGTTGTGTTGTTTGTCAGCCTGCTATTTTCAGACTCAGGCTTGTATTGTGTTTACGCCTCCTGTTGGAGCGACTCCACGTCTTGTGCATTAGTTGGAGTCAGACTTGGTGCTCTCACCCCAGTTCTAGCATCAAGAGCCTCCTTGGCGCATCCACTACTTGTCCCTACCCTATGTTCTCTTAGACCCGCATCAGGCATTCTAGGGGGATTTATTGCGAGGACCATTGAGCAGTGGATTAGGTTTTCCATCTACCTCCTTAAAAGTCACGGTACGTGACCTTCCTACACTTTGTCTAAGCATATGAGGAATCACACCCTTACCTCTTTTATGAAACCTATCTTTGTTGTTCTCAGCCTGTAAAGTGGCTTACACATTGTGTATCTGAGTCCTCCTCTGGGAACCGATCATAAGGGGGTCGTGCAGAGGCATACCTACTTATTCCTGCAGGTCATAATCCAGGAGGCTGACATTAATTCTGGTAGGTGTGTGGATGGGAATGTAGTGAAGAAAGCTCCAAGGTAGTGCTGTAGTTATATTCATTTACCTGCCTTTGTGTTACAGCGGAGAGGCTCGTTTATTCCTTCCTGCTGTCTCGGCTGCCAGAATCATCCTTCAAGACCTGCCTGTGTTCCCCCACCTATCCTTGTTTTGTTTCCCTGTTTTCCCCAGCGTGTCCTTCGTACTCTAGTGTTTGATAGAGTCGGAGGAACGTGGGGGACGACTGTGGACTTTCTCCAAGGTTCCGGGCGCTCCTGCAGAACATTCGCGATCATTACAGAACGCGAAGCCTTATAGTATATTCTGCCCGGGCGTTATGGAACTTGGAGTGGTTACGCTTGCTGATGTCGCCGGCATGCTCGGCAACTTGCAAGCAGAAACCCAGGCCCTGTCCGCTAGACTAGATAACCTCCAGCGCAGTCAAGGTATGGGGGCCGCGGGAGGGAGAGTAGACGCCACCAACCCTGTGATACAGGTCACCACCCCTACTTCCATCCCATTAGCTCCGCCAGAAAGATTCTCAGGGGATACTTCTCGGTGCGCTGCCTTTCTCAGTCACTGCCAGTTACATTTTTCTTGTAAAGCCACCTGCTTCCCCACTGATCAGGCCCGGGTCGCGTTCATGATTTCCTATCTTAGTGGGGCGGCCGCTGACTGGGCCATACCTCTAGTAGACCGTGATGACCCTTTGTTGTATGATTACCAAGCCTTCAAAAGGGAGTTCCGCAAACTATTTGATAAACACACTTATACACACTCTGCAGACTCTGAGTTACTGGCTCTGAAACAGGGTAGTCAAGACTTGGTGTCCTACATCACTACTTTCCAGAGATTGGTGGTAGAGTCCAATTGGCCTGAGGAAAAGCGAGGTACTCTATTTTACAGAGGGCTGCGTGATGATTTAAAGGATGCCCTTTCGCAAATAGTGGACCTCCCCACTGCCTGTCCTGAGTTGATAGACCTTGTGGTAAAAATAGAACATCGTATTCAGGAGCGGAAGCAAGAAAAGGGGAAGGGAGAGTCACGCTATGTTCCCACCAAGACCAAGGTAGTAGAGGCGGTTAAAGGGCTGGATGAGAGTGAACCTATGCAAATAGGGATAGTGAGAGGGCCATTAACAGCAGAGGAAAGACAAAGAAGACGAACCAACAGACTTTGTCTCTACTGCGGGAAGGCCGGACACTTTTTGCGGTCCTGCCCTGTTAAACCAACGTCTACCAAGAGTTCGGGAAACTAGAAAGCCTGGGATGCATGGAGACAGGAATCTTGGGCGAATCTGAATTGACAGTCTCCACCTCCGAACTTGAACCCAGACCTGTTAATCATTTATATGTGTCAGCCTATCTCTCGGTAGCACAGCTAGGGTTACATGTAGCCATCATGATCGATTCTGGGGCCTCGGGTAATTTTATGGATGAAAGATGGGCAAGGGACAATTTAGTTCCATGCATCAAGAAAGAGGTGCCCAATACGGTCTTTACGATAGATGGGCGTTCTCTTGTTTCTGGCCCGGTTACCCACAGGACGGTCTGTCTCCACATGCTCATAGATCCCGACCATCAGGAAACTCTCGAATTTGACTTGATCCATTCCCCTCAAATACCAGTGCTCTTAGGCATCCCCTGGTTGCAGACACATAACCCCATCATTGATTGGCAGTCTGCCACTCTCACGTTTCGGCGACTTGCACTTCCTGAGTCTCGGATTGCAGCAGCCCCTGCGCACCCGACCGTAGTGGAAGATCAGATTGAACCCATAACTGAGTTGCCTCTCTGCTACAGTGATTTGAGCGCCGTCTTTGATGCCAAGGAGGCGGACGTTCTTCCACCGCATAGGGTATATGACTGCCGGATAGATCTGGAGGCAGGAACACGTATCCCGAGCAGTAGAGTGTACGCCCTCACTGAGAAAGAAAATGTATATCTCCGAGAATATTTAGATATGATGTTGGAGAAAGGGTTTATCAGGCCTTCCAGATCTCCAGCATCCTCTTCACTGTTTTTTATTCCTAAGCGTGAGGGGGGTCTTCGGTGTTGCATTGATTATAGGAGATTGAACGAGGTCACTATTAAGAACAGATACCCTTTGCCTCTGATTGCCTCCCTCCTTGACAGAGTACGCAATGCCAAATATTTCACCAAACTGGATTTGCGAGGCGCCTACCATCTAGTGCGTGTCAAGGAGGGAGATGAATGGAAGACTGCCTTCTGTACTAAATACGGATTGTTTGAGTATTTAGTAATGCCCTTTGGGCTTTGTAACGCTCCTGCTGCGTTCCAGTTCTTCATAAATGAAGTACTCTGGGATATGCTGGATCGCCATGTCATCGCCTATATAGATGATTTATTGATCTTCTCAGCGTATATGGACGAACATGTTGACCACGTCCGACAAGTACTGGAACGGTTGCAGGCACATAACTTATATTGCAAGCTAGAGAAATGTACCTTCCATACACGTGAAGTGCCTTTTTTGGGTTTTATTGTCTCCCCACAGGGACTTCGCATGGATCCAGTTAAGGTCGAGGCTGTCCTTTCCTGGCCGGCCCCGGGTACCGTTAAAGACCTGCAGAAATTCTTGGGTTTCGCCAATTTTTATCGGCGTTTTATTCAAGGGTACTCAGAGTTGGCACATCCTCTTACTACCTTGTTGCGGAAGGGGGTTCCTTATGTCTGGTCGGCTGCTGCTGACTCGTCCTTTCGGAGTTTGAAGGAGGCCTTCACGCGCGCTCCAATCTTACGTCATCCGGATCCAGCCTTGCCTTATGTAGTTGAGGTTGACGCTTCCCAAGTGGCAGTGGGAGGGGTCCTGAGTCAAATCGATCCGGAGACGGGGGCATGCCATCCCGTAGCCTATATTTCTCATAAGTTCACTCCTGCAGAATATAACTATGCGGTGGGAGACAAGGAACTCCTGGCAATCAAGAAAGCCTTTGATGAGTGGCGGCAGTACCTATTAGGTGCTCGTTTCCCAGTTGTAGTGTACACGGACCATCGCAACCTCCAATACCTGAAGTCAACTAGAGCCCTGTCCATGAGGCAACTCCGATGGACTCAGTTCTTTTGTGAGTACGACTTCACCATCAGATTCCGCCCCGGGAGAAGCAATGGTAAGGCCGATGCCCTGTCCCGGTTGGGTTTTCAGCTTCCCGAAGTGCCCACTGCCGTACCCCTGGTCATCCCTGAGAGGTGCTTCGTAGGGGGGGTGCTCACGGAGAATGTCTTCCGGGATAGGCTTCGTGAATGTCAACTCTCTGTGAATATGGGTGATTTTGTGGGGGCGGAGGAGTGGGTTCAGACAGATGGTTTGGTGTGTGTTCAGGGAGGGGTGGTGTTGCCCTCTTCTGACTTGCAAACTCAGGTATTGGAGTGGTATCACTCACACCCTTTGTCGGGACATCCAGGCATTAAGAAAACTACCAAGGTTATACGTGAGCGTTTTTGGTGGCCCAATATGGTGAGGGACATAGAACAGTATGTGAAGTCATGTCATGTCTGTGCACAATCCAAGGTTTCTCATCTACAACCAGTGGGTCTGCTGCTCCCTCTCGCCTCTCCTCCCGGCCCGTGGCACACAGTTTCCCTTGACTTCATCGTGGAACTACCGCTGACCAAACAGCTTAATAACACCTTGCTGGTGGTGGTGGATCATTTCACAAAGACCGCTCATTTTATCCCTTTGACGGGGTTACCCACAGCAGCAGTCTTGGCCTCGGTCTTCTTGCAACATATTGTCCGTCTCTATGGTCTTCCCTCGGTCTTAATTTCTGATAGGGGGGCTCAATTTGTGTCTCGGTTTTGGAGGAATCTCTGTGGGATGTTACGGATCGATGTCAGACTCTCTTCCAGTCATCATCCCCAGTCGGATGGCCAAACAGAGAGGGTCAATCAGTGCTTCGAACAATATGTGAGGATTCAAGCTTTACAATCTGCAGCTGAGTGGGATGAGTGGGTGTGGATGGCAGAAATGTCGTATAACAACAGCCCTCATTCTTCCACCCAACTGACCCCTTTTTTCTGCTCTCAAGGGTTTCATCCCAGGTTCTTACCTCTAGGGATTCCTGTTGACAGCCCGACTCCCGCTGCCACTGACTTGGTACAAAAGTTACACGACATACATGAGCGGTCATTGACAGATCTAGAGTTGGCCAAAGTGAGATACAAAGAGGGGGCTGATTTGCACAGGAGGTTGGAACCTATATACGCTCCAGGGGATAAGGTGTGGCTTTCCACGAAACACATTAAACTCAGTGGTCCTCGCAAATTCAATCCCAAATACATAGGACCCTACAAGGTGGTAAAGCTGGTCAATCCGGTGGCAGTGAAGATAGAACTACCTGCGTCCCTTAAGATCCATCCTGTATTTCACGTGTCATTACTCAAACCTGTTGAACCTGGTACACGTGTCCCCAAGAGGCCCGCTCCTCTCTCCGTTCAAGATACTGACGAGTATGAGGTTGAGGAGGTCATTGATTCTCGCTTATCGGGCAGGACCCTCCAGTATCTGGTGCATTGGAAAGGATACGGGGTGGAGGAACGCTCTTGGGTATCAGCTTCTGACGTGCATGCTCCCCGGTTGGTGCGGCTGTTTCACCTTAGGTACCCTCATAAACCCAAACCAGGGGGAGGGCGTTGTGGGGGGAGTGTGCTGTCATGCCCCGCGGTCCGGCCCCTGGGTGCAGTGTGTATTTAAACGACGAAGGGCGTGCAGACGCCGCTTCGCGTTCTAGCTCTGAGCCCCAGTTCCGTCTTGATCATTGTTGCCTGACTTCCGGTTACTCGTACTTCCTGTTTGCCAGCGCGAAGCCGCGGACGAGTCGATTCAGACGCGTCCCGGCTCCGGGATTACTACAGCCGTTCCCGCTGGTGTAACTTAGAGGCGCTCCTTCCATTCGAGCGGCCAAGCGTGTTGGCGCACCTTCCACCTGAGCGTCCAAGCGTGTTGCGCCTTGCCAAGTAAGGTCTAATTGTTAATTAGCAGTGCGGGGTTCGCCCGTCACTCATCTTTCCTTACCTCGGAGTTTGAGGTTGGCTGTCGGTTTGTTATTCCCATAGCCAGCACTACTCCTTTGCTGATATCCCTCTCCAGAATGTACCCCTCTGGCTAGAGTTGTGTTATGTTGTATGTAAGCCTGTTAAACCCTACCCCTGCTTATCAGGCTTGTGTTGTGTTGTGTTGTGTTGTGTTGTTTGTCAGCCTGCTATTTTCAGACTCAGGCTTGTATTGTGTTTACGCCTCCTGTTGGAGCGACTCCACGTCTTGTGCATTAGTTGGAGTCAGACTTGGTGCTCTCACCCCAGTTCTAGCATCAAGAGCCTCCTTGGCGCATCCACTACTTGTCCCTACCCTATGTTCTCTTAGACCCGCATCAGGCATTCTAGGGGGATTTATTGCGAGGACCATTGAGCAGTGGATTAGGTTTTCCATCTACCTCCTTAAAAGTCACGGTACGTGACCTTCCTACACTTTGTCTAAGCATATGAGGAATCACACCCTTACCTCTTTTATGAAACCTATCTTTGTTGTTCTCAGCCTGTAAAGTGGCTTACACATTGTGTATCTGAGTCCTCCTCTGGGAACCGATCATAAGGGGGTCGTGCAGAGGCATACCTACTTATTCCTGCAGGTCATAATCCAGGAGGCTGACATTAATTCTGGTAGGTGTGTGGATGGGAATGAAGTGAAGAAAGCTCCAAGGTAGTGCTGTAGTTATATTCATTTACCTGCCTTTGTGTTACATTGGAGAGGCTCGTTTATTCCTTCCTGCTGTCTCGGCTGCCAGAATCATCCTTCAAGACCTGCCTGTGTTCCCCCACCTATCCTTGTTTTGTTTCCCTGTTTTCCCCAGCGTGTCCTTCGTACTCTAGTGTTTGATAGAGTCGGAGGAACGTGGGGGACGACTGTGGACTTTCTCCAAGGTTACGGGCGCTCCTGCAGAACATTCGCGATCATTACAGGAACTCTCTGCCCTACCGTCTGAGCAGAGTCTTCCTGCTAAATTTAAAGACTCACCTGAATCTATCACTCCCCTGCCCCAGGAAAAAAGGACCCTGCTAATTAGCTATTTAAACACCCGTTCGCTGGCTAAACACCAACTAGAAATCTTCCAGCTACTCGACTCTGACAAACCAGATATACTTCTTCTGTCGGAAACATGGCTCACTACGGAATCCGTACCAAACATCCTGGCAGCAGTGCCCACAGGTTACTATATACTTCTCTCTATTTTGCCATCAAAGGATATCCTGCTATCCAACCCATACGAGATCTTCACTATCGGAAGAGTATTTTAATCGAGGTTATATCAAACCTGACAGACACTCACTAACCCTGTGAGAGAAGTTCGCCATTCAAGCAACCGAAAATAGTGGATTCTAAGATAGGATCTCATATCTAATGAGATTGGATATTCTTCTGAGCTATTTATAAATCTAACCCATAAAGGACCATTACGTATTCCTAGATTGGTCTATAACTTGTGGTTGGACCAACATTACATCGTTAAAGGCATTTATCCCTTGAGGATATTTTTAGTCCTCGTCAGGAATTGTGTCTCTCTCCTGACGAAGGCGTAACTCACGCCGAAACGCGCGTCGAAAAGCAAACAGTCACGCCACAACATTGTCTTCTTTTTTATACATGTATTATTTTTTATGATTGTAATGATGTTATTATAGACATGCGGAGAATAAAGTTTCTACGTCTAACGAGGCCAGGTCCTTTTTAATACACCCACCTACATTCACTTCAGACCCTCCCTCTTGCATCACACATAGCACTACATTAGCAGTGCTCCCGCGTAGTCGCAGGTCGTAGCACGCCCCGTCCCGCAGCGGGGCGGGAAGACCCCTATGATGAAGCATGACACCAAGGGCCATTCTGGTGTGTGAGGGGTATTTAAACAAACAGTGTGTGTCCGACCACAGTAGGATACACACCTTCCACCACCCAAGATATCTGAACCCAGGTTCTTCTTCACCCCCTCTTTTCCCCCCAGAGGTGGATCCTTTTGTTTTGTAGCTGGATCAAATACCTCTGATCTCTAACGAGGAATTCCTTGTCCTACTAAAAAAAGTTGGATCAGGCTCCCCTACAGATTGCTGTCCCCCACACATTCTACGAGAAGCTTTTTCTACCTGCCCAGACCCCCCACTTGCGCTTCTCAATAACTCTCTCAGACAAGGCACGGTCCCCGATACCTTCAAAATTGCCGAAATTGTCTCCATCCTTAAGAAACCCAACGCCGATCCCTTGATACTCAGCAACTTCCGCCCCATCTCATTACTCCCCTACCTCAGTAAGATCTTAGAAGCTCATGTAGCTAACTGCCTTAGCTCTTTTATCGAACACTCACAGTTCCTCAACCCCCAGCAGGCAGGATTTAAACCAGCACACTCTATGGAGTTAGTCATCCTAGCAGTTATGGACGAGCTTAGGAAGGGGGCCATTCAAAACATCACCCAGGCCCTGGTACTTTTGGACCTGTCAGCGGCCTTTGACACGGTCGATCATGAGTTCCTGATCGACCGTGTCAGTAATTCTGGCATCCAGGGACTGGCCCTGAGGTGGATCTTCTCCTTCCTAAGCAATCGATTCCAGGCAGTCCGCCTAGCCAGCTTCTCTGCTGAGAAAGTTAGACTGACCTGTGGGGTTCCTCAGGGGTCTTCTCTTTCACCCCTTCTCTTTAACCTATACATGTCACCCCTGATACGCTCCTTACACAACAGTGAAGTTGCTGCTGTTAACTACGCCGACGACCTTCAGCTGGTGTTCAAAATTGACTCCTCTGCCACCTCAGCCTCCAACTTTCAGTCCACCATGAACCTCATTAGTAACTGGATGTACGCCAATCAATTAAAGCTGAACCCTGACAAGACTGAGCTGATCTTGTCCGGTGGCACCCCCAATCCTTGGAACTTTAACTTCTGGCCTCCTCTCCTAGGCAACCCTCCTTGCCCAGCAGAATCCGTAAAAAGCCTAGGGGTCATAATAAGCAAAGATCTGTCCATGAAATCCCAGATCGGCGCGGTGGTATCGTCCTGCTTCTTCCACTTACGAAGAATACGGAAAATTTGCAGATTCCTAACCACCGAGGCTCTAACTCTAGTTCTCCTGGCTCTGGTCATCTCCCGTATTGAGTACGCCAACTCACTCTATGTTCACATCCCTGCTTACCAGCTCCATTGCCTACAAATGGTTCAGACCCAAGCAGCTAGGCTCATCTTCCATCAACCCAGACATTAACATGTCCGCCCCTTGATGAAGAGCCTCCACTGGCTCCCGGTGGCCAAACGCTGCGCATTAAAATTGGGTTGCACCATCTTCAAAGCCCTGGCCAGTCAAGGCCCGGCGTTTATCTCCTCTATGATACATCGCTATACCCCCTCACGTGAACTTCGCTCCTCCCACTTGAACTTGCTCACTATCCCCTCCTCCAAGCGGAAAAAACACGATGGTCTTAGATTCTCACTCCTGGCCCCGCAATTCTGGAACTCTCTTCCCACGGAATTCAGATCAGTAACCTCATCTACCCGATTTAGAACACTCCTTAAAACCCTTTTGTTTTCTCAGGCATACGAGTAAGCGTCTGTTCACTACACTACTGCCGCATCCCGTCCTCAGCGCCATGAAACCGCCTGGTGTAAGCGCGCTCTACAAATAACTTTAACATAACATAACATATGTAAAATGTGAGTCCAGCCACTCACCTGAAAACCAGGTCCGTCTGCAGGGGCGATGACTATTCCTCAACCCACCCTGAGCACCTCTCAGTGCTGCTGATAACAACTGAAGCCCTGGCAGGTGCCCAAAGAGGGAAGGGGATTTGAGATGAGAGACAAAGAGAGAGAGACTGCTACGCTTCGTGCTTCACCAAAAGGAGGATGTGCCGTCTGGGCCAGCCAGGTTCTGAAAGGTTACTCGGCAAGCTACTTGAGATATATCCTAAAAAAATACACAAAGCGCATAAGCATTGCATTCCCCAATTTCGTTGGACTACATGTAAAACATACACGTGGGTTAATGTTCACATTACCTTTCTTTGTGTGATGTCTTGTCAACTAGTTCGTCTCTCAGTAAGGACTATGATATATACAGTTTGCTTCTATAACATAAACAGGCATTGTACTAGGCTAAGCAATCTATATCATAACATGAGATTTTATGCATTTAGATTTATACCTTCCTATGATCTCACCTTAATGTGTGCAAGAAGTTTCCTTATGTCAATCATATAATGCTTTGGCCAAAGTGTGTCCTTAATACGCTGCCAGCATTCTCCAACAACTTGGGGATGGCGCACCTTTAGAGGGAGTTACTTGCACCTTTAAATAAAGTCACTTTTAAAACAAACAAAAAACATGTATGCCTAAATCAGGCGACCTGTAAAAGATCTGTTCTCTGCGCACACTCTGCCAAATACGTGTACAAACAGGGTCACACACTTTACAAGAACAAGAATGATTATTGCTTATACTCAGCTCAGTAACATGTGCATTTACATTAGGCAATAGTGATAAAAACGAAATAATTATTTTCCTTATAAAGGATAGTATTAACAAAATCAATATTGTCCCAAAATGTCCACTCATCAAAAATGTATGTAAAGTCCCAAGCAATTTACACAGATATAACTGAAGCGGAAAGGAGACTAAGTTAAAATAAACAATGATTGAAAACTTAGCTCTTCCGAGTGATTCACGGGCTCTGCAATGTCCTTGAACTCTGTCTGAACTTGAAGATGGGAGAAATGCCTGCAGGCTGAGGTCACAGTGCTTGCTGAAGAGGAGAAGGCTCTGGGGAATTCTTCCTTGAAGGCTTGAATGACACAGGGCTCTGTGGAATCCTTGAACAAAGTGCAGGAATCAAAAAGCCAGGCAACCAGTGCTTTGAAGAGCAAGGCTATTTATAGCCTGGATCCTGGGCTTTGTCTGGGCATGTTCTGGCAAAGTGTCAATTCAGTTACCAAGCACATGTTTAAGCTGCAAAGAGCAGTGTATCATTTAAATGCACGTGTTCTCCGGTCTCCTTACTGCCAACAAGCATTGGCAAAAACAAATATTAAAAAGGAAAACAATATACAAATAAGCATTGGTCACAGAAAACAGCAACAAATGAATAATGAATGAAACCACTGGTCACAGTTAATTCATTGTTGAATTATTGCAACATGATTAATCTTTTGACCACATGTATGTTGGCAAATAGCACATGGCAAGCCAAGGATAGTGTGACAGGAATTCCTGACAGGTATCCATAAAGGAGTGAGTATGGCCAGGGACAGCCCTGCCTCATCTCTAATAGTCAAGTCCCAGGGACTTCGCTTGATTGGAGGCATGCTAATCTGGGTGCTGTGATGAACAACTTGTGTGCCAACCATCTTGATCCACTCTTGGATGATTATAATTGTGTAGTATTATGTCCACGCTTCCCATGCGCGTAGACACTCTGTGATGTCACAGCTTGTGCTGATCTTCAGTTCGCGTTGTGATGCACACGGAACAATGACAGTTTGGGTTTGGCGGTTGTGACAGTTTACCTGTGGTGCTGTGCATGTGTGCACTGTTGCCCCGGTCTGTGGGATCCTTGTCATCATCTGGAATAAACTACTCCTGTTTACCGCTACACCGGACTCCAGTGATTATTACATTTATTGTGGCAACGAGGATGGGATACGAACCCACACGTGTAAAGCACGATGGATTAGCAGTTCACACAATAAATGTAATAATCACTGGAGGCTGGTGTAGCGGTAAACAGGAGTAGTTAATTCCAGATGATGACAAGGATCCCACAGATTGGGACAACCGTGCATACACGCACAGCACCACAGATAAACTGCCACAACCGCCAAACCTTAGGAGAAGTGGAAGGGAGATTAGACTACCTGCTAGATTCAGGTAGCCCTTTTACTCTTCTTCTCGCGAGTTCTTACCCTGGGGTTTGTTTCTTCTGTTTCTGTTTGCTCTTGGCCTATCCTCCGGTATGTCTTTCTTCTTGCCCACTCTCCCCTTTTTTGCTCCTTTCTCTTTTCTTCTCTCTTCTTTTCCTCCCTTCTATTCTCCTTCCCGTTTCTGGCTTTTCTTTAGAAGGAAAAGAGATATGTAGTATTCTGTCCATGCTTCCCCTGCGCCTGGACACTCTGTGATGTCACAGCTCGTACTGATCTTCAGCGCGCGCTGTGACGCACACAGAACAATGACAGGTTGGGTTTGGCGGTTGTGGCAGTTTATCTGTGGTGCTGTTGTGGAAATGTGGATTTTCCTGATCAGTTATGTCCCCTATCTTGGACCCCAACGGTTCTATATGCATGTTACAAGTACATGTATGTTCCCTCTAGTTCCAGTTTCTAAGACGCAAACATATGTGTGTCTACCGTCGACATGTTCTCTGTCAGATCCGCCATCGATGGGCTGGATATTCGATTCCTAAGTATGAAAGGCCACCGACTTTATATGGCTAAGTTACTCCATTTTTACAGTTCAGGCAAGTAGGCCCGATTCTGTCCTCAAAGCCTTTCCCTGCTCTCTGTCTTTGACAGCTTCAGCTTGAGCTCGCATCTGTATCCATGAACTTTGCCCTACTCCCTGTGCAGCTAACGGTGCCTGCCTCGGCCAGTTTTCGCCTGCCTGCCAAGAAGCTGTATTTCACCTTCGAATTATCTATTTTGCTCTTCAGCCGATGCATTCCTGTCTAGTGATTTAGGTAAACATTTCCTTTAGCTCACAAGCAAAGGACTCAGCCTTTCCGTCCTCCTGCAAGTGATTCATAGCCCTGCTGCCATGGAAAGTTTTCTGCCCCTCGCATCTCATATAGACACTTAGGCGTTTGTGCACACACACAGTCAGTATAGACTAGATTCTGTCCGAGAGTCCTTCCTTGTGGATAACATAGTTCTTTAAACATAGGATGTTAGATATGATTTGGGATTAGGTTGACTTGACCCCCCAGACTTCTCGTCTCCACATGTAGAGCTAAATGTCAAGTCCCCTTCACCCCCTAGTTGCACGTCAATCACACGTCATGCTGCTGCGCGCGCATCTATGCCAAGTATTATCTTATAGATCCACCTATGTCTGATAATCCTAACCAATCATGTTTCTTTTATTCCTTATTACGCCTAGTTTCGATTACGTACCTGTTTTGTCACTTTTCTTATCAAATGTTACGCCTTCTACATTCGTTTCATTGTAATGTACTTATTATAAAAATGCATGTCTGTCAATAAAGTATTGTACTTCACTTCCTGAACCCTCGTGGTGACGGAACCTGAAGGCCGCGACTCGAGTCGGCCATTTTTGATGGAATAAAGCCCATTTAGAAACTCTTATACCACGGATTCTGCCTCTTGTTATTCTGAGCTATTTTATTTTATTTCAAGATCCCGTATGAAATTCAGTCCGGTAAAGAAGATTTTTGTTTACCACATAATGGCGCCCGAATAGGGACACTTTCTCATCTCACGCGCCGGCGGTGCGTTGCAGGCCCGGTCTCCTGCCACAGCTGGACGGACCATAAACGCGTACCAGCAGGATTTCCTGTAAGCTCCCTCCGGTCAAGCGGGGGCGACTGAGGCTGCGATCAACCCAGACGAGGCGGTGAGAAGTGCGAAGTATCCCGACCAGAGCCTAGCTGAGAGAGCAAGATCCGAGGTATACAGAGGCCCACCAGTTATTTCGAAACCCCGATGTCCAGAGGGTCCGCTGTCCGCAGTCATCGAGTCCTGTCCATTCTCTGAGGCCTTCCGTTTCAAGGAGCTACTCGGTGAGTACCATCGCCGGGGAGGCGTGTTGACGCGCACATAGGTTGTGCCGGTCAAGACGGATTTGGGTACACAAATCCGGTCTGCACTGTTTAGCAGTGTATATGTACTGTTTAGCAGTATATCAAGTATTCCGAAGTATGCAGTTATTGTCAAGAATTCAGCGTGGTGATTAGTTAGGCAGACTGTCATCATTGTCGGTCGTTGTTAAAATGTTTAATGTTTAATGTTTAAAGTGTTCAAATATTGTGGTATGAATGAGTGTTCATTGTTCACTGTTCATTATTGTGTTTTTCGTATTAAGTGAGTTCAAGAGTAAGTATCAGATCAGTTGTCAATATGCCGCTCTTCTCGAAGTTAAGACAGATTACTACCAGAAAAGGGGTGCTTGAAGAAGCAGTTCCTATTCCTCCTAGGGACACTCCAGGGCATTTTATGTACCATAAGCATGGCTTAGATGCCATATTGTTTCTTGATCTATGGGTAGACTATACCAAGGGATTGCCGGAAAGTCAAAGGTGGCCCGTAGCGGGAACCTGGGATGCAGAGTGCATCATGAAAGTGGAGGAAGAGTTATGGAAAAGAAAGGTCAGACAGTCACAGAAAGACGCTGTTGAGTTATGGCGTAAAGAATCTCATAGACGAACAGAAAAAGCACGTAGACAAGAAGAGAGGAGTAAAGAAAGTTCAAATAAAGCTCAAGAAAGTCTATTAATTGAGGAAGGTATCCGAGTGAAATCAGAACAAGTAAATAGACAAAGAAATGCTCTTATGAATGGTATGTATCCCCTTCTAGCCGAAGGACTACCTAAGGCTGCTCCAGAAATGCCAAAAGACTTGCCACCCCCATTATTTCCAATTAAGGTACATCCAAAAGGGCATCCCAGAACCGCAGAAGATGTTTTTCTTTCCTCATATCTAGACGACGCAGCTCCCGAATATGCTAACGCCGCACCACATAGACCGTCTGGTGTAGGGGTTCAACGTCAGGATCAGGTATCTGTCCCCGTGCAACAGCAAGTCCCGACGCAAGCGTCAGCAAGCACATCTGTTTCCGCATCTGTCTCCGCAGTCGATTCTACAGGGGTATCGACACCCATAGTTGCTGTGTCACGTTCAACGAACCCATTCACACCCGACGCCCCAGATGGGGCCACGGGAGGTGCTAGCATTACCTTTACACCACCCAGAATAAATAAACTTGTTTTTCAAGAGTCAGCACATTCACGTACACCTAAATTCGTAAGTGAACGTACGCTTAAGGAACTCCTTGTAAATTGTAGATATGACCCAGTGGTTGGTAAAGAGGACGAAATGGTCCTGGCATCATTACGTATCAGGCGAGCCGCAGAGTATTTAGCAAGGTTACCAGGAATGACTACGCATCTAGATAACATATATCATTTTGTTCAAACAGGACGAGATCCAGGATGTATTAACAGAGCTATGGAATTCCAGAAAGTAGAAATACAGGGGGAACTGTTACGTTTCCTCATAAACTGTGTGATCAGAAATCAAGACCGCCCGGGGGTAGACCCGAATGCAATGCTTATTCTTACAAAATGGAGTCAGAATATATCAGAAGGGAGACACGATAAGCAAAATTGTATAATAGCCATGTGCCGAAAAATCCGTAAAGAAATAGAGCGTATTCATGAAGAGAGATTGGGAACAGACGAGTTTGAGCAAGATGAAATGTCCGAATCAGGGAATTCCGCAAGACAGTCAGAGACCATAGCTTATGTAGGCAGAGGAAGATCCTGTGAAAATACTAGATGTTTTTCTGATCCCATACACTCAGTATGCCCAAATAATAGCAGAACGTATCCGACGCCTATAATAAATCTGAAGTCTCCTGAACATTCGTTTCAAGCCGCAGATAAAATATTACGAGAACGAAGGGGTTACCACTTCCTCGATTCCATGGATGAGCAAGAGTTAGCCAGATCAGCCGTTCACTGGATTGACAGTCCTGAAAAATACGGTGATGAGACCGTAGCACACACGTTTTTTAATCTCAGTACAGATGAACAACGTTTAGCTGGAATCTATATGATTCAGCAACTCCTCATATTATATAAGAGCCAACATGCTGACCCTGGTCCTTTACCTGATATATTAACGGAACTACTCACAAACAGATGGAGAGGTTCTAGTAACAAGCTAATTAAAGAGATATTAGTGTCACGTAAGCAGTATGTCCTTTTTGTAAGTCCGGATTCTCTCTCGCTGCCCCGCAGAGAAAGAGCGCCGTACTATATGGATAGACAAAATCCCCTACGAGAAGTGCACCCAATAAAAGGCGAAGACAATGAGTTTCACCGTGTATTTGTTTACACACCCATATCAAAAATGGAATTATTGGAAATGAAGAAAGTAGTACCTAGTCATGACAAAGACCCAGCGGGTTTCCACCGAGAAATTAAAGACATGTTACTGATGGGAGAGTACACCTTTCCTGATATTATGACGATATTAAAGGTGCTTTTGCCTGCTGGCATTTATGAAAAACTGAAAGAAAAAGAGTGGGAAGTGGGTGACCAAAAGATAGACTGGACAGCATTAGCAGAGGAAGAAAGGGGCCGAACTGCAGGTTCAGGGCTCGGGGATAAAGTTAAACTGTTACCAGGTTTACTAGTACAGGTACTGCCACGTTTATTAACTACAAAAAAGGAAGCAAGTAGTGACTCATATCCACATTTATTTGTGACAAAATTAGTGGAAAATGCATTGCCTCCAGTAAAGAATAGAATATTGAAATTCGAGAGTACCTGGCAAAGTAACACTCCGTCACAAATGCTACAAATGTTACAGTATCATCACAATAGAATTAGGGATGAACAAGAACACGAGCATAGACGCATGAAGGATACAAAAATGAAAATGCTAGTTTCTCAGACAGTACCAGCAGATGGTCACAAAAAGGGTGTGACACATTCTGGTGATTCTGCAGTTCCTGTAAAAGGAAGCTGCAATTACTGTAAACAACTGGGCCATTATGTACACGATTGTCCAGTCCTGAAACGTAATATAGCTACAGGTATTGCAAAGGAGAGACCACGATTAGTTAGACAAGATCAGAATGAACAAGGAGCTATGCAGCATGGACAGTCCATGCCAGTTCAACAACAGTCCATGCCAGCCTCACAGCAACCCATACAGTTTGTGCCAGCTGCACCGCCGTTGCCTGCTACTGCCACACAAACCACAACACGACAAATGTATCAGACTGCACAGTATGAATACCCTGAGTATCAGCGTTACGCATGAACAAGCCTAGAGAGGGAAGTTGACTTACCGCTTATCGAGATTCCTGTAGATCAAGAAGGACCTTATGTACATAGTGAATTATTAGGTCAAGATAGAAAATTCTTACTCGATACAGGGGCAAGTCGAACAACCATAAAACGTAGTGAAGTTCCAGGGGCACCCCTCTCAGGCTCTCAAAATATTTCCCTTGGTTTTTCAGGAAAACCTATTGTTAATGAAGTATCACAGCCTCTACCACTTACGATAGGACCTTTGACACGAACTACAGATTTATTGCTTACTAAATCATGCCCAGAAAATCTGTTAGGAATTAAAACTCTGAAAGCACTAGGAGCCATAATATGTTGTTCTCCGGAAGGAGTAAGGTTGTTTTTACGTGATTTTAAAGGTCACTATGTGTCTAGAGACATGGATCCCCGACTACAGACTTTACCAGTACATCTATGGGCACAAGGCCCTACGGATGTTGGCTGCATGAACATTACACCCTATCGAGTCACCCTGAAAGCAGGAGTGGTACTACCACGAATGCGACAATACAAGTTACCGCATGATGCTGTAGTGGCTTTGCTGAAAATCATTGATGAGCTGATTGTCCAGGGAGTAGTTGTAGAAACAGACTCCAATGTATGTAATTCACCGATAATTCCGATTCTTAAACGAACTGATCCTACTGCCCCACCAGTGTACCGATTGGTTATTGATTTGCGTGAACTAAACAAGTGCATTGTACCACAATTCCCTGTGGTCCCTGATATATCATCATTGTTGACAGCAATTGATTCCGAAGCAACATTCTTTACTGTAATCGATCTCAAGAATGCCTTTTTCAGCGTCCCAATAGATCCGGAAAGCCAATATTTGTTCGGATTCAGTTTAAATGGGCGCAGCTTTAAATTCTCACGCGCTCCCCAAGGATTCACAGAAAGCCCCAGCATCTACAGCCAAGCACTGAAGAGAGAACTTGACAGTATCCACATGCCAGTCAATACTGCACTGCTTCAATATGTCGATGATCTGCTGATCACAGCGAGAAGCGAGCCAGAATGTGAAAAAGCTTCTCTGACAGTTTTACATTTCCTAGCCGACAAGGGGCACAAGGTGTCTCCTTCTAAGCTGCAATTCTGTGTCCAGCGAGTTATTTATCTTGGTCACTCGCTGTCCAAGGAGGGAAGGCAGCTTACACCAGATCGCATCCAGTTAATTGCTAACATGTCAATACCCCAGACACAAAAGGAGGTGCGAGCTTTCATAGGCCTCACTTCATATTGTAGGCAGTGGATCCCTCAGTACGCTTTTCTAGCAAAACCACTCATTCAGTTAACCACACAGGAGGCAGCCACATCGACTGTTCTCCCTTGGACTCAGGAACATACACAAGCTTTTGAAAGCTTAAAGAAAGCTTTATGTCAAGCACCTGTTTTAGCAACACCATGTTATAGCAAACATTTTACACTCTTTGTTACAGAACGCGAAGGTACTGCCTTGTCAGTACTCACTCAGGATCAAGCAGGATCACGCAAGCCATGTGCTTATTTTTCCAGTACATTAGATCCCGTAGCTCAGGCTTTGCCTGCATGTCTGAAATCAGTGGCAGCGACAGCTTTAGCAATCAGACAAAGCGATGCCATAGTATTAGGACATCCATTGACAGTACAAGTACCACATGCAGTAGAGGTTCTTGTGAACCGAACACAAACACAACACTTGACCATAGCAAGACTTACCGGTTATGAATTGACATTGTTTCAACCACACATAGAGATCCGACGGTGTAATACATTGAATCCTGCTACACTATTACCTGTAATTGGAACAGACCCACTAGCTCATGATTGTGTTGAAATCATTGAAATAAAGACGAAACCTAGACAAGACTTGACAGACGTTCCGTTGTTAGATCCAGACCTGACGTTGTATGTAGACGGATCGTGCATGAGAACAAGTACAGGAGATTTAGTGGCCGCGTATGCAGTCACAACAGACACTGAAGTTATTGAGACAAATTGTATAGATACTTTGTCCGCCCAAGCAGCAGAACTTATTGCTCTAACACAAGCCTGTATTCAAGCCACAAATAAGAAAGTTAATGTATACACTGACTCACGTTATGCATTCGGAGTTGTACACGACTTCGGCGTGTTGTGGCGAGAGAGAGGTTATTTAACTTCCCATGGTGCCCACATTCAGCACGGACCCCTCATTCATGCTTTGTTAAACGCAATACATCTACCCACTGCTATATCGATTATGAAATGTAAAGCACACACGAAGGTTACTGATATCATTTCTCAAGGCAATGATTTAGCTGACAGAACAGCTAAACAGACTGCTCAGAATCGCACATTAGACATGACAAAGCCAATAGTTCAGACACCAACACAGTGTATGACAATTAAGGATCCCGCACTTGACGTAATTGATATACAGACACATGCCACAGCAGAAGAAATAAAGAAGTGGACTGAACTAGGAGGGATCCAGACAGATCAAGGATGGATGACGAAGGAGAAATCTGTATGGTTTCTCCCTGATTCCATGGTTCAAGCCATTATAGCTACAGTTCACAGTCCAGCACATTTAGGAGAGAAGGCTATGCTAGACAGCATTCAGCACATTTGGTTCAACAAACATTTACGAGCAGCAGCTAAACAAAAGGTTCGTACCTGTATGATATGTTGTCAGTTTAATCCAGGAAAGAGTGTTCCCGTAGAGCAGGGTGGATTTCAGCCTCCTGACCATCCTTTTGAAGTCCTCCAGATGGATTATATTCAGATGGAACGTTGTCGAGGATTCAAATATGTTCTCGTAGTTGTCTGCGCTCTCTCCCGTTGGACAGAGGCGTATCCCGTATCAGATTACACTGCCCCGACTACTGCCAAGCAGCTAGTTCGAGAATTCTTCCCACGGTACGGTTTACCACGTGTTGTATATTCAGATAACGGCCAGCCTTTCTCATCCGAATTAATGAAACATGTCTCACTTTTGTTGGGATATCAGTGGAAATTCCACTGTGTCCGACACCCCGAGGCAGCAGGTCTCGTGGAACGACATAATCAACTTTTAAAAATCAGACTGTCTAAAATATGTCAGGAGAAAGGTGTGGACTGGATAGTAGCTTTACCAGTTGCGCTATTTTACATGAGGATGGTAGCACACTCTCGAACAGGGCTATCCCCTTATGAGGTGATCTTTGGTAGACCACCGAATATGTGGGGGACGCCTATACCCCGTAAAATAACTGATGTTGATTGTAATATGCTGACAGATTACCTGGCTTCCTTGATGTCTGCACTACAATCTTGTCGTTCACAGGTAGTCGCAGCTTTTCCCGACAACACCGAGGTGAAACCTCATGATGTAATTCCCGGCGATTATGTTCTCGTCAGGAATTTTGATCGGAAAACCCAACTGGAGCCAAGGTGGAGGCGTCCTAAGTTGGTCCTGCTGACGACCAGAACAGCTGTGAAGATCGAAGGGAGAAAAGGCTGGGTGCATTCCAGCCATATAAAGAAATTTCATGGACTTCCTCCTGACACAAACAGTACTCCCCGTGTGTCTTCCCCCATTGACTCAAAGCTACCTTTGGCTGAGGCCAGTAGCACCGAACTTTACAAGCAGAAACTCAGGTCCAGATCTAAACTGTCGGACGATTTGATTGTTTAAGTCCTCTCCAAGGTGAAGCGGTTGAATCTGTCCCGACATGTATCCCTTAGGTCTGAATCATGTAGAGTCCAGAATCATAATGAAACGACATGCTTATTGTAAATTACTGCGTAACCACTGTATTGTGACTTTATTAATTTTGTTTTTCTTGAGTTTTTTAGTTACTGCAAGTATATTGTCGCATATGTATTATCCTGTTTCTAAACGTGCTTTCAATATAACTGATGAACATTCTTTTAGTGAATTCCCCCCACATGAGTTGTCCTATAGACTTGCGCTGCGCAATAACACATTCATTAGTATGTTACATCATTCCCATCAGACTAGTAATGCCACCAATTGTTGGGTGTGTGGCCGACTCCCTCCCTATCAGAATAACAAAGGAGTTCTGCCTTTCTTTCCACATCCGTTCACACACAATGGCTCCTGTGGAGCATGGTTTAGTTTATTAAATTCCATAGACCCAGACACAGCAGTTTATCAACAACATTGGATATGGGGAAATCTGAATCTAGTTTTATTCAAAGTCTGTCACCCTAATAAGGAGGGTCACCCCAGTAGAACAGGAACTGATTTAGAAAATGAAGTGTATAAATTAGGTAATTTTACGCCTAATCTTATGATTTTGAATGTCAAATCCGAAGTTGAACTAATTCTGCCCACTATGTCAGTATTTCCAGTTAAGGGTGAATTATGTGTGAGAAAAGTTGGTTCCATACACATGGGCCATAGCCAATGCGTTACTACAGTAGAATATAGTGATCAAGGTAAATCTTCATTTAGAGCTTCTCGCCATTCTTACTTTATATGTGGTCAGACTGCATATATGCGTTTGCCTCTAGATTGGGATGGTACCTGTTACATAGCATTCCTTCTGCCACCTGTTTTTCTAGCTCCCCCTGATTATTATCGAAATGTTCATTTAGTACACAATAGAGAGCGAAGAGATCTCCCAGTTGTCGATTATACTGAGACGGCATGGGACAAGTATGCAGATTTCAATAAAGGTATCTTTCCCTATATAGGTACAATATCAAATAGTAAGCTGATACGTAGACTCACCAAGACTCTTGAAGCTGTAGTAAATGAGACTATAGCCGCCCTAGGCAATCTGACAGAGGAACAATCAGTGATGAGAATTGTTGTTCTCCAGAATCGTCTTGTCCTTGACGTCATCCTGGCCGATAGGGGCGGAGCTTGCAGGGTCATCGGATCCAGCTGCTGCATATTCATACCAGAAAATTCGCCATCTGTATATAAAGCTATAACACGCCTTCATAAGATTGTAAGCCAGATACACGAAAATCCAGGCACTTGGACGTGGTCCGGGTGGTTTTGGAGTGTGATATCAGCCTGGGGATGGAGAGTTCTATCCTTCCTAGGTATTGGCCTTCTTATGCTCTTCAGTTGTTGTTTATGCCTGCAATGTGGACCAGCGATTTGTGGTCTGTGTGCCACATCATGCATTCCATATCACAGTTCTCGTTCAAAATGCCGGAAGAAGAAGGAAGAAGAAATGATGCTCCATGAGCAAATCGATGGAATGATGAAGATTAATATCTCTTGAAGGGCAAGTAGGGGACAAGGAGGGAATGTGGAAATGTGGATTTTCCTGATCAGTTATGTCCCCTATCTTGGACCCCAACGGTTCTATATGCATGTTACAAGTACATGTATGTTCCCTCTAGTTCCAGTTTCTAAGACGCAAACATATGTGTGTCTACCGTCGACATGTTCTCTGTCAGATCCGCCATCGATGGGCTGGATATTCGATTCCTAAGTATGAAAGGCCACCGACTTTATATGGCTAAGTTACTCCATTTTTACAGTTCAGGCAAGTAGGCCCGATTCTGTCCTCAAAGCCTTTCCCTGCTCTCTGTCTTTGACAGCTTCAGCTTGAGCTCGCATCTGTATCCATGAACTTTGCCCTACTCCCTGTGCAGCTAACGGTGCCTGCCTCGGCCAGTTTTCGCCTGCCTGCCAAGAAGCTGTATTTCACCTTCGAATTATCTATTTTGCTCTTCAGCCGATGCATTCCTGTCTAGTGATTTAGGTAAACATTTCCTTTAGCTCACAAGCAAAGGACTCAGCCTTTCCGTCCTCCTGCAAGTGATTCATAGCCCTGCTGCCATGGAAAGTTTTCTGCCCCTCGCATCTCATATAGACACTTAGGCGTTTGTGCACACACACAGTCAGTATAGACTAGATTCTGTCCGAGAGTCCTTCCTTGTGGATAACATAGTTCTTTAAACATAGGATGTTAGATATGATTTGGGATTAGGTTGACTTGACCCCCCAGACTTCTCGTCTCCACATGTAGAGCTAAATGTCAAGTCCCCTTCACCCCCTAGTTGCACGTCAATCACACGTCATGCTGCTGCGCGCGCATCTATGCCAAGTATTATCTTATAGATCCACCTATGTCTGATAATCCTAACCAATCATGTTTCTTTTATTCCTTATTACGCCTAGTTTCGATTACGTACCTGTTTTGTCACTTTTCTTATCAAATGTTACGCCTTCTACATTCGTTTCATTGTAATGTACTTATTATAAAAATGCATGTCTGTCAATAAAGTATTGTACTTCACTTCCTGAACCCTCGTGGTGACGGAACCTGAAGGCCGCGACTCGAGTCGGCCATTTTTGATGGAATAAAGCCCATTTAGAAACTCTTATACCACGGATTCTGCCTCTTGTTATTCTGAGCTATTTTATTTTATTTCAAGATCCCGTATGAAATTCAGTCCGGTAAAGAAGATTTTTGTTTACCACACTGTGCATGTGTGCACAGTTGTCCCTGTCTGTGGGATCCTTGTCATCATCTGGAATAAACTACTCCTGTTTACCGCTACACCGGTCTCCAGTGATTATTACATTTATTGCCACATTGCTGGCACAGTCCTGTAGGTTGATGGATGTCACAACTTTTTGGAAGGTGGTTAAGGACATTGCTGCCTGGGCTCAAGTGTTGATGCTACCATTAGCTCAGAAGTTTTGGTGGCTCATTTTAGGTTTTCCAATGCTGTGGGCTAGATCTACAACTTAGCCTCACAGATTAGTAAAATAAAACTGCGGCTCCCCTCTTGGAGGTGTTTAGGAGCAAATGTTTACCCATTCCCACCAATGGGGCTAGTATCTGAGGATATTCTAACCCCACCGCCCGTCAGACGGAAGAGAATATGGTTGTGCGGCACATCTTAGGCGTACCCCCAACCTGTGCCACTCACATTATCCACCAGCAGTTGGGGGTTGAGTTTGTAGAAGACTGTGGTAAACCGGCCCCCCTTGTGTTATGTTGCACTATTTGGGTGAATTTGCGCATAGGTTTTAATAGGAGGGTGATCTCTGACTGCCCAGTCTGCAACAGAGGCCTAGTCAAACCCTGGCTACAATTTGTTAAGCAGGAATTATTTACCTATGGGAAACCAGAACCTTTTTCTTTCCCCTCTGCTATTGTCAAGGATGATATTACCTGGGTAAAAAAAGCATTTCATACCAGGATAATGGGACTTGGAGAGGCGGGGGAAGTAGCTAAAACCTCAGTAAAGAAGTATGGGCCTCTGCAGACCACCCCTGATATGGAGCTATATCTGTCTTGGATGGATGCCACCTGGGACAGAGTCCTATTAACCAGAATCAGACTCGGTATCATAAGGTAGCATTTGAGCTTTCATTTGGGCCAGTACGACCCCAATACGTGTTTTATCTGTCCTTTTGATGAGTATTCGCCCCAGAGTGGGCTTCTTTTTACTTGTTTCTGTAACTTCTGTTTGGTATTCTCCAAAAGGTTTTGAATTCTTTTTATCCTAGCTTGTGTATTAAAAGAGGCGCCTAGGCCTTGCTTTACTTGCAATGGTTAAACTCCCCTACACTTTCCATCCCCTTTTCTTCTTTTTTAAAGGGTGCTATTGCCGGGAGAAAACAAATGTTGTTTTGACAGCCTGATCCTGCCAGTTTGATCTATTTATATGATGATTGTAGGGCATTGAGCCCCATGGCAGGATTCCCAATTTTGCTTGAGAGGGACTTTGAATCTGTTTTCACTAATTATGTTATCTGTTCTTTTTAGACTTATTTTATTGAGCTGATCATGAGATGTGTTTTTAATAATGTTTTTTATCTGTGTAATGCGCTTTTATGGCTATGTTTCACTGCCGAAATAAAGTATTCTCTGATCTGATCTATCAGATCTGAAACTGAAGAGCCAAGGACTGGTTTACAAAGCAAACTTTCTTACACTTGTTTTAAGTTTAAAGTAGCGCCCGAGGGAACATTAAAGTCACTCACTTGGTATGAACTACAGAGAGAATTCCAACTTTACTCCACGCAATCCTTGGCTCAAATGCTTAAGTCATGTTTTGTCTTAGGGAAGAGGTGTGGTGCAAAGGCCAAGGCGACTGACTCCGGAATCTGGGGATCACGGTTCGATCGTTGGCGCCGGCGGCAGATTGGCCCAGCACCATGTGACTCTGGGCAATAGCTTGCTTAATCTTCCAGACAGCCCTCATCGCCTAGAGACCCTTACGGGGGATTGTTCGCGCTTTACAAATGTGGATTATTATTATTATTTGCAGATGGTAAACAGTGGGAGACAGGGATAAAGCAGAAGATTGAAATAAAATCAAAATTAACCAGAAAGCATGGATTATTGCAGGCACCGTTCCAAGCTTCCATATCAACCCGATATTCTTTTTCAGTACCTCATCATCAGGGCCACTGGAATCATGCGATTTTGCAACTGCAGCATTTTCCGCATAATTATGGATTTGCCACCCTTGCCACATAATCAATGATCTACTGCATAATCATACTCATTTAAACAACCACCCAAAATTGGTTTCTCACTCAAATGGATCTAAAGTTACTCGAACCGTAGCAGCAATTGTTACTACGTGGTGGAAGGCGCTTCGCAAAGATTGACTCGTCACCTTCATGTTACTTATTGCTGTGTTTGGGTGCCAAACTGGTACTAAAGAGGTGCCCAGATAGTGTTAACATGTTTAAAATGGCAAAATAATAAACTAGTACTCTCACAAAAAGTAGTGCACTAGCATATTTTACTTTTCTTTCTACATAATTTAGTCAACCTTGCCACGTAATTTGTTTCTCCTGCCACATAATTCCAATGGCACTCATTTAAAACACAGCTTTGAACGTTCGAAGTTCCGTTTGTTTCCCTTGCAAGAGTGTGCAATGCCGCAGATTATGTGGATATAAAGCAGAAACCCGTTTTCCGCATCATCTATCTTTGTTCTACACTGACCTCTTTGAGACAGCGCTTTTTAAACCCTTGCTCATCCGTAAATGAATTACAGGATTCAATGAAGCAGTAATACCATGCGTGAATGCACACGATGCACACCGGGCCAGCTGCGTTGTGAGATGTATCAAAAATGTTTATGTACTATTTTATTGTTCATGACTTCTGGCTTATAATGTATTATATTCCTGCAAGACTGTTTGGCCTGAGTTTAAAGTAGTCGCTAATGGGTTTATTCCTAAACGTGTGTTTTTTAACTGATCCAATCTTAAAACTGTACCACTAATTGTCTTGGTTTTAAAATTAGGTTTTTAGCAGTCTCTTTTTGAACCGGTTTTAACTGATTGGCTTTCACAGTAAAGTGCTTTTACTTTTAATGGTCCTTTCGGGATTAAATAGTTTTCGTTTTTAGGTCGAGGACTGTCCGGTCTGCCGAAGGCAGAACCGGTAGTCGGAGATTTAATGTTTCTGAGAGTGGCTCCTTAGCCCGCCTCTCTTTTTGCCTCTCCTCCATTGGCTGGCTTCCTAAACGGAGGCCAGCCATTGGAGGAGAGAGCCGTCCCTCCAAATAGGCTCCGTCTTTTTCAGATTCGGGGGCGTGTTCCTTGCTGTTCTTTCCACTTTTTAGCCACGCCCTTTTAGAACAGCAGGAACACGCCACCGAATCCGAAAAAGTTTCGAAGCTTCCATCCGCCATTTTTTAGCTATCGTCTGGCCGTGAGGCTCTCCTTGGCTGACCCAACGGGGAGTATGGCGATGCCTGGCGAGGTCCAACTCGGCGCCGGTCATTCCCAAGGCTACACGGAAGGGAGGGTGAGCTCAGTCACAGATGTTAGCAGACCTGTTTGGTAACCACGCACTAACAATTGCATAGCTTTTCTAACGAGTATCTCTCACTTCATGCTCTGTAACAAAGAGCTTTTTGGGACCTGAACCTGGGCGGTAAGGAGGGGGTGTATTAATGCAAACGGGAGCTGTGGAGGGCAGGGTCTTCACAGAAGAGACCTGAGCCACCCGGGTAGGAGGTTCGTTTCTGTTTCATGTTCGGACCATTACGTTGCACCCAGAGCACGCCAGCCTGTTGGGGCTCTCGGTTCCCTCCAGCTGTGATCAGCCCCCAGGATCGCACCGCCGCCAACATTCCGTGCGTCGCCAGTCTCGCAGCCTCCGCCCTCGCCGTCCCAGCGTGTCCGCTCAACCCCTCTTACACGCGCACCTCACCTCACTCCAAGTTGCCAAACCTCTCCTTAGTGACCGTGCGGCTGGGCCACCGGGAAAGGGTCAACGGTGCAAAGGGCACAGAATTCCTCGTCTCTTGGCAGGATAAGACTGGGAAGGACCAGTTGCCCAGTTCTTAATAACTGGTGCTCTGCTGGGCCTTGAATCAACAAAACTGCACACAGTCGCGCTGCCGTCTCATCATTTAGAATGATTTTATGCATCTGGGTGTCTCGTTGACCTCTGTTAGGTTCAGAGGAACAGTCTCTCAGATATTTAAAATTCCAATTACCAGCTGAGGTACCATTCTTCCTACTAGACCCATTAGGCATGTAGCAGATGGGGGATCTCCAACCCAAAATCCATTTTCCCCCTTTATAATTGAGTACTTCAGACTTGTCCGAAAAAGAAGGGTGCGTTTACCGCTTCACTCCTTTTTCCCCTCAAAGTTAAGCTTGGGCCTGAACTCCTTTATAGCAGAGCAAACTGCTCACACTGGCACATCCCACCATGCCCGGGAGAGGCAGGTCAAACTCCATTACCATTCAGTCCTTGGTTTCTCTGCTGCGACTGCTAACATGAAGCTAATATAAAACTAATATAAACAATGGTTCCATAGGGAAACAGTTAGTTTCAATCGCAATACATCAAAAAGACACACAGCATTTATAGATCAATCAAATAATCAATATTAAACAATGAATTTACAATTCAAAAAGCAACGATTTATTCTTTTTCTTTTCAATCAGATTTCAATTCATTCAAATGTACACAAAAAATCCTATACAAGGGAAGAAATCATATATCATATATATATCATAATCTGGGAAACTATATATGGTGGGCTGGCTTAGTGAATTGAGCCAACTTTCAGTTTTTAATTTTAATTTATGATCCAGTGTTGAGGCCATCCACTTGCTAACATATTAGATCTCGGTTGAATATAAAATCTGCACAACTAAATATGGTTTGCTTGTGCATTTTAGTTGAATTCGTGTCCTGATGGCTGCGTCCACTTTTGAAGTGTTATACGCTAAGTTTCTATCTTGAAGCCAGGTGAGCCACCACTTGGGTCAATCCAAGCTACTAATGGTTTGATTTATTATTTTTGTATCGCATGTCGTGAATAGTTTTTTGACTATTCTCATTTGGGTTCACATTTTTAGTATTCAAAAGAAAGTCCCGTTAATCGAAGCGGTTCTAACATAGAAGGAATTAACCTGTTAGACTAAGAAGAATCGTGTTGCAGCCAATCCTTTACGATTCCGGTAAAACTCGAACATTTTTTTAAAAAAATTTCTGTGTAATGGCTTAAATGATTTCGTGCCTTTGTTTTATTTTTACTAATTGGCATATATGTCACCAGGCAGTTCCCTTTGACTGATAACGAGTGGCAACTGCGACATTTGTGTGGACATCTGTTCCATATCCTAGGTGAGTGTATGGGATTATTCCCGCTCTCCCTGTTCCAAGTCTGTAACACAGCATTGAGATCTATTATTTATACATACTTATCCAACTTGTCTAGGCTGGTATACACACCCCCTGTGTCCTGAAGAAGACCTGATATGACTGCTTATAAAGATTGTTTGATGTAGGGTCGAAACGTCGACGGTTCTACAGTCCTTAACCAATTGGAATTCCTTGTTTATAAAAAGATAGGACATGTGCCTTACAAGGTTGACTATATACCCATAAGGAAGCCGAGGACTATTTTCAGAAGAAGAAATTCTGTGTATATTTTGGTTTTATTTATGAAACACGTGCATATACTGTAAATATCCACACTTTCACCATTGCACTAAGTCACTCTATTCACTTGGTCACTGCGTTGTTTTTCAAAAATATTGTATATACAGCCTTTTCTTCCCTTGTATAGGATTTTTTGTGTACATTTGAATGAATTGAAATCTGATTGAAAAGAAAAAAAATAAATCGTTGCTTTTTGAATTGTAAATTCATTGTTTAATATTGATTATTTGATTGATCTATAAATGCTGTGTGTCTTTTTGATGTATTGCGATTGAAACTAACTGTTCCCTATGGAACCATTGTTTATATTATGTTGATGAGGCCCAGGTTCCTTGGGTTATAGGGTTACCCCTGTTTTCTCTAATTCCTGTCCTGTGCAAGCGCTGGCTTGCGAGGGTTTTTTCAAAAATTAAATCCTTTGTGAAAATTATCTTTATTTCTAGTGAAATATGTCAGATACTCTTTCCTATACGGAAGAGTATATAGCTAAATTGATAGCTGAACAAGGTGAAATAAATGCCTTTGGAGTAAAGTCATCTGCTATTAATACGACTCTAAATGATAAATTGGTAAAGTTGGAACGGTTGGAAAAGAAATTAGTAAGAACAAGATTACATGGACACTTTCTAACTAAATATCTGCAGGCTAACATTATCCCGAAAGGTCTCCAAATCAGAAACGAACCTGCTATTTTTATCGACATCCCTAAATTTAGAGAAGGCTTTAGTTTTATTTCAAATAATTGCTCCAGGTACTGGATGGTACTTGGAGTGGAAACTGCATTGGAATATTCTAAAAAACTAATACAAGAAATTAATGACCTAAAAGGGGAAATAGTAGGAGATAATACATTGACAAATGCTAAAGAAGCTTTGGAAAAGGCAGAGAAGACACTTGCTGAATTCCATACATTTACACTACATAAAAAGGCAGATAAACTACAGAAGGATGTACAGAATTACGGCAAGAAGATCACATATCCATATATTTCAGACGACTACTACCAACAGGATAGTCAAGGGTTTTTCACTAACCGTAGCAGACAGGGACCGCGAAGGTTTACTACTCTGTCCAATTCCTCTTTCGGTAGTAATTCTGAAGGAGAGACTGAGCAAGCCTCGACAAGTACAGCTCAGAGATCCCAAGGTCCTCAACAACAGTCTTTTTTAGGGGACGGATCATGGGGTTCCAACAGAGGAAGGGGATATCCCAGACAGAGAGGATGGAATCGTGGCAGGGGAGGGAACCAACAGATGTATACACACAGGGTAAATCAAAACCCCCCACTCCAACGGGGCAACTAACAAGTGAGATTTCTCGATCAGGTGAATCATGGGGAAATTTCAACGAGACGTCAGACATATCGGTGGTAATCTCGACCCCACCAAACACAATGTTGGCCACTTTTCCTACTCTCAGTACCAATGTAGTGTTGCCAGATATAAATGCATCTCCTCGGGCTGAAGACACCAGAGTCCTTCCAGTCTCTAATAATGTACACAATGAAGCTCTAGCTCTGAACGATAGTGATCCTATTATCAATCTCTCTAACTACAGCCTGTCGCAAGAGGAAAATAATATCCTTTCCAAGGGGCTGTCTTTCGTTCCCACCCAAAGAACGGATCCATTCATGGTTAAAATTGAACTCATGCAGTTTTTCAGAAAGATCAGATTAAAATATTTCTTTGCACAAAGAGAACCTTGTCCTCGACCGAGTGCCGCAACACCTTTCAAACCGGATTCTGTCTTTACACCATCAATACAGACTATGAGTCAGAAAATTGTAGCGTTTGAGCAAATTGTAATGCAAGAGGTTTTGTCCATATTGGACAAACCTAGATTTGTTCCCTACAATATCTCGCTAAGAGAAAAATCGGCCCTTCTGTCCCTCAAGAACAATGAGCAGATAATTATTAAAGCTGCGGATAAAGGTGGCTCAATTGTAATACAAAATCGGATCAATTACATCAATGAGATCCAACGACAACTTAATGATCGCGACAGTTACCAACCTATCAAAAAGGATCCCACATCGGAGATAAAGCTTCTGATAGACTCCCTAGTGACACACGGCCTTGAATTGGGTTTTTTGAGTACATCGGAGTCTAGATTTCTGTTGAAAACTAATCCGAGAATTCCCACAATCTACACCTTGCCCAAGGTCCATAAGAACCTTGAGAAGCCACCTGGACGCCCAATTATATCGGGTTGTGATTCCCTGTTGGAACCCCTCAATCAATACATTGACTATTTTTTACAATCGTTTGTGACTGAAACAAAATCCTTTGTTCGTGATTCCACACAGATGATTCAGTTTATAGAGGATTATCCTTTTGATAAGGAGAGACAACTCTTAGTAACTTTAGACGTGTCCTCCTTGTATACGAGCATTCCGCAGCACGAAGCACTTGTTGTGGTGCAAGAAGTACTTAATACAAGACCAACTCCTCATAGAGTCCCCACGGAATTTCTAATAGCTATGCTCGATATTGCAATGTCCAAAAACTACTTTGTCTTCCAGAATCAATATTTTTTTCAATGTAAGGGCGTTGCTATGGGTGCGAGCTATGCGCCGTCCCTGGCAAACCTCTACATGGATAAATTCGAGTGGGACCATTTGTATGATGATAACAACCCGTACAGAGACAACATCGATATGTGGAAAAGATATATCGATGACGTCTTTATGATTTGGACCGGTACAACTACGACTTTGACATCATTTTTCGAATGGCTAAATGAAAGATCTAATTACATAAAATTCACAATGAGTGAGAACAGGGAGGTCATAAGTTTTTTGGACCTTAATGTGAAAACTATGGATGGTGTACTGTATACTGGGCTCTATAGAAAACCCATTGAGAGAAATGCTCTTCTTAGATACAATTCCAATCACCCCCGCAGTCTCTGCGACAATCTGCCTTATGGGCAGTTTCTTAGACTGCGGCGCAATTGCACCCAGAGAACAGACTATTTTGCTGAAGCAATAGTTCTAACACAGAGATTAAGGAGTAGAGGCTATCCCAGTACTCTTCTGAAACGAGCTAAAAAGAGAGCGTGGTATTGTCCACGAGAAACTCTATTAGAGACCAAGACAAGTGAAAAAGTGAACGACAGAATGGTATGTGTTACCACCTTTAACCCAGATAGCCAAGCAATCAAGAAAACAATAGTTAAATATTGGAACTTGGCGGCCACAGAAATAGAGACTGTTGATCCACCACTGTTTGCCTTTAAACGTGGTAGGAGTGTTAAGGATGCTGTAGTTAATGCTTACCTTCAAAGTCCCCCTGTACCAGACTTACGTTCACAATTGTCACTACCACCTATTTTGGGTCATAAGAAATGTGGCAACTGCAAAGCCTGCGTGTCCACGATAGAAGGTCCTGTGTTTGTCTTTGGGACAAGGAGCTATACACGACCTGTTTTTACGAATTGCAATAGTAACAATGTAATTTACGTAATCTATTGCCCATGCGATAAAACCTATGTAGGGCAAACTACACAAAAAATTAAGTGCCAAATTTTACAACATATGAGCAGGATCAAATGTAAAACACAAGGGGCTCCTTTGGTGGACCATTTTCTCAGTTCCAACCATGCACCTGATAGTTTGAGATGGACAGTTGTTGAAAAAGTGCGGTTACACCCGAGAGGTGGCAACATACATTCCATTCTCAACTACAAGGAATGTAGATGGATTCACACTTTGGACTCTGTAAAGACAGGATTAAACGAAAATGAGGAGACCAATAAACAACTAGGCATATTATGCTTTGGCTAAAGCAGACATGCATTGATACCTGGTTAAAAAAAAATTGCTTAATTTGTTGCCAACCTTCTGTACTTACTTATGCCTTCCTGTTCCAGTCACTAACAAAAATTGTATACGATCTGTTTTTTGTAAGGTATCTGGTGTATACACTTTGTTCCAAGTGAAGCGTTCATGGTATCTACTATATATAAGATATGCCAACATCCATAGAGTTGTGACTTAATAACCTCCTTTATTAATTATGAACCACAGAAAATAACAATCTGGTTGATCACTGAAAAAACTTTATGCGAATTGTGTTTTCTGACAATTATCTAGGTAACACACTGTGTTTCAAGCGAAATAAATTGGGGTTATGCATTATGTACTAGAATTGTTAATATAGCCTGAGCTGCTCTCTTCCATTGTGATTTCGACATGGTCCAACTAGGTTGTAAGAGTTGTCTAACGTGAAGAAAATGTATAACAGAGACTTTGGAATGAATGTTTCTAATAGAATTCACTATGTAATCTAAATAACATGCACCTTTCAATACGTTGCATTTTATCATCTATGCTGAAATGTAGAACAGTTTGACTAGGGCACTTTGTTGCTACCTTACACGTACGAAGAATTGGCATGTTCGATGAGAGCCGTTTCGATGTCAGCTGACGTTGTTATCATTAGTCCTGTTTCTATGTTTGCTGATAACAGCAATATAGCTGCTGCACGCACGTCTCCCGGTTTGCTGCTCCAAGTAAACGGACCCCCTCGAATGAGAGAAATAATTGAGGAACATCAGGTATGAGGTGCCTCAACCTCCTGTATTTTACCTGTAAAACTTTAGGCTTAGTTTGTTTAATAGCTTGTGCAGGCCGCGAGTCCGTTCGCTGGTAAATATACTGTTAAACGAGCAGCTCTTATGCACTCGATAGATATGGGTTGCCCGATGAACTGTATTCATATACTGTATATTGAACGCTATGAATTGGACTGTCGCCTCGTCTGTGATTATAATCTTCGTTAACCGAGTTACAGCATTCCGGTCGAACATAGTCATTCCTAAAGTTTGCGTGATATCGCATATGTTGGGTACATTGGTTGATTTGGTTTAGTGAATCGAGTCAACCGCGAGCTCTCATAATTGGCGATTTATCGTCGAGGTTATTTACTACCTAACAGACTAGACCAAAATGCGAATTATATCATAATCTGGGAAACTATATATGGTGGGCTGGCTTAGTGAATTGAGCCAACTTTCAGTTTTTAATTTTGATTTATGATCCAGTGTTGAGGCCATCCACTTGCTAACATATTAGATCTCGGTTGAATATAAAATCTGCACAACTAAATATGGTTTGCTTGTGCATTTTAGTTGAATTCGTGTCCTGATGGCTGCGTCCACTTTTGAAGTGTTATACGCTAAGTTTCTATCTTGAAGCCAGGTGAGCCACCACTTGGGTCAATCCAAGCTACTAATGGTTTGATTTATTATTTTTGTATCGCATGTCGTGAATAGTTTTTTGACTATTCTCATTTGGGTTCACATTTTTAGTATTCAAAAGAAAGTCCCGTTAATCGAAGCGGTTCTAACATAGAAGGAATTAACCTGTTAGACTAAGAAGAATCCTGTTGCAGCCAATCCTTTACGATTCCGGTAAAACTCGAACATTTTTTTAAAAAAAATTCTGTGTAATGGCTTAAATGATTTCATGCCTTTGTTTTATTTTTACTAATTGGCATATATGTCACCAGGCAGTTCCCTTTGACTGATAACGAGTGGCAACTGCGACATTTGTGTGGACATCTGTTCCATATCCTAGGTGAGTGTATGGGATTATTCCCGCTCTCCCTGTTCCAAGTCTGTAACACAGCATTGAGATCTATTATTTATACATACTTATCCAACTTGTCTAGGCTGGTATACACACCCCCTGTGTCCTGAAGAAGACCTGATATGACTGCTTATAAAGATTGTTTGATGTAGGGTCGAAACGTCGACGGTTCTACAGTCCTTAACCAATTGGAATTCCTTGTTTATAAAAAGATAGGACATGTGCCTTACAAGGTTGACTATATACCCATAAGGAAGCCGAGGACTATTTTCAGAATAAGAAATTCTGTGTATATTTTGGTTTTATTTATGAAACACGTGCATATACTGTAAATATCCACACTTTCACCATTGCACTAAGTCACTCTATTCACTTGGTCACTGCGTCGTTTTTCAAAAATATTGTATATACAGCCTTTTCTTCCCTTGTATAGGATTTTTTGTGTACATTTGAATGAATTGAAATCTGATTGAAAAGAAAAAGAATAAATCGTTGCTTTTTGAATTGTAAATTCATTGTTTAATATTGATTATTTGATTGATCTATAAATGCTGTGTGTCTTTTTGATGTATTGCGATTGAAACTAACTGTTTCCCTATGGAACCATTATTTATATTATGTTGATGAGGCCCAGGTTCCTTGGGTTATAGGGTTACCCCTGTTTTCTCTAATTCCTAATATAAAACTAGTTCACATTTGCTTCTCCCTCCCCTGGCCGCGTGCCCTTATGTGGGGCTTCTAGGGAGAATCTTGCACGTCCCAGCTGGCGCTCCCCGTCTCAACCCCCCTCCCGTTCAGTGGCCCTGGGCTGACCCGTGGCTAGATTTGGGCTGGAGGAGTGGCGGGGGGTTAGAGCGAGGGTGGTAGATGGCAAAGCCCTTATCTGTGAAATGACGGAGGGTACCTGAGCCTGCGCTCATGCCCTTGCCCTACCCGCGCGCACGCACTGCTGCAGGCGAGCAATCTGCATTCCCGAGCAGTTTATGCAACGCTCTTCAGGCTCTTTTGTAACGAGTCCCGCCCCCTGTTATATCACCTTACAACGGAAGATGTTTGAACTGTTTACATGCTGTGCATCCAGCATGTAAACACAGTGCACGGATAGCAAAGTCTCGTACATAATCCATCCATCGCGCTTCCTTCTTTTTTCCGTGACCACCGAGTAATCGTGCATTCAAGCCCCTGTTCTCGGTGGCGTAACACAAAATCGTCGTGGCCGCCTGCGGAATATGATGCGTGGCCCCTGAGTCTTCCATATCTCACAGCCATGGGGTGAATGGGGCCCTTTAAAGTGATGGGCCCCAGCATGATTGCAACCCCCACACATCTCTCTCTCTGTCTCTGTCTCTGCCTCTCTCTCTCTCTCTCTCTCTCTTTGTGTCTCTGTCTCTGTCTCTCTGTGTCTCTCTCTCTGTCTCTCTGTGTCTTTGTGTCTCTCTGTGTCTCTCTGTCTCTGTGTTTGTCTCTCTGTGTCTCTCTGTGTCTCTCTGTCTCTCTCTCCAATCTCTCTCTCTGTCCCCCCAATCTCTCTCTGTCCCCCCAATCTCTCTCTCTCCCTCTCTCTCTCTCTCTCTCTCTCTCTTTCTCTTCCCCCCCTCGCCCTCTCTCTCTCTCTCTCTCTCTTCCCCCCCGCCCTCTCTCTCTCTCTCACTTTCCCCCCCCCCTCGCTCTCTTTCCCCCCCCCCTCGCCCTCTCTCTCTCTCTCTCTTTCCCCCCCCCCCTCGCCCTCTCTCTCTCACCTGGGAAGCCGCTACCTTGCCCTCTCTCTCTCACCTGGGAAGCCGCTACCTTGCCCTCTCCCTCTCACCTGGGAAGCCGCTACCTTGCCCTCTGTGAATGTCCATACAGACATCTAAGGCCTTGGGGTTATGGTGAGCCCCCCAGAGGGGCGAAGGCTTATTTTCCAGCGCTATTTTTATTTGTTTCTAGGGGTTACATTTATAAGACTTTCCCATCTCAAGTATAAGTCTACAAAACAATTATATGCATTTTATCTCCGTCTAGCGAATTACTTATATTCGCCCTTCACACCGATAAGTAATGATTGAACGAAGGCGGGAAGTATGCTCAGCGGGTTCAGCGCTTGCTGCTCAATTTTGTGTGCGTGATCTGCCCGTCGCCTGATTGAATCCCGCCAGTGTTGCCTTTGGCTTCCGTACTTTCGAGATCGATAAAAGATTTACCCATATGATCTTAATTCTAAAAACGTTCTGCCTAAAGCAAGCACTGCTAACGATTGTTAATAATGTTTTGAGGAACATTACAACACGCAGTAGAGGAGGGGCGGGGGTCGAAACACGGAGACCTGGGCCTAATCCCAGCTTTGTGCGGTTCTGTCACAGTTACTTCATCGCCGGCCTTCCCTTTGCGCCAAAAATGTAAAGTGCTAGAATAGAAACGAAATACTGCCTCTGCAGCTGGACGTCACCTGAGCTTGTCCCTGCTACGGAATTCAAGGGGAATGCAGCCAGAGCCACTGCAATTATGCTGTTCTGTGGGCGCAAACATTTCCGCATAATTATGGATTTACTGTAATTCCACATAATCTATCATCTGCTGCATAATTTGCTGATTTTAACAACAACAACAAATCTGGCACAAACGGATTAAGAGTTCATACATCGTGTCCCCTGGCAAAGGTTGACTGGCTTTACAGTGGCTTTTTGCTGCATGCCGGTGTTAAACTGGTACTCATGAAGTGAGACCTTGCATAGCTGGTGTCAACATGTGTAGACATGACAAAATAATGAAGTAATATCGTCACCAAATGTGCAGCACAGTCGATGCAGTCTAATGTACACACCTGAACATAATGATTTGGAAAGGAGCCCCAGGACTGGTATCACATATGCAAAAAAAAAGCTAATGCCAATAGAAATGACAATGCCATTTATTTGGGGACACAAAAAAAATAAAAAAATAATGAGCAATACCAATAGCTCTACCTATAATATTGCCGAGACCATTGCATTGTAAATGCTTGTTCAGTTTAGTTTCGCTGCATGTGACACGAGATTGGTAATGTTAAAAACCAGTTAATTTAAATTTGTGAGGGTTTGTATTACCCACGTAAGCAAACTTTTTTTCATTTCATTTTGAACTGCCTGCAATGATATTATTAACTAAGCACACCACCTCCACTCCCTTAATGCATCATTATCGTATCCTTTGCTCGATGGCTCTGATAACCAGAGCAAATTGCACTGGCAGTAATAGGCACCCCCACCTGGTCCCCCAGTATGTAGGGGGGAACCTTTATTCAGTGCCATGAAGTCGAACCTGCGCTCGTGGGTCCGAGAAGAGCAATTGTAGCCATGGTAGGCAGGGTCCGCCCTTGCTGGGATAGCGCCCCGGGTAGAAAAACAAGCGAAGGCATAGCCATACGGTCTTGTCTTTGGGACCTTTTACGTGTTTAGCAAGAGCTATTGGCAAAGTAAGGTTGTAGAAAAGTGTGGCTGCTGTCTAGCATATCGAAAAATTGTAATAAATAAAAACAATAAAAATGTATTGGTTCCTCTGGTCCACATCGTAAATGGAGAGCCTGACATTGTCCTTCTGGCTTCTGCTTGTGTTACAGTTCACTGGTGTACATTAGTGTAAAAATTGGTGGTGCAACAGCAAAATTAAATATTGTCTGTTGAAGCGCTCCATTGCATTGGATTGTGGCTGTTGTTGCCCAACTCATTCAATTCTGCAGCCGGTGCACATATTTTTAGTCGCCCTCATCGTTTGTTTATTTATTTAATTTTTGTATTTTAAACTTATGAAACCTGACATGACTTTTTCGGTGAACCCATGAAGCCTACTGCACCTACCATTGGCTTTACACCTTATCCAGGGCCACTGCAATTGTGTGACGGAAGAGGACCAAATTATGTTGCAGGGTTGCACAAATTATGCAGCAGGAAAAGGCGAATTATGTAGCATAATTCGGCACATTTTATCATAGTTTTACTTCAATTCTTGTACACCTGGCAATAGTGTCTGGGAATAGGGCGCACGTTATTAGTTACAATTTAACACCCAAATACAGCAATAAGGAACTTAAAAATGCCAGTCAAATCTAGCGAAAAGCATTCCGGTGCATGCGCAGAAATCCGAGTCGCTATAGGTTTTGTAACTTCATCAGTTTGAAACATAAAAATGCGTTGTAATTACAATCTGCAGATGATGAATGACGTGGCAAATACAATATTATGCGAAATTTGCCATGGCAGCAGAATCGCGTAATTCCAGTGGCCCTGACCTTACCCACTACCATCCTTTTCAAGGGCAGAGTTAAGGAGGCATAGCTGGGGAGGAGGGGAGAGAAAGGCCCTGACGTGAAAGAGGGGTGCAGAGAGGGAATGCAGGAGAAATGAGGGAGGGAGAAAGAAGGAGTAGCAGCGTCTGGGTGTCGGAGAGAGGGCTAGTAGACGGGCGAGGAGAGAGAACAGTACTCTCCCACTGTGACATGGAGAGCAGGAGCGCGGGGTAGTAGATGGGATGTTAGAGCGAGAGGGAGAATTTGAGAAAGGGATAATTAGTAATCGAGAGACAAAATAAACAAAAGGGTTAGATTAGAGAGGATGAGAGGGAGAACAGTATAAAGTCGATGTGATAGAAAGAGGGAGAAAGGGGTAGCAGAGAGGATGGAGAGAGAGAGACAGTGAGAGAAAGAGTGAGCGGAGAGGGGTAGATGGGATGGGGGAGAGAGGCATAGCTGGTGGACGGCAGGAGCCGCGAGAGAAAGAGGACAGAGACTAAAGTGAGGGCACAAAGGAGGACAGAAAGAGGGGAGCGGAGAAAAAGAAATGCAGACTGTTACTGTCAAAGGAAGGAAGGACAGACGGGCTAGCGGAGGGGGAGACGGAGGGCAGAGAGAAAGAGAGGAGGGCAGTGAGTGAAGGCGGGGGGTCTGTCAGAGGGAGCCTGGCAGACGAGCTGGGAGAGAGGGTGAGAGGGACGGCCGGATGGGAGAGAGAGGGTGAGAGAGATGACAGGATGGGTGAGAGAGATAGCAGGATGGGAGAGAGAGGGTGAGAGATGGGAGGATGGGAGATGGGGTGAGGGAGACGGCAGGAGGGGAGAGGGTGTCAGACAGACAGCGAGCGAGGGTGAGGAGGCGCCGGCGGACAGTAGCGGGAGAAGCATTGACGCTGTTACGGACAGAGCGAGGGAAGGAGGGAGAGAGTGACGGGAGGGAGTGACGGGAGAGAGGAATGGCCTCGATTACTGACACTTCAGGAGAGAGGGCGCGTGACCCAAAGACGGCCTGTCAAGGGAATCAATCATTTAGTACCAGATTAAGGTCCAAGGCCTCACACCCAACCCACAATCCGCACTGCCTGTAGTAGTGCAACCAACAGAGAGCACAGGACCCCTAGCACTGAAACCTGCACCCGCCGTGGGGTTTGCACTTTTATTGACAGTGGTTTCTCACTCTCCCACGTTCACAGGGCTGCAGGATATCGCCCCCTTCATCTATGTCCTCTCTAAATGAAAGGCTGTAGATTTCCCAGCAAGAATTGCCACCCCCTTAAAGCCTGACATGCATCTTGAGTGACAGAGAAACCTATAAACCAGCAGTTATCAACCATCAAGTGCATCTCCAAGAGGACGGCAATGTCAGCATTATGCATAGAAAGGTGTTGTGTTGTCGCTCCTCTGTTTCCTCTCTCAGTTTTGCCACTCAGACCATTAATGTTTCAGGTTAAGTAAGTTAGAAACTTCAACATACATTCAACATATAGCCTACACTTCACATTCATTCAACAAACACATTTCAACATACATTCAACATATAGCCTACACTTCACATTCATTTAACATACAAATTTCAACATACATTCAACATATAGCCTACAATTCACATTCATTTAACATACAAATTTCAACATATAGCCTACAGTTCACATTCATTCAACATACACATTTCAGCATACATTCACAATTTGTGTCGAGGCCCCGTCGTTCATATATTTTTGTGCATGTATTTCGTGTCCCCATCTATTTTTCTTGACATAAGCCATCACCATGTAAACAAAACTGTAATATAACCCCCCTCGCCACACATTTGTAGATAGCGGGCTTCCCACTTCCCCAAAGCACAATGCGCCTGTTGCCCTAACATAACAATTGATGTAAAACTCTTAACCTCATGTGACACACTTACATCATCAAGGTATTTTTTTTAAACTTATTATGTTGGGAGAATGATACACCTGCCATTTCTTCTCATCTTGGCTGTCCACTCTAGGGCCGATAGAAAGCAGCGATAGCCGGCGATAATTATCCTAGCGATAATTATCGCCGGTCCTTGCTGATATGCCCCCAAGTCTTAATGGATCAGAGGTGGCAGTGCAGACTAGAGGAAGTCCGCACAGATACTATGGCTGTCTTTCTCCCTGTCACAGCTGTAATCTAAGACACTGGGCAGGATGAATGCAAGGAAATTCCATATAAATATGAAGCCAATACTTGTGGATTGATGGCAGAGCCGCTCATTGAGAAAATGTGTGCCGGTTAGATCAGTTTTGGAGATCTCCATTGGGAACGAATGGGTGCAGAAGACATTAACATTCCGTTGTAGATCAGGGACTGCGCTTCAAATGTGACCCACAGTGTCTCTTGGAACACTGGAAGTGTGTGTTAGGTACTTCGGAGCAGATTTACGTTCCCTGGCGCATCCATGCAAATCAGCAAGGATGCGCCAGGGAAGATGTGTCACGCAAGTTTGCCCTTGTGCCACCGCTGATGCACCACATTTACAATGCGGTGCATTGTGGCGCAAGGATAAGCAGATGCGTGACGCATCTGCCGGTGTAATGTTGGCGCAGTGCTGAAGTTGTGTCGCAAGCGCGACGCAACTCCAGCACTGTTCCAACCTACCCTATCCCTAACATGGTGCGTCACACCTTACGCCTGCTTGAAGCGGGTGTAAGGATTTGACGCACCAGCGTCGGAAAAGTGGCTGCGTGAAATCTTGTAGATTTTACTGCGTCACTTTTCCGAGGCGTTTCTGCGCCGGAACGCCCCCCCCCATGCTGGAACACCCACGTGAAACCTGACGCAGATTTCATGTGGCGCAGGGCTTTACAACGTGACGCATCTCGCTAGATGCGTCACGTTGTAAATGGGGCGCAACATGGCGCATGGTTTACGCCGCCGCTGCGTCACAAAAGTGACGCAACGGCGGCGCAAAAGTGGCGCAAGGACATTGTAAATCTGCCCCCATATGTCTGAAAGCAGTTGGGACCGCACTTTCACTGGCATATGGAATGTAAGAAATTAGGGTTTTATTTGAGGGGGGTGAGTACCCACCTCAAATATTATCCACAATCCTTGCATGCGTGATCCTTCAAAATGTCACTAAGTTAACCTGAGCTCAACCCTCTGGTAGCAATGGGACAGGGCAGAGAAGGGAAACTTAAAGGTAATGAGTAAAGTATTTATGCAGTACCCAAACAGTAATAAAGTAAAAACACAAAACAAGAAAAATCCTACACCAATTTAAGAAAATAGAAAATATTTTATTAAATAAAATGACACCAAAATAACAAAAATCCAATAAGTAGAACCAAAGTTCTGATAAATTATACTTTAAAACAGACACTTGGTAGGGGCCCTGCCAGTACCGGTAAGGCCCCAAGTAGGTAGATAGCCGCCCTGAACATCAACATGCTGCGTCCACATACCCCTGTGAGCGCTGCCTCTGCCCAGTCCGTTTGGGGCCATCGCTTACCACACTCCCGGGTCAACCCCTAAGAGACGTTCCTTATTTCTATTTAAAGTATACAGGACACACACTTTGAATGTCTTTCTCCTATGCATAATTCACAGAGTACGGTGCACACATTTTTTTTACTTCTGCTCATCCCTGTGAATAGTAGAATTAGGTTGTCCTGGTCCTGACGAAATGCCATGATCCACTAGGGACAGTAATAGGCATGAAACATGTTGACCTCTCTGATTCACTTATTCTGTAGCTAAAATGACCATTGTATCTATTTTAGGCGCAAACCACAATGTTTTCCTCGACAAAGGGACTCTAGTATTAAAACTGTGTGTGGATCCCTTTAGTCAATTTTAACACACTTCACCTTCACCCATTCTACTCACATTTCACTATTTATTCATGTAACACACATCGGCTAAAAAAAGAGAAGATCTCCGGCAAAGAGCCTCCTCGAGGAGCCCGTTGGGCATTGCAGCGCCAGACCAACGAGCAGCTGCCCGATGATGAAGCATGACACCTCTCGGGGTGTGTGAGGGCCCTTGCTCCTAAAAGGAGCACTCCCCTCCACCTGTTAGACCTAGTTTCCCATCTAGGAACAGCACGCCTGGATTTCTTTAGCAGGGCAAGGCTGAAGGCTTTGGCCAAAGAGGGCTAGACGTCACTGGATGCTGGTCGACGATGGTCTTGCTGAAACAGATTTGTTGTTGCGGAAAATAATGTAGCAGGAGCAGCGGTGATGCCACATTGGTGGGCCGGCGTGACAGGTTTGTCCCAGTCCCACGCTGGTTCTCAGGGCAAAAAGTTGGCAAAACGTTTCTAAGTCCCAGTGTTAGACCTGGCACCATTGGCGTGGGTCTCCCTTCCATTTTTCGCTTTTGTCTCCTCTGTGTTTGCTGGTGTTAGATGCTCTGGGCGCTGTGCCAATGCCATACAGTGCCACAGCGCGAATGCTCCCTATTGTAAATTGACTGTATGAATTGGCATAATCCTAATAGACCCAAGGAACATGATAGGAAAGTCGAATTTAGTATGCCTGAGCTCCAAATATTAAAGTGCATCTGTTAGTGACGATTATTTTTATATTCTGTGTTTAAAACTACCACTTTTGGGAAGTAGGTATTTTCTTGCCTAAGCCTTCCTGTGTGCTCTGCTGTTATGTGTATTGGCTGTCTGGTTTTGGAGGGTCAGGGCAGGCTGAGACCGACCTGGATTAAATAGAGAGATCTGCAGTTGGAGTATGGGGAGGGATGACCCTTTGATCTGAGCAGGGCTGTGCCTGGCAAGGTGAATGATGTCTCTACCTCCCACTGTGCGTCTGATAGCAGACCCCCTCTCCCTGAAAGGCAGAATGTAGCCTCATAAATAAATTGCTCCAGGACGACACCAAACTGGTTCTGGCTGGGTTCAGTGATTTGTGACTTTTTGACAACAAAGACTTTTGTGGTATAAGATCTGTGCTAAAACCCCTACACGGTGTGTTACTTCTGGATGTCAAGACAAACCTCTGTCCGTGTAACGAGAGGGAAAGGACTTTGAAACTTTCATCCATCTTGCTGAAGCAACTACCCAAGGCCTGATTTGAGCTTGCCGCCTGCTGAAGTCTCAGGGACATTAGACTTCACCCATCATCCGTCTGGATTCCTATTTGAGAGGGATTCTGCTCGCAGGTGAGACCTCTGTTGAGAATTCCAGAGCCTCTGGTTCTACTGCGAGGAACGCAGGCTGAAAGTCATTGCATCACTATTGTGGGCCGCCGCAACTGAGGAGCTGTTGCTGCTGAGAGCCCGCATTTGCCTGTGTTACCAAGGTAATCGTGATCGCTATTGTGTGCCGCTGCAGCTGAGGAGCTGTTGCCGCTGAGAGCCCGCATTTGCCTGTGTTACCAAAGTCATTGTGATCGCTATTGTGGGCCGCCTCAGCTGAGGTGCTGTTGCCGCTGAGAGCCCGCCTTGGCCGTCCTACGAAAATCATCGCTATCGCTATTGTGGGCCGCTGCAGCTGAGAAGCTGTTGCCACTGAGAGCCTGCCTTGGCCGTCCTATGAGAATCATCGCTATCGCTATTGTGGGTCGCCGTAGCTGAGGAGCTGTGCCGCTGAGTGCCCGCATTGGCCGTCCTACGAGAATCATCGCTATCACTATTGTGGGCCACTGCAGCTGAGGAGCTGTGATGCTGAGTGCCCTCATTTGCCGTCCTAAGAGAATCATCGCTATCGCTAATGTGGGCCGCTGCAGCTAAGGAGCTGTGCCGCGGAGTGCCCGCACTAGACACCACTTCGAGGATCTTGTTATCACCTGCAGGTGCCGCTGGGTGCCCGCCTTTAAGCCCCGTCCCAGGATTATCATGAGTGCAGGCCGTGGACCGCTACAGCGGGGAGCTGAGGCTGCTGTGAGTCCGCCTGTCATCACCGCGGCTTCCTTGTGAGGCTGCGTGCAGTGCCCCCTTTAAATCTCAGGTACATTGTGCATCATCGGGTCGCGTGGACCCCGGCCTCGAACTAATTTCGTTCCACGCGCTTTTTGAGTGCCTCTATTGCTTTTGAAGTGAATCTGTGATTATGTGCATTGTGGTTTGTTGATCGCTTTTGAGCCTTGTGTTTAGCCTATATAAAGATACGTATTTTTCTATAGCTACTTGTGTGGTGTCCCTTTGTAGTGTCTTCACTGCGTTATTGTGTATGGTCATAAATGCTTCACACACTGCCTCTGAGATAGGCCTGTGCTTGTGCTACGTTACCACAGGGTTGAGCAGGGGTTATCAAGGGGAGTAGCCCCTTACTCTGACTTAGGAAGAAGGATCCCTATTTGGACATCGGTGCCAGTCGCTGCCAACTAGAGATCCCCATTCCTAACACCCAGGTTTCAGTAAACCTTAGGAGGAGTAGACTTTGACACCAGGCAAAGGTCTGGGATCTTGAAATCAGCACTTGTGGTCAAGTCTCACTCCAGCAGAGGCCAGGAGCTGAGTCCAGGGCAGATCCAGTTGATACTGGTAAGCTGGGAATGCAGGAAAAGGTCTCATGAATCTTCCTGTCTCCCTATAGCCCAAACAGCAGGTCAGCCTTATGACCATTGGAGTCCACTTCCTTGTCCTGGGTAAAAGAGAGAGAGCAGGTCCATTCCTCAGGGCTCCTCTCGTGTTGCAGACAGCAGGTTCAGTTTTCTTCTATTCTTCAACAGGTCTAGAAGTGATATTAGGAGGGTACTGTGGGGGCTATATTTATGCTTTTTACCACTCTATGCAGGAAGGGTGGGAACTCCTGGCCACTCTGTAACCAAAGGGGTAGAAGTTCACAGGGGTGACCCAACCTACTTTGCAGCACTTCATGTGTGCCCTACTGCAAACAATCCCACAGTGTCCTCGTCCCCCTAAATCCAACATGACAAAACATTTCTTCCTCAGGTTGGTGCTCCCACTGCCCCGTGGCTATGGAAACGTGCAACCCCTATGCTGTGGTCACTCTAAACTGGTTCTGGGGCAGTTTCCCCTTGTGGAGGGATTGTGCTAGCCTGACTAGAGGTACAATAGAGGGGGGAGGCCTATATGTGAGCTACATCTGCCTGTGACAGGCTAGGACTCCTTTGAAGGCCATCAAGTGGCTGGGCACATCCTCCAGGCCAGGGGTACTCACAAACTTTCTCTCGGGGGCCAAATTTAGAGTGTGGTTTGTGGCTGAGGGCCGCACTGGTGGAGGCGGGGTCAAAGGGGGAGGGGCGGGGCTAAAGCAAAAAAAAATTGTGACCATGAGGTTGAACACAGGTCCCTGCAGCAGACGCCTTCGTCCACTGAGCCACCAGACCCGGCATACACACATCTCTCTCTCTCTCCCTCTCCCCCTCCCTACCCTCTCCCTTCCCCTCTCCCTTCCCCTCCCTCCCCCTCTCCCTACCTCTCTCCACCTCCCTCTCCCTCCCTCTCCCTCTCTCCCCTTCCCTCTCCCTCCCTCCCCCTCCCTCTCTCCCCCTGTCTCTCTCCCTGTCTCTCTCCCTGTCTCCCTCCCTCCGTCGCCCTCCCTCCGTCGCCCTCCTCTCTCTGTCTCCCTCCTCCCTCTGTCTCCCTCCTCACTCTGTCTCCCTCCTCCCTCTCTGTCTCCCTCCTCCCTCTCTGTCTCCCTCCTCCCCCTCTGTCGCCCTCCCTCTGTCACCCTCCCTCTGTCGCCTCCTCCCTCTGTCTCCCTCCCTGTCTCTCTCCCTCCCTCTCCCTCAATCTACCGTCCTCCATCTCCCTCCATCTCCCTCACTCCCTCTATCTCCCTCCCTCCCTCCATCTTCCTCCCTCCCTCCCTCTCCCTCCCTTCCTCCCTCTCCCTCCCTCTCTCTCCCTCCCTCCCTCTGTCTCCCTCGCTCTGTCTCCCTCCATCTCCCTCCCTTTGTCTCTCTCCCTCTGTCTCCCTCTCCCTCCATCTCCCTCCCTCCGTCTCTCTCCCTCCCTGTCTCTCTCCCTCCCTGTCTCTCTCCCTCCCTCCCTCCATCTTCCTCCCTCCCTCCCTCTCCCTCCCTTCCTCCATCTCCCTCCCTCTCCCTCCCTCCCTCTGTCTCCCTCCGTCTGTCTCCCTCCATCTCCCTCCCTTTGTCTCTCTCCCTCTGTCTCCCTCTCCCTCCATCTCCCTCCCTCGGTCTCTCTCCCTCCCTCTTCTTCCATCTCCTTCCGTCTCTCTCTGTCTCCCTCCCTCCCTCCCTCCCTCCCTCCCTCTGTCTCCCTCCCTCCGTCTCCCTCCCTCCCTCTGTCTCCCTCTCCCTCCCTCCGTCTCCCTCCATCTCCCTCCCAAAGAAAGAAGGGGGTCTGGGAGTTATTGGACCTCAGTTTATAATAAATGTGAGATAACGTGTGCCTTGGTGCTTTCACTGTATCCGGGCAGACTCGAAATGGTGTCTGCATAAAGCAGACGATGTGAACGTGAAATCAAGCGCAGTTAACGGCGGCGTGTTCCAGGGTGACCAAGGGTGGTACACTTATAACATCCTGAGCTCCTCGCCCAGTTGACCGGGGGCGAGCGGTCCGTGTGACTACAATTGAGTGGATGGACACGGAGACAAAGGCTGACCGAAGCGCGGGCTTCGGCTCCAACGTACATCATCCAACCGGAGGGTTCCCTTTTCTCCACAGCTCATTGGAGAGACAGCCTGCAGCCTCCGGTTGATTAGCCAATCGTTGCACACTGCGGGCTATTTTCGAACGTGGGGCGGGAGCTTCAGCCAACCAGAGCAGCCCTCCGTCTTCAGTGCATAATAGGGCTCTTGCCTGCCTGAACTCCATTCTTCCTTGCTCGTACACCGGTACGATGTCTGAAAGGTCCGCGGGCCGCCAAGGAAGGCTTGCCGGGCTGCTGGCGGCCCGCGGGCCGTACTATGAGTAACCCTGCTCCAGGCCATCCTCTCAAGGGAAGGACAACATCTCCCCACACCTAAGGCCCTTTGTCCATGTCCTGGAAGAAATGTACTCAACACTACAGGGAGCTATCAGCTGCCATATGACAGTTGGAATACTTACAGAGAGGCCTTAGAGGCTTTAAGAAGGTAAATTGTCATTTTTCTTAAATAACTTTTGCTTAATAGTTAGATACAATTTGAAATACAATTACATTGGATTTTGTGTAACTATTAAAAAGAGGCTTTTAAATATGTTTCTAGCTGTTAAGAAACTGAAATTAGCATTATAATGTGTTATAATGCATTCCAGTGTTTTTGCTATAAAAGCAGCCAGTCTTGCCATAGTGAATATAGCTTTTTTGGAGTTTTCACTGTAAGGACATGTGGAGCACTAAAGTTTTACATGTCCTACTTTTAAATACCATGCACACTGCCTTTATAGGCACTAATGTCTAATTTAGGGGTGAATTATTATTATTTAAAAGGAAGGTTTAGGCCAATCAAAAAGTTTGAAATGGAAGTTTTAACACTGCTTTGCTAGAGTACAGTGGTTGGCCTGATGCCCGGTTTGCTGTGTCACTGCAGTGGGTGGCACAATGCGGGCTGCAGTCCACTAGTAACATTTAACATTCAGGCCCTAAGTGAACCTTGTACCATATACAAGGGACGTGTAGGTAAGTTAGAAGTGCCAATCAGGTATATTCTAATTTCATTGTGCTATTAGGAGGGACACAAATACTTTACCACTAGTTATCAGGGGTAAAGTGTGCAGAGGTCTATGGCCAACAAAAACAATCAAGGCAAAAATCTGGGGGAATACCACACAAATGAATGGTCACTTCAAACACAGGGATGTAGAAAAACACAAGGTCCAACCGAGCAGTACAGCACAACAGTGTTTGTCCCACCGAATGTTATTCAAAGCAGCACCATCAGCACAACGAGGAGAGCGGGCGTACGCACGTCTTGCACACGTGGCTCCCTCTATCTTTTGCATGGTCTGGTGAATGCTCGTGGCGCTCATCGCCAAATTGTGGTAACTGATCACTCAGATGGTTTCACTTGCACGGACCTCAAAGGTGAAGGTCTTTCCAGCCATCAGAGAGTCAAATGACCAGGAGACCACGGCAACAAAGGAAAATGTATGTTTGTCATCACATTCTAATGTGAGAAGAACTACAACACAATGTATATAAATACTTGTTTTTTTGTTTAAACACTTCATTTCGGTCAAAGACAGGGCCGTACTGGCCGTAGCGGGCATCAGGTTTTTTCCTGGTGAGACGGAAGGCTGGAGGTTAGTTTTGGACCAGTGGGGGCTGTTTTTGGTAGAGGGGGTCAGTTTTGCACCAGTGCTGCAATATCAGCCCCTGTATCAAAAGCAGCAGCAGTGTTTCCACCAGCGCCGTCCGCCCACCCCCCACCCCCATACCCGCGGCTGGTCAGACTTAATTGCCATGGTCGCTTTGTGTTTTCAGTTCAGCCCTGGTCAAAGAGCATCTAAGTAACAAATAAATAATACTCATTATATGACTGTCTCAAATGCTACAAAACTACTTTGCTTTGGAGGGGGAAGGCACTGTAACATTGAAAGGGTAGCTATAAAAAAAAAGCGTTGGAAAAGCCAATAGGTCTAGATTTAATGTGCCAACTCACAGAAACACTGGCATTTACAAATGCTATTTACATCCATTTCATGCAAAAATGCTGTTTATCAAATGAAAGCCTTCAGTATTGGCTTTGCCAATTTCTGGGAAAAAAGTAGAAAAGATTGCCCTTAGGGCCTGATTACGAGTTGCTCGGTTAATTTCGACCCATTCGTAAATCCTTGTTTATGCACAGGCCGGAATAACAAGTTTGGTTTTATTTAACGCATCAAATATATATTGGATGAATTTAAATAACCCAACCTTCATTTATCAAACCTGCTGAAATTTAACAGGGAAAAAGCATACAGTATTTACTGCGTCCTGCGGATTTTGGAGCGTTTTACACCAAAATCCTCAAGCTATTCCCAGCAAACTCATAATGGGTGATATTTATTGCACCCGATAAATCATGTATCCCATGATATTGTTACTTATCAGGTGCATTAAATAACACCTAAACTCGCAATCAGGCCCATAGAAGATAAAGAATGGAACATGACAAAAAGCATGATGATTGGGTATACTTTTCAGCTGTAAAGTAGACCCTTATTCATTCCAATAAAAGGCAGAATGGCAATCCAAGCAGCAAGTCTTTAAGTGGGAAGAAAAAAGTGAGGGGGGTCTCAAAAAGGGTGTGGCATATATTCTTAAGGGCCTTTGCTTAAACCCATATACTACATTTCTGTTTTTCCCATTGTGGTCCACCCGACCAGTATTTTGTTTCCTCTCTGAACTTACTGTTTTTGCAACAAGTTATATATATAAAACAACAACCAACATGCATCTAAAATCGGCCAGGACTATTTGCTTTGTCAATTGTTGTTAGCTGTTTAAAATAAACGAGTAACAACAAGAGGGGTTTGGGGGGAAGACAAGCGAAGGGAGGTCTGCCCCCGTGGCAGATTGGGAGGGCTGGGTTAGGCTCAGCCATTTTGTATATTTGGGCTATTTAGTAAATAGCCCAATTGCAGCCCAAAGTATAAATTCTGTTTAGGTGGGCTCCCAGCCACCATTTTAGGTTTGGTGACCTGGTGGCTGGGAGCAGGGTAGCGTAGTGAGGAAACTTTTTCTTATCAGTACTAGTTAGTTGAGGTAGTCGCTGTCGAGAATGGAAGATTATCGTGTGTAAGAAGCGGTTCGCCTATTCATCGAGGCAGGGTGGTTCGATTTGTTGATGCCGGATGCCGCTGGTGCGTCACGCCCTCCTCGTCGTGTGTCGGCAGGGGTGGCAGCCGCCGTAGAGGCCTGCTCATCCCTCAAACGACAAAAGAGGGGATCGGCAAGAGCCAGGGGCAGCTCATATGTGCGGAGAACCTCCCCAGGACATCAGCGGCGCAGGAGCCTTGGGCGTGGTATGTGGCTTCGGTCTCGGAGCGCAGGGGCGGGGCCCGCGCAGCAAATCGCAGCTTGTCGCAGCACGTCACAGCACGTCGCAGCTCGTCTAGCGCGTGGAGGGGAGGGCCTCGAGGGAAGGTGTTGCTGGTTCTGGGGCCCGACCCAAATGGAGGGAAGGCCTCCGGAGTGGGATATGAGACCGTGGCGGCTGCCGCGGTAACGCTGGGTAGGGGAAGGAGGGAGGGAGGGGAGAAGGGTGCCCCCTGGTAAGGGGAAGAACTCGAGGCCTGGTCGGGCTTATCGAACGAGGGCACGGGGCGGGCGGGACCCCAAGTAGCGAATGTGCAGGGGGAATGGGCCGGGGGGTGGACTCCGGCAAAGAAGTTTCTGGGCCTGATTTATTGGCTGGCAGTAGTTGAAGGGAGAGGTGGGGTGGGCCGAGAGGGGATTTGGGGAGGGATCCGCTTTACAATGAGGCCCTGGTCTATGAAGGGGACGATGATGGGATTCCGGGGGACTAGGAGCCTGCAGGGGGTAGCCAAGCTTGGGAGGGGTTGGATATTTTCATCTTCTGGAATGAGGGGGAGAGAGTTTTGAGCACCCTGGGACAGGTGGATGCTTATTTAGCAAGGGGGGCTCTCTGGGGGTTGAGGAAAGGGGCACAAGTCTGGGAAGCGGGGGACAGGGTGGGGAGTTGTGGAGTAGGTCAGAGCAGAATAGGGGGACCCGGGGGCATCAAGGGGCCAATGCCAGTCACCATCAGGCGTAGCTGCCAGGCTGGAATGGAGTGAGGGGAGGATGGGAAGGTTAGTGAGGGGGAGGTGGGGGAGCTGTATGAGGTGGGGTGCCAGGGGGCAGAAAGTACTTTAGGGTAGGGAGAAAGAGGAGGTGGGAGCTAGGGGGGGTGATTAGCCCAGCACACCAGACCAATCATTTATTTTGCTGGACCAGGAGCATCAGCAAGATCCTGATGCAGCAGAGCTGGAAGCGGCTTATGGGCACCGAGGAGAAGGGAGGGTGGAGCCTCGAGCGGTGTGCCCGTTACCACCGGGGGAACACGTCGCGGCTGGCACAAGTAGGCCCCGAGCGGTCTCGCTGGCCCCAACACCCAACGGACCTCGGCGGTCTGCGGGGCAAAAGGATCACAGGAATCAACGTTTAAGGTGGAATACTGGCGGGTGCAGTCAGTACTCCCTGATGCAATGGGCCGGGGGGCCCAGTAAGAGCCAACAAGTGGAAACACGCGAATGGCACAATGAGTTTGACCTTTGCGATATACTGAAAGGTGAGCCCGGTTATCAGCAATGGAATTGAGTGTGCTTATTATGCACTGGGCTATATAGGTGAATATGTCTATCATGCATCTCACGTTTAGTCTGTTTTGCATGCCATATATATTTATTTTTTAAATACACATATATTGTGAGTAGACTTCTAGGATTAATTGAAGAATACCTTCTGTATCAGATGCTTTTTGTTTTGCATTTTTGTACTGATAATTTCCCTCTTTCACATATATTTTTACGACATGTGGCTAAAGGTTCTCCCAATCTGGATAATTGACCAAACATAACTATGCACCAGTGTGTTTTGGTGACAGAGTCTTATAAGATATCTCAGTAGGAGCTCAGACTCATGTTGTTTATTTACTTATAGCCCTGATGAAGTCAGTGACGTATACACATCAACTCTGACGAAACACGTGTTGGCTGTGGCTATATGAAGAACATTTTGTGGTTTCTGAAGACGAGAGACTGTGGATTCTGAAGAAGTCTTGTTGAAAATAAACCAAATTAAAAACAAGAAGAACTGGATATACTTTCTTTACATACTTTCTGATGCTCAGGATAACTTGTTGACTGTTTAGGACTGGATGTCTCCAGTTCATATATGTGGGTAATAGTGGCAGCCCTCTTCCTTGCAGCACCAAATTATTTTATTTTTTTAACATGTTTAATTGATTTTACATAACAAAAATAAAAACCAGGAAACATTAGCTGGTATTTCTTACATGACAGCATAGGAAATTCCATAGGGAACGTAAGTGCAAGCATATAAAAAAAATATACTGCCCCACATATTCAATAAGATCAGCAATCGACATGTGACAAGCTAGAATAGCCCCGTCACATCACTAACTTTCCGTCATTGCTCAATATGTTTACATCTCAATTGAACATGTAATGTTATATATCTGACAATAGTAACAATCCCTGGTAACCTTATCTCTCCTATGAAGAGAGACTGAAACTAATACCTATTCCCACCGCCCCACAGACTCAGCCTGAATCCTCCACACCCAAATGGCTCACATCAATATAATATAATCATGTAAATCCAATGCACCTTGTTTGAACAATAATTATCACTGTATAATATAGACATACATCAGCCCATATTTTGCTTAGCATTTTGTTAAGAGGCTCGAGGGAGTGTATGAGAAATCCATCAATATGCTTGCACATCGACTGCTATACATTCCTCTAGAATTGCATTTCAGTCCATGGAAATGGGTTTATTACGCAATCCCTTGTGTCCATGTCCCATTTGACACGGAGGGACTGGAGTGACACTGCTGCTACCGTGCGAATCCCTCTGTATAGCTATTCCATCAGATGGCTTCCGTTTCCCATCAAATATTGCATAGTGAGCAGTGCTTGTGTTACTGGTTCTATACACTCCAGAGCCCAAGTGGTGTGTATATGGCGAGAAATGTTAGCATGCAGGAGAAACAATGTATTCGGCACCCCATGTTCTCGAACAAAGACATTATGTGGCATCAGGGCACCGTCCGAGAAGAACATGCCCACCGTGTTTACACCCGCATCCCCCCAGGCCAATATTCTCCTACTAGTAACAGTTCCCAACTGTGAGTGGATTCCTACAAGGGGGCTAGTAGGGGCGTATGGGGCCATTGTCTTCGTGTATCTCAAAGCACTCCTGCAGTATAATAATGCAACTCTCAATAAGTGGGGCGCAGTCCGAGGAATCTTGCTACAGGGTAATAATGGTGTATGTTAGTCCCCTCTTTCCCATGACTGACGAGTCATATCAATCTCCTGCAGATTACGGCCAGCCACCCAGTATGCCAGCCATTGTAGCTGGCTCGCATAGCAATAAGCTTTCAAATCCGGTGCCCCCATTCCCCCTTGTTTCATATCCAATTGTAGCTTCGCGAGTCCAATGCGCCTGCGGCCTGTCCCCCATATCAGGTCTATCAATAGGGAGTTTAATCATTTAAATACCTGCGCTGGGACGATGATGGGCAAATTACTGAAGTAATATAACACCCTAGGGAGTATCACCATTTTGGCAATAGCCACTCTACCTGCTACTGACAGGGGCAGGGAAGTCCAGAATTTTATTTGGGGTTTGAGCGCAGCTATAGTACGGATTAAGTTATCATCTAGGATATCCTCCTTTTCCCTGTATACCTGAATTCCCAGATATTTGAAGGTAACAGGTGCTGTCTGAAATGTCCAATTACCAAAACGTATGGGATCGTTACGTGTTACATCAGTAAAAAAATATACATAGGACTTGGTCTAATTTATAGAGAGACCAGAGAGCCGTTGGAAGGTATCAAAGATAGTAGGTATGGGTTCATAGTCCTCATCCAGATTATTGAGATATAATATTGAATCATCCGCATACGCAGAAAAAATATGTATATTGGGTCCCATTTTTATCCCTTTGTGACCTGTCATAGTTCGAAGTTTATGTAGGATAGGCTCTAAAGCCAAAATGAATAATAAGGGTGACAGTGGGCAACATTGTCTGGTACCCGCGCTACTCTATATTGCTGTGAAAGATGTTGTCCCGTATATGCGCGCGCCATGGGGTTCGTGTATAACAGCCTCACCCAACTTATATATTCCTCTGGTATGCCAAATCTCAAAAGGGTATATAACATATATTGCTAGAGTAGGGAATCAAAGGCTTGACGGAGATCGATCAAAATGCATCCCCTTGCAGTAACTACTGCCGGTGTATAAGTCATTATTTGGTTCAATCTCCTAATATTAAGCGCCGTGCTCCTGCCCGGGACACAGCCGCATTGATCAATGTGTATCAATTGCAGGATAAAGTGAAAAAGTCTATTCGCCAATAACTTACTCAGGATTTTATAATCCGTATTTAGAAGTGAGAGGGTTCTATATCCGGCCATATCCACACTATCTCGGCCCGGTTTCAGTAGCGAGGCCACCGTCGCTTACAACGTGGTATGGGGAAGTGTACCAGTATGCAACGAGGCCTGATACAACCGCTGTAAGTGAGGTACTAATAAGTCCGAGTATGCTGCAAAAAATTCAATGGGCAGACCATCACTCCCTGGTGCTTTATTATGAGGCAGAGCTTTTATCGCCCGTTTAATTTCCATGCTAGTCACTGGCTGTCTCAGTTCCTCATTGTGGTCATTTAATAATTGCGGGAGTTGTAGACCTTCAAAGAAGGGCTCAAAGTCTGTATCATTAAATTCAGCCGGTTTCTCGTATAATTTCTCATAGTCATTTTTAAAGGCAGTATCTATTTCTAAGTGGGTACAGACAGTGTCACCTTCCATATTTCGTATCTCAAAGGTAGGGGATACCGACGGGGCGCCTTTCATAACTTTAGTGAGAAGTGGGCCTGCTCTATCTGCTGTTGCATGTTGTTTCTGAGTATAGAGACGATAGTCTAAAATGCGCAGGTCTTCTAAGAGTTCCGCGTGTATTATATGTGATTCTTGTAACTGTGCCTGCTGTGATCCGTTCAGTACTGCTTCCTGCTCTAACTTCCCTAGGCAATTTTCGACCTCTGTAAGCTGCGCGATTAGAGCAGGTCGTGCTCCCGCTTTCGTGCTTATTGCTACACCCCATATCACGGTTTTAAAGGCATCCCATTCGATTTGACACGTGCTCGCTGTACCTGCATTTTCAATAAAATAATTGCCTATTGCCGTAGATAGTGCACTGTAAAAGACCAGGTCTTCTAATAGCATGGGCTGCAGTTTCCAAGTCGGTATCAGTGCAGGGACTCTGCCCAACATGAGTGTAAGTTCTATGGGATTGTGATCCGACAATGTTTTACCCAAATGTGTTGTGTCACTAACAAGGGCAATTATATTCAAGGAGCAAAATATTCTGTCAATGCGGGCATGTAGCCCATGTGATGGTTTATAGAAGGAGTACTCCCTGCTAGTGGGGTGAGCCATCTGCCATGCGTCTCCTATTCCCCACCCATCTGCCCATCCCTTGAGTGCTTCCGCCAACTTTCTACATCCTGTATTGTGCAACGGGGGGTGCGACCTGTCCAGATCAACATCTAATACCGTATTGAAGTCGCCTCCCAACACCCAGGGGTATTCTTCCCATCCCACTAACACTGTGCTAAGAATCTCTAGGAATTTGGCCTGATCTGTGTTCGAAGCGTATATGCTTCCCACCACAATGTGTTCCCCATCTAGCAAACCATGTACCAGGAAACACCTGCCATTCAAATCAATCTTCTGCTCTAATAATTTGAATGGGGTACCACTCCGCATCCATATTGCAGCCCCACGAGCAAATGCCGAGTAGGATGTAAAGAACAGTTGACCCCTCCATTTCTTGTGCATTTTTACTGCTTCATCATGCTTCAAGTGGGTTTCTTGAAGAAGCGCAATATGAGTTTTCCTTCTGTTTAGCTGCGCCAGTATCCTATGACTTTTATGGATGGAACCCAGCCCCCTTACATTCCAAGAGCTGTACGTATATTTGCTAGGATGTGTCATAAAGTCCTGAGTAGGGTGATCTGCCATGAACGTAGAGCATAATAGGCCAATCTGGTACAACATAACCTGTAGCTGAGTCTGTATATCTATGAAAACTCCCTTATACTAGGTTCCCCCATATAACATTAGAGGACCAAACCATGAAAAAAAGTTCAACAGGAACTCTGTGTAAGATATAACATAGTGCAGTCGCCAAAGGGGGCCGGCAACCACCACATTCCTGACATACATTACCCTGTATGCAATTACATTGTTCAAATCACTTCAGCACAAGCCCCATCTTCGTAAAATAAACATGGATAATAGGACCATCAAGTATCATTGTATACAGCGATTCATACTTATCTATACACTATACTGCACCAACTTCTGGAGGGCCCAGCATGCAATTCTAGTAATCATTTGCAGTCTGTGGAGTAACCAATGGAAACAGTGCATCTTCCGAAGAGTTGAAAGACATAACAGGGGACTTGGCATCATGTTCCGCCAGTGCTGCCACTGTCAGGAGAGCGTCTTTTTGGCTTTCTGAGATCTGGTCCAGTGATGGGCTTACAGGAGGTCCAGTTCTAAGGCGTCGATTTTTATCCACTCTGGCTTCGTCTTCACGCTGTGACAAGGACCATGTAAATTGGCTCGGCAGGAGCGAGTTCCGGGGCGCAGGAGGTGTGAAAGTAATTTCCATCCAAGCTGCTACTTCCTCAGGGTTGTCAAAGAGGAAGGATTTTTGTCCAAAAATAACTTTCAATCTGGCCGAGAAGAGTAAAGCATACTTCAAACTGTGCATCCGTAGTTTCTTTTTAACTTCCTGGAAGGTGGCCCTCGCTTTCTGAACCGCCAGCGTAAAATCCGGGTACAGGGAGATCTTTTTATTTTCAAAGTGGATGGAAGTGTTCTCCCTCGCTGCACGCAGTATCATATCCTGGTCTCTATAGTTCAGTATGCGTGCTATCAGTGGTCTGGGCGGCGCCCCCGGAGGGAGAGGTCTAGGTGGCACCCTATGCACCCTCTCCACACTTTAGAGTCCCGTGAGGTGTTCCCGCGCTACATGTTCTCGCAGCCATTTTTCAACAAACTGAGTGGGATTAGATCCCTCACTCCTCTCCAATATTCCCAATATACGGATCTTATTTCGGCGGGATATCCCATCTGCATCATCCACCCTATCCTGTAATCCTTGTAGCTGTCACTGCAGTTGTGTTACTTGGGAAGTTTGCATTGTTTGTTGCGGTATCAAGTCATCTAAGGCAAGTTTATTCGATTTTACTTTGTCCACTAACTTCTTATGATCCGCTTTCAACAGGTTGAGGCTAGTAGATAGCTTACCTATTTGAGTTTCAATCACCGCGTGGGATTCTCTGATTTCTTTTAATATCAGGTTCAGCTTATCAGTGTTTTGTTCAGACCCCGTGGGCGGCACTACATCTGTTTCAGGACTTTGCGCCAAATTGCTACGGGTTGCAGAATTCGTGTTATCGAAGGCAGGGGGTCGGGCTGCTTAGCTTTGGTACGACCCATTATGAAGAGGAGCTGAGACCCAGCACAAAATCCCTTCCTGTATCTTGGGCTCAAAACAAGAACAAACCCACCCAAACGCTACTTGCTGAGGATCATGTATGAGTTCATCCGCAAGTAGTCTAAACCCACCCTCACAGGAGTGCACTTATCAAGGCACTTATATTTCAGTGGTTATGCTCAAGGCTATCATGCCAGGGAGGCACCAGAGGGTCCGTATTCGTGTGCGTAGAGGTCTTGCCACGTCTCTACATATGCTTACTGTTCAATATGGCTTCCTCACATTGTTGCTACGTAAGCAGGCACTCAGGGAACAACAGGGCAGCCCACCGCTTTCAGATCAGCCAATCCATTCTCGCTACTTCCAGGCTCTGTAGGTTCCCCTCTGCTGCCGGTGAGCGGGTGCCTCACCTTGTCTGTGAATGAACACTCGTAGTGAGTCGTGCCTTGGTAATAATGCTGTGGCAGTCGTCCCTTATATCGCCATCTCAGGGTTCCGTGTCATATGCCCTTGTCCGCTTCACCTCACTTATGCTCACTTTTCTCAGCCATTCAACAGCATACCAGACAGCCGACGTGGTGTACTTTCTCTGTTACTGCGCAATACGCTAGCGCGTTGGCTCTGTACACATCGACCTCCGTAGCACAGCCGTATTCACAGAAATATTCAGGCGCTCACAGTGTGAACACATGACCCTCCATCCAGGCAATAGAGAAGCGCTCCATTGATAGAATGCCCCCACAGCCTGTCTCTCCGTGTCTGTGTTTTAAACGCTTAACCCCATGATGCAGCAGGAAATAGCACTGTCGGGTGTTCTCGTTGCTCGCCGGTGCGCGGCTAGATTCACTGTGGTAGTCGGCTCCAGTTACACTTTTTAGTACTTCGGACAAGGAGGAGGCCTTTGCACTGTGGAAGCATCACTCCAGAATCAGGTTCAGGTCCGTTGACCTCAAGCGCTGCCCTCCGCCATCTTGCCCCTCACAAGCTTCGCCTTCGCCCAAAACTCCAATTCTGTTGTACTCAGCACTCCTAGTATTACACTCACCGATAATGCGGGTAGGTCAGTTCAGTTAGCAGCTCTGTGGTTATTCCGACCACTCCTCGCTCAATTCACAGTGCGCCGCTTGATCGGGCACCTCCCAGCGCCCTGCCCGTTCCAATCCCACTGTCTCTCGGCTCACAGGAGCAGTGGCGTGTACACTTCTTAAACCAGCACCGTGACCCTAATTTCCAGAGTCGCTGCGAGCCTCAGGGTCTCCGCTGTACAAGGCGCTATTTGTTAAGCCCAGATGGTCCCAGATCTACAGGATTATTGGCACAGTATCGGGGCTCAGTGCGGAGCTTCTTTAACTCTAGTCCGCCTGGCTCGGTGGTTGGCCACGCCCCCCTGGAGCACCAAAATAGAGACCTTTTTCATATGACGGTGGAGGAATAGTAGAAAAGTTTGCGCAAAAGGCCCTGCCACTTTCTTTGTCAATTCTACTATGGGGCTACTCCCCGTCGGCAGGTGAACTGGGCACACGAATACTAGAGGGATGGACCAGGGAGCAAGGTCAAGTGAGATGAGTAAGGAAGCATTGTCTTGGCAGATGTTGGGCGGGGTGGTACAGATATTGACAAGAATTTGCATAGATAGTTATGAGACTTGCTTGTTTTCGACATTGATGGTGTGGTTTTTTTGGGCGCATTTAGAGTTTCAGAATTGCTGGGGGACAAAAAGGGCAATGGAATTTTTGGGAATGAGGTAGTACCACATGGCTCTGAGGTACACATATGGGTAAGAAAATCTAAGACTGATCAGAGGGCCGTAGGAAAATGGGTGGCCTTACAAGCATCTGTTCCCCAGCTCACTTGTCCATGTTTTTGAGAAGCTCGTTGGCGCTCAGTATCCAATAGGAGCATAGGGTTGGTATTTCAGAATGCTAATAGAAACAAAGTTACTGCTTTTCAACTGTTGGCTATATTGAGGAAGGCCTTGAAAGAGCTGGGCTTTGATGGGACAGAATTCGGGACACACTCTTTCCGTATTGGGGCAGCATCAGAAGCGAATAATAGGGGTTGGGGTCAAGGAGACATCATGCGGCTGGGCAGGTGGTCAACTGATTGTTACAAGCGCTATTTGCAAAAGCAGCACTGAGGATAGTGGCGCGGTTGTCTATAACGCATGAGCTCACGCAATTTTTCTCGTTTCAGGTTCAGTGGCCTGCCGCCATTCCGTGGAGATGTCAATTTGGGCAGTGGGCCATTCCTTCGTGAAGTGGGATCAGATCCAGGCCCGCAGGAGTTATTTTGGATAGAATTTAGGTTTCAATTAAAGGCTTTTTAAAGTTACATGGAAAGGAAAAGGGGGCATGTTATGGAAGGAACTTATCCCGGTCCTTAACAGTTCATTGACGGACGGGAGGTGCCCGGACATTCTGGTAATTCATCTGGGAGAAAAAGGGCTTAGTTTTCATGAGGAATATGAAGAGGGATTTGGAGTTGATCAAACAACATTGGTCAGGATGTTTTGTGTTCTGGACGGAATTCATTCCCAGCAGGGTGTGGCGTGGGGCTCTTAACCTGGGAGCAGTAGACAGGGCACGTAGGAAACATAATACGGAAATGGCACGTTTTTGCAGGGAGCTGGGTTTTGGCAGGATTTTGCACAAAAAAATCTGTTTTGACACGCTGGATTTTTTTTTAGAGCGGTACAAAAGGGGGTGATGATGGGCGGAGCATCAGAACCAATCAAACACTCACACCCAGTCAACAGATCTGGGTTTGATCCATCACCGTTCTTTAGCCCACTCTGCCACCCCAGTTCAGACATGGCCATATGCAAATCAGTCTGACCCTGTGCCTCATGGGAACAGTCCAGCCCGAACTGCTAAGCCATGCCTTTCCTGGACCGGAAACAAGCTTCCTAGGACCGGTTTCTGGCATTTCAGCCGTCTTCAGCCAGGCTTGCTTGAATCCAGTGGCAAAGTGAGCAAGGGACTCACGTCTGAGCATACCCTGCCAACTTATGGCAAACAAAGCGGTACAAAAGGGGGTGGTGGTTATTTAGAGGCGATGGTGTACACCTTTCTAGAATAGGGATGGATCTATACCTATTGGAGTTTAGAGAAGTTTTGTCAAGGACACTTAATGAGCAAAGCCACTCAGGACAGTAAAACACCTAAAAGGCAGGGGTGGCAGGAAAAAGGGTAGGCGGGGGCCCCGACCTTCCTTTTCCTTGGGTGGCTGGGTTTTTTAACAGTTGGACAGGGTTGGCAGACGTTTTTGGTTAAGTGTTGGAAGTTTGTGAGCAGGGGCAGGGAAAGGGTAGGCAGGTAGTATAAGTTTAGGGTAGACCTTTTGATCGTTACAGTTGCAGAAAGACAGGTAGGGGAGTTGGGCTTTTATTGGAGGGCATAAATTTTAACTGCAATACTGTGTAATGTTGTGGTTGTGTTAATGGCAGGGTGAGGTAAGGTTTGAAGGGATCGTAGGGACAGGAGGGGATCAGGAGTCAATTACTCAATATATGGTGAGGTTTCGTTTTGCAAGGCAGTTGCCAGGTTTGTATTTGTAATGTGCACCTGTTTCAATAAAGCTGCCTTTTTCACACACAAAATTGGTCTCAGTCTGGCCTGCCCCCTCCCTCCTAAGGGGGTTTTTGGGGCAGCCGAGCGAAGGGAGGTCTGCTCCTCGGCCAGATTAGGAGGGGCTGGGCTGGGACGGGATCGGCCATTTTGTATATTTGAGCTATTTAGTAAATAGCCCAATTTCAGCCCAAAGTATAAATTCTGTTTAGACAGGCTCCCAGCCACTATTTTAGGTTTGGTGACCTGGTGGCTGGAAGCAGGGTAGCATAGTGAGGACATTTTTTCCCATCCTCCCTCCCAAAAACGTTTGGGGTTTCAGCTAAGGGTGGTTCCTTGGGGTTTTTAAGGTTTTTGTGGGCTAGGTTTGTTGAGGACAGGTGATCAAGGGGTGTTTGTGTATATTGTCGCTTCAGTGGCGGCTGGTGACTTTTGAAAGTGCCGAGGCATAAAAGTTAGTGATGAGTGGGATTCTCCCCCTGAGAAAAGAATGGGTAAATTATGCATTTTCAAGCATATTTGAGAAAGCAAGAAGGTTAATTAAGCAATTATGAAAGTGTAATTATGACATCAATAATGCTTACTAACATTACTGCAAATAATCTCTGTGATGCCCTGCCATTTCTCATACATGAGATCCTGCTTTGATTTAAAAGAACACTTTTTTATGGTTGTTACATGAAACAAACACAACATATCTCTGCAACATATCTAGGATAGACTCTCACACATCACCTACATTCAAAATAAACTAAAGGAAAACGTATTTAAATCAATTTGTTTAAGAAGAATTCAATGTCACCAGGGCAAGAATCTATGCATAAAAGAGCTGGCTCTATAAGGAGGCCCCTGAAATTCTGGGGTGCTGGGCCAGAGCTGAGCCCACTTTGTTCATGCCTTAAAACGTCTCTGACCAGGCCCTGTGATTTTGTTTGTCCGGACAATTGCATTTGGAAGCCCGAGCTTTCATCAAACCACTTTACATAGGCTGCAAGCCATTTGTTAGGCCATAAACAAACACTGCACACATGCATTAATCAACACATAATTAGCCTTAATGACGTCCATTCTGAGTTCATGTGCTTGGAGGTGGCATAAAATCTGTACGGATGGGATTTATTTGCTCACTTTACCGGCCTTTGATGTGTGAAGCATGGCAGGACTTCACCAGGCACCTGCACAACGCAAGTGTACCAGTTTGTGACATTTTTTTGGCAGCTGTGTTACAGAGAATTTAACAAAAGTAAGCACTAATTTGAATGAATGCAAAAGTTTTTTCAATTTTCTCTGTTGCACACAACTTCATGAAAAGCGGATTATTTCATTAAAAAAATGTAATGTGTACATTTGTGCTATTGGCAAGGTGGGCATGTGACCAAACAGATGACCAGGAGTCAGCGTAGTACACAGGAACTGCCAGTTGTGTGTGCCTGGAAGACAGGAGGAACGGGAACTGTGTTCGTTTACAGGGGGTGGGTAGCGGAGAAGTGTGAAGGAACAGGGGAGTATGTAGGTGTTATTGTGCAGCTTCGGCTTATAGCACAGAAGGTGAGAGCACAGATATGTGTGAGGCCGCATGTCCCTTTCTGACAGCTAACAAAGGCCATTTGTGCATTCTTAGCCGTGTGTTCCAGGCAGGTTGAAAGTGCTCTGCAGGAGAACAGGTAAGTGTGTGGGGGTGTTTGTCGAGTGAGCAGCAGGCATTGTAATGTAGGGACCGGGAGCAGGGAAGGACAATGTGACAGACCGTATGTGTATGTGGTCGTGTAGTTTAGGGGAGCAGATGACGTGGAGAGCATGTGGGGGAGGTCGGAGATGCAGTGGGGAACAGGAAAAGCAATGTGCGTGTGCTGGAACAGCAGAAGCCTGATTTTGTATGGCCTGGAATGCGGGTGATGACGAGGGAAGAGGACCTTTATGGGAACTCGCAGCCAAGACTGTAACTTCAGCCAGAGGCGCTGCTCTCAGCCGAGCCTGGGGGAAGCAGGAGCACTGCAGCCAGTGCGGCCCTGGGATTCTACCGCCTGCAGCAATGCTGAGAGTGTAGCATCCATCCTGCCAGCTCGAGACACTACCATCAGTGCAGGGACTCTAGTGCCAGCAGCATGCCCGGATTTTTTTTTTTCCGGAGTTTTCAGTTTTTCAGCAATCAATCATGCAATATTACCGAAGACTCAGCAGTCATCTTGGGTTCCTAATAAAACCAGGCCTCATCTTGTCTCTCTCTGTATCCGATCCATAATCGGAGTTTAATAGCATCATGAGCCGAGCGATGCGTGAAGCGCAGTAGGAGATCCCTGGGGTCTGCGCACCGCCTGAGTGTAAAATGTAAAGGCCGTTAGTCGGACGCAGCGATCGGCAGCAGAAAATGACATCATTGACTGTTGCAGAAATTAACCAATTTTCTTTAAAGCCGAGACTGCTGCTTCCTCCACTATTCATCACTACACTACGCCAGCCTCGGCTCGCATAATTCGGGGGAGAGGGGGTTTGCGCGGGGGGAAGGAGGGAGGGTTCACGCGGGGGTGGGGATCCTGCAAGGTGGGGTTTGGAAAAAATATATTAAAAACTTACCTTACTTGTCCGGCGCAACCTCCGTTCCTGGCCGGGTGACGGTTCCGCTTGGGTTTTCGGGAACTGGAAGGGAGCATGCATCCTCCCTCCTAACCCCCTAAGCCAATCACAACGTTGTGATTGGCAACGAGTCCCGGACGGGGCCCAGCCGGGCACCAGTAGGGACGCCAAATTGTACATTGAGCATGACTGCTTTGGTCGGCCCCAGGGCCGACCAAGCAGTTAGGGCACTCAGAGTGGCGCAAGCCACTCCCCTGACCCGCCCACATGCCCGCCCCCAACCAGGCAATCCCTCCCACCCGCCCCCAACCAGGCATACCCCTGACTCCTGCTTTCTCGCAGTGCGAGAAGCAGAACATAAAATAGTATTTCAAATACCATTTTATTTTCTGCTTCTCGCACTGCGAGAAAGCAGTGGGCCGGCGCTCCGACGCCCAAATGGAGCGGCCGCCGCTGTGTCGCTTAGAACAGGTGCTGGCGGGGTTTTTGAAAAGTTGGCCAGGGTTGGCAGACGTTTTTGGTTAAGTGTTGGAAGTTTGTGAGCAGGGGCAGGGAAATGGTAGGCAGGTAGTATAAGTTTAGGTTAGACATTTTGATTGTTACAGTTGCAGAAAGACAGGTAGGGGATTTGGTTTTTTTTGGAAGGCGTTAATTTTAACTGCAATACTGTGTAGTGTTGTTGTTGTGTTAATGGCAGGGTGGGGGAAGGTTTGAAGGGATCGTTGGGGCTAGGGGGGATCAGGAGTCAGTTATTCGATGTATAGTGAGGTTTAGTTTCGTAAGGCAGTTGCCAGGTTTGTATTTGTAATGTGCACCTATTTCAATAAAATAGCCTTTTTCACACACAAAATTGGTCTCAGTCTGGCTTGCCCCCTCCCTCCCACGGGGGATTTGGGTGCAGCCAAGCGAAGGGAAGTCTATTCTCCGGGAAGATTAGAAGGGGCTGTTCTGTGCTGGGCTGGGCTCGGCCATTTTGTATATTTAGGCTATTTAGTAAATAGCTCAATTGCAGCCCAAAGTATAAATTCTGTTTAGGCGGGCTCCCAGCCACTATTTTAGGTTTGGTGACCTGGTGGATGGAAGTAGGGTAGCATAGTGAGGAAATGGTGGTTCCTTGGGGTTTTTACGGTTTTTGTGGGCTAGGTTTGTTGAGGACAGGTGCTCAAGGTGTGCTTGTGTATATTGTCGCTTGGAACAGGTGCTGGCGGGGTTTTTGAAAAGTTGGCCAGGGTTGGCAGACGTTTTTGCTTAAGTGTTGGAAGTTTGTGAGCAGGGGCAGGGAAAGGGTAGGCAGGTAGTATAAGTTCAGGTTAGACGTTTTGATTGTTACAGTTGCAGAAAGACAGGTAGGGGAGTTGGGCTTTTATTGGAGGGCGTTAATTTTAACTGCAATACAGTGTAATGTTGTTGTTGTGTTAATGGCAGGGTGTAGGAAAGTTTGAAGGGATCGTAGGGGCAGGGGGCGATCAGGAGTCAGTTATTCGATGAATAGTGAGGTTTCGTTTTGTAAGGCAGTTGCCAGGTTTGTATTTGTAGTGTGCACCTGTTTCAATAAAGCGGCCTTTTTCACACACAAAATCGGTCTCAGTCTTGCTTGCCCCTCCCTCCCAATGATCTAATTGTAAATACTATTGAAAATCTCTCAATTCTGAAATAGTGAGACAGCGAATCAAACATTTTCTTTTGGATTGTCACTATTTTGACAACTGTGTACCTCCTTCATAAACATTTGCACAGAATCTCAATTGCAATATGTGGCCATTGATCCGTGCGCTCTGCAGAGGGGCCAAGGATGGCATGACCATGTATGGTTATAGGTGAGAAACTTGCTCTGCCTCTAGCTTCAACTCTTGATCGCTCATTTTAAATACTTGGAGGTGAAAAGTATGCATTACACAAGAGCAACATGCTACGGGAACAAAATACAGAAACACATCCTGGAAATAACTTACTTAAACACAACATCCAGGAAATGATTTCATCTTGCATTTCCTCAGAGTGTTAAACATAATCAGTAACTCATTTTCTGACGTGTTACCCTGACTTTTTTTACATTCATTGCTCGGAAATCGATCAGTGTTTATGCCAATAATATTAAGGATATGAACATGGGACCCGATAGCGACCTGCCTGAATGTCCGTTTTTAGGTCTCGCCTAGCAGCGCGCATGCACTGCTCTGGAGACTTATTGTAAGGGGGCTTCAAAAAGCTCACCACACGCTCGCTCATGCGTGTGTGGCCTGTTGCTTGCGGTTACCCGCACAGGCGCCATATGTTTTGAATTATCATGCCCAGACACGGGCGTGATAATTCAAAACATATGGCCTGGTGCTCTCTCTTGTGCGCACTGGCTTGTTCAGGTTCGTGCTCGGAAAGGAATTGCATTTTTTTTAGCTTGCGCTTCTTGTTAACTTAGTTGGCAGGTACGGGATACGAAGTAGTGAGATACCCATAAAGCGATTCAACGCCTCGTCAGATGTAAGCACAATTACAAAAAATATACAATAAAATGCTTACGCCTCGAACCGATTGTTTGTGGCCATTTAAAAGGGGGTTTGCCGGCTAGCAGGCGCTCCCATGATGCACTACTTCTCTCATATCTTATGCATAAAGGTATCTTTGTTTTTACCGTGTGTCTGATATTCGGGAGTGGACGCTCTGCAGAAGGTGCAATTCGGCACGGACTAGTGTCATATAACCAACCTTTCCATTATAGCACTTTGAATTCCATCTTGCATTCGCTTTACAGCAACAGTAAAGTTAGAAGACAGCGCCCTCTAGTGTTACATAAATAGGATAGCGCTTTTGGGCAGCTTCATATTCAAACTGTAAATAAAGTCATCTTGTCCACACTAACTGTATGTAATTAGGTCTGTTAATTTCTTTTATACTGCTGGGCAGGAAGACGCGACATATTGAAAGCTGATCCATCTAGTCTCCCACCGTGACTCTTAAAATTAGGAATCTCGCATACTTCAGGGTGTAGGATTAGATTACTAATAGAACAGGTTACAAATTCTAAACGATAATTTGCCAGGTTAATTTAGCGAACACCGCACCGCATATTGCAGATTTCAAAAGTGTTCAGACTTTACTGTGTTCAAGGGGTTGTCTACATGAAACAGTGCCCCTCCATTCATAGCCAAAGCCTTGTTTACTCCTCTTTTTTTAACAAAATAATTTATGACAGGGATTAGGCTGAATTACCCCATACATCCCAAAATAGATTTTCTGCATATTAAGGAACTGTCCGAGGAAGATTGAGATTCAACCTTCTCTTTATCTTTTAAAAAATGCATATATAATGCACGCATTACACGCTCTTTAGAATTTTATAATTTGTGCTTGTTTTTGTTTGTTAAGATTTCCGAAGTGGCATTAGCCACTCTGTATTAAAAAATAACAAGCATTGGCATAGCCAATAGGTCTCGCTTTTGAGACCTTATAAGTATTTAGTTATGCAGCATAATATCCTTGGTGCAACAACATCAACTGTTGCATGGCTAAACACTTATAAAGTCCCAAAGGCGAGACCTATTGGCTATGCCAATGCTTGTTAATAACCACCGGGTCTCAGACCCGACGCACTTAAGGCCTGTCAAACAGATTATGTCATGCGACAAGAGGGCAATACTTCTTTGGATTTAGTCAAAACGCAATATATTCCCCTTTTTAAAGAAATTTGTAATAATACATTCCCCCATAGCTCTGCTTTCACGTCAGACCTTGTTTTAATTACTTTGAGCTTGCCAGCCATGTAAATCTGTCTGAAAGGAAGTACACGGAAAAAGCAAGAAGGGGCGCCAGGATTAATGAACAACTAACAGGTTCCTTGGTGAGGGCAGGCACAACAACGGTGGATGTGCTAAGAAAGGCTTCAGGAAATAAAAGCTTCCCCCCCACACGCAGTTTCAGAGCCAGTCACTCCCGTTGGGTTCTACTTATTACAAGACAAAGGAGTCACCTTGCCCGGGAAGGGGCGTGTTCTCATAAATTGCATGTTGGGATTGATTTATGTGGTTGGTACAGAAGAGGCGGCCGGGTAGAATGCCTCTCAGTGCTGCGCATCCCTTCATCATCTTCACGCGTGACCCGGCGCGCGGGGCTCAAGCCACCGACGCCACCCCCGGTAAGGAGCGCGCGCTCGGTGTGTTCTTTGCATATGCTTCCATTTGCTTGTGTTTCGTTTCGCTCACTGGCAGCTGTTTGCACATCGCCCTAAATATCTATAGCAACGAGCTCCCGTTTTGTTACTTACTTCCTTCATGCCTCCGTTTTTTTTTTGTGGTGTTACCGAGTTGTGAATTGTAACGTATTGCATGTGTAAGTGTGCTTTGCATTGCGTTCGCCACGACCACGATTTGCACTAAAATGTATACCGTACGATCCTTTTGTGTTTAAATGTCTACTCCTCTGTCACCATGGAAGCAAGATGTGAACCTTCTACGCATATTTTTTTCATCCCCGTGTGTTTTTTAAAATTATGTATAATATATTCGTAGAGTCTGTGACATTTTGGATAACTCATTTTTGTTGGGGCGATTTAGTGTACTTGTTAAGTAGATTGGTTTAGATTTCAGCAACTAAAGACTCGCTTAATTACCGAGACACGTCTGGTCTCCATTTACAAGTACATGTCTCAGTCACTGTGCATCATTCGTGGTGTGTGTGTGTGTTATTTTTAATTTAGTCTTTACATTTTTAAGATATATCTTCTTCTGGATAAAAACCTTGCACTTTCACAGCTTTGAAGAGCTGCGTTTATGAAGAATAGGGTGATGACCTATGACGGGGGTGCATTCTGGACAGAGACTGTAAACATTCCACACAAAGCATCTGATGCTGATCACAAATCTAGGAAAGAAGCACAACTGCAATTGTTGTGCATGCTTGTGTGTGACATTTCTGTTTGTGCGGTGTTCTTACGTGTGACATTTGCTTACTTAAAGAGTGACACTGAGTGGCAATCTATCAGTAGCAATTGAACGTGAATACTCAGTAAATTTTGGACATGAATTTGGGTACTCATATGTGTGTTTTTAATGACATTAAAAAAAATACAAATACCAGAATGAATCAGAAACGAGCATTTGCAATGCAACAGGTCTCGCATTTGTGAGAGTTGGAGCTATTGGCGTTGTAAATGACAATGTCTTTTACTCATGTGTTTTGGTTTGGAGTGCATTTGATGTATGTGGCGTGGAGTGGAATTGGGTAGGTTGGACTGGAATTGTTAGTTGTGTGGAGTGGAATTATGTGGCATGGTGTGCATTGGAATTTTGTGCATAGTAATTATGTGATACTAAGTGTACTGGAATTATGTGGAGTGGGATTGTGATTCATGGACTGTAATTATGTGGAATGGTATTTTGTGTTGTGGAGTGGTATGTAGTTGAGTTCAATTATGTGGTGTGCTTGTGAATTTTGTGTCATGATATGGAATTCTGTGGTGTGGATTGGATGTATGTGGTGTGTTGTGCAACTGTGTTGTTGAATTATATAGTTTGTTGTCAAACTATGTGATGTGGAATGGAAATGTGTAGCGTTGAATTGTGTGGTGTTGAGTGAAATTATGCTGATTGAAATTATGTGGCATGGTGTGGAGTGTATTTGTGTGGATTGTGTTACCTTCGTGTTTGTGATACCACAAAAAAGAATATCACACAACACCAAGCCGTTCTGAATTCAGTGGTTAGCGCAATCACCAGTAACACTCGCCATGGCCATATTAGCTCTGCCTATAGCGCTATGCACATGCCACCGGTGCATGTTAAGGATGATGTTCAAAGCGCTGACCTTCACCAGCAAGGCAACTTGTGGAGGTGCCTCTGAACACTTACAGATGTCTATAAACCTCTAGCAGCCGTGCAGACGCTGGTTCCACCTATTATTAATCACATTAGCTCTGGAAGAAGGACTCTTCCCACTGTAAACTGAAGAACAACTGTTTATCAGCCAGGCCAGCTGTGTATTACTGAGGAACGTACTCCCTTTAGGATGGTGCTGAATACACAGCTATGTTGAGCTGTAGATGCCTTTGACTGTCAGCGATATTTGGAGCGCTTTGATGCGTGTGAGCCTTGAGCTGTTTATAAGTGGAAAGGTTCTATTGTGTTGTAGTTGCATTTAGATCACACGTTCCACCCCATAAGGCTCTGATGCCCTATGTGGGTGATGCTAGCATGCCCCTCCATGCCATTTTTACAATATGAGAGACCGCAGTTCGACCCTAATTTGTAATTTTCTATATCTTAAGGTTGTCACACAATTAGCAAGCAGCCTGCCATGCAATTTGCCATGCTATATGTTCTGGAAAGTTCCTTGAAATTGTTAAGTAATAAGTTTTGCATGATGTCCTGGGGAGTTTATGCAATCTGTAATACAGGCAGTCATTCAGTTGCTCATGCAGTTATGGAGTGGTTATGCGGGGGGTATTGTGGGCGGACAGATATATTGTTATTTAAGCCAGCTTTCATGTATGTGTTTGTTTTGTGTGGTGTGTGTGTGTTTTTTGTTGTTGCTTAGAGTATGCAGGAATCATGCCCGTATGTGTTGAAGTATAATGTGACTTCACTATGCGCTGTATATCACCAATAAAAGAACAGCATTTAACTCAAAATGCCCCTAAACTTAATGCGGGAGAATATCACCTCCTTTGTATAGCTCCTCGATTAAAAGAAGCGGCACGCTGACTCCCCAGTGTTTTTGGTAAACGGTCTCTCCTGATTGTGAGCTTCTGAACAGCGAGCATTAGGACCTGCAGGGCAGCTGCATGAAGTGTGTGAGGGTCGGGGACATGCGTATATGGTGCACAGTTGACCGCCGTGTTTTGGAACACACTGTCTCGAGAGTAGCCGAAAGGACTTCACTTCCCCTCACCCCCACCCCCATGCTGTGCCCCTATAGCACATTAGTTTCTCCAGGAGCCCGCTCTTCGTTCTTGTCGAAGACATCTTGAAATAACCAACTGTCTGCCCCTCCACTGCCTCGATTTGTGCATTCCTGATTGGTGGATTTGGAGGCGGACATAGCTCTAGTGGGAGGAGCCGAGCTGCCCTCAGTCTGGGTTGGTCTAACCTGCTACGGTCACTCCGCTGCAGAGTTTGTACTTGTGAAGGAGCAGCACAACTGCCACCATAACTTCCCTCTGCATTGCTGGAAGAGGAGTCGTCGGATGGAACGCCAACTGAAAAATCACCTCCAGATTCTGCTCCATTTACTTCTCCCTGAGAGGCTGTCCTAGTATGTGCTGTCCCTGCCTCAGAGCTGTTCTGCATAACCAGAGTTAAGGCCTGGGCAGCAGTAATCCACCGAGACGCCATCCCTCCTATTGGCTAAATCAGGCTTTTTAAAACACTGTCCTACGTAGAAGGCAGAAGTATTGTTCTAAATCAGTCGGTGGGTGTGTGCGTGTGACATGTGTGCAACAGTAAACAAACACAATGATCTTTTCTGTTTTCCTGAAATCTGCGAGTTCTCCAATGACACTAAACAAAAGACACAGTATTTATTACTTCACCTTGTGACAAACCGAATACAACAGCATACTTTCGTCATGGCTTATGCAAAACTTGATTGTTGGGGGACCTGCTGAACCTTTACCAGTATAAAAGAAATTTCCACAAACCAGAAATCTTTGTCAAAAAACGCAGATTCGCGCAGTCGCCCCTGCAACTTTGTGTGCAGGAATGCTCCTTGTTAAAACTCACATTACTATCACCAGGGTCACTGGAATTATGTGGAGAACGAGCACCAAATTATGCAACAAAATTGGCTAATTTACGAGGCAAGATCGGGGTATTATAACATTTTTCCCCCCACTAAATTGTCAAACAAATGTTCCGGGGGTGGCAAGGATCAACATGTTACCATAAGGGCTGATCCCCGGAGTACAGTCTCTGGTAGCCTAGTGGTTTTCCTGGCTGTAGTTCGCAGTCACGCCGTAATCCACAGCCAGGAAAACATGTCAGGAAGGCATTGTTGGGAAGTGGTTGTCCATTTATGCCTTCATGCAGCCTGGGGAGGTATTGTGACCCCTCCACAACCCCACCGCATTGTGGAGAAAGAACTAACTTGTCTTCTTCCCCACTGGTGAGAATCTGATGTCAGTGTGCTGATGTCAAAGTTGGGCGGGGGGGCTGCGAGGGCTGACGCATAAGCGATTCATACCCCTATTTAAAAAAAAAAGATCTTACAGTGCTTGCACAGGAAATTCCTTTGTAACCCTCCTCGGTGTTGGCCACTGGCCGACAGATGCACTAGGGAGGGAGTGCGGGTGTCGGCCACCCGCACTAAAGAGGTTAATAAACCTGGGCCATGGACCAAGAGTCAGTCGTTGTGCAGCTATTTTTGTTTTTAAGTCTTACATTTAGTGTGTGCTGCTGTTGCTTAAAATGATTTTGTTGGTAGCCTGCTCGGGCTCTGTCCAAGGGAGACAGCCCTTCCCCTCAAACAAGCTGACTGTATTATGAGGTCCCAGGCATGCATATCAGTACACACGAGTAAACGAACTGCTGGCCAATGAGGGCCCGCAACTCATCCAGCGTGAGCCATGTGACACTGACTCTTGGACGGCCTAGGCAGCACTCCTGTCATTGATTTGAGGACTAATAATCCAGATCAGGCCTCTGCTCCGGCACAAGCACACTGACTGAACACTCTTCTCAAGTTAATAGCATGACAGTCTCCGATGCTTGCAGTGGAACTGACCATAATACGTGCTTCTAGCCCGTGTTGTGTGGCACTTGTCAGGGCTGAAGAATGTCAGTATTACTGACACATCCGACGAGGGCACAAAGTAATCTAAAAATAGGCAAATAGATGGCCGGCACAGTTACAAATCAAAAAAGATTTTTGTTCTTTGGATCATCAAATATATTGCAGCATTGAACAATTATTCATATGTAACAAGACTTATTAAAGAATTAAAAATGTAGCAAGTGTCACCGACATCAAGCAGCAGATTTCCCAAATCCCCGCTCATGAAGAAATCATGAAAAGATACGGAGGCTGTATGGGTCACACCCTTTTCAAACCCGCATCAAACGCCACCGGGCATGCCCCGAACTGGACCCCTCGAGGGAAAAGAGCAAGGCCGAGAAACACCTGGTGCCACGTCCTTGAAGCTGACTACAAGGTGATGAGTAACACCTGGAGCCAGATTGAAAGAAAGCCCAGGACAGAGATGGCTGGAGAGTCCTGGTTGATGGCCTATACCCCAGGAGGGTTAGTAGGCATAAGTACCAAGATACTTTGTCACCATTCTGGCTATACTGAATGATGGTGATAAAAGCAGCATTTCCCACGTGAGCCATATACAGTGGACTTGCTTTCAGGGCCCCCCCTAAAAGCAGGTCCATTGGGAGCATCCTAACTCCTGGTCAGTAAAATGAAACACCTTTAGGCTGCAGGAAAGGGGTGATTGAACAAAATATGGAAGGGCCAATCCAGTGCTGACATTTTGGTAATATAACGTTGTTATTGGATTTTAAGCTATGAAAGAGAGGAGATGCCTCCGTTGAAGGCTAAAGTAGGGATAGGAGAGCACCTGGAGCACAAGCCTGCGCAGGGGGAAACTGCTACTGCAGGTGGTTTTGAAATGGGAAGCCGCCTAACTTGTAACTGGTTGACTTCCATCCCGTACATACGGTGATTGGGACGTTGGCCCGTGACAGCACTGTCCACAGTCCATAAAAACATGAATCCGAACCACTTTCTCAATAATAAATATTAAATTATATAGGGCCTTATCAAACCCTTGCGATGTACAGAATGCGGACTTCCACTATTATAAGAACTTTCCTAATTATTCATATTTTCATGGGCGAGTTTTGCTCGGGCTTTGTTCCAGTCTGTATTTTTCCAATTATTTTGCTCTTACTGTTTCTCTCAGCTTCTGAGGGATTCCGATTCCCCCTCCCGCTCTCCCTGTTAGCCGGAGCCCTCTGGTTTACTCATCGGGCCCACTGTTCTTGTGTGGTGCCCATCTTACCAGGGAATAATATGCTTGCAAATGTGCAGAGTGTAATATTATATTTATTACCATAGTTGAGCCTGAGCAGTGTTGTAACAAAGGTCCCTGCAGTGCCGGGGGGGGGGGGGGGGGCTCTGCACTGTAACGTGGCCTGGGAGCTCCTAAGTGAGTCTGGAGTGGAGCCCCTTAATGTACTTAGCAAGAGCTCCCCCCCCCTTCCCCCCAATTTTCGTTACACCAGAGTCTGAGGCTGGTACGTGAATCGCAAGAGGCGAAGACTTGAGTGGGTCATGATGTACCTAACCTGCCTCAGCAGTGCTAATAATTAGCATATTATACTGCGCACATCTGCATATTTGGTTTACGCCATAATATTATTTCACATGAACTTTTTTAACCAAAAACAACTTAACCAAAACCAGGATAGAAGAGTTTAAATGCTTGCAGTAAGGTAAAATCACATGGAGGAGGCCTTGTGGCTAATGGACTTGTTTCCTTAAATAAAGTAATTGTTACATACAAACTATGTGGCACTAAACAGTGTTTTTCCTATTCTCGGCTTCGCTGTATTTTGGTAATATACTCAAATTTGGAGCTTTGTACAGTAGTAATAAATGTGTGAATGCCAGTGTTTATTAGTACAGCTTCTCTAAATAACGTCATATTGGGTCAGATGTATTAATAATAGTAATGTGATTTCTAAAGCGCATAGCTACCTTATTTGTGCTGTGCCAGTGTTAGGTACAGTTATTCACAGGCTTCCATGCAGTTATTACCCCCCCCACACACACACACACACGCTGAGCTAAATAAAACCGGTTTTAAGTTTGTTTTCCTGAAAACGTCTTCCGACTGGTCCTGACGAACTGCTAGGGGCAGAGCATTCCACAGTTTCTGGCCAGGTAGCCAAACGAGCTCCGCCCATACGCACTTTCTTGACTCTGGCGACGATTGCCGCCATCTCCCCAGGCGATCTAAGGTTCCTCCGCGGTGCACAAGGTCTGAGGAATGTTTGAAAGTACTGTAGGCATTTGTTATTCAGGGCTCTGTAGCATTATCACAGGGCTTTAAATGAGGATCCCAATCTCTCACTGGAAGCCAATGAGGCTGCGTAAGCGCACCCTCGATCGACACACGCCTTGACAGCTACTTTCACTGCCATAGCATAAAAAGCATTTGCAATGCAATAGGTCTCGCATTTACGCAAGTTTGAGCTATTGGCATTGTAAATAACAATGCCTTTTATTTTTGTTTTTAAAATATAAATAAAAGGCATTGTCATTTACAATGCCAATAGCTTAAACTCGCGTAAATGCGAGACCTATTGCATTGCAAATGCTTGTTTCACCATATGTCCTGGCAGATTTCACAACAATTAACACGTTCGGTTTTCTGGCGACTAAACACAGGAGGCAAGTTTCCATGTGTTCCGCTACTTAATTGGTTAGCTGCCCTTAACAGAAAACTAATTAGCACAGATGATGCTGTGAGCATATGACAACCCCTTATGCCTCATTGCCTGTATTTTCTGTGTTTATTGCACTGTTAATTAATCATTTCCATCTCCGGCCATGAATGCAAATGGTAGTCCTATTTCTAGTTTTGTGGAAAGTCTCTATTTTTTATTTTTTTTTAAATCTAGTCGCCCTTGAAGTGGTAGCAGGTTTGCTTTTGTCATTATTACAGTATTCAAGTCCTGGGTGCTTGAGCAGTAGTAGCAACAAAAAAAACCCACCAACAATAAAATAAATAAATAGCCGTTACTTGCTAAAAGTGCTACTGCTGCGCCTGGCAGAGACAGTTGTCCGCTTTGGCGTAATTGTGCTCTTATGGTGAGGCATCATTTTGAAAACAAGAATCCTAAAACACAATAATTCATGACCAGAGATGTTAATCTTGAAAACGTTGCACTTTAGGTGTCATTTTAACTAAATTCAGGTAATTGTGGTCTATTTTACCCCCCAAAATAGTCTTCTGTTTAAAATAATTATAAATGCTGTAAAGGGGGTTTGAAAAGCACCATTTTAAATGTGACGAAAAGGACAATGTAACTCCGAGAAAACGTGGCACTTTAGGTGTCATTTTACCTAAATTCAGGTAATTGTGGTCTATTTTACCCCCCAAAATTGTCTTCTGTTTAAAATAATTATCAATGCTGTTAAGGGGGTTTGAAAAGCACCATTTTAAATGTGACGAAAAGGACAATGTAACTCCGAGAAAATGATGCGGTTAAAACACACAACCCAGCGAGACACATATGCACATGTACATTTAACTGCGAGCGTTTACATACAGGGTCATGTGATAACTGAATAACCTGGGCGGCATGCTACCTAACATACGGTTAAACAGTGGGGGTGTAAACTTCCTCTAGGAGGAAACCTCACCCTATGGCTTAACTCATTTCACACAGCACAAAACTATCAAGTAGAATCACTCTCTTTGCATCGACACATGCCGCCGACATGCAGGGAGATAGTCACATGCATTTAGAGTATTAAAAGCAAGGCCCTCACAAGGCCAATCGTGCACACGCCACACAGGTTCTGTTCTCGCCAATCCCCGAGGGTACTCAGCTTGCACGGTATTGAGAGCTCGTGGTAAACAAATCTGCTACAGGCCGCCTGGCAGCAGCGCAGCGTGCCCTCAGTCTCTCCAAAACAGAGTCCCAGACCGCCGCCCCAAACTCTCAAAGTCGACTACAGTCTAGAACCCAAGAAGCAGAGTGGGAAGAGCCTGTCACCCAAGAAATGAAAACCACTTAACATCCAAACAAAAGAGAGCAACCAGATACTGACCACAGGCGCCATTGCGACTCAATTACGACCGAAAGGAAGAAAGCAGAGCGCGCATGCGCAAAGTACTTCCGAGTGCAGGCAGCATACATCAACCTGGAACTGATCATGGTGTCCAGGGATAGATTATTCAAGTCGTGAAACGGGACGGAGGCAGAGCCCAGCGAAGGAGGGAAGGTGGCCGCACACAACGACTCAGCAGAGCTGCTGCTCCTCGAGCTGTGGCGAGGAACCACTCCCGCCGCCTCCTCGGAACCAGCTTGGGCAGAGCTGCCAATCATTGCGATGTCAGCGCGCAGTGCCAGCCTCCGTAGGGGGAGGGCAGGGTAGCTGCGGCTGTCCGTGAGCAGTACGTAGCAATAGTTTGGTTAAATAAAAAGAATAAGCTGTGGCGCGAGATTCTCCTCGCGCTAAGTAGGGGGCGGGGGAAGCCAAAGGAAAGTAGATTGATCTCCACGCACTGCTGGAGCGCGCGCCCGCACACCATGTGGCTTGTTAGGCGGGCCATGCTGAAGAGTGCGCCCACCTTACAAGCCACATGGTGCCTTAAAAAGAAAGTTCCCCGTGCGCCCTGCAGAGAGTTGCTGCGGACGAAAACTATAGTTAGGCGCTGCTGCTTCCGGACTACACGGAAGTTCGGTATGCTATCAACAGCCAACAGAAAGCAAGCTTACAACAGCAATGCCACAGTTAAACCAATGGCAAGCGGCATGACAAATTACACTAAGTTTCAACCAACATAGAGATTACTTTATGGCTCGCTGAGACAGCGCATGCGCTGCCAAGGCGAGACCTAAAAAGCAATTAATAGCACAGCGAGTGAGGGTGGGTACCAGTAAGCAGGGGCAAACAAATGTACACACACTAGTGACCTGTGTATGAACATGCCAGTGCTATGGTTATTAGGGACACCAAATGGAAGGTGTTTTCATGCACATGCTTGAGAAATTGGTTTGTGACTTACAGGACCCTGGCAGGGCTGCATCCGACTTTCATTCTTTCGAGTCGAGATATGTGAAGGAAAACTATATATAATAGCCAAGTCAGCCTTCTGTTTACTGGTTTGCACAGCACATTGACGTGGTGACATCTCCCATGCAACACCATTTTAGAAAGGCCTGAGAGACACAATCAAAGCCACTATTGTCATTTTCACAATTATTGTATTTGTGATCACAGGGAACATCGTAACGCCTTGTTGGTAAAATGAAACGCCTTTAGGCTGCAGGAAAGGGCTGATTTAACAAAGTATGGAAGGGCCAATCCAGTGCTGACATTTTTTAAATATAACGCGGTTACTGGATTTTAAGCTATGCAAGGGAGGAGATACCTCTGTTGAAGGACTTCAACCAGAAGACACAGTCTAATGCTCTCCCCTTTACAGTAGCGACCGCTCATATTGTAAAGTTGTGGGGTGGGGGAGGGATAATACAAACCCCCCAATTATAAATACATTAAATAGCACTTACCTGCTGCTGCCGCCTTCCTCCCGATCCTCGCCTCCTTTCAGGAACTCTTGCACACTGTGCAGGCTCCCAGCTGCCAAATCTCAGTGCTGCTCTAATGCTGGAAATACTATTCCCAGCATGTGAGCCGTGCTGGGATTGGTCTGAGCGCCATGGTTCTGCGCTCAGACAGATACTGGGAGGAGACAGCCTTTACAACAAAACTATTACAACGCATGCCATTACATCTCATGTTGTTGCAATGCAAAAGGTGTGCAGCAGTGGGTAGAAGGTGTTGGATTTAAGTCCAACACATTCCCTACTGTTGCACACACTGGAGTTGGAATAGAAAATTAATCTATTCCAACTTCCAGTGTCCCCCGACAGAAAGTCGGAGTAAAGGTTTGCGTCGCAACGGCATGCGATGTAATGGCATGCGTTGTAACGTCACCTATTCATACTGGGAGCCTGTTTTGCCTCTCCACCCGATGTGCAACGTAGCTCGGGTTGGAGAAAGGCTTGGTGAGCATGTCAGTTTGGCCAGCACTCTGGGGCCAGCCAAACTGTCATGTGCACTTAGCAGTGTCCACCACTCCTCCCTCCTCCCTGGTGCTTGCTGCAGTGTCACTATGGATGTCCCCGTCCCTCCCTCGGCTTGGCTTGTAGCCTGCAAGACGGAAAATAAAATGACAATAAAAATGTTTTATTCTAATTTTCTTTATGTCCTTCATGTTGCGTCATATTTACAAAGTGACGCATCTAGGTAGCCAGGTATAATGTATGCAGGGGGGGGCGTTCTTGCCCATGTGAAATGACCCATTGATGGAGTTGCGTCACCTACGTGACACGCTCCAGCAATGTGTCATTTTTGCGCCTACAGATACGTCAGAAATACTGACGTATCTGTAACTCCTTGCGACATGATGCATTATACTGTAAATATGTCACATCCAGCATGTCGCAAGGCGGGCGGAATGCAAAGTGACGCATCGCTGTTTACACGCAGCGATGCGTCACTTTTCATACATGAGACCCTAAGTGGGGAGAGGCCGGGATGTGTAGTGAAAAGGAGGATAAGGGTTAGAAAGAGAGAAAGGGGAGGCAGTAGCAAGTGCACTGGAAGAAGTGAAGGAAAATAGGAGTTGGAAAGTTGTAAACGGTGGGTGGTTTGAATAAGGGTGAGAGTAATATAGGGCATGTCCCTGAGATCTCTTGTCATTATCATGACTGAGGATGTGTGCAACCACTTGATTGGCTGCCAGCAGACAATGTGTAAATGCTCTAAATATCAGACAGTCCTTGAAAATAATAGACAGGTGGTTATTCTAATTAAGGGTTGTATAAAGAGCTGTGTGCTGTCATTTGGTTGTTACTGCAGAACACTTGACAGCAGGAAAATAAATGCTAATTAGAGGCAGTGCTTTAAGTGGCAATCAAAAAGTGTGGGGGGGCTCTAAAAGGAGGGTGGCCAATGACGCTTACCTAGGAATCCCTTCTAAAAGATGTGACCTATGTAACTAAGGGCAAGGACTAGATGTGCATGTAGTCTGACCACCTTCACGACCCACTTACAGGCACTAAGAGGCCTTCACTGCCTTCACCCTCCTCTCCAGAGCTCCTATTTGTGCCAGTAATAAACACCCACCCTCAACCTGAACTCACATATAAACCCGGAGGCCACAACACAAAAGTCTTATGTTGCTTGAACTAAAATGAAAGGTGAAGTTTAACATAAAAAAAGGGACTACATGCCTAACATGTATTACTTTAAGGCTGTTTCCAATCCTTTCTAGTTATTGTTGAGAAATCGATCAGTGCTTTTGCCTTTATCGTTAAGGCCATAGATATAAGAGCCCATTTTAACGTCGGTATACATTTACTGTCGGATCTGAGACCCTGCAGGCCCCGGCCCACTTAAAGAACACTACCCGTGGTGGTTTTGACTTAAAAGGCAGCGCAGCGCCACGTTTCCTCCTGCAGACAGGCATTCGGATAGTTTTACAGTTTTTAGGTCTCGCCTAGCGATGCAGCGCATGCGCTGCTCGCCTTGGCGAGACCTATTGTTGTCGATTTGGTGGGCGAAGGGGGACAGGACATGTGCACGCGCAACGGCTCGCAGCGTTAGCACAAGGGACAGCAGATGTGCGCGGGCTCGGCTCCCTCAACGGGCGCAGGACAGGAGATGTGCACGCATACGGCTCGGCTCCCTGAATGCGCGCATGGTGTGCTTTCGCTTTCCCCTGGACACAGACATGGCCTCCGAGACTGAGCGGCAGGCAAGGGCTCATTCCTTCTCGTTTTATTATTCGGACCAGTAAATAGCTAAAGCATTAGCAGGTTTGAGTTGAGGCTCGTTTATAAATTGAGTAAACTTTCATTCACTCTGTAAGTTAATTTCAGTACTGATGGCAGCCATAATGGTTTCTTATGTGTCACAATTAGGAATTGTTAAAAAAACGCCCTTGCTTTCTTCTTTGGTGCCCTTACTGCTTCACATGTTAAGTATTTTGTAGCAAAGTAACATGAAGCACCTCCATGTATTTGCAATCCGTGTCCTGCTTGTGTACTTCGGAAAGAGCTAACAAAATCATTGTTGTGTAGATTAGGTGCCTGTTAATCACAGCTTCATCCGCTGACATGCTCACCTTTTTAGGTCTCCCTTGGCATGGGGGATGTTCTATTGTGGGGCCTTTCAGGTCGCCACTGGGGGCGGACCGCGTCCCGGTCCCCCCTCTCCCATCAGTATACCGGTGTTTCCTGGGCAGCATGGTGATCTGAGGCCTCCCGGGGTGATTTTAAATGGTTCTCCCGCTGGGGCACGCTGTCCTCGTGGTGCGTCGCACTCTGTGCCTGCAGGCAACATCAGTGTTTTTTGCAATGAGTCCGGGGCCTGCGGGGGCAATTTCTTCAGCCTCTTGGCGTCCTTGTGGGGGACAAGTGGCTGCTCCGACCGGAGTTCAGCAGTGAGTTCCTTGACACCCTGGTGCCAGCAGCGCGGTGAGGAACCCGCCCTTGTGCACAAGCACACCCCAAATGGAACGTGTGCCACAGTTCTTGTGGGAGAGTTGGTTGCAATAGTCGCCTGCCCTCGCGCTGGAGACAGTGAAAAATTTGAACTCCATAAACAATCCCTCCCATATTCAAGAATACTCGCAAGCATACCCAAGAAGTAAGGCAGCAACCCGCAGCACCGCAGTTCCCTCACAAGTTAGTAGCATGGTGGTGTTGCAGAGGGGACGTGGACAGGCCAGACATTGCGAGGGGGCGCGTCAGATAACGTAGAGCAGGGGCTGAGGGGTAACTATAAGTCCTTCCTCTTGGGTAATGAGATTTGTTTACCAGGGTTTGTGGTGGATGAGTAAGCGGGTGAGCTGTGTATGTAGAGTTAGTGGTGTAAGATTGTACAAGCTCAGCTGTGTGTGTAGGATACGCTGAATTTAGGTGCATGATTAGCAGTCTGTGTGTTAAGTAAGTGGTTGTCTATTCAGTAGAGTGATGTGTGACTAGTCTAGGAGTGCAAGGTGAGTTTGTGTGTGCAGGTTGAGTGCTGAGTATGCAGTGTGAGAGGTGTGCACGCCGGTGAGAGACGTGTGCACAGGTGAAAGACGTCTGCCAGCAAGGTAAACTGTCAGCATGAATGGTGTGTGAGTTCAGAGTGAGAAGTGTATTGTGGACTATGAGTTCAGGGCTAAAGATTAATTGTGCAGGGTGTTAGGCATGTCAGTGCTGGGAGAAAAGTCTGTGAGCAGTGTCTGAGTTCAGGGTGAGCGGTCTCTGGCATGCAGGGTCAGCAATGTTAGTGCAGGGTGAGTGTCTAGTTGGGTGAGGGCAGTGTGATTGTATAGGATGCTGTATAAAATGCCTGTGGTGGGTGAGAGAGACAGGAGTGCGGCATAAGAGGTCTGTCAGTGCAGGGTGAGTGGTGTGCCTGGGTGATTGCAGAGCGAACACTTTGTATAAATGCTGGGTGAGAGGAGTGCTCTTGTGAATTCAGAGTGAGTTGCATGGTTTTGTGAGTGCAGCACATTGCCAATGCTTGTTTCAAGAAGGGCGTGCCTTAGTTGACAGCGTAGTATTCCTTTTATTATCAGACGTGAGGCAGGAGATGGGCTCCCTGATTCGCAGCTGCTAGGTAGGACTACACCTCGTGTCTATTTGTTATAAATAATTCACCGGTTTAGTCCATCATATGTATGTCCACATTTAGTCACTCCGTACGGCTGAGGTTTATTTTAGGTAATTTCTAGCTGCTGCACTGCGCTACATGATTAAATAGTAAATCTTCCCTTCAGTGCGCTATTACCATGCGGTATTTCTTCCCCTACTCATGCCATCCTGGGTTTTGCAGCTGAGATACGGGAATCGGTGCTTTCGAGCCGAATCAGGCACGATATTTGCTAATTTTAATCAGAATATCACTCGGACATTTTGTTTGCTTTTTATTTTTAACTATTTGTCTTTTTATAACATGCATGATAAGATTAACTTCAGAAACACATGTGAATGCTGCAACACAGCATTTTAATAATCTAGACAGCCGTTCGGCTTGTTTTTCTGTCACTGGAGTTCTTTTACTAAAACTACAAGCACAAAGTGCATTGTTTCTTTCTTGCTTTGCCAGTGCTTCATGTTACGGAACAGCAAGGTAAAATGCTCAGAAACCAAAAACATAACTAAAAAGCGTTGTCATTTACAGCACCAATAGCTCTAACTTTCACAAAAGCGAGACCTATTGCATTGCAAATGCTTGTTTCATTAAGTGCCTGTCTCGATAGACAGTCGCCAGAGGCTGTTGCCATGACAAAGGGTGGCTCAGAGCAGAAGAAAGAGGAAATAGGCCACAAGCTGCCTTCTGGGTGTGTGCATAGGGCCTTCAAAAACCAAAGAGGAAATGGACCACAGGCTGTGTGTACGGCCTTCAAAAAATACCGCTGAGCCTTTCATCATATGCTGAGCACAGATGACTTGCTTTTCGTATTCAGTGAAGCACCTGAATAGGGGCCTGGAGGCACTATGCGGGCAGATGTGTCCCGCTTCATGCTGCTGAATACATAAGACGATGCCTCTGGTTTGGACCTTTTAACTGGGGCTCTGGGTGACTGTATTGCTAGAATATGAAATGTTATTTTAAATAAGGTGCATCTCCTGTCACCGGTGTGGCCTAGCGGTTCCAGTCAAGTTCTGCTCTCTTGCCATGGTTTCCAGGAATTCACTTTTCACCGAAAACTTGTGTGTTTTTAAGAGTTGTAGAAGTAGAAGCGTGGTTGATGCTGTGTTGATAATAAGAGGTGTTGTAAGTTCGGGCATGGCTGGAGGCCGGGCGTGGTGTTTACCTGCCTGCATGGATGTTTGGCTTGTGCATTGTACAACTGGTTTGTATCTGTGTGAATTAACCAAAGGTATTGGGTGGGTTTTTTTTCGTTTTTTTTTGCGGAGGGTTGATATCCATCTGCTGGTTTCTCTGGAGGCTTGGTTGTTATGAGATTTCTGGCAAACAAAGCAAATACAAGGAGATGATGGACGGAGCGCTGAAACTTTTCAGACACTCACCCCCAGTCACAGATCTGAGTTGAATCCATTATCATTCTTTAGCTCACTTCGCCACCTCAGTTCAGACCCAGCTATATGCAAATCAGTCTTGACCCTATTCCTCATGGGACTAGTCCAGCCCGAACTGCCAAGCCAGGTCTTCCCTGAACTAGAAACAAGCATCCTGGGACCGGTTTCTGGGTAACACCGCTCATCAGCCAGGCTAGCTTGAATCCGGTGGCAAAGTGAGCAAGGGACCCACCTCTGGCCATACCCTGCCAACTTAGGGCAAACAAAGCACATACAAGGAGATGATGGACGGAGTGCTGAAGCTTTTCAGACACCCCCCCTGAGTGTCTGAAAAGTTTCAGCACTCCGTCCATCATCTTCTTGTGTTTGCTTTGTTATGAGATTTCTTCAGGTGTGTGCTGTTATGTGGTGAGGGGTGGATGTTTGCTATTGTGGGCACGTTGATATCCACCTGAGTGGCATATGTCGCCAGCACCGCATGTGTGGAGTTGTTTTGGCTCATGCTGTGTTGGAGGCTTGTGTGTTAGTGGAAAGTTCAGTTTCAAGAATGTTGTCACATAACTGTTATGTCTGTGCTGTGTTGTTTTTAAGGTAGCATCACGGCCATGAGCGTTTCACAAGGTTCCAGAACTTGCTTCTCTGAAATGCCATGCTGTAACGCTCACAGTTACATTGAGTCATCACTGCGATTAAGAAAGGTGGGGTTTTGCAATCTCTATTCCAGTTCTGTGGTTCTAAACGTTTCTGCCACAAACTGTTTCATTCTTGACATTTGTAAAGGTGTGTTTGAGACAACATCACAGTCAAATGGTTAAATTAAATAATTGTTCTCGGAGGAAAGGGTTACTTAAGGCCAGCTGAGAATTGATTACCAATCGCAGAAACACCGATCTGAGATGTACCAAGGCTAAAAAAAGTGTCTTTTTAAAAAGAGAACTGACTAAAGTAGGAGTCGTAAAATCAGCGTCATTAAACTGTGATTACTGAAGTGTGTGTAGCAAATGCGATGTATGAAGCATTGACAATTGGTAAAGAGCTGCAAAATGGGTATTTTGCACTCAGAAATTACCATGAAGTGGAAGCAAGTGGGAACCAGGTGTTATCCATGAAAGGTTGATTAGAAAGCAAATGTTTTTTTCTCAAAATGCTTGCATTCTATGACATGACAAAGGGAATAAGGATTTTGGCAGCACAGCAGGAGGCACACAAATTGCAGAGTTAGACACTAAATGGACACCTATTACAAATATAGGTTGAGCAGGCAGATAAAATATATGAGCTGATGGCTGACTTGTCCCTGCTCCAGGTACTCATTTGCAGGTTCTATGTTCCCTGCATCATTTGGACTTTGGCAACTTCCAGGGCATAGTGTCTACAGCTCGTGGAGGGGTTAAAGAGGAAACTTTCCAGGACTTTCCGTAAGTTCATCAATGCCTTGTTGAGAAAGACCAACAACCACATTGCATTTCCCAACACAGCTCAGGAACTGAGCAACACCAAGGTAGAATTTTATAGGGTTGACCAATTTCCTGGGGAGAGAGAATTTTGGTATCTCAACCGCGCAAGGCTGAGTGCATTATCGCAGACCTTGTGACACTTCTCCTGTACATATGTGTAGCAACGACTCCTATATGTTTAGACACTGTAGCCTCTACAATCGTCTGGCTAGGGAGGTCTTTGGCGACTGTTATTTTATTTAAGTCATTTCCCTTATCACATAATTCAAGAGCAGCTGTTGGATTGTTCACATCAATAATTTTGCACATCTCGTCCTGCTGATATCAGTACGAAACCTACCCTTTGGTGAGATAGATATCAGGACCAAACCTACCCTTTGGTGAGATAGATATCAGGACCAAACCTACCCTTTGGTGAGATAGATATCAGGCCCAAACCTACCCTTTGGTTCTTCTGCCAAGCCAGATGTCAGGACCAAACCTACCCTTTGGTTCTTCTGTCGAGATAGATATCAGAACCAAACCTACCCTTTGGTTCTTCTGCATAGACCCAAAGACTCATCTCTTCAAACTGTATTTGTGTCCATGACCGAACTGTTTTTATGGTTGTTTGGGTACACTTGTTGTAGACTGTATTCTGTACATCAGCCCTTTCTCACTTCTCACCCTCGCGTTCCCCAATCCCACCTGTTTCCCCACCTCCATCTCGTCATCGTTCATCTGTTCACCCTACATCACTATGTTCTGATATCTAGTTCGATTTACAACCTCTCCTGTTTCCTTTCCCTTGTTCCTGCTTCTCCCCTCTGTCGCCATCTTCTCACTTTCCCTCTTTTCTACCCCCCCCCGTTTTTCACTCGTGTTCTATAAAGTACTCCTATACCTTTATAAAACTCTTAAATACATGGACCTACTCCAGTGCTGTTACACATAGTGAAATGAAATGCGACACCGCGCACAAACATACCAGGGCTGAAGTGGAGCACACCTTTGGGTCTTTGAAGAGAAGATTCAGGTTCCTACACAAGAGTCGAGGAGCCCTGCACTATGCCCTGAGACCGCATGCAGAATCAACGCCTGTTGTATAATGCTGCATAAGATTGCCATCGTAAAAGGCCTTCATTTTGTCCCAGGTGACCAATACTGCCATGATGAAGGAGGCCCCCTTCCCACCCTAGACATGGTGCAGTAAGGTTAGCTGAAGGCTAAGCGCCTTGACACCCTACGGTATTAGTGCGCTGTACAAGTGCTTTCCAATCCTATCCTAAGGAAGGGCAATCGTGGCACAAATAAACAGCCAATCAAGCCACTCATTTGGAGAGTTGGAGATTTAAAGGCCAATGGTAAGTTCTCCAAAAATGTATCCTAAGTGCTAAGACAAGTATTGCACAACAATTAGTTGTTTCCTATTTCTAAATTATGAGTAGTCCTGTTAAATATTAGTTTTATACTCTAAATACTGTTATTACCACAAGATTACAAATATAGGCTTGGATTGTTATGACCTTCTCTCCCTATGTTTATTGGTCCTCGTGGGACTCCACAAGCACAGCAGTTGTTGTCCAGGACACTCCATATAACCCCTGTAAGAAATCTTCCTTTCCTCTGTGGTCGCCCTGCATATTTCCCCTTGAATGAATTAGAAACGAGCATTTGCAATGCAACAGTTCTCGCATTTGTGAGAGTTAGAGCTATTGTCGTTGTAAATGACAATGTATTTTAGTCATGTAGTTTGGTTTGGAGTGCAGTGGATGTATGTGGTGTGGAGTGGAATAATGTAGGGTGGACTGGAATTGTTAATTGTGTGGAGTGGAATTATGTGGCATGGTGTGCAATGGAATATTGTGGATAGTAATTATGTGATATTGAGTGTACTGGAATTATGTGCAGTGGGATTGTGTGTCATGGAGTGTAATTACATGGAATGATATTTTGTGTTGTGGGGTGGTATGTAGTGTAGTTTAATTATGTGGTGTGCTTTTGAATTTTGTGATGTGGAATTCTGTGGTGTGGATTGTATGTATGTGGTGTGTTGTGCAACTGTGTTGTTGATGTATATAGTTGTCAAATTGTGTAATGTGGAAAGGAAATGGGTAGAGTTGAATTGTGTGGTGTTGAGTGAAATTATGCTGATTGGAATTATGTGGCATGGTGTGGAGTGTATTTATGTGGATTGTGCTACCTAGTAAGTTTATACAAGAAAAAGAATATCACAAAACACCAATCTGTTCTGAATTCAGTGGTTAGCGCAATCACCAGTAACACTCGGCATGCAGTGGCGGCTCCTTGTGGGAGTGCTGTGGGGCGATGCGGCAGGGGAGGGGCAGGGTGGGTCTTAAAAAAAATGGCTTACGGCCGTAGTTAAGTAAAAAAGAAAACAAATTACATTTGCCCACCCTGCCCCGCCCGCCCCACAGCACTCCCACGAAGAGCCGCCACTATCGCCATGGCCATATTAGCTCCGACTATAGCGCTATGCACATGCCACCGGTGCATGTTAAGGATGATGTTCAAAGCGCTGACCTTCAACAGCAAGGCAACTTGTGGAGGTGCCTCTGAACACTTACAGATGTCTATAGACCTCTAGCAGCCGTGCAGACGCTGGTTCCACCTATTATTAATCACATTAGCTCTGGAAGAAGGACTCTTCCCACTGTAAACTGTAGAACTGTTTATCAGCCAGGCCAGCTGTGTATTACTAAGAAACGTACACCATTTAGAAAGGTGCTGAATACACAACTATGTTGAGCTGTAGATGCCTTTGACTGTCAGCATTATTTGGAGCGCTTTGAAGCGTGTGAGCCTTGAGCTGTTAATAAGTGGAAAGATTCTATTGTGCTGTAGTTGCATTTAGATCACACGTTCCACCCCATAAGGCTCTGATGCCCTATGTGGGTGATGCTAGCATGCCCCTCCATGCCATTTTTACAATATGAGAGACCGCAGTTCGACCCTAATTTGTAATTTTCTATATCTTAAGGTTGTCACACAATTAGCAAGCAGCCTGCCATGCAATTTGCCATGCTATATGTTCTGGAAAGTTCCTGGAAATTGTTAAGTAATAAGTCTTGCATGATGTCCTGGGGAGTTTATGCAATCTGTAATACAGGCAGTCATTCAGTTGCTCATGCAGTTATGGAGTGGTTATGCGGGGGGTATTGTGGGCGGACAGATATATTGTTATTTAAGCCAGCTTTCATGTATGTGTTTGTTTTGTGTGGTGTGTGTGTGTTTTTTGTTGTTGCTTAGAGTATGCAGGAATCATGCCCGTATGTGTTGAAGTATAATGTGACTTCACTATGCGCTGTATATCACCAATAAAAGAACAGCATTTAACTCAAAATGCCCCTAAACTTAATGCGGGAGAATATCACCTCCTTTGTATAGCTCCTCGATTAAAAGAAGCGGCACGCTGACTCCCCAGTGTTTTTGGTAAACGTTCTCTCCTGATTGTGAGTTTCCGAGCTGCAGAAAGTGCGCAAGCGGGAGGGTCGGGGACATGCGTATGTGGTGCACAGTTGAACGCCATGCTTCGGCACACACCTCCTCGGGAGTCGCTGAAAGGACTTCACTTCCCCTCACCCCCATGCAGTGCCCCTACAGCACATTAGTTTCTCCAGGAGCCCGCTCTTCCTGCTTCTCGAAAACATCTTGAAATAAACCAACTGTCTGCCCCTCCACTGCCTCGATTTGTGCATTGCTGATTGGTGGATTTGGAGGCTGACATAGCTCTAGTGGGAGGAGCCGAGCTGCCCTCAGTCTGGGTTGCTCTAACCTGCTACGGTCACTCCGCTGCAGAGATTGTACTTGTGAAGGAGCAGCACAACTGCCACCATAACTTCCCTCTGCATTGCTGGAAGAGGAGTCGTCGGATGGAATGCCAACTGAAAAATCACTTCCAGATTCTGCTCCATTTACTTCTCCCTGAGAGGCTGTCCTAGTATCTGCTGTCCCTGCCTCAGAGCTGTTCTGCATAACCAGAGTTAAGGCCTGGGCAGCAGTCATTCACCGAGATGCCATCTCTCCTACTGGCTAAATCAGGCTTTTTAAAACACTGTCCTACGTAGAAGGCAGAAGTATTGTTCTAAATCAGTCGGTGGGTGTGTTCGTGTGAGATGTGTGCAACAGTAAATAAACACTAATCTCATCTGTTTTCCTGAAATCTGCGAGTTCTTGAAAGACACTAAACAAAAGACACAGTATTTATTACTTCACCTTGTGACAAACCGAATACAACAGCATACTTTTGTCATGGCTTATGCAAAACTTGATTGTTGGGGGCCCTGCTGGACCATTACCAGTATAAAAGAAATTTCCTCGAACTAAAAATCTTTGTCAAAAAGCGCACATTTACGCAATAGCCCCTGCAACTTTGTGTTCAGGCATGCTCCTTGTTAAAACTCCCATTATTATCACCAGGGTCACAGGAATTATGTGGTGGAAGACAAAATGGCTTATTTACAAGGCAAGATTGGGATATTCTAATTTCTTTCCCCCTACTAAATTGTCAAACAAATGTTCTGGGGGGGTGGGGAGGGGGGAGATGGGGATCGACCCGTTACCACAAGAGCTGAGCCCTGGAGTACGGTCTCTGGTGGCCTAGTGGTTTTCCTGGCTGTGGATAGCAGTCGCGCCGTAATCCACAGCCAGGAAAACATGTCAGGAAGGCATAGTTGGGAAGTGGACTCTCACCTGTCCATTGATGCCTTTGTGCAGCCTGGGAAACATTGCGACCCCGCCAAAACCCCACCAGATGGTGGAGGAAGAACTTACTTATCTACTTCACCACTGGTAGGAATGCAAAATTTCCTAGCTAACGTGCAGGACAGTTTCAATTCTATTTAGGACGCGGAGGTGAGGATTAGGCTGACTCTTTCTCCATTTATTACGCTCCAGCAGCTTCACAAAGAACCACAATACATAGTAAAACTACATTTCCCATGAACACAGGGAAAATGGATACAGAGAAAAAGACCAACAGAAGCAGCCAATCCTGTGCGAGGACGTCTCATAACTTCCCCCGCGGACGCTCTATCTTCCTCTTTCTTCCTGCGACCCATCAAGGCACTCTTCGGTTACTCTTGCTTGCCAGCATCCGTTCCTAAGGCAAAAGAGATCTAGGTAAGTCCGAGGGAATAAAACCCTATTCAACGACCTTGAGCAAAATAGCATGCAGGATAGGACACAGACCGTGAATTATACTTAGTCTGTTTGGAAATGTGAAAAGTAACTCCGTCCGGAGTGAAGACCCGTTCCGAGAGATCTAGGGCCCTCTCATCCGAAACCCTGCGACATGAGATCAAACACAGTAACATTGCGAGCTTAGCTGATATTTGCTTCCTCGACAAGTATTTGTTGGATGGCCAGGCCCGAAACAGGTTTAGAACTTTGTTCACATCCCATAAAACAGAGTAACGTGGTTCTGGAGAAATAGACAACCTCTCAATAATTTGCAAACCAAAGGGTGTTCGCCAATCGGGCGGTTATCCAAAGGAACATGGCCCGCCGAGATCGCTGAACGAAAGGTGTTGATTGACCTATAGGCCAATCTCTCCTTTGCTAATGAGGCTAAGAAGTTAAGGATGTAGACAACGTCCGCCCTCATTGGATCCACTTGTTGTCGCAGACACCAACTCCCCCACCGTGACCACGAGGACCGGTATCTCTTATTGGTGCTCTTGGCCCAGGACTTAGAGAGCAACATGGCAGCCTCCTCCGAAAGGCCTGGGACTTTCCAGCGTTGCCTATATCCCGCCTGGCCATCAAACGCAGGCCGCCCGTGATGAGAAGGTGATGGGGATTCCCCTGAAGATCCTTGAGGAGATCGTGACCTAGGGGTAGAGAGATTGGAAAATCCCAGGAAAGTTCCATCAGAACCGGAAACCAGGCTTGCGACCTCCATATCGGGGTGATCACCACTAGGTCCGCCTGTTGTCTCCTCACCTGGGTTGATAACCTCATGATCATTGCGAAGGGGGGAAACGCATAGCTCTGTTCCTTGCTCCAATCCTGGAGGAAGGCATCCACTGCCAACGCCTCCAGATCCATGCGCCAACTGTAGTAACATTTCAGCTGGGCGTCCAGACGGGAGGCAAAGAGGTCCACCAAGAAGGGGCCCCAGTGAGATTGGATTTCCCTGAAAACACTGGGGTGTAGTTGCCATAAGCTGGTGTCCTTCCAGTGACAAGACCACCAGTCTGCCACTTGGTTGGATGTACCCGGCAGATGTTCCACTGACAGGGATATCTGGTTGGATAGGCAATATTCCCAGAGATCGCGGGCTAGATTTGACAATGCCTTGGATCGCGTCCCTCCGAGATGGTTGATGTAGCGAACCGCTGCCACATTGTCCATCTTGTGCAAGACACAACTTTGGATCTTGTCCTTTGTTCAGCATTTTACCGCGAACGAGCCTGCCATCTCAATTCCAGGCAATTGATGTGAAGGGCCTGCTCGGAAGAGGACCATCTTCCGCCGGTAGACACTTCTCCACAACGGGCACCCCAACCGGAGCCACTGGCCGATTCTATTACCAGATGGGGTTGTGAATCGAAAATCGCTCTGCAATTCCAGGCCTCCATATGGTCGACCCACCATTGCAGTTCTGTCCTGGCCTCCTCTGTGAGGGGCACAATCTGAGAGTAGGTGAGGCCTTTGCGCAAGTGATAAACTTTGAGGCGCTGAAGGGCCCTGTAGTGCAGGGGACCCGGAAAAATGGCCTGGATTGAGGATGATAGGAGGCCCGCCACTCTGTCTAAGTGGCGTAATGAAATAGTGGGCCTTACTAAAGTACGCTTCAGTTTGTGTCTGATCTTGGATAACTCCCGAGAGGGCAGGGAAAAGGTAGCCGCTACCGAGTATATCATGAAGCCCAGAAACGGCATCTTCTGGGATGGGATCAGGTCTGACTTGATCTCGTTGATTACAAACCCTAGAGACTCTAGGAGGGACACTACTTGCTGCAGCTGGGTCATCAGACATTGGGGACACTGACTCATGATGAGAATGTCGTCCAGATAAATTATCAGCCGGACGCCCTCCGATCTGAGACGCTCCACCACAGGCTTCATCACCTTGGTGAAACACCACGGAGCAGAAGACAGCCCGAAAGGATGGGAAGCGAACTCGAAAATGTGAGACTCCCATTGGAACTGCAGAAAGTGTCTGTGAGGGGTAAAAACCAGGATTGTAAGGTAAGCGTCCTTGAGGTCCAGGCGGACCATCCAATCCTGTTCCTGCAGCAGATCCCTCAGGAGGTGAATGCCCTCCATTTTGAAATGGCGGTAAATGAGCCACCCGTTGAATTCCCTGAGGTTTATTACGGGGCGGTAGCCCCCGTCCTGTTTCTCCACCAAGAAGATGTTGCTTAGGAAACCTCGGAGGTGGAGGGGGTAATTGCTCCTTTTCGCAATAACTCTGAGATCTCTCTGTCAATTAGTTCCCTCTGCACCCGCGTGAAAGCTATGGGTCTGGGGCGAAGGGGTTGAGTTGGTAGTAATATTCTATTTGAAACCTTCTGACAGTTTGTAAAACCGAAGCGTCGGAGGTGAGCAAAGACCAATTGTGAAGAAAAAACTGTAGTCTGCCTCCCAACTTCACCTCCCCCAAACTCTGCATTCTTACCTCATTTGTTGTTATAGGCACCATCTCCTCGTCCTCTGCCCCCCTACGGTGGGGGAAATTCTTGGTCGGGTAGAAGTTCCCGAACTTTTCGGGATCCTGATACTGTCCTCTATGAGACTCGCCCTGCTTGTAGGATGCTCTGTTGTAGGGGCGGCCAGCTGAGCGCCCCCTGCCACGACTGGCTGCGCCAAAACCACGCGGAGTGAAGATCGTTTAATCGACGTTTGGGCTTTGTCCGGAGAGTTAAACGTATTAACGAATTTTCCTAATTCCTTCATAAAGGGGTCTCCGAAGAGATTGCCCTCCGCAACTGGACCCGCTTCGGAGGTAGCCAAATCCCCTAGTTTAGGATCTATTTTTATGAGCAGGGATCTGCGACGTTCTGTCAATATTGCCACATTAAGCACAAAAAAAGTATGATAGGGTCTAAGGGAAAGTTTAATGACCTGCCTCAGTTCTAATCCCCTAATCCTATAATTGAAAAACAAATAAAGGAACTGGGGGTCTAGCAAAATCCTGCAAATTGAGCAGAAATATGAAATAGAGGGCTAATTAGTCCCACATAGCAGAGGAGGGAGTACAAGAAAAAGAAAGAGACAACCAAATGCAATCTATGAGGACCTCAGAGCGAAATTGTGGATACCCATCAATTGTCTGTGTGATCAATCTTATCATCTGGTCATCCAATCCAAAATAAGATGCTTCTCCTGATCATAGAGAGCATCTAAATGGGAGTGATTTCACTCAAGGGTGGTCCAAGATTGTCAACGGATTGGAGTAAGAAGACCAACCATAGTCAGATGATAGAACAATCGAAAGGAGTGCAGTGCTAACAAAAGAAAATAGAGTGGTGTGTTAAAATATAATTGTGAGAAAACACTACTAGTTTAATATGTGTCTCACATTCTAAGTAAAACAACAGTGCAAATAGCAGTGTTAAACAAATAACTGCTATATAGAGAGGTCGACATGTTTCAGCCTAATGAGATACATATATCCCTGCGGCTTTCTTCAGGACCTTTGTTGTTAGATTTTCGCTACTGCAAACATGTGAAGAATAAAATGTATAGTGGAGAAAAGGAAAAAAGAAAAAGTAAATTTATCTCACTATCATATAAAGGTGGCACAATGTACAACCTTAAGTAGATCCTCCGCCTCAAAAGGATGCAGCGTGCATCTGTCAAGAGAACAAATGGAAAGTGTCTCAGTCTTTAAAAATAAGAGTACTCCCAATATTGTATTCGTACCCAGCCTTGTGTTAGGGGGCTTACCCGTAATGATCGAGGGACGGACCTCACCTCGCCTGGATCCTGGCTCAGGACTAGGAGGCCCCGCTCTGTATGGAAGAAAAATTAAACTCCCAACGTCCAGAGAATAATCATAAAAAACTTAATACATCTTCATAGGTGTGCTAGTGTAGTTAACTACTAGCGACTGTGTACCAAGTATTTGTAAATAAAACCACACATATGTCAACCCAAGGGAAAAAAACCCTTGCCCATATACTCTGGTAAAGTGCCGTAAGACAAGGAAAGAGGCTGTGTGAAAGACCCATCTTTTTTCCTTTTGCTTACCCATGATGCTAGACGTCAAGTTTACACTATGAAAGTTCCTACAGAGTGTAAAAGTTATTAGGTAATACTACAAAAAAATGTTGTTAGAAAAAGGAGGGTGTTCTCTATAATGTTAAAGGCATAGTGGGAATGACAAACTATATGTGCCAAACATTCTAAGGTTTTAAATAAGCTCCTATATAAAGTATCCACCAGAGGGGGCCTAAAACACGAGAGATTGCATATAAAACAGCAGGCACAATGACAATGTTACCTATGATAGACCTCGTAAGGGTAGGGAGAGTGCTCACCTATCCGTCGTTGCCTCGTTGTGGCTGCAGAGTCAGGAGAGAGGTAACCCGAGCATTCAACCAGGCATGTTTATGAAGCCGGGAAAAACCTCGTCAATTGCAAACGCGGGAGCCTATGATGTGCGTCATCGACTGTTGCCGGAAAAACAGCAAGGACTACAAAGTGACGTCACAATGGAGGCGTCTGTAGTCCGTGTATGTAGTTTACGCGCTAAAGATGTAGCTCGCGCGTAGCGGTTTGAACGGGAATCGCAGAGTCAGGAGAGAGGTAACCCGAGCATTCAAAAAGGCATGTTTATGAAGCCGAGAAAAACCTCATCAGTTGCAAACGCGGGAGCCTATGATGTGCGTCATCAACTGTTGCTGGAAAACATCAAGGACTACAAAGTGACGTCACAATGGAGGCGTCTGTAGTCCGTATATGTAATTTACGCGCTAGAGATGTAGCTCGCGCCTTGCGGTTTAAAAGGGAATCGCTGTACATGTACACTGTAGCATTAACTGTGTATTGTCTGGTTTTTATTTTTTATATTTTAAAGCCACTATTATAGGCACCAGATTAAAGCGCTCGAAATCTCAATGTTGAAAAATAGAAGCAGAGACCATGGGAACGTAAACACGTGACTGCTAATGTGTAGTAACTGGCTACAAAAAGATGGCATATGTAGTTCTTAAGGAGATGTGTAGGTACTGATTATACCTCTTGAGTGCTTGTATACAACTCACTCGTTACTGTGTGGGAGAGCCATGTAAAAACAACGTGAGTGCATAATCCCTAATGGGTAGTCACTACTAAAGAGGACTACAGGAAGATGTCAACAAACATAATAGTATATGTTGGCATCTGTAGTTGATAAAGATGCACTACCTGGCCTAGTATGCGATGTAAAGATGTCATGGGACACTTGGCTATAATGCAACATCCTAAACCTTATGTGCATACTATGGTGTCGTGGTGTCAGAACGTACCCAACGCCAAATGCCATGCCTTGGAACTGTAATGTAACTTCAAAGACCTCATGAGGGTTCCAAAGTGACAGGGCATCCTAAATGAAAGAAACCAAAACCGCATAAGGGAGATATATAAAAAAAACATGAATTTCACAAACCCTATTAAAGGGTGGTCCAAGGGATGTCGTCGTTAAGACCCCTGACATCAATATGTAATCTAAACACCCATTTCTGCTCCTTTGTAAAAAGGTATTTAGTGATGTCACAGATATGTGACGGTATCATAGGCTTTTCAAGCACTGTCCACGAAAAGTCTTCTGCCTTGTGATTGTTTTCAATGAAATGTCTGGTTAATCTAGTGGTTGATTTCTTGCATCTGAATGAACTCTTGTGTTCTAACATATGAGTCCTTACTTTGCGAGTTGTCATACCTACATATTTACATTGGCATGGACAAGTGAGTAGGTAAATGAGATTATCACTATTGCAATTAGTGAACCTCTTTTGTAACCAAGGTCTGTTAGTACCTATATCAATGGAGGTGGTATGTGTCGTTTGTGGGCAGATGGAACAATTCCCACAGGGAAAATGGCCTGTCACTGTGGGGAGCTCCCATAAGGTGCCTACCGCTCTCTGAGGAATGGTTTTCGGGCGGGTGTGTACTAGACGATCTCGTATATTTCCAGATCTCTTGAAAGAGAACAAAGGAGGTGCCAACGATCCATCACAAGAGGTCAAAATGCGCCAATGTTTGCGGACACTCTTTTGTATCTCGTTAGCCATCATGCTGAAAGTGGTGACAAACGTCATCCGTTCAAGTGTAGGTTTCTCAAAAGCGGGTTCCAAAAGCGCTTGACGGTGATTGTTAGTAGCCCGCTTTAATGAACGTTTCACTAATCTCCGAGGATATTGTCTAGAGACCAATTGTTCCGTTAGGGCCTCAGCGTGTTTCTTGAAAGTATTAACAGTGGAACAGTTCCTACGGACTTGCAGGAACTGTCCAAAAGGTAAGTTATCCCTTAATGATTTGGGGTGTTGACTGTCATATCGTAGTAGAGAGTTTCGAGACATAGGTTTCCGATAGAGTTCACTCTCTAACCCTGTAGGGGTAACAAAGATCGACAGATCTTGGAAGGCTAGCCTTTTCTCATCAATTTCAACTGTAAACTTAAGGAACTGGTTTCTGGTATTGAGCCATTGATGGAAAAGATAGATCGACTCACGGTCGCCTCTCCACACCACCAACACGTCGTCAATGTAGCGTTTCCACAATCGGATAGACTGAAGAAACGGATTAGTTGGATTGAAGATGTGTTGTTGTTCATAGGAATGGACATAAAGATTGGCCAGACTAGGCGCAAAAATACTGCCCATGCTGGTCCCGGAGACTTGCAAGTAAATCTGGTCTTCGAATTTGAAGAAGTTGTCCTTCATGGCAAGTTTAGCCAATGCCATGATGAAATGAACCGGAGTGATGGAGTTCAGTTCGGTTTCATATAGAATAGCAGAAACTGTATCCAAGGTCTCATCTTGGGGAATAGAGGTATATAGTGCCTCCACATCAAAAGAGACTAGCAGATCCGTGTTCATATCAAAATCAATGGTGGGCAGCAGACGTAATACATCTTTCGTATCTTGGAGATACGTAGGCATCTTACTGACAATGGGTCTCAAAAAGAAATCTACAAACGTAGACAGAGGTTCCAGAATCGCTCCTTGTCCCGAGATGATGGGTCTCCCCGGCGGGGGTCTTTGGGCTTTATGTATTTTGGGTAAAATGTAGAAATACGGCATGATGGGGAATTTCGTTTGTAGAAACTGACTCTTTGGTGGTGATCCAACCTTCACAGAGTGCCTCCTCCGACATATCACTAATAATTTGTTGCAATCTATTAGTGGGATCTTCTGCTAGTGGTAAATAAAAGCGGCGGTCTTCCAGTTGTCTGAGGCACTCAGTCCTGTAGTCCAGTGTGTCGAGGATCACAATAGCCCCACCCTTGTCCGCTGGTTTAATAGTAATCAAGGGGTCTGCAGAAAAGTCTCGAAGGGCTCTTTGTTCAGCCAAGGGCAGATTAATGTATGTAGATTTATGATTACTACATAGCCAGGTGACGTCTTTCTGCACTGCTGTTTCAAAAGTTAGGACTGCCGGCGGTACTGCATGAGTTGGAGGATTGAACACCGAGCGTTTCTTAAGACCGGTGTTGATATCAGTTTGATCATCTTCGGTCAGTTCCTTGTCTTTGAAAAAGTAATGTAGTCTGAGTTTACGAAAAAATTGTGCTAATTCGCACTGTGTCTGGAAAGGGTCCCCATCAAAGGTGGTAACAAACCCAAGGCCTCTGTTAAGAACTAATTCCTCATCTTTGGTGAGTATCTTGGAGCTAAGATTTACAATCAAATCTGGTGGGGGCTGTCTATCGGAGGAGTGTTCCTCTGTGTCTGGCTGCGAGTCCCCGTATGTGGTCCTGTTTGCAGGTCCCAATGTACATGGGATCGTTGGTTTCTTCTTCTGCCTCTCGATCTGGGGGGGGCCTGATCCTAAAAAAGAATGCGAATTGGGGTCAGTTGGAAAGCCTTGAAAAGGTGCCATTGGTGGTTGAAAAGGATGTGTGGGGTAGCTCCACGGTGTTGGTGGCCACCACTGTTGGAATTGAGGCATGGAGTGTCCCCTGTAGCTATTAAAGCGATTGAATCTGCCCCTTCCCCTTGGTGGTTGTTTATACGACCCTGGACCCTCTGAATCGCTGTCTTCAGTGCTAGACCCTGAGTAAGTGGATCCATATCTTTTACCATTATTCCTGAATTCAGGAAGGGAGTAATTCTCGTTGGTATATGGGTAAACAGTCTCGTGTTTAAATTTGGCCAGGTCTTTCTTAAATTTTTCAATTTTTGAGAGTAAGATGGAATCTTTGAACTCTTTATTGTTCTTATTATACTCTTCTTGATTTTTTCGAAAGAGAGTTGCAGTGATGGTTGTTTTTATTTGAGATTCTAAGAGTTGGATTTCAATCAGAATTGAATCGGCGACTTTTTTGGCAGTACTGATAATCAGTATAAGCCAGTCGCGCGTGCAGCGCCAGGCTATCAGAGACCAATCCTTTAAAAATCCCTTGTCTGTGAGGAACAAGCGTGGAACATTGGTGACTATTAAGCCTGGGGGTGCGCAATTGGCCCGTAAATATTCTGCCATGATGGCCCCATGTACTGAAGAACGGGAATGTGATTTTTTAAGGATTAGAATCTTACCCCACTCGTCAACCCCACTAACAGAGGAGGTGGTAGGTAAATCCAATATGCTGGGAGTATTGTCAAGAATAGACTGTAAAATAGCATCATCGTAGGCTAAGCCACTGTATTCGGCCATCTTATCACTAGTCAGCAGGGCAGTGGGAAACACCCGAAGGGCAGGCACACATGTGTGGAAAAATACAAAAAAGGAAAAAACACTAACTATGAGTTAGATGTACACTATCCTATTGGTATAGTGATCAAACATACAGACCCGCAGCTGTAAGCTGCTCAATAACCAAGCACAAAAAAAGTATGATAGGGTCTAAGGGAAAGTTTAATGACCTGCCTCAGTTCTAATCCCCTAATCCTATAATTGAAAAACAAATAAAGGAACTGGGGGTCTAGCAAAATCCTGCAAATTGAGCAGAAATATGAAATAGAGGGCTAATTAGTCCCACATAGCAGAGGAGGGAGTAAAAGAAAAAGAAAGAGACAACCAAATGCAATCTATGAGTGCCTCAGAGCGAAATTTTGGATACCCATCAATTGTCTGTGTGATCAATCTTATCATCTGGTCATCCAATCCAAAATAAGATGCTTCTCCTGATCATAGAGAGCATCTAAATGGGAGTGATTTCACTCAAGGGTGGTCCAAGATTGTCAACGGATTGGAGTAAGAAGACCAACCATAGTCAGATGATAGAACAATCGAAAGGAGTGCAGTGCTAATAAAAGAAAATAGAGTGGTGTGTTAAAATAGAATTGTGAGAAAACACTACTAGTTTAATATGTGTCTCACATTCTAAGTAAAACAACAGTGCAAAAAGCAATGTTAAACAAATAACTGCTATATAGAGAGGTCGACATGTTTCAGCCTAATGAGATACATATATCCCTGCGGCTTTCTTCAGGACCTTTGTTGTTAGATTTTCGCTACTGCAAACATGTGAAGAATAAAATGTATAGTGGAGAAAAGGAAAAAAGAAAAAGTAAATTTATCTCACTATCATATAAAGGTGGCACAATGTACAACCTTAAGTAGATCCTCCGCCTCAAAAGGATGCAGCGTGCATCTGTCAAGAGAACAAATGGAAAGTGTCTCAGTCTTTAAAAATAAGAGTACTCCCAATATTGTATTCGTACCCAGCCTTGTGTTAGGGGGCTTTCCCGTAATGATCGAGGGACGGACCTCACCTCGCCTGTATCCTGGCTCAGGACTAGGAGGCCCCGCTCTGTATGGAAGAAAAATTAAACTCCCAACGTCCAGAGAATAATCATAAAAAACTTAATACATCTTCATAGATGTGCTAGTGTAGTTAACTACTAGCGACTGTGTACCAAGTATTTGTAAATAAAACCACACATATGTCAACCCAAGGGAAAAAAACCCTTGCCCATATACTCTGGTAAAGTGCCGTAAGACAAGGAAAGAGGCTGTGTGAAAGACCCATCTTTTTTCCTTTTGCTTACCCATGATGCTAGACGTCAAGTTTACACTATGAAAGTTCCTACAGAGTGTAAAAGTTATTAGGTAATACTACAAAAAAATGTTGTTAGAAAAAGGAGGGTGTTCTCTATAATGTTAAAGGCATAGTGGGAATGACAAACTATATGTGCCAAACATTCTAAGGTTTTAAATAAGCTCCTATATAAAGTATCCACCAGAGGGGGCCTAAAACAATCACAAGGCAGAAGACTTTTCGTGGACAGTGCTTGAAAAGCCTATGATACCGTCACATATCTGTGACATCACTAAATACCTTTTTACAAAGGAGCAGAAATGGTTGTTTAGATTACATAGTGATGTCAGGGGTCTTAACGACGACATCCCTTGGACCACCCTTTAACCCGTTCGACGCTTGTGACGGAGCGGTTCCGTCACGTGTGTCGGTTGCGCTGTGCGCATGACGGAACCGCTCCGTCATGGCCCCGCCCGCGCATGGAATCTTCAGCGCGGCGCGGAAATCCGCGCCGCGCTGAAGGGGTTAATAGGGTTTGTGAAATTCATGTTTTTTTTTATATATCTCCCTTATGCGGTTTTGGTTTCTTTCATTTAGGATGCCCTGTCACTTTGGAACCCTCATGAGGTCTTTGAAGTTACATTACAGTTCCAAGGCATGGCATTTGGCGTTGGGTACGTTCTGACACCACGACACTATAGTATGCACATAAGGTATAGGATGTTGCATTATAGCCAAGTGTCCCATGACATCTTTACATCGCATACTAGGCCAGGTAGTGCATCTTTATCAACTACAGATGCCAACATATACTATTATTTTTGTTGACATCTTCCTGTAGTCCTCTTTAGTAGTGACTACCCATTAGGGATTATGCACTCACGTTGTTTTTACATGGCTCTCCCACACAGTAACGAGTGAGTTGTATACAAGCACTCAAGAGGTATAATCAGTACCTACACATCTCCTTAAGAACTACATATGCCATCTTTTTGTAGCCAGTTACTACACATTAGCGGTCACGTGTTTACGTTCCCATGGTCTCTGCTTCTATTTTTCAACATTGAGATTTCGAGCGCTTTAATCTGGTGCCTATAATAGTGGCTTTAAAATATAAAAAATAAAAACCAGACAATACACAGTTAATGCTACAGTGTACATGTACAGCGATTCCCTTTTAAACCGCAAGGCGCGAGCTACATCTCTAGCGCGTAAATTACATATACGGACTACAGACGCCTCCATTGTGACGTCACTTTGTGGTCCTTGATGTTTTCCGGCAACAGTTGATGACGCATATCATAGGCTCCCGCGTTTGCAATTGATGAGGTTTTTCTCGGCTTCATAAACATGCCTTTTTGAATGCTCGGGTTACCTCTCTCCTGACTCTGCGATTCCCGTTCAAACCGCTACGCGCAAACTACATCTTTAGCGCGTAAACTACATACACGGACTACAGACGCCTCCATTGTGACGTCACTTTGTAGTCCTTGCTGTTTTCCGGCAACAGTCGATGACGCACATCATAGGCTCCCGCGTTCGCAATTGACGAGGTTTTTCCCGGCTTCATAAACATGCCTGGTTGAATGCTCGGGTTACCTCTCTCCTGACTCTGCAGCCACAACGAGGCAACGACGGATAGGTGAGCACTCTCCCTACCCTTACGAGGTCTATCATAGGTAACATTGTCATTGTGCCTGCTGTTTTATATGCAATCTCTCGTGTTTTAGGCCCCCTCTGGAAAGACTGAGACACTTTCCATTTGTTCTCTTGACAGATGCACGCTGCATCCTTTTGAGGCGGAGGATCTACTTAAGGTTGTACATTGTGCCACCTTTATATGATAGTGAGATAAATTTACTTTTTCTTTTTTCCTTTTCTCCACTATACATTTTATTCTTCACATGTTTGCAGTAGCGAAAATCTAACAACAAAGGTCCTGAAGAAAGCCGCAGGGATATATGTATCTCATTAGGCTGAAACATGTCGACCTCTCTATATAGCAGTTATTTGTTTAACACTGCTTTTTGCACTGTTGTTTTACTTAGAATGTGAGACACATATTAAACTAGTAGTGTTTTCTCACAATTATATTTTAACACACCACTCTATTTTCTTTTATTAGCACTGCACTCCTTTCGATTGTTCTATCATCTGACTATGGTTGGTCTTCTTACTCCAATCCGTTGACAATCTTGGACCACCCTTGAGTGAAATCACTCCCATTTAGATGCTCACTATGATCAGGAGAAGCATCTTATTTTGGATTGGATGACCAGATGATAAGATTGATCACACAGACAATTGATGGGTATCCAAAATTTCGCTCTGAGGTCCTCATAGATTGCATTTGGTTGTCTCTTTCTTTTTCTTTTACTCCCTCCTCTGCTATGTGGGACTAATTAGCCCTCTATTTCATATTTCTGCTCAATTTGCAGAATATTGCCACATTGGCGTTCCCTAAGAAAATGATCGCCCTCTGCGCCCAACTAGAGAGGGTGTCCGGGGAGATCAGGGTGCCCGAAGCCTTGGCGTCTTTGGCCATATCTAGAATTTTTGCTAAGGGGACTGCCGTGTCCAAGAGATTATCTTGGCACGCTCTCCACGAGCGGTCGATACCTTTCTTGGGATCGCGGATGAATTTCGCTAAAAAGGTGGACATCTTAGGATCCACTTCGGGTGTAACTGCTACCTTACCCTCTAGTATTGTAACCTAACAATGGTTCACAGTGTACACGAAATATTCATAGAGCAAACATATTTTTAGATCACATATATTTAAATCACAATACTAGACACCTAAAAAAATGAAAAATGTGAAAATAGATAATAAAGAATATGACCCTCATATAAGAAACAAATTTTAATTATAGAAACATATAAAACATTCTTTATAAAAAATAATATTGTGAGGCTCAGACATATAAGCTGGTACATATAACAATTACTAAACATACACAACCAGACTGATGGCATACACAAAAATAGGTTACATAAAAGTCGGAGTTCCAAACCAACACTGGAACGGAACTGCAACACACAAGACAATGTGTCCTCCATAAATTGTGGCCACAATTGCGTCAACGGCGTTTCAACCTTTGTCATAAGTACATAGTCATCATCAGGACAGATAAATAACTGAGCATCCCACCAGAAAATCTATAAGGTACAAAAATACCATATAAGTAATTCTTAAAACCAGGCCAAAATAAAGGAAATGAAGAAAAAAGAAAATGTGCAATAGTTAAGAAAAAGGGAGAGAGAGTACCTCACCATCCCCAACAGAAAAATGGGGCTTGTGTTGAAAACATACACAAAAATAAATCCAAAGAAACAGATCGTGTGAGCCCAGACAAAAGGAACAGAAAAGTAAGCCCATCTTATTCGGACTCACAGTGCATGACATATATATAGGTTTGTGTCTCATACTCACTTTATTTGCTGGAAGATCACAAGCAAAATGTAAATCAATGCTTGTGTTTTAAAAATCTTTATCTATACAGAGAAAAAAGAAGAGAAAAATCTGTGGGTACCCTAATCATATAGGACAAACATCCATACAAAAAACACAAACCAAGTTACTTACATGTTTGTGTAAGATGAAGATATTAACTGAGCATACTCTAAAATTCAACTTCTTTCAACTCGTAATCTCGACAACTGTAAAAAAAAATATATAGGGTAGGTCTCGGGCACTCTGCGCGAAAGCAACTCCTTACTTATTGGTCTAGGGGTTTGCGCAGTCTGGCTGCCATGTAGGCTGCCACCTTGTGGTCAGGGACCCACTGCGATGAGCGCGGGTGTAATAGATCATTGGGATTAGGCTTGTCTGTGCCTGGGTCCTGAGATGTTGACTGGGCAGGCTTGGATGGGTGCCATGGCCTCTTCGACTCCCCATCACCGTCGGAGGAACTTGTCTGGGTCCAATGTAGCCACATCATCAGGAACACCAGAGGGTCCCGCCAGAGCCTCCTCAGGTTTGCTGGGTGGCACGGTGGTCTTGGTCTCCATGAATGCCTTCTTGAGGCGTGCAAAGGCGTCCGTGTCCACTCCAGCGTCCTCTGAACGCTAACGTTTGGGTTCCACCGCACTAGTGGAGGGTTAGCCCGGAGGTAGGGGAGTTTTAGGCCCCCATCAGATCTTCCCTCTTGTCGAGGGGTTGTTGACATTGCGCTTGTAAAAGGTGAATTTTCTTCTCCAATGGTGCAACCACTTGGGACACCGCCTTGAGGATGAAGGAGTCCATGACCTGACAGAAATGGTCATCTACTGCCAGGAACATGACCTCCTCCTCCTCCTCCTCCTCATAATAATCCTCATACTCCATAATGGTGACACCCAAGCTTAAATACAGAAAGAGAAGAGGAATCAATATAGGGAAAAAAAACCTGATTAATAAAGCACAGAATGTGCACCTTAATAGTGAGCACAGGCCTGGGACCAAAACTGCCCTTTTTATTCCGAGGGTATTGAAAACCTGCCTGGGCCGGTCCCTTCTAGATAAGCAATAGTCTTAACCGCAATGCGGGTGTTCAGGCTCCAGGCAGGGGCTCTCCACTAGAGCAATTAGCCTAAACGCAGTTAACACTGACTGGGATCTTCCCCCGCGGCTGTAGCGAGTCCATCTGAACCGGTCTGACCCGAAAAATGGAACTAGACGACTCACTGCACGCGGGGGTAAACGTACTGATTAGTGCGCGGAGCGAGAGGGCGCGCGGTCCCCTAGCGGCGGGAGGCCGGACCGCGTCGAGAGCCTGAGAGAAACTTCTATGGCCGTGAAGGAGCGAACAGCGCTCCCGCGGCCGAACCTGTGAAAAGAAGCAGCGTTGGCACGCTAGAACAATCTACACAAGGGAAATAACTCCACAAGTTACCGAGTAGGTAATACAGGCAAATTACACACAAAGAACCATCAGTATGAAGGAAAAACAAAGTCACTCATCTTGATGCTGCTGGAGCAGCGAAGAAAGAGGAAGATAGAGCGTCCGCGAGAGAAGTTATGAGACGTCCTCGCACAGAATTGGCTGCTTCTGTTGGACTTTTTCTCTGTTTCCATTTTCCATGTGTTCATGGGAAATTTAGTTTTAATATGGATTGTGGTTCTTTGTAATGCTGCTGGAACGTAATAAATGGAGAAAGATTCAGCCTAATCTGAAGCCTCCGGTCCTACCATAGAATCTGATGTCAGTGCGCTGAAGTCAAAATTGTAACCCTCCTCGGTGTCGGCCACTGGCTGACAGATGCACTAGGGAGGGAGTGTGGGTGTTGGCCACCCGCACTAAAGGGGTTAATAAACCTGGGCCATGGACCTAGAGTCAGTCGTTGTGCAGTCATTTTTTTTTTCAGTCTTACTTTTAGTGTGTGCTGCTGTTGCTTTAAATGATTTTGTTTGTAGCCTCGGAGACAGCCCTTCCCCCCACACAATTGTATTATAAGGTCCCAGGCATGCATATCAGTAAACACGAGTAAACGAACTGCTGGCCAATGAGGGCCCGCAACTCATCCAGGGTGAGCCATGTGACACTGACTCTTGGACGGCCTAGGCAGCACTCCTGTCATTGATTTGAGAACTAATCATTCAGATCAGGCCTCTGCTCCGGCACAAGCACACTGACTGAACACTCTTCTCAAGTTAATAGCATGACAGTCTCCGATGCTTGCAGTGGAAATGACCAAAATACGCGCTTCTAGCCCGTGTTGTTGGCACTTGTCAGGGCTGAAGAATGTCAGTATTATTGACACATCTGACGAGGGCGCGTAGCAGTCTAAAAATAGGCAAAAAGATGGCCAGCAGAGCCTCAAGTCAAAATAGATTTTTGTTCTTTGGATTGTAAAATATATTGCAGGATTGAACAATCATTCATATGTAACAGGACTTATTAAAAGATTAAAAATCTAGTGTCACCGACATCAGGCAGCAGATTTTCCAAATCCCCGCTCATGAAGAAATCATGAAAAGATACGGAGGCTGTATGGGTCACACCCTTTTCAAACCCGCATCAAACGCCACCGGGCAAGCCCAGACCTGGAACCCTCGAGGGAAAAGAGCAAGGCCGAGAAACACCTGGTGCTACGTCCTTGAAGCTGACTACAAGGTGATGGGTAACACCTGGAGCCAGACTGAAAGAAAGCTCAGGACAGAGATGGCTGGAGAGTCCTGGTTGATGGCCTATACCCCAGGAGGGTTAGTAGGCATAAGTACCAAGATACTTTGTCACCATTCTGGCTATACTGAATGATGGTGATAAAAGCAGAATTTCCCACGTGAGCCATATACAGTGGACTTGCTTTCAGGGCCCCCCCTAAAAGCAGGTCCATTGGGAGCATCCTAACTCCTGGTCAGTAAAATGAAACACCTTTAGGCTGCAGGAAAGGGGTGATTTAACAAAATATGGAAGGGCCAATCCAGTGCTGACATTTTGGTAATATAACGTTGTTATTGGATTTTAAGCTATGAAAGAGAGGAGATGACTCAGTTGAAGGCAAAAGTAGGGATAGGAGAGCACCTGGAACACAAGCCTGCGCAGGGGGAAACTGCTACTGGAGGTGGTTTTGAAATGGGAAGCCGCCTAACTTGTAACTGGTTGACTTCCATCCCATACATACGGTGATTGGGAAGTTGGCCCATGACTGCACTGTCCACAGTCCATAAAAATATTAATCCGAACCACTTTCTCAATAATTAATATTAAAATATATAGGGCCTTATCAAATCCTTGCGATGTACAGAATGCGAACTTCCACTATTATACCAACTTTCCTAATTATTTATATTTTCATGGGCGAGTTTTGCTCGGGCCTTGTTCCAGTCTGTATTTTTCCAATTATTGTGCTCTTACTGTTTCTCTCAGCTTTTGAGGGATTCAGATTCCCTCTCCCTCTCTCCCTGTTAGCCGGAGCCCTCTGGTTTACTCATCGGGACCCATTGTTCTTGTGTGGTGCCCATCTTACCAGGGAATAATATGCTTGCAAATGTGCAGAGTGTAATATGCTATTTATTACCATAGTTGAGCCTGAGCAGTGTTGTAACAAAGGTCCCTGCAGTGCCGGGGGGGCACCCTCTGCACTGTACCGTGGCCTGAGAGCTCCTGAGTGAGTCCGGAGTGGAGGTCCTTCATGTACTTTGCAAGAGTCCCCCCCTCCCCCCTTCCCCCTCAAGTTTTGTTACACCAGAGTCTGAGGATGGTACGTGAATCACAAGAGGCGAAGACTTGAGTGGGTCATGATGTACCTCCCCTCCCTCAGCACTGCTAATAATTAGCATATTATACTGCGCACATCTGCATATTTGGTTTACGCCATAATATTATTTCACATGAACTTTTTTTAAACAAAAAGAACTTAACCAAAACCAGGATAGAAGAGTTTAAATGCTTGCAGTAAGGTAAAATCACATGGGGGAGGCCTTGTGGCTAATGGACTTGTTTCCTTGAATAAAGTAATTGTTACATACAAACTATGTGGCACTAAACAGTGTTTTTCCTATTCTCGGCTTCGCTGTATTTTGGTAATATACTTGAATTTGGACCTTTGCACAGTAGTAATAAATGTGTGAATGCCAGTGTTTATTAGTACAGCTGCTCTAAATAACGTGATATTGGGTCAGATGTATTAATAATAGTAATGTGATTTCTAAAGCGCATAGCTACCTTATTTGAGGTGTGCCAGTGTTAGGTACAGTTATCCCCAGGCATCCATGCAGTTATTATCCCCCCCCCACCCACACACACACACACACACACTCACCCTGAGCTAAATAAAACAGATTTAAGTTTGTTTTCTTGAAAACGTCTTCCGATTGGTCCTGACGAACTGCTAGGGGCAGAGCATTCCACAGTTTCTGGCCAGGTAGCCAAACAAGCTCCGCCCATAAGCACTTTCTTGACGCCATCTCCCCAGGCGATCGAAGGTTACTCCGCGGTACACAAGGTCTGAGGAATGTTTGCAAGTACTGTAGGCTTTTGTTATTCAGGGCTCTGTAGCATTATCACTAGGGGTGGGCGGAATTTGCGAAATTCACTTTCGCAAATTATCGCGAAAATGTTAAAAATCTCCGCAAACACGCGGAAATATCGCGAAGATGCGGACGTTTTTTTCCCGCCCGTTCGCGGTATGTTCTTCGTGGTCGCGGCTCGCCAACTTACCCATGCGGTTGCTCGCAGGCGCGGCCATCTTGTATTCACTTGTTTCGCGGTGCATGATCGCGAGAAGAAAGACGTGATCGCGCGACGAATGATGTTACTGCTGGCGCGAACTGTCGCAAGACAGCGCAAATGGCTACCAACAATCCAACTTGTCGGCGAACGCGGGGATTCAGGTAAGGCGATCGCACGCACGTAAGAATGTATTATTTTACAGCGCGAGCAAGCAAAAAATTTCCGGTAAAATGCGGATTGCGCAATTTTTGACATTTTCGCGCTCTCCGCGGAACGCGAAAATGTCAAATTATCGCAATTTCTGCGAGCGGAACGGATTTTAGGCCCAGGCCTAATTATCACAGGGCTTTAAATAAGGATCCCTATCTCACACTGGAAGCCAATGAGGCTGTGTAAGCGCACCCTCGATCGACACACGCCTTGACATCTACTTTCACTACCATAGCATAAAAAGCAATTAATGGCACAGTGAGTGGGGGTGGGTACCAGTAAGCAGGGTTAAACAAGTGTACACCCACTAGTGACCTGTATATGAAGATGTCAGTGCTATGGTTATTAGGGACACCAAATGGAAGGTGTTTTCATGCACTTGCTTGAGAAATTGGTTTGTGGCTTACAGGTCATGGGTAGGACCCTGGCAGGGCTGCATCAGACTTTCATCCTTCCGAGTCGAGCTGTGTGAAGGAACACTATATATAATAGCCAAGTCAGCCTTCTGTTTAATGGTTTGCATAGCACATTGACGTGGCGACATCTCTCATACAACACCTTTTTGGGAAGGCCTGCGAGACACAATCAAAGACACTAGTGTAATTTTCCCATTTATTTTATGTGTGATTACAGGGAGCATCCTAACGCCTTGTTGGTAAAATGAAACGCCTTTAGGCTGCAGGAAAGGGGTGATTTAACAAAGTATGGAAGGGCCAAACCAAGGCTGACATTTTTTTTAATATAACGCTGTTGCAGGATTTTAAGCTACGTAAGGGATGAGATGCCTCTGAAGGCTATATCCTGCACTTTAAAAAGGACTTCATCCCAGTAGCTGCCGCTCGTACTGTGAAGTTGTGGGGGAGGGGTAACACAAAGGCAGAATTATAAATACTTTAAATAGCACTTGCCTGCTGCTGCCGCCTCCCTCCCGATCCTTGCCTCCTTTCAGGAACTGCTGCACACTGTGCAGGCTCCCAGCTGCCAATCCCAGTGCTGCTCTAATCCTGGGAATACTATTCCCAGAGTGAGAGCCGTGCTGGGATTGGTCTGAGCGCCATGGTTCTGCGCTCAGACAGATACTGGGGGGAGACAGCCTTTACAACGAAACTATTACAACGCATGCCATTACATCTCAAGTTGTTGCAAGGCAATAGGTGTGCAGCAGTGGGTAGAAGATGTTGGATTTAAGTCCAACACCTTCCCTACTGTTGCACACACTGGAGTTGGAATAGAAAATTAATCTATTCCAACTTCTAGCGCCCCCGACAGAAAGTCGGAGTAAAAGTTTGCGTTGCAACGGCATGCGATGTAATGGCATGCGTTGTAACGTCACCTATTCATACTGGGAGCCTGTTTTGCCTCTCCACCCGATGTGCAACGTAGCTCGGGTTGGAGAAAGGCTTGGTGAGCATGTCTGTTTGGCCGGCACTCAGGGACCGGCCAAACTGCCATGCGCACTTAACAGTGTCCACCACTCCTCCCTGGTGCTTGCTGCAGCGTCACTATGGATGTCCCCGTCCCTCCCTCGGCTTGGCTTGTAGCCTGCAAGACGGAAAATAAAATGACAATAAAAATGTTTTATTCTTATTGTTTTTATCTCCTTTGCCGGGTTTCAGTTGGGGGCGACGCTGCTACGCCATAACGGTGGAGCTGCCCCTGACCCTTTAGGAAAATCCATTCTTTTCTACACTCCAGCTTGGCAAAGCCCGCGGGTGAGATTCCGACACAACTGCAAATGTGCATCTTTGAAAAAACACTGGCAATTTATAAGAGGCAGGGAGCTGAGTGATAACAAGGAAAGGTAGTAGTTCGAGAGAAAGAAATGTGCGATCAACAAACACAGGATCAAGGAAACTAAGTTAGGGGGGGCATCGAGTTTCAGCCTTCAGTGCCTTCACCCCCTTTTCTCCACAGCTCCTATTTGTGCCAGTTATAAACACCCACCCTCAACCTGAGCTCGCATACAAAACTCGGAGGCCACAACACAAGTCGTATGTTGCTTGAACTACAATACAGAAACGTCTAGAAAAAAAATCCTCGAGAGAAATGAAAGGTGAAGTTTATCATATGCAGATGTAAACAGGGACTACGTTCCTAACATGGAACATAAGGACAACTGCGGCACAGAAAATATACCCGGCCAAGCCACAACAGCCCTTTCGGCATGCGCAAGGAAGTGAGGTACCAGGAAAGGGTAAGGGTTGGGGGATAAAAAGGGCGTATGTTGGGATTTCAACAAACGGTCCTGCACTAGGGCAGCGGGCACATGTAAGTTCAAACACGCCTGTTCCTTGTGTGGGCACCCCTCACACCCCGAGACCTCCTGCAGATTTAAGGGTGGCAACCAGGGCTCCAGGGGGAGAAGGAAACCTGAATAGACAAGAGGAGGGTTTAGTATCACACACTCCCATTGATGTCATGGCAATGATTCCCTGGCTGAACAGATACCCAGATCACGCAGCGGCTAAATTACTTCAGGAGGGATTTTCTTGGGGTTTCAGGATACCGGCAGGAGGGTACACAGGTAAGACTGAGTGCAGGAACCAACTGTCTGTAAAGCATAACCCAGGGGTAGTGGCTGCAAAAAATGAAAAAGAATTACGCCTGGGTAGGATAGCAGGACCATTTGATGAGGTGCCGGTGCCCAACTTTGTTTGTTCCCCACTTGGTGTTGTCCCTAAAAAAGAGAAAGGCGAATATAGACTAATTCATAATCTATCAGCCCCAAGGGGGGCATCCTTGAATGATGCTATAGATGAGAATGTCTGCAGTGTAAAATATGCCTCTTTTGACGAAGCGGTGGTGTTGCTTAGGGGCCTGGGTTCAGGGGCATTGATGGCCAAGTCTGACATAGAGTCTGCATTTCGTCTTCTCCCTGTGCATCAGGGGGATCACCACCTTTTGGGGTTCAAGTTTGATGGGAAGTATTACATGGACAAATGCATGCCCATGGGTTGTTCGATCTCGTGTGCCTATTTCGAGACGTTCAGTTCCTTCTTGGAATGGGTAATGAGGCAGGCAACCGGGCACCAGCAGGTCATGCACTACCTGGATGACTTTCTCTTCCTGGGCGCAGCTGGGTCTCAGAAGTGTGCACATGCATTGCAGGAATTTTGCGTGCTCATGCGGGCTCTTGGGGTCCCGCTGGCGCCGGGGAAGACAGTGGGGCCAGCTACTTGCCTAGAATTTCTGGGCATTGAAATTGACTCTGTGGAGGGTTGTTTCAGGCTCCCAAAGGAGAAGGTGTCTAAATTCAAGGCGGCACTACGCGCGTGCCTGGCCAAAGAGAAGGTCTCGTTACAACAGCTTCAGGAAACAGTGGGCCAGTTGAATTTCGCGTTGAGGGTGATACCAATGGCTCGCCCCTTTTCTCGCTCAATTGCGCAGGCTATGAAGGGTCTGCGAGAAAAACACCACCACACTAGACTGTCGCTTGAGGTACGCCAGGACATGCAGATATGGATGGCATTCCTGGAGGACTTCAACGGCAGGGTTGTGTGGTCCGGCCCCCCCACTACTTCAGCAGAGTTAGGTTTATGGACTGACTCTGCTGGGAGTGTTGGGTTTGGTGCCATCCTTGGAAACAAGTGGGTCACCCACAGGTGGCCGGACGAATGGGTGTACAGTGAGTTGACAACCAACATTGGTTTTCTGGAGCTGTTCCCCCATATGGGTTGCATTAATGGTCTGGCCAGAACTTCTGCGTAACAAATCAGTGATATTCTGGTCAGACAACATGACGGTGGTGGAGTGCATCAATCAGCAAGCGTCACGCTGTAGGTTCATACTCCGCCTCTTGAAGGAGATTGTGTTGAGATGCTTGAAATTGAATGTTATATTCAGGGCAAAACATGTACCAGGTGTCCTTAATAATGCAGCTGATGCACTCTCTCGCCAAAAAATGCAGGTATTCAGGGAACATCTTCCATCGGCAGAGCCTACACCGACACACTTCCCGTCAGCGCTCTGGCAGATTGGTGCCCCAAATTACAGGACCTCGTGGCTGCTAGCTTAGCCCCCAAGACAAGGACAGCGTATGAAGGGGCGTTTGGATCATATTGCACTTTCTTGGGGTGTGACTGAGAATCCAAATGGGCTCTAGAGAATAGTTTTACAGATTATCTGGGTAAATTGCATCAGGAGGGTCGCTCAGTGGCAACAGCTAACAGGCATAGGGCAGCTGTCTCCTTCTACGCACAGGCAAAGGGAGTGAAAGACCCAACTAACAGCTTTGTGGTGCGGAAGGGTCTGAGGGGTTGGCGCCGCTTACAGTGCAGCACGGCTGACACTAGGAAACCAATAGGCTTGGGGGGCTGACGGCATTATTGCCTGCATTGCATGACGTCTGTAGTTCAGACTGGGAGATACAATTGTTCAAAGCAGCTTTCACATTAGCCTTTTATGGAGCTTTGAGGCTGAGCGAGTTGGTTGCAGCCTCCAAGGCAGATAGGCAGGGGGGTATCCAATTCCTGAACACAACAATACAGGGAGACACATTGTGGGTGACAATTTTGAGATCAAAAACTGATCAGGAGGCGCGTGGGGAGACTGTGGTACTGCACAGGGCGAGGGCCAATCCTTGCTGCCCGGTTCACCATGTGGAGACTTTCATCAGGCAGAGAGGTGGATTGTTGGGTGGGTCGCTCTTATTATACGCTGACGGCACCCCTTTAACCAAATACCAGTTCAGAAGAGTCATGGAGTTGACTATTACCAGGGTGGGCCTTGACCCGAAGGAATTTGGCACACACTCCTTTAGGATAGGCGCAGCCACTGAGGCAATCACAAGGGGTCTGCATGTGAACAGTGTTAAAAGAATTGGGAGATGGTCACCCAATTCCAATTGCTACAAACGGTATGTGCGGGTACACATGTTGTAAAGTACCTAGAGTTTTCTGACGTTGGGTTGTTTTTCTGGTTTTGCAGTTTCTTCGCTCTGTGACGCAGGCGGAGAACTCGTTTCGGGTCATCATCAAGATTTATCGGCGACTCATCGCGGCGTGAACAGTCAGGAACACAGGACGCGGTCAGGCAGGGTTTGGATTGTTGGTCATTCATATGTTAATCGTGCTAAACATGTCTTTTTTACAGGCAGGGGTAGAAGGGAGCTAGAGCGCAAAGGTTTGTCCATCTCCTTCTTTGAGAGGGGGGGTCTCTGCCTCAGTCAGTTTCGGGGATTCTTTGCAGAGTTGGTCGCCCAACATGCAGCACCACCAGCGGTGGTGATTCTTCATCTGGGGGGGAATGACCTTGCTAGACTGGGTAGGAGGGTCCTCCTGGAAGAGATCATCTCAGCAGCAGGTTGGGTAAGGAGGGTGTGCCCTGACTGCACTGTGGTATGGTCCCAGCTGATACCGCGGCTGCAGTGGCGTGGGGGTGATTCCGTCAGGGCATTGAATCACTCGGTAAAGAGGATCAATACCAAGTTAGAGAAACTTTCCCGAACCACGCACTTACAGACCATCCCACATGGGACTATTTGGGGGGATGAATTGTACTTACAGGATGGTGTCCATTTGACTGAGGCAGGGAATACAATATGGTGTGATAATATCCTAGCTTGGTTGAAGGGCTTTGTGAGGTAGGTATGACCTTCAGGCGGGAGTTGTGGGGGGGCCAGATCGTCGGGAAACAATGCTGGCCTGTGGCGGTAAGGTCATGATCGGTGAGCAGCAATTTAAGGTCCTAGGGGGGGCGTCACCATCCACGGAGGGGGCGGCCCAGGGGGAGGGGCCACTGGTCCCTCCTAGAACTTCAGGGGCAGGAATATCCACTAGCTGCTAAAGATGCGGAGGAGGGAGTCACGCTTTCCTTAGGCTGGTAGCCACCCCGCACATACATCATGACGTCAGCAAATGACGCAGAGTGTAAGGGCCCTCCTTGTTGGTTAAATGGAGTTCACGATGCCGACGGGGTAGGCGGTCCCCTGTCGCGCATGCGCACCTGTGAGTAAGGGTGTGGTTAGTAGGACTTGACACCGGTTAGCGACCTTGCCGTCGGGCCAGAAATGTTAGAATGCAAAATTCAGGCAGGATGTTAGATTCGGATAGGAAACACGCTGTATTAGACTTTTGTTAAGGTTAGCCTTTGATATTTGTCTTCAATACTGTAAATCTAATGTCATGAATTTTGCGTTTCTTAACATAATTGATGTAATGTTGATATTCATCTTTTATTGTTTTGTATAATAAATACGGCCGGGGGTCCCTGACCCCCCGCCTTCCAAAGACAACTTGCCTATGTCAATCCTTCAAGGTGGTGTGGGAAGCTGGGAGGGAAGGGTAGTAGCCAGTCACGGACCATGTGTAAAGGGGGGGCCGCTCGGCCCTCCCGCCCACATGGCGGTGCGGCGCCCCCCCCCACCCCCGGCCTCTTGGTGGTGGGGGTGCGTCACGGGTCGATGACGAGCGTGGCGCGCCCCCACCACCGATAGGCTGATGCCTCCCCCGTGACCCGGAAGCAGCTTTACAGCTTCCGAGGCAGGGGGGCGGGTCGGGCGGGGGGCGGGCCGGCTGGGCCAGCGACCCCCTGGTGCAGCAGCGCCTTAAAAGGCCCGGGGAGCGAGCTGGGCGCCCTCTTGCCCCTGGCTCGCTCCCCGCATACCTTGTGTGCCCCACGCTCGGGGCGTGTAATTTTCCCCACCCACCAGCCCTAAAAACAAGCTACTAAACAATGCTAGTCAGAGGTACTATGTAAGTTTTACTTAGGCCTTTTTGAGCTAGGATTGGTTGTGTTCAAATATGGATGTTGTGTGTACTTAGGCCTTTTTCCCGTTAGAGCTGTGATTATGTTGTCATTAAAAGAGTAATATTGTGTGTACTTAGGACTTTTTTCCCATTAGTACAGCATGCTTTGTATTATTATGGTCTGGTTTTAGTTTAGTGTAGTTGTCCTTTAGCGAGTTCTAACTCATTGGTCTCCCCTCCAGTGGCTGCCCTGCTGGGTCCTGCTTCGCCCCCCACCAGGGAAAAGCAATCGTGCAATAATCTGGCCCAACGCGTGCAAAAAGACAGAACCCTGATGCAGGCGGGCGGCGATCTCCCTGCCTCGCTGCTCGACCGGCACCCGCTACCCCTCCACACCTTACCGGACTATGCGCCGATCAGATCAAAACAATGCCGGTCTCTAAGCTCACTCCGCTCCGCCCTCAGCTGCTGCAAGTCGCTGGGTTGCTCCCGCCGAAACCGCCGCTGCAATCTCCTTCAAGCGCTAACATGAGGACGCGAACCTGGGGAGGAACAAAGAAAAGAAAATTACACGCCCCGAGCGTGTGGCACACGAGGTATGCGGGGAGCGAGCCCGGGGCAAGAGGGCGCCCAGCTCGCTCCCTGGTCCTTTTAAGGCACTGCTGCACCAGGGGGTCGCTGGCCCAGCCGGCCCGCCCCCCGCCCGACCCGCCCCCCTGCCCCGGAAGCTGTAAAGCTGCTTCCGGGTCACGGGGGAGGCATCAGCCTATCGGTGGTGGGGGCGCGCCGCGCGCATCATCGACCCGCGACGCACTCCCACCACCGAGAGGCCGGGGGAGGGGGGGCGCCACACCGCCATGTGGGCGGGAGGGCCGAGCGGCCCCCCCTTTACAGGGACTACGTTCCTAACATGGATGACTTTAAGGGTGTTTACAATCCTCTCTAGTTATTGTTGAGAAATCGATCAGTGCTTTTGCCTTTAGCGTTAAGACCATAGATATAAAGGCCAGTTTCAAAGTCGGTATACATTTACTGTCGGATCTGAGACCCGGCAGGCCCCGGCCCACTTAAAGAACACAACCCATGATGGTTTTGACTTAAAAGGCAGCGCAGCGCCTCGTTTCCTCCCGCAGACGGGCATTAGAATAGTTTTACAGTTGAGTGCCTATTTCGATAGTTGCCAGAGGCTGTTGCCATGACAAAGGGTGGCTCAGAGCAGACGAAAGAGGAAATAGACCACAAGCTGCCTTCTGGGTGTGTGCATACGGCCTTCAACAACCAAAGAGGAAATGGACCACAGGCTGTGTATACGGCCTTCAAAAAATACCGCTGAGCCTTTCATCATATGCTGAGCACAGATGACTTGCTTTTCGTATTCAGTGAAGCACCCTGAATAGGGGCCTGGATGCACTATAGGGACAGATGTGTCCCGCTTCATGCTGCTGAATACATAAGACGATGCCTCTGGTTTGGACCTTTTACTGGGGCACTGGGTGTCTGTATTGCTAGAATATGAAATGTTATTTTAAATAAGGTGCACCTCCTGTCACTGGTGTGGCCTTGCGGTTCCAGTCAAGTTCTGGTCTCTTGCCATGGTTTCCAGGAATTCGGTTCTTACCGGAAACTGGTGTGTTTGTAAGAGTTGTAGAAGTAGTAGCCTGGTTGATGCTGAGTTGATAATGAGAAGTGTTGTAAGTTTGGGCATGGCTGGAGGCCGGGCGTGGTGTTTACATGCCTGTAGGGTTGTTTGGCTTGTGCATTGCCCAACTGGTTTGTATCTGTATGTATTAACCAGAAGTATTGGGTGATTTATTTATTTTCGCGGAGGGTTGATATCCACCTGCTGGCTTCTCTGGACTCTTACTTGTTATGAGATTTCTTGCGAACAAAGCAAACACAATGAGATGATGGACGGAGCGCTGAAACTTTTCAGACACTCGCCCCCAGTCACAGATCTGAGTTGAATCCATCATCGTTCTTTAGCTCACTTCGCCACCTCAGTTCAGACCAAGCTATATGAAAATCAGTCTCGACCCTGCTCCTCATGGGAACAGTCCAGACCGAACTGCCAAGCCATGTCTTCTCTGGACCAGAAACAAGCATCCTGGGACCGGTTTCTTTACCCATCATCAGCCAGGCTAGCTTGAATTCAGTGGCAAAGTGAGCAAGGGACCCACGTCTGGCCATACCCTGCCAACTTAGGGTGAACAAAGCAAACACAAGGAGATGATGGACGGAGTGCTGAAACTTTTCAAACACTCGCCCCCAGTTATTGGGGGGTGAGTGTCTGAAAAGTTTCAACACTCCGTCCATCATCTTCTTGTGTTTGCTTTGTTATGAGATTTCTTCAGGTGTGTGGTGTTATGTGGTGAGGTGTAGATGTTTGTTATTGTGGGCACGTTGATATCTACCTGAGTGGCATATGTCGCCAGCACCGCATGTGTGGAGTTGTTTTGGCTCATGCTGTGTTGGAGGTTTGTGTGTTAGTGGAAAGTGCAGTTTCAAGAATGTTGTCACATAACTGTTATGTCTGTGCTGTGTTGTTTTTAAGGTAGCATCACAGCCATGAGCGTTTCACAAGGTTCCAGAACTTGCTTCTCTGAAATGCCATGCTGTAACGCTCACAGTTACATTGAGTCATCACTGCGATTAAGAAAGGTTGGGTTTTGCAATCTCTATTCCAGTTCTGTGGTTCTAAACGTTTCTGCCACAAACTGTTTCATTCTTGAAATTTGTAAAGGTGTGTTTGAGATAACATCACAGTCAAATGGTTAAATTAAATAATTGTTCTCGTAGTAAAGGGTTACTTAAGGCCAGCTGAGAATGGATTACCAGTCGCAGAAACGCCGATCTGAGATGTACCAAGGCAAAAACAAGCATTAAAAATGCAATAGGTCTCGCCTTTCATGAAGTTAAAGCCATTTGCTTTGCTATACAATACCATTAGCAAAGCAAATGCTTTAACTTAATCAAAGGCAAGACCTATTGCATTTTCAATGCTTGTTTCTATTGTGTACTCCACTTGGTAGAGAATTAAAGACAAAATAGTTTAACAGTCTATCACACACCCACACGAAGAAAAGCCCATGCATCCTAAATTATGGGTTCTTTAAAAACCGACCTACAAATTTGCAAAAAAATAAAGCCCCAATACAATTATTATGTAGGATGTAGACAAAGATCCCTTATAGAATTTTGCTCGAGACTCCCAATAACGCATCTTTCACACGCATACGACCCATGTTTTGCTAAACGTCTTCAGTGACAGTTTTGCGCAACATGATGGTTTTGCGAAGCCACCTGCGCATCGAAAGGCTGCGAGCGATGCTGAATTCCTGAATGAATGAGTGAGAAACCGGAGCATTGGTAGTCTGTGACTTATCTGAATAACGTCTGTAACCCTTAATTTCCATAAGCAGACGCACAGGGCTGTCCTGCGAACCAGAGGGCACAGATCCCTGCCTGCAACTTTACACAACTGACGACAGGAACAACGCACAACAATGTTTTTCTTAATCTCAGCGGCTTTGATTCTCTCCAAACATTAAGTGATTCATGGTAACACTTAGACATCAGTCATGCACAATTTATAAATGGAAGCTCGGCTTTAGTATTAATGAATTGGGATCAATAGCGTTCACCTTTTCTATTTCAATACATAAATGTTTCACTAAAGCTGAGCCCACTCTAGCCCGCTCTAGCTGAAGAGGGAACGAGATAACGTTTTGCACAAAGTTCTTCGTAATTAAATGTGTGTTTTGATGAATGGACGCTTGAAATCTGAAAACCAGCGGGGGTGTTTTATTCATAATCTGGTTCTGGAAACATCAGCAACGTAATAAAGACCAGTCAAAGGGTGATGGTGACTGAGCCGACGGAGCGCACGCAGCATAGTCAAACAAAACTGACTGTAACCTCCATCACTACATTTATGACTCTACCTGTACTGGAAGAGATATCAGTCCTGGTCGAGTGTACAAGGAAGGGTGGAAGGAGGATGGCACGTGGTGTCCCACCCACGTTAGTTTGGTGGCAGCACACACAACAGCATGCATTAAACTACAGCCACCTCGAACACCCACCACCACCTGCGGCAGCCAATCTTGATAACCGTATCCAACACGTGTCGACAGATAGTCTGAGACGCCGCCACAAACTAACACGCGCGCGCACACACACATCCAGAGCAGTCTTCTAACCATTGTTCTGTGCATCACTCGACCAGTCCTTCCGGTGGCTGCCAGTCGTCCCAGATACCAAATTGCAGATATATGAAGAGTGCGTGACTGCCCAGAACTGTCTAGGAAGCCCCAGCTGGAAACCTCTTGACCTCCCCACCTACCGGCCTTCCTGATTCTTTCCCGCCCGGGTCCCAAGGGCAATAAATGCTGGCAGATACCATATGGCAGTCCACTGTAGAACAGTGATAGCCACCAGGGCTGCAGTGCTCACCTTAACTGCCCTCAGGCGGACAGCCGCGTTAGCTTAGTGCAGGTGGTTGCCCTGCCATGGAATGAAACACACTACGGGCCCTGCCTAGCTGCCAGCCATGCTGCACAGTTGTTTCCCATACTTAAGGGGAAGGGGGGGGGCTCACCTTGTCAGCTCAAGGGTATAAGTATTGCTACAGTTTGATTGGGGCTGTACTGGGAGTTTTCCGTAGGAATGCTGCACTTTTAATGGGGCTGTACTGGGAATACTCGGAAGAGCTGCTAAATTTTTTAACGGGGGCAAAAGTGACTCTTATCAACAGGAATGCCATACTATTAACGGGGGCAGGACTGGGAGCTCTATGCTACTCCACTTTTACAGCGCATTGAGTGCTGTGCCAGACGTGTTCATTAATTCATTCTGTACATTGATCACAGTCGTTCCCGGGGTCCGCGGACTGACCCGAAATATATCATTCCTGACGTCTGCCTGACCTGCAGTTCAAGCGTTCAAATTGGAGGCAGGTCAACTAGTGACTTAAAATCTAAATCATGGTAATATCTGTACTAAATAATGATTTGAAACCGATTATATTCAGCGCCATGTGTAATACACTAATATTATAATTACCACATTTCCCAATAAACCAGTCTGTGGGTGCGCAATCCGATGCCTGATGGACAAGACGCGTTTCGGCCCTCCGGAACCTTGGTCCTGGAGGCGCCCCCGGACTGGTTTATTGGGAAATTAGTGAATTTTGAAATGGCTGCTCTCGTCGTGACAGTGCATCTGTCCCACGAGGCAGCTCGGAGGATGCACGAGAGTTCAAGGGAGTAAAACCGAGTATAATTAGTAGTATTTCTCTGTTGTGGGAAGGGTAATCCCTTTGAACGTGTTTACTGTTTCAAGTATTCCTTTTTTTTTTGTGTGTGTGCATATTTATATAGCGCGAACTCGACCCGAAGGTATTGGAGCGCTTCACATGAGCACCGCATTTACATTCAGGCACGGGGAGATAAGTGATTTGCCCAGAATCACAGGATGTGGACACGACCCCGAGGCTCGAACACTGGTTTCCAGCACCAAAGTCGGCAGTCTAGCCGACGGACCACAACCGTCATCCTCTAATGTTGTCTTGCACAATAATTAATATTCATCTATTATTAACCATCTGTGGCCTTTGCCAGGGCCTATTTGATGCGTGAATGAGCAGTACTTGTCGAAGAAGGATTTTTTATTGTCTGTAGCTCTCTGGCGCTCGCTCCCTCTGAATCAAGTAACGGATTGGGCTCTTTACAGGGCAGCGCCTTTCTGTCTGCAGTAAGGATGTGTGTGATGAGATCGCGCGTCATGGTCTGTGTGAGAGAAGATGATCCCGGTGGAGGGGGGGGCAAGTCTTTGTCATCCCTCTTCCTCCTCAGAAAGCAATGTGGTGGGGAGTATAGGAAGCCGTTACCAGCCCGACTGACCAACACTGCTGTACTTCTAATAGCGCTGCATAAGCCTCAGCAGTGATGCGTCATGGACAAGACAGTAGAAATGAAAGCATCCTTCACAGAAACACACAGCAGCTATAGCACACTGCATGCTTATGTCTCACCCACAAGTGATGCAGGTACAACAGCAGCTTAGAAACTTACATTTACACAGGTACGGAATTAAGTAAAACGCACACGCACACACGTGTTTGAAAAAGCCCCTGCTGCAGAATTCCTTGTGCGTCCAGCACTTTTCAGGCAATAATAAAATCACACGACAAAATGTTATGAGTGCAAGTGACTTGCTGTCGACGTGCGCTTTTTAAATGCCTCCCAGCACAGCGGCTCCAGTTTGGATGTTGTGTGTGATCCAAAGCCCGGCCAGATTGTTCACAGCAGCATCTAAAGCTAGAAGACGGTGCGGCCGGAATCGAGTATTTCACGCGGCGTCAGCCATAACAGAGGGCACGCGGGATAAAGCAGCGCGCGAGATTTGAATGGCAGGGTCCCTAGGGATGGCATATGAGGTGTCCAGTCCCAGCGCAGAGTCATGTCACCAAGGGAGGGGCCTCTTTTCATCCTGAGCATTTGGAAGAGACTGCAGAGCGAGCACAAGGCGGGCGGAACGTGGTTAGGCAACACCTGGCGAAAGCACACGGACAAAAAAATGCACGCGCGTGTGCACATCCCTACGCTAATGAAAGTAAAGGCGGGGGAGCAGACCCTTTGAAGTATGATGCCGAGGCTGTGGCTACACGTGCACGCGCCAGTGGGCTGAAGCGCTTCCCAAAATGGATTGCATGGCGGCACGATGCACGTGATTGTGCGCGTGCTCGCCATGCAATCCACTTTATGGGGCACTTTGAAATGCCCCTCTTACTAGAGTCTCGCATCGCGATTGCGTAAACGCAATAGCTAGGCGAGACCTAAAAAGTGTCTTTTTTAAAAGAGAACTGACTAAAGTAGGAGGCGTAAAATCAGCGTCATTAAATTGTGATTACCAAACTGTGATTACTGAAGTGTGTGTAGCAAATGCGATGTATGAAGCATTGCCAATTGGTAAAGAGCTGCAAAATGGGTATTTTGCACTCAGAAATTACCATGAAGTGGAAGCACGTGGGAACCAGGTGTTATCCATGAAAGGTTGATTAGAAAGCAAATGTTTTTTCCCCAAAATGCTTGCATTCTATGACATGACAAAGGGAATAAGGATTTTGGCAGCACAGCAGAAGGCAGAAAAATTGCAGGGTTAGACACTAAATGGACACCTATTACAAATATCGATTGAGCAGGCAGATAAAATATATGAGCTGATGGCTGACTTGTCCCTGCTCCCGGTACACATTTGCAGGTTCTATGTTGCCTGCATCATTTGGACTTTGGCAACTTCCAGGGCCTAGTGTCTACAGCTCGTGGAGGGGTTAAAGAGGGAACTTTCCAGACCTTTTCGTAAGTTCATCAATGCCTTGTTGAGAAAGACCAACAACCACATTGCATTTCCCAACACAGCTCAGGAACTGAACAACACCAAGGTAGAATTTTAAAGGGTTGACCAATTTCCTGTGGAGAGAGAATTTTGGTATCTCAACCGTGCAAGGCTGAGTGCATTATCGCAGACCTTGTGACACTTCTCCTGTACATATGTGTAGCAACGACTCCTATATGTTTAGACACTGTAGCCTCTACAATCGTCTGGCTAGGGAGGTCTTTGGCGACTGTTATTTTATTTAGGTCATTTCCCTTATCACATAATTCAAGAGCAGCTGTTGGATTGTTCACATCAATAATTTCGGACATCTCGTCCTGCTGATATCAGTACGAAACCTACCCTTTGGTGAGATAGATATCAGGACCAAACCTACCCTTTGGTGAGATAGATATCAGAACCAAACCTACCCTTTGGTGAGATAGATATCAGGACCAAACCTACCCTTTGGTGAGATAGATATCAGGACCAAACCTACCCTTTGGTGAGATAGATATCAGGACCAAACCTACCCTTTGGTGAGATAGATATCAGGACCAAACCTACCCTTTGGTGAGATAGATATCAGAACCAAACCTACCCTTTGGTTCTTCTGCATAGACCCAAAGACTCATCTCTTCAAACTGTATTTGTGTCTATGACCGAACTGTTTTTATGGTTGTCTGGGTACACTTGTTGTAGACTGTATTCTGTACATCAGCCCTTTCTCACTTCTCACCCTCGCGTCCCCTAATCCCACCTGTTTCCCAACCTCCATCTCGTCATCGTTCATCTGTTCACCCTACATCACTATGTTCTGATATCTATTTCGATTTACAACCTCTCCTGTTTCCTTTCCCTTGTTCCTGCTTCTCCCCTCTGTCGCCATCTTCTCCCTGTCCCTATTTTCTATTCCCCCCCTTTTTTTCACTCGTGTTCTATAAAGTACTCCTATACCTTTATAAAACTCTTAAATACATGGACCTACTCCAGTGCTGTTACACATAGTGAAATGAAATGCGACACCGCACACAGACATAACAGGGCTGAAGTGGAGCACACCTTTGGGTCTTTGAAGAGAAGATTCAGGTTCCTACACAAGAGTAGAGGAGCCCTGCACTATGCCCTGAGACCGCATGCAGAATCAACGCCTGTTGTACAATGCTGCATAATATTGCCATCGTAAAAGGCCTTCATTTTGTCTCAGGTGACCAATACTGCCATGATGAAGGAGGCCCCCTTCCCACCCTAGACATGGTGCAGTAAGGTTAGCTGAAGGCTAAGCACCTTGACACCCTACCGTATTAGTGCGCTTTACAAGTGCTTTCATACCTTAAGGAAGGGCAAGCATGGCACAAATAAACAGCCAATCAAGCCACTCATTTAGAGAGTTGGAGATTTAGAGGCCAATGGTAAGTTCGCCCAAAATGTAACCTAAGTGCTAAGACAAGTATTGCACAACAATCAGTTGTTTCCTATGTACTACATTATGAGTAGTCTTGTTAAATAATAGTTGTATTCTTTATATTCTCTTATTACCACAAGATTAAAAATATGGGCATGGATTGTTATGACCTACTTTACCTATGTTTATTGGTCATCATAGGACTGCACACACACACACACACACACCAATAGAGTCCAGAAGATTCCATATAATGCCTGTAAGAAATCTTCCTTTTCTCTGTGGTCGCCCTGGATATTTCCCCTTTTGCCGGACCCTATACTTGTGCTTGCTTTAGAACTCTGTGCACTTTACCCCTGCTAACCAGTAGTAAAGTGCATATGCTCCCCGTTTAAGCCTAGACGAATTGGCATACTCCTAATTGGTAAATAAACGTACCTATAAGTCCCTAGTAAAATCAAAAATTCTTTGTTCGATTTTAAAAATAAAATCATAAGAGATAAATACATCACAGTACAATACATTTATTTAAAAAACAAAATTACAACCAATAAAAGCTAATAAAGAAATAAGAGCAGGCTAATACAAATACTCCCATGAAAGTTAAGTCTCTGTAAAATGCAAGGTATAAAAGCGAAGTAAAGTGTGCTTTCACTAGTGTGAAACACCTCCGGAAAAATAAAATACATGTTTCGATAGATTACATAAGAATAGACCTTCCATCAATTTCCTATTTCTCACTGCCATTTAGAAAAAGCATCATACACTGTAACAAACGTTCGGGCTGCCTAACAACTGTAAGTACAATAAGGCATCTTTGCATTTTTTGAAAGCAAGGGGTTTTAGGATGTGTTTAAGGCGATGTAAAATTTGCAAAAAAAACATCAAAATACGAAATTGATTGTTCAGCCACCCCGTCACATGAGCAGGCTGATGATTGGCTCCCCCGAAACTTTGAGTCATCAGAGAAACACAAAAGACGCCACATTGTACCAGACCTAAATCTAACAAGCATTGCATAGCCAATAGGTCTCGCATTTGGGACCTTATAAGTGTTTAGCCATGCAACAGTTGCATAACTAAATACTTATAAGGTCCCAAAAGCGAGACCTATTGGCTATGCAAAGCGGCCGTGCGGCCGCGAAAGTGAAAGTGATCGCGATCAAACATCAAAGCGAAAGTGAAAGTAATCGCGGTAAAGCGCGACGCGCGCGCCCATGTACTGTAGCTCTAGGCTGGCCTGGTAGCACTTTTTGGAGCCCTCGCAATAAGTCTCGCCAGACCAGCGCATGCGCTGGGTCAGGCGAGACCTAAAAAGGAGAGCCCTTACCCACCATGAAAGATGCCATATCTCCTGAAGGTGTATAATAATCACGTTGATGACACTTGATAAAAAAAATCCCTTCTTTCTTTGTGAAACTGGCTCCTGGTCAAATTGGTTTTGGTTAGTCGGGGCAGGGAACATTTCGGGGAGGCCGATGTCATTAAAAGCCTTTTTGACATACTTCAGCCATGGAATTGAAAGGCTCTTATCTAAACTAAGGCAGTCCAAAACAACCTTCCTTTTAAAACTAAGACCGGACATCAACCCACAACAGAAATGGCGCCAGCTTAAGTAGATATCAGAGACATGTTGTAAATTGAGCTCCGAATGTAAGATAAAATTGGAGCTACCAGGTGGGAGGTTCAGAAGGCATCTACACATCCAAGTTTTCTTCTACCTGAATGGGGTGGTATGGGGGGGGGCGGGTTGAAGTATTGTGGATCCCCCACTCCATATGTTACTGTAGGGACACACTGCAATTGTAAATCTTAATGTAGAGAGAAATATGGCCTTCGCCTACCTTTTGAACAAGGTTAAATAAAGAACTTGTCACCCTACTTAGTTTCAAATGGGTGGCATTCAGCTGGGGCTGCCATGAGCCTGCCAAGTTAAAATTAAGTCAGAGGAAACTAAAAATCTGCACAGAACTCAAGGATTGGTCAAACATCCGTAGGAGGAACAAATTCCTCTTTCCAGGTCAGCACACCATTACATGGGACTTCCCGAAATTAGTTGACAGATCTACATTTACAATGACTGTGACAAAAGATTCAACCAGGATACATAGGGCTCTTGGGGGGGTTATGTGCCTTTAAAACAGCATGATCAGCGTATAGTAACAATTGAACAAAAACATTGGATATTTTCGGTACATCTGTAGTGGCTGCAGACAAATGGGTACTTAAACCATTTGTATAACTAACGAAAAGTAGCAGAGCCAAGATACCCCTGATGCACCCCACTTGATAAGGAGAAAACATCAGTAGTTTCCCCTGTACAAATGTATTGTACCCTAGCACACAAGCTGTCATGCAGAGAATACAAAAAGTTCACTAGGCGAAGCTCCACTCTTAAGTTAAGTCGAGCAAGCCATAGTTTTGCCCTTTTTACCATGACAAATGTGGAGGATAAGTCTATAAATGCCATATACAGTGGAAATCACCTGCCGATAGTATGCTTCCCCAAGATCAAATGCAGGTTAAGGCACTGTTCCACTGTACCAAGCCCTGGGTGGAAACCGTACTGACATGGCGATAATTTATTTTTTAAACTGATCTACGTCTGTAAACGGTCAAAAATTACCCTCCCAGAACTTATACTGTGCTATTGATGAGGGAAATTGTCTGGAAACACTTAGGTGACCCATGGTCTCTTTCTTTAAAAAAATGGGACTATAACTGAATGTGCCCACGAGCTTGGTATCCTAGTACATACAAAGTTGTTAAACAAATTAGTGAGCAGAGTGCTCCAAATCTCAATGTTACACTTAACAAGATCCTTGGGTATCCCATCTGACACAAGGGCTTTGCCTGCCGAACTGTGCCTAATAGACCACCCCCTTCCACTAAAAGTAGGTACACTCAAACTGTCATCCTGAGATGGGCTGACTAAATCCACACGATCATTTGAGGCTAAAAGGTTCCTCAGCCAACTCCCTCTATTATCGACATAACCTTCTATGGTGTCAGAGCCCATAAAACTTAACTCCTCCTGCTGAAACCCCCGTTTGGCATCAAAACGTCCACAGAGCAAAAATCTGGGTTGCGGGATAGTACAAGGACCAATTGGTTTAAGGCCCGCTATAAACGACACAGTCCCTCAAAAAGATAGTAAAACAAATTGGTGAAATCATTATTATAAAACTTCACTAAATAAAAAGAATTTTCACTAAATAAAAAGAATTTTCTTTAATGAGTACTGCCTGGTAGGCAGGGCTACCAGTATTAATGGTAGTCACTACCACCCTCCGATTCAATTTTACCCAAAATCAGAGGCAACGCTTAGCTCTCCCAGGGGCAGTAGATATGGCGGGCAGGAGTAATATGAAAAACCCCTGCAAGAAATTGATGAAGTGGCCCATGATTCCTGTAAGTGTAAAACAACTAAGTCAAACTTATCACTAAAATTCAGCCAATCTGGAATCGTAATTTTTTATAGAGCTTCATATAGCACAAACTTGACCCGAGGGTATCGGGTATCAGAGCGCTTTACACAAGCACCAGTTGCGTTACATGAGGACACATTCATTTTTGTGAGGTACGGGGAGATTAAGGGATTTGCCCAGAATCACAGGATGTTGAACGTCCTTGCAGAGGCACGAACCCGGTTCCCCAGCTTCGAGTTTGATGGCCCTAGCCGTTAGGCCAACTCCTCTCCCTAATGTTATCTTTAAGCCCTACTATGTTCCAGCTCACAAGGGAAAAATAGTTGCTGGGTCTAACAGGACCGGCCATAGTCTCCACTTCTCCGGGTTAACAACCTCCCTGCATGAATCAGAGGACAGACCTCCAGAGGAACACTCTGAAAGTCAGTCAACCTCAGATTAAACATCAAACTGATTTCCACACAGCCACATTAAACCGAGTGTTATCAGGGGTAAATGAGGAAACAGTCTGACCAAGCTGTACTGTATCCTGCGTCGCCCCTGGAATGTCAATGGCTCGCTCCCTGTATCTCGATAGCTTGCAGACTACAAGAGGGCACAAATCTAAAGCGAGGCTTATAAAAATAACCAAGTGGGACAGGGACAATAGAGCTCCCAAGACCAGTCATGCTCTTATTCCAGTACAATACAGACTGAGAAACAGAAGACGATTTAAAATTAATAATACAGCCCCTAGTATATGATACAAGGTGTACACAGGGCCTGGAAGTTAAATGCCAATTGCGGACTGCAGCTCCTATTTTGCCATCCTCTACAGTGCTAGTGCAAACATGGCTTTAGGCCTACCACTGTGGCATGACTTGCGCAGTGTAAAAACTGCAATTGACCTGTCAAAATAAACCCTTTTGACAGGTCAAAATCTTATTTTTAAATATTTGTCACCCCTTTGTAGGCCTTGTAGCCCATAAAGCAGGGAGCATGGTATTTAAAAGAGGTGATGTAGAAATGTAATGTTAACATGTTTTTAGAGTGGCTAGCACCCAAAAGCTATTTTTCACAGAGGCTGGACTAGCTCTACTGTGCAGAAATTAGAGTACAGATTAAAATCCTAATACAATATCGAGGGAATGGGACTAGCTAGAAAAATAATTAAACAATTATTTGTAACAGTTAATAAAAATCCACTTCAATGGTGAAGTCAGATTTCTGATAAATGTTAAGGAAATGTAACCTTTGGAAAGTTACCTTTTCCCAGCCTGAAATTCTAGGTAGCTAATTTACTTTTGCTGTCCAACTTCTTCCAGCCAGGTATTAGCACTTGAATAGGTGTGAAAAAGGTGTGAAATGCCTCACAGGAGCTACACTAAGGTCACAATAGATTGACAGATCGACCTGAAGAGGAAGGGATTACTCATTTGAGCTTAGAAAGGTGGAGGGCTGAAAAGCATCCTTTTTGGCATTACAATGTCAAATCCTGCTGGAGTGTCAAATTCTGCTTGACAGGTCTTCTGGATTTACATATTACACTGGTGGCACATTAAAAAGGACAGGAACAGGATGTCAAGACAATATTTGCGAATATACTATTTTGTTTTGGAATTATTGCTTTTGTTCTACTAGATTTCTGTCTTTGGGTTTATTATGGGTACAAAGGCTGTCCCAAACTCTGTTTTATTGATGGATTTGGGAGGACACTAGGATTACAACAGTACACTGCCCACCCACAGCCCAAAGCCTCAGTGCCCAGGTTTAGGGTGGCCGAAGACTTTTGCCATCTTGAAAATGCCCAAAGTGGGTAGGGTTGGCCCCGGGAACTTTTACCCCATTGGTAAGTCAGTCCCACCCAGTAGCTCATGCCAGGCACAAATGTGGCATCTCCAGGCACCCACTTCTGAACGCTTTCTGAATCTGTGGAAGATCCGAAGAGGACTGGAACTGCTGTCTGTGACCTGAGAGGATCCCTGAAGGACTGGACCTACTACCTCTGTAGCCAGAAAATAGAAGTGGACTCCATAGATCACAATCCTGACCTCCTATTCAAACTATAGGAATCAATAAGCTATAGAAGGCCTTTTCTGATGGGCTGCAGGGAGAGGTAGATGAGGCCCGGGACACCCTTGGGAAGCATATCTTCAAGATGTATACAGAAAAGCAGCACAAAACGGTAGACCACCGTGGCAGGCTCTTAGCTTGGCTAGTTTAAAAAAAAAATGTTTTAGTTTTATATAGCATGAACTAGACCAGAGAAATCGGGTATCAGAGCGCTTTACATGAGCACCAGTTTTGTTACAGATGGACACATTCATTTTTGTTAGGCACGGGGAGATTAAGTGATTTGCCCAGAATCACAGGATGTTGAGCTTCCTTGCCGAGACTTGAACCTGGTTCCCCAGCTCCTAAGGAGAGGGGCAAAAATGCTTTGGTATCTATTAGAAGTGCAGTCTGACTGACCAAGAAGATATTCTAGCCCAATTTGTGGAATTTTACAAGAAGTGTATGCACAAACAGGCAAGGGTGATGAGATGGGCATTGCAACCATCTTTGATGAGGCACACATCACTAAAGTAGATGAGGATTCAAGAGCAACACTAACTGCACCACTTGATAAGTCAGACGTTCGATGGGCCATTAAACATATGAATGCAGGGAAGACACCATGTATAGATTTGCTTAGCGTCTGGTTTTACCAGGTGTACACGGACCTGTTATGGGAACCACTGCTGGCCTTGCACACAGAAGCCTTTGAAAAGTGCGTGCTTCCCGCATCAATGAGAGATGCCAATATTTTAGTTCTCCATCAACCAGGCAGGTACCCAACAGACTGTGAATCTTACTGCCCCTAGATCGATGATCAATGTGGATTCAAATATTTTGTGGAAAATATTGGTGCAACAATGGTCTAAAGAGGCTGAGGTGGTGGGGGTGTATCATACACACAGATCAATCAGGGTTTGAGGGGCGTCATGCCACCACTATCAATATTCGGATGGGCTTTTCTTGGAACAAGCGACTAAAGGGGGTGGAACCCTGTGCGGTGGTCAGCTTGGATGCCCACAAGGCATTTGACAATGTCAACATGACATAATCTCCGTACTAAGATCTGTCTCCCCGCATTTAAACCATAATGGCACCATTTTGTTACCCCATACCCACTTTTTTAGATCACGGTTTTATCGACAACCGCTATGTCGCTTAGCATCACGACTGACATTGTATGGCCGCTCAATTTCAAAAGTGGGGTTTTGAACCGAAAACACGTGCCCTGGATTATCGTAGGCCAATGCGTCTTGCTAAATTTATAATTAATGTAACCCTTGTAGATTGATTTGAGTCTATTGGCATATCTGTTTATTTGAGCGGTGTTTTGCAACTGCTTAGAATGTACTTGGTTCGTTTATGTTGTCGCCTCTCTTTCTTTTATGTAGTCATTTTCTCACTAGGATTATCGACTCCTGAATTGAGTATCCGTTTGTGTGAACCGAGATACACACGGTTCTTTCATTGCTGCAGACCTTCTGAAATATTGGTTTGAACGCGATCAGGTACTCTATTACGTTCTCTGGGTTTGTTGGACTTCCGATGTGGTGCATGAATATGAGTTTACACTATCTTGGTTTTCACTTCGAGACTTTCTGAAGTTGGGTGCGAATGTGTACACATTGAAAAACATTAGACCTTTCTATGCGCACAGCTTTGTCACAGTGTCATGGGTTTTTTCATGTGTGGACCATCTGGTCACAAGCTGCTTATAATTTGCTACCGGCAAAGGAATGTATTGGGATGCTCACACTGTATGGTTTATTCTTTCCTTGTATTTGCTCTTTAACATTTACTATATATTCCGTTAAAGTTGTTGATTGAATTATGACCTACTGGCCGACTTTGCTTGTTGTCTTTTTGTAGTGGATAGCGAAGGATTTGGGACACTGGTAGGACTTTGCTGCTTACCAACTATATAGCTACCAGCACAAGAGTTTTCTGGTAAGCGCTCTTGGAGGCTCTCCTAGTACAAATTGCTTTGTAGTATGTATTTGGGTGCCCGATAGAATTGATGTGAATAAATGTGCAGCTTAGGAATTATCTTTTGTTGGCGATATGAGACACCATTATTTTGTGCTCCTGTGCCCCATTATTCATTTATATCTGGCTCTCTTTGTCTTTTTCTCTTCTCAACTGTCTTGCTGTGTCTCTATGGTATCACTTTTTTTGCTTTGTCCATACAGGAACAATGAGTTTTGGAAAGACAATGGTTGACCTATTCGGGTGTGTTTACAGCATACTTGCATTTTATGGTTTCCTGATAACGTGTTTATAGTAGTATGTTATGTATCTAGTAATTGGATGTCACTGTTGGGTTTATTGTGGGTGTTATCTATTTGTGGTTTTTAAGCCAAGCCTTTCTTTTTAAGTATTATACATGGACTAGCATTGTATTAAACTATATCCATGTTTTTTATGTCTTTTATTATGTGACATCTGTCTTAGTCATTGTATTTGTCTCTTTTAATTGTGTTTGCAGCCCTGAAGAAGCCCATGATTGGGGTGAAACGCGCTCGTTGCTTCTGCTTGTTATATTTTCAAGATTGAAATAAAAAACAAGCACTGGCATAGCCAATAGGTTTCGCCTTTGGGACCTTATAAGTGTTTAGCCATGCAACAGTTGCATAACTAAATTCTTATAAGGTCCCAAAAGCGAGATCTATTGGCTATGCCAAGCGGTCGTGCGGCCGCGAATGTGATTACGATCGCGATCAAACATCAAAGCGGAAAGTGAAAGTAATCGCGGTCAAGCGCGCGCGCCCGCGCACATGCACTGTAGCTCTAGGTTGGCCTGGTAGCACTTTTTGGAGCCCTCTCAAAAAGTCTCGCCAGACCAGCGCATGCGTTGGGTCAGGCGAGACCTAATGAACATTCATGCAATATTGGACTCTATCAATACTTTTTTAAAGGATTTTATTATTTGAACGGATGTTAAATTGATCTTCTTTGCTTATGTTTTTCCTCTCATCCCTTGTGTTCTACATTTATGGAACAAGCGTTGCGCAGATATGAACTGGGAGCGTATTACTTAAAGTGGGTGATGTTGCTTTACACCCGTGGAACTGAGAGTATTTCCCGCGGGCTGCCAGCTCTCTGGCAGACCTTCCTTGGCAGCCAGCAGACCTTGTAGTGGGCTCTCGATAAACCCAAAAGAGGATCAGTAAACACATAAGAGGGCCGCTGGAGCATGCGAGATAGCAGCTTCACTGCACATGCCCTAACGGACCTCATTTTGTTGTTTACTGAAATCCTCGGCAATGCCCCATGCCTGGCACTGGTGGGAAGCAAAGGCCCTTTAAAAGTAAGTTGCTGTGCATTCACAGTGGACTATTACAGGGCCTTTCAGACATTTTCCCACCGCCTTTGCTGCCAACATCTCCGTCTGCAGTCTGATCATTTCACGCCGGCTGCACCGTGCTCTTACAAGCACTCCAACTCCACTGAGGACTGGGGATCGGGCCTGCCTGCTTCCCTCCTCTTTGCCAGCCTACCCTTCAGGTCAGTTGTGCCATGTGGTGATGTGCACGAGGCAGTGTTTATGTAAATAACACAGACAATATATTTAACATAGATGTCTGCCCTTTCAATCAAGATGTGTATTATGTGTATCTTTTTTCTACTTGAAATTGCAGGCAGATTGAAAACTAATTTTATTTGAAAACTATTCTTAGGTATATGACTTTGATCATAAATTATTTGTCATATAACGCTTTATTAAATCCTGTATAGTGCGCGTGGCTGCCATTCTAGGGCTTCGCAGCTCTAAATGAACCATGAGCAGGATGACAGTCCGTGTACCGCAATCAAAAGAGCCAGGTTTTTAAATGCTTCTTAAATGTGGTTTTGCCAGGGCTAGCGCCGAGACACCCACGGGTAATTGCGCGCTTTATAAATCTCACAAACATAAACATGAGCGTCTGAAGAGAAAACGCGTTCCCAAGTTTAGCAGCCAGGACCTGAAACGAGGGACCGCCTGCGCGTGCTCTCCCGGACCGCGGAACACAGGCTAGCTTCGGATTGGCTGACCTTAAAGCCTTGGAGGGAGTGTAGGGATGGACCAACCTTCTTATGAAGATTGGACCTGAATTGTCAAGAGTCAGAAAATAGGAAAGGACATTAAGTTAAATCTTTTGTTAACAGAGAGCCAGTACAAGTGGTCAAGATGACTGGTGATAAATTGATGTCTCTAGATGCACAATAATACATGCACTGCCACATTTTGGATATTCTGTAAACCTCTCAGCGGTGTCCTCGTCAATCCTAAAGAAAGCACTATTGAACATCTGGGACTGCATGACGAGGAAGGAAAATATCCATTTTATAAATATAATAGTATAATTATATTATTATAAATAAATATTAAAATTATAATATTCATTATAATATCAGTTGGTCCTATGGTGCACTGTCATGAATCCCACTGTACCAGTGTCCTGACGCACAGCGGGAAAGGTAGCAGCCCACACTGTTTGGGGGACGTATATGCAGATGGCAGGATCCTGGGATATGCAGATTTTTGCACCCAATGGTATGTAACGGGTTGCTGGTTTGTCGCGTATGATGGGTTGGTGGCGGCTATAAGGAAGGCATGTCCAGGGTGAATCAGACATAGGGTAGAACGTAAGGTTATTTTATGCCTGTCATCATGACACTGAAAACACAATGGAAGGGGGATGTGGGTGAGGTGCTGAGCAAGTGTGACTGGCCTCCTTTGCGGGGTAGCTGCAGAAGGGTGACTCAAAAAGCGCAGTTAAAGCTGATACATCATAAATGTGTAATTAGGGATTCTATCACACCACAGTGCCTACACAGATTGGATCCAACCAATGACCCAAATGCCAGTCAGCCCCTATTTGGTGGACTTGCCCTACTGTGGGAGCTTTCTGGGGTGAGGTGATTTAGGTGTTGGGGATTTTGACTTAACTACAATTGTTGCACCCAACGCTGCAGCTGTACCCTTTGGGCCTGTTGACCCGATTCAAAAACACTAAGGGGCCTATTAGGATAGCGGGCGGATTGCCCCCGCCGGGCCGGCGGTAGCGACTGTCGGGCTGGGGCAATTCGCCCGCCATCCACGACTGAATGACCCTCCGCCATATTAGGATGACTGGGGGGGTCTGCGGCGGACGGGAATACCGTCTGCCGCTTTTCCGCCTGTCGATGAGTCGACCGGGCGGAAAAGGGGCTTAATATGGTGGCGGTGTCTGCAAGACACCGCCATCTATATTAAAATGCAGGCATAGATTGGCCTTTCAATGCTGTTGGGGGCCCGTTGCGGGCCCCCAGGATGTTGGGCGGGGTGGGGGTGCACATAGGGGGTACCTATGGTACCCCCCTGCATTGGCATGGACAAAGTGGCAGGCACAACGTGCATTCCCAGGATTGTGGCAGGCGGTGCTGTGAGCACCGCCCGCCACAATCCTGGGAATAGGGGATGCCACCGCCACAGTTGCATCCTAATTGCGGGTGCGGGACTGACGCATCCCTGGTGGACGGTCCTGCATTCCGTTACGTTACGTGTCCGACCGCTATCGTAATAGACCCCTAAATATGCAAAGAAGGAAACGGAACTGATTCTAGCCATAGCAACGGAATGTCTAGCAATACAATGGATGACTAACCGGTCACCTACTAAGCAACCATGGCTGTGGAATCTGGCACGATGGGTGCGGGCGGAATGTGAGGTAAGACACAGATTGGTATACAGCTGGACAGACCGGGGCGGGGAGGGTAGAATGGTGTGGGATATGGTGATGATATGCTTACAGCAAGAATTGAGGATCTTGTAGAGGATGAGACGGATTTAGAAGATGAGTGAACAGTGAATGTTCCAGAATGCTTGAGGGGAGATGTGTTCACGGGGCGTCGGCGCCACCGTGTGTGCTGTATATAGTTCTATTTATACTGCTTGAATCTCATGTCCTGGCTTTCAGCGATACACGTTTGCGAAGTAATAACTCTCTATCTGGATTTGCAGGAGGTGGTGAGAGGGATGTTATCATCTTTTGTACTGTTGTTTGATTGCAAAAATCAACAAATGAAATATGAGGGGAAAAAGAAGGCCATTGCTGCAACTGCCCAGTTGACCTGCTGCAACTGGGCCTCTGCCGTTGGCTTCAGCCTGACACACTATGGGTCTTAAAGGGCCTCTCTGAGGTCTGGGGGGGGCTTAGAAGTGCACTCCTGTGGTGGATTGGGGCTTAAATAACTAAGTCAGAAGGTAAAATCTTCAACCAGGATGAACCGAATTGGTGTATCCAACTCGCGCTCCATTGCGGTCATACTCAAATTTTGTCTAGGTCCTGGTCTACCTCAATCACCATCCTTGGCACTTTGTGCTTCTTGATACTGTTCCTACTTAAAACTTCAAAAATCCATATCTCCTGTTCCCCCTTACTGGAATTTTGTTATTTTCTTTATTAAAGTTGACTCTTTTTCTAATTCGTTTTGGGATTTTTATTGTTTTACATTTTGACTTTTATTACTGTTTTGATACTGCATAAATACTTAACACTCATCCCCAATAAATCATTCAATTTCTTAAAACCCCAAAAAACTAAAATTACTCCACACTATTCATACAGTCTTGTAAAAAGAGCTTGTGAATGGGCAGCCTAGTAACATGTCTTCTAGTGTGGGTGAGGGCACACAACCGTTTTACGTTTTAGGGAATACCAACAAAAACTGGAACTCTTTCCCAAAAAAAAAAACCAGATAATAGAAAGCGAGAAAAAAAATAGGAAATACTTTTTTGTATGTAATTGGTACACATGAAAACGAAACCACTTCTAAAGTAAGAGCACGCAAATCCATTTTATACAGTAATGTTACATGAAGCATGTTTGCTAGAGTAACACATTTTCCTGTGTATTCGGAGATATGGTTTAAAAAAAAAATCAGCTGCGATGAGTGCCAAGTACTCAATGGGTACACAAATAACAGAAAAAAACATATTTTACGCACAACAACTGTGCATACAATGCTATTTCTTTCCTGCCTCCAGTCAGTGTGGTTCTCTCAGTAGTGAACATGCCACTCTGCCTTCACCCTACCCATTTTGAGTCATTGTGGCATAGCTTGTCTGAATGCTTTGCATTGAAACACTACTGAAACTAGATTATTCCTCACTCTTCTGTGATTTTGTCATTTGTCATCTTGATGGTATATGGAGCACAACCTTTGGTGTTTCGCACCTTTTAGGCATGTGCATCGTGTCTGGTCACAACCTATTTCACTTGTAAATTTTAGTCTGTGTATGAAGGTCCAATTGATAAAATCTGTTTTAATCATGGGCTGTGAACTTATTGTATTTATACCTTTTCAGGTATCCCCTGGGTGTACTCATATTGGTCTGATATCTGGCTAAGGTCCTGAGGAAGGTGGTGGTATCCATTCTTCAAGCCACCGAAACGCGTATCGACCAATGCTGTTCAGACCCTGCTATATGCAGTTGCCTTAATTGGTTGTGGAGATTAAAACAACTTACTGTCTCCCACTCCCCAGATATATGCATTAATGAATGTGGTATGAGTGTATTTGCGGAGGAATGCATGTGAGGTAGTGTGTATGAATGTTCCACTCTTGTTTCTTTACCCGGGGGCTAATGATGTAAAGATGTTTACTCACGAAAATGTCATGTCACTCATATGCAACACTCTTTGTAGATGTTTATAGTATTGATTTTATATGTAAAAGAAGGTATTTTTGATAAAACAAATAAAATTAATAAATAATGTGAATATTTATAAATATGACTATGTTTTTGCATTTTGTTGTTGTTTAGTTCTATTCAGCCCATGTTGAATTCATTTTCAGTTAGATAAAAGAAATATAGGTCACGAGGCAGCGTTCTTAGAGTCATTTGCTCTCTGTACATCAACATCACAGACAGTAATTGTCCTAGGTCTCACACCAAGTCTGCGCCCACTTATTTGTTGCTGTCGGGTAATTGAGACTTTGCTCTTCTCCCCTTTGATTAATATTATTGCCAATGTAAATCAGACCATTGAAATTTGGGGTGTAATTCACAAAATTATTTATTAGTGTGTTTTCCTGATACTCTATAAGTGGAAGGTTAGAGGAAGTATAATTGGCACATTGTTTTGATTAGTGTTAGACCTAGTATCCTTGGCGTGATTTCCCTGTTTTTATTTTTGGTTTTGGTTTTTGCCTTCTGACCAGTTTGCTGACTTCATTTTTGCTGGCTTTAGGATTCTGGGCAATTTACCACTGATAACTAGTGCATATGCTCTGTACTCTAAACATGACAACATTGGCTTTTCTACAATTGACATATTTCATTTACTTTTAAGTCTATAGTTAAGTGCACTCCACGTGCCTAGGGCCTGTAAATGAAATACTACCAGTGGGCCTGCAGCATCTGCTCCCATTGGGAGCAGATAGAAAATTTGAGTTTGGTGTCTCTGGTCTCACAATTTAAAAACACATCTTATAGTGAAGATGGATTTGGTCTGAATATGAAAAGGAGGTTGGCATTTTCTTCTTAACCATTCTATGCCTCTGCCTGTCTCTAGGTTAGGGTGACAGCTGGGCTTTGCACATTCCCTCTAGACAGTCACACAAAGGGAGCTGGGGTGTGACCATTGCATCCTGATGGCTCATCACCAGGCTGATGGGCCTTCCTGAGGTATATCGGGAGGGAGTAGCTGACACTTTCACTTGAATAAGGCTGTACATTCCCCACACAGAGCTGCATACTCCACTGTTGTGCTTCTAGAGCTAGGGAAGGAAGGGCAGGGACCTTATGAGGTTAAAAAGGCCTCTTTGATGTCTCGTGCTATTTTAAAGGCACATTTGGGTAGAAGTCATGGATGAATAACATCCCTAAATCAGTTCACTTTGTGGTTCTGAGGAGATTCTGCAAAGAAGAGGAGCTGCGCTGCCCGGAGGAACTGCCAGTTTGCAACTTGCTCTGATGCGCTGGCCTTGTGCCTCTTGCGGTGTGAAGGACTGAACCTACTCCGCACCCTCTCAAAACCTAAAATAACTCCAAGGGATAGTTGGTTGGCCCACTGTTCACAGAAGTCTCAGGGCCATAAAAGACTTCACTTGTGCAGTATTATTGCCTGCACACTTGTCTGTGCCATCTAACAACTAGGATTGCCGTGTCACTTCTGGATTTGGCATCCACACGGCTGTGCTGGGTGCCAAGTAGAGATCGCCGATGGCTGCTATGCCTGGGTGAGATCGCTGCAGTCTCTTACTTCACTGCAGATGTGCTGCTCTCAGGGAGCCGAGTTTGACTCCCCCTTCCCCTCAAAGCTTTGGAAGAAGGGGTCACCTGTAGCATTGCCCTGACCGAGTGAGACTTGCGTCTGACTAGACAATGCCACAGTGCCTGAGGTGAGCCGAGCGTGACCTGTTATGCCACACAGCCCGCCCCAACTAGAAGATATTAATGCAGGTGCCGAGAGTGAGAGAAACGGCCACGCCTACCTCCTTGATGAGGATCGCCATGGCTGTTTGACCGCCACCTTTGTTTACTTGACAGGTACTGTGCGCATAGAGACCCACGAGGTGTCAAGAGCCTCTTTACATGGCCTCACGGGTATTTGGGCTTACCTGGAGGTACCAGTACCAAGAGCCTGGCCATAAGCTTGCCCATTACAGATTTCTAAAAGCACTACTTGCATACCGCTCTACTGTTTAGATCATTGCCAAGTCCCCAGCGGGACTGTGAATACCTGAATAGAAGCGCAAAGGCTCTTCCAAGACTAATGATCTGCATACTTTGAACGCCCATATCTTGACAAGTATTGATTGGATTTTTGCTTTGTTTTAATCAGATTAATATTCTTTATTTCTCTAAACTGGAGTGGAGTTTTTTGTGGTGTTTTTACTGTTACTGTAATGAATGTGTTGCACAAATACTTTACACATTGCCTTTTAAGTTAAGCTGGACTGCTCTGTGCCAAGCTACCAGTGGGTGAGCATGGGTTAATGTTGGGTGTTTCTCTCTTACCCTGACAAAAGTGATCTCTACTTGGACAGTGTGCATACATCTGCCAACTAGAGACCCATTTCTAACAATTAAACTCTGCTGTTTTTATCTTCTAGAAATTTCAATTAAAATATATTAAAGTGAAAGGAGTTTTTTTTCCAAGTGTCATAAATAAATGGCATATTAAAAGGGTTATATCAGATTTAAAATCCAATTTAAATCATTTGTTGGAGCTCTGCTTAGTTTAAGAATTGTGAACTTTAACTTTAACACAGTCCTATATGATTTGATGCACGGCCTATCCGAGAAAACGTTTTCTCAAGTAGTTTTTCATGAAAAATATGAATGCATGCCCAGAAAACTAAATCGAGGACACTTTTTCTGTAAATTCACAAATCTTTCTCATCGGTCTCAGAAAAAACGTAGCATATTGTTCATTGTAGTTTTTAGGTCTCGCTGAGCCCCAGCGCTTGCGCTGGCTCGAAGAGACATTTTGTATGTGGGATTTTCAAAGTGCTGCTGGCTGGCCTAACGCTTGCGTTCACGCGATCGTGCACGCGCGCAGCCGGCCGCCAGCAGCACTTTGAAAATTCACGTGCGTCATCGCGATCACTTTCGCTTTCAGAGCGATCGCGATGACGCACGCGCACACACAACTCCCGCTTCTCCCCCTCCCCCACCACATTTTGCGTCTCCGGCCGCTCGCGCGCGGCCAACGCTTGTTAATATGGTTGTCAACAACCTGAGCACTGCCTTGCTTTTCAGGCCTCAGCCACACATCTGAAGTTTCTGACACATGGATTTAGGAGCGGTAAGGAAGATAGCTTGCACGTAACACATACTGTTTTATAGGGTGAACAGAATTCAGGAGAAAGCCATCCTGGGATGTAGACCGGTGAGTTGGGCTTAAAAACCATGCTGAAATTCTTGTTGTTACAAGTTGCGATTTGAGCACACCTCCCATGAACCCTTTTCTATAGTCTGTGAGACGGCCATTTTGAAGGTACTGTTTTGAGAGGCGGAACCTGGGAGCGAGTAGATTTTGTAGAAATCTGGCTTTGTGGCCATCTCTTAGTTCTGAAGGTTAAGGTAGAGCAGTTAATGAGTTTGGAGCCAGGGGACTTTGGAAGGTTGCGGCATGGCCACGTCTTTTAGTTGGTTGACCAGTTTATGGGCAACTGCCTCCTCCCTTTTACCGCTTTGCCATCTCACCCCACTCCTACCACAAGGCATTATTTCAAACCATCACACTCGACCCCTTTCACTATCACTCCTTTGTGCCCAGCACACCCTCTCACTCCTTATTGTCCCCTCTTGCTCTTTTTTCTACCCATCATCGTTGCTACCCGACTTCTTTGCTGCTTTCGCTCTCATGTTCTACCCATTTTTCTGACTGTTTCCATCACATGTGTTCTTCTGCCCATCACACACACCGGCTCTCTCCTGTCACACCCTCAGTTTCTCTCCTTCGCTACTTCTCTGCCTTTTACTTTTAGTCTCACCTTTCTCTCTTGAATGTCCTACCCATGTCTCCCGTTCTCTGTTGCTTCCCTTTCCACGTCTGATTCTGCCTCCCCGTTCGACCTTTCCTCTCATCTTCCTTGTCTCTGTGCATCTCTCTCCTGTCTCTGTTCCCCTACAGACGTTTCTTACGCCCCCTTAGCTCCCTCTCTCCCGCTCATTCCATGTATCTCCTTTTTCACAGATATCCAAACGGGTGTTTTTTTCTCCTTCTCTGCCCTCTCCCTGGCTCTCTCCCCCCATTGTTCCATCTCCTTCCATCCACTTAACTCGTCTTCTCCCCGAGTCACTCTCTACCTGTCCCCGCCTGCCCACCCCCTTCTCGCCTCCCCTCCGTCTCACGCTTCTATCCTTCCATTTGCCTGCTCTGCAGGTTCTATACACCACATCACTTTCTACCTTACTGCCTCCCTACTTTGAAATGCAATCTCCGTTCTGTTTTTCTTTACAATATGTATGTAAAGCGTTCTGATACCTACGGGTCAAGCTAGCGCTATATAAAACTTTTACAATAAATTAAAAAAATATATATATCTGCCACCACCCCCATACGCATGTGCACGTCCCATTTTCTTACCCTCACCCTATTCCTATCTGTCCCGAAACACAATCTTCGCTTCCCAATTTCACTTCGTCTCGCCATCTCCGTCTGCCCACCCTTCACTTTTTATCACCCTCTCATCCGACCTGCTAGTTTGACCCCTCTCTTTCTACTTCTGAAGTCTGACCGGCTCTCTCCCCCATCCATCACCCTCCTAGTCCCCCCTCCGCCCTGTCAGCTCGCCCACTCCACGACTGTCAAAACCCCACTTCTATCTCACCATCACCTTCTACCCACCTTCCTCCTCATGTATAGCGCTCACTACTCCTAACAAGACCCTAAAGCGAGCCGCAGTCCCCCTCGCCTCACCTTACAGCCCTCCCATGTTGCATCTGCCACCGCCATCGCCGGGTCATTAACCTTTAAGTCCCGACTTTATCCAGTTGCAAATGATTGCCATGCTGCGCTGCGGTCCATTTGGTGCCATTAAAGAAACGATCCCTACAACTCCCAGAACCCACCGGGCTATCAAATCCAAGGACTCGTGCACTCTAGCAACCCCACTACTCGTTTTTTGCGCCATCTCGCCCGGAGGGGCGATTCTAGTCTCCAGCTGTGCATGTACTCTTCCCCCCTCACTTCCTACTTCCTCGTCTCCCACATCCTCCCACTCCGCTCTCCCGGAATTTGCTTGCATGCCCCGGTATTTAGCTTATATCTGCTACAGCCTCGTTTCTTCCCTGGTCTACATACACTACCGCATTCTGCAAAACCACCCCTCCCAGCCTCAAACTTCAGGTCACGATACGTCATTGCCCTAAAGCCTTATAATCGCTCGCATCCGGACTGCCCCCCGGTGTCGATCTTCATAGACCACGTGCAGCGAAGGCTGGATGAGGGAGAGAGACAGTGCAGTCATTAAGTGGGTGTTGGGGGGGCCTGTGTAATCTGGGGAGGGGGGACGTACCCGAGAAACCTGCAGTGTGAGAGGCGGGAGCTTTGCAGTAATCAAAAAAATGCAACTGCTAAAGGAGGAGTGAAGAGCAGGTAACGAAAGCGGCCTCCTGCAGAAGTTCTGCAGTACCGGGGGATTATCGAATATGGATTACATGTAAAAAAAAAAAACAAGCATTTACAGTGCAATAGGTCTCGCATTTACGCGAGTTTGAGCTATTCACATTGCAAATAACAATGCCTTTTATTTGTTTTCGTTTTTCAAACATAAATAAAAGGCATCGTCATTTACAATGCCAATAGCTTAAACTTGCGTAAATGCGAGACCTATTGCATTGCAAATGCTTGTTTACTGTTGCTTCACTACAGACCTATTTATAATCAAAAGGGAATGGATCACTTGTTGCTGGCACCAGGGTTCAGGTGGCTGTTTCCGATATAGGTAAAAAACCCTCAATCACGTAAAGCAGTACGTGGGCGGTATATCTTGGTTCTCCGCCTTTAAATACGTGATAGCATCATCATTGGGTTTATTCCATGCATCCTCCAACCTGGAGGGAACCACTGAATCTTCCAGTAGTGATCAGGGAAAAAAATGATAAAATAAAAAAGTGAGAAGTGCTCAAGTGAAGTGATTGGTTATAATAAAAATTCCTCAAGCTACCTATAAAAAAACTTTTATTCTAATATGTGCTGGGGAAAGGTTAAAAACATCGAGTTGCAGACTGGACGTATTATGGATCCTCTGCGATGTTAATCGTGGTGGTCGGTCGACATGTTTCAGCTCTTAAACATCTCTCTAACCGTTTGCTTCCCAGTACATTGCATTTTGACAGCTCACTCCCAATGAGCGCTGGTTCAAATCTCCACTTGCAGATAAAAATGTATACCAAATGTATATAAAGATTTGCCAATTATAGTTGCTTTTGTATTGCCTATTTTACTACTTTTGCAGCATCCCTGACTAATGAAAACGTTCTCGTGACACTTATACTTACCTCCTATCCTTGTATATAGGTACTACCCTTGACGAAGTCCCTCTGAATTGATATTGGAACTTCTACATGATATTGGGAAATATCCCAATTCACTTTATTCACTTAAGGTCCTGAAGAAAGCTCCCCGACCCCTTCCCGGGCACTCTAAGAGCTGAAACATGTCGACCGACCACCACGATTAACATCGCAGAGGATCCATAATACGTCCAGTCTGCAACTCGATGTTTTTAACCTTTCCCCAGCACCTATTAGAATAAAAGCTTTTTTATAGGTAGCTTGAGGAATTTTTATTATAACCAATCACTTCACTTGAGCACTTCTCACTTTTTTATTTTATCATTTTTTTCCCTGATCACTACTGGAAGATTCAGTGGTTCCCTCCAGGTTGGAGGATGCATGAAATAAACCCAATGATGATGCTATCACGTATTTAAAGGCGGAGAACCAAGATATACCGCCCACGTACTGCTTTACGTGATTGAGGGTTTTTTACCTATATCGGAAACAGCCACCTGAACCCTGGTGCCAGCAACAAGTGATCCATTCCCTTTTGATTATAAATGACTAGCTGGAAGCCGTTTGGATCACAGCCTCTTCTTTTTCCCTCCTTTTGATTGAATCACTACAGACCTAAACATCTAGGACCTAATTCACAGACATAACTTACACTTTTTGAGTAATGTACACTTTCAAGTGAATTTGCTACTTTTGGCTATTCTCAAACTCCGAGTGCAAGCTACTACTAAAAAAACAAGCATTGGCATAGCCAATAGGTCTCGCCTTTGGAACCTTATAAGTATTTTGCCATGTAGCATGCAGTTTCACTTTCATTTGTTGGGCGCTTGTGTGTGTCTCGGAAAACGAGATGGAGGATTTGCGCACTGAAAGTTCTAGGTAGCGCACTGCTTAAAAGTTAGTACTCTATTTTTCAGTGAAGAACCAGACAAAATCCATCCCTCGACTCTCAGGTTGGGATTTGGATTTTACTTCAGTACAACTTCCCTCTGAGCCCAAATCGCACAGTCACACGTTAGCAAATGCACTGCGAAAAACACTCGTGCTTAGTTAAGCAAACAGCGTTGTGACACTCCTGCCAGAAATACAACTGCCTAGCAATCTCTCAGTCAACACTCACAGTTTATCCAAGGCGGTGAAATATACACTTTGTGCCACAGGTATTGCAAGCATGGCAGAAATTATATCACCTTTTGATTGTTCCTTATTATGCATTCCTCTACCACTTAAAATCCTTTGTCATCAATACTAATGTTGATGCCAATTTACGGAAAGTTGCCAGAGAATCAGGAACAGTTCTCCAGCACTCTGTGCAACTAACACATATCAAGAAAAGCTGCAGATATTAAAAGTGAAGCGACATTGTTTTACACATTATTCTGGTGGGAAGTCGTAAAATCGCAGCTGCTCCTCGTTTCCGCATTATTAATTATTAAACGTGTCTGTCTGTAACGCAACTGGTGCTCATGTAAAGCGCTCTGATACCTTCTGGTCAAGTTCACTCTATATAAAACTCCGGGGATTTTTTTATTTTTATCTATGACGTGCATACAAAGAGTAAGGTGCAACAGCCACTTTCTCGTACTCGCCAAAGGCATCTAAATGATCAGAATTCAAAAGGGTTCTCTCCCTCCAGATATCAACTTGTAATTTCGCTAGTGCTTCGTGCACCATATGTGCAGTTTCTAAGCTTAGTAAATAGCCTGTGTTACCTGTAGGACACACAACACACCAACATCAGAAGAATGGTGCACTACGTTGCTTTTGTCGGGATACAGGTTTGTGGGATATAGATCACAGCTGATAATAGCAGGGAGCGTTTAACTCTCTGAGCCAACTTGGCTCATCTCAACACCGATGTTACTGGCACAAGACTGAAGCAGCCCGGTCAGTAATGGTTCTCTAGTCCTTGTGATCTAGATGGGCAGTAACATCACCACCACCAAACCTGGGCTCAAGGACCCCACACAGGCTTCTGCAAGAGTTACAGGCGAGGCCAGAGATCGGATCTAGGAGCGGAAGCCTTGGCTCACTTTAATGCAGGGTCCTGCAAGAATCCAACAAAGGACAACCCGATGCGGAAAATTACATTACACAAGGACACAGTATTTTTTTTTTGAAGGTGGGGGAGATTAAATGATTTTTACGAGACTGACACGAGACACGCAAAAGCGAAAACACTGCGCGTAGTGTGTAACCTGACCCATGAGGAATGCAGCTACCACCCTGCGCGCCGCTGCTCGCTCCAGGGAGCAAAACGCCGTGGAAGTGAACGATACAAAAGAGGTGGGACATGCACCCTCCTTTAGCCGTCTGCTTGCTTTCATTATTGAAAGACACACGCAAAAGCCAATCCTATGTGTGGGAGGACTCAGACCCACACAAGGTAGTTTAGAGTGCTTACAGGAAACCTCGCAGAGCAGCGCATGAGCGCTTGCTCAGGCTTGACCTAAAAAAGTAGTAAGTCCAGCAAACCTTTGGTACTGCAATACCCTCTCTTGAAAAAAATGGAGGTAGGAAATTAAAATAAACCCCGATAGGAAGTTGTTAGATCAGTTAAAATCCTTACATTTAAATATAATTTAATGTTAAAAATATATTAACATAGTTCATATTTAATTAGTTAATTATAAAATATATTAGTGCCTTTATATTGAAATTAAAAAATAATGTAACAATTTTCTATTAAAATATAACTACGTATAATTAATTCTTTACATCACTTTTTTAGTAATTTATGCGTAATAAAAGTGACTCTTATCCTTAGGTGGTAGTTTTATTTTTAACTTAAACTTCAGAAAAAAATAATTTAATATATTCCACTAATTAAAGATATATTTCAAAATTAAGCTAATACTGCTGTAGCATTTTTTTATTTTGCTCTTCATTTAATATAAAAATATAAAAAATGTATCAACATATTTGTAATTTTTATTTTGGAGTTAAATAAACTTTTATTTTTCTCTAAAATGGACTATGCGGAGATCTCCACCCCAACTGTAGAGTCTCCCTATTGTTAAGTATAGGGAAAATTAATAAAATGTGAAATATTTTTCTAATAAATATTCATTATATGTTCAAATATCATGGTAGACAAATGCCTTCTCATGCATATTAAAGAGACGTGCCTATCCTGTTGGATCTTGTGCCAGTCGTATGTAGTGTAGTAGAATTGTATAGGCTTAGCAAGCTAGCTGTGGCACCCCAATGAAACTTTGCTCAAAGATCCTGTTGTGATCAATAACATTAACCAAAACAGTGTCAAGTACCTTCAGTTGAATGATCATGAACAGGATGGTATGGCGAGGTAAGGCTACAGTACGGGGCAATTTTATAGCAGAAGCAGTTGGACGTAAAATTGTAGGAGAGGTACTACCAGCTAAGTTGAAAAGGGAGCTTGTGAGCATAAAAAGACATGGTCACAGAAGGTCTAGAAGGAAATAATTGTTAAGGCATCAAATAATTGCGTTAAGGGGTCAAATATGACAAATTATCTGAAGTACTATGAAGGTGGGACAAGGTTGGAAGGCTGTTGGCCAACGAACCACAGGCCAACTAGCAGCGTCGGATTGGGATCAAAATTAGGCCCGGGCACCAAACGAAAAAGTGGCCCATACTTATGCATAATGACTTTTCCTAACATTTTGGTTAGTTAGTATCAGGAGTTTCTTTTCCTCTCTCAATTTTGTTTTCTCTTCCCCTCTTTTGTCATTCTTCTCCACGTCACACTTTTCCTTTTGCGTCCACAATGTGCCCCTCGCTCATTCCATTTTGTTATTCCCCTGCTGTCTATTCTCCCTCCCCTTTGTAATTTTGTCCCAAGATGAATGTTTTTTACAGTAATGTTGTCAAAAAGCAATTGTTTTTAGTTGTCAAAAAAGTTAATTTGGTTGTTAGCGTTATTTTTTTTTATTTTCTCTAATTGGAAAACAGGAGCCCCTTCGCAGTTTTGAAGATGGCAAGGTGGCAGCAGACACCCAAGGCTCTTCTGTCTGCTGCTGGAGACAAAAGCACAGGCCACCATTTGTAATCTGCCTCCTTGCACAACCCTCTTTCACTCCACCCCCCCCCCATGTAACCCTAATGCTAGCTGTGATGCTCAAAAACTGCATTGCTACTCCCCGGTGCTTCACTGGCGTGCTCAGTGACTCGGGATGGGAGGAGACTCACCACATGCTGTTTCTGCTCAGTTTGGCCCATTGTCCTACTGTGCACGAAAATGAGCCATCAAGGGTGTGTACTTGGTCATACTGAGGTCTGACCTCTGCTGTAGGCCCTCAGCGGCCTTTCGGATTGTGTATCAGAGGCCAAGGTGGCCTAGGCAATTGTTGGGGTTTTATTTGCAATTGAAAACAAAACAGCCCACCAGCTGTCCTTTGCCACAGGCCCCTCGGGCAATGGCAGATTGCCTGCCATGCCAATCTGACCCTGCCAACTAGGACAAGAAACACTTGGGGGCCGATTACAATGTCGTTGGGAAAGGCTCTGGATGGGATTCCGTATTTCAGAATCTGATTCGGAACCCTTGTTTCCGACCAATAGATCAGATTTCCCAACAACCGATTACAATGCCCAGAAACCGTACAGGCAGTCCGAATCGGTTCCGAAAGGCATTAGAGCAGTCTGAGTCTTTCGGAGACGAATCGTACAGCTCTATGTACACGGTTTGCTGGCGAGCAATTACGATGACCGATTCGGAACGCCGTTCCGATTTGGTTATCCTGAGACGAAACAGCTGTCGGAATCGGTCTTTGGGGGCCAGTTGCAGGCCCCCTTCACCCGGAGGCGTACGAATGTACCCAAGGGACCCCTCTTCCCAACCATGCACAATGTGGCAGGCACCATGGGGTGCCCGCCACAGAGTGCAAGGTTTTCCTCAACCACCCCTTTTTAGGTCTCGTCTGACCCAGCGCATGCGCTGGTCTGGCGAGACTTATTGAGAGGGCTCCAAAAAGTGCTACCAGGCCAGCCTAGAGCTACAGTGCATGTGCACGCGCGCCGCGCTTGACCGCGATTGACCGCGATTACTTTCACTTTGGCGGCCGCTTTGATGTTTGATCGTGATCGCGATCACTTTTATTTTCACGGCCGCTTTGCATAGCCAATAGGTCTCGCTTTTAAGACCTTAGAAGTATTTAGTTATGCAACTGTTGCATGGCTAAACACTTATAAGGTCCCAAAGGCGAGACCTATTGGCTATGCCAATGCTTGTTTCAATGGGAGCCTGTGTTTGCGTTCAGAACACAGGCTCCCATTGAAATAAATGCGAGTCAGACTGTACGATGTTGGGAAGCATCGCAATCGGTCGTCCATACTCTCAGGACCCGATTTATTTGTAAACGAGTCCGGAACCGATTAGTTCGAGACAGTTTCCAAACAACATCATAATCGGCCCCTGGGTTTAAATACACAACAAAAACGGGGTGTTTGAAAGTGAGGTACACAAAGTGAAGTGCTTCTAGAGATATTTATAACTATGAGATAAGCTGCGTATAACATGGAGAAGGCTCTGTATTTAAATAACATAGCCAGAAAGGGAAACAAAAGGAAATATTAAGTTTGTGCTCTTGTTGCTGAAGGCAGAGAGTATTTTGCTGAGTAGATTGAGTATTTAGGATCTTGGACAGATCCTTGACTTTAACCCTGTCTAATCAGCAAAGATACTTTAAAATATGTAGCCTGTTATCAAAACGGGTTCCCTTAAGTAGGGAGACAAGACAGGGTTGCTCGTTATCCCACTTCTTGTTTGCCTTCTTCTTTGAGCCTTTTGCTCACCAAAGTCAGGCAAATAGAGATATTAAGGAAGTAAAACCGGGCCTGATGTAACTAAACTGTCCCTGCTCGCACGGGCTCTCTTGGTCTCTGTGGCTGACCCGGCACAGGCTGTCCCTGTTACTAGGGGAACTAAATCACTTTCAATAGGTGTCAGCATTTAATTTAAACTTAAGCAAGTTGGAGGGGTTTGACGTCACAGGCCCTTGGGAAAGGTGTAAGGAAATGGGCTTTTTGTAGATTTACTCCCCAATTTTGCCCTCATGTTTGGATGATTTAGGTACTTGTGTAATTACTGCACACTGGCGCACTGACGTCAGCAGCCAGTGTATGTGCCCTGACCCCTAAAATGCTTCCCAGTGGGTATCAATTCCTTGATTTGGCATATTTAATTTACCTGCAAGTCCCTAGTATATGGTATTCTATGTAAATGAATTGTTATTTAGTGGACTGCATTACTAGTTGTGCCACCATTGGAACGGCATGTAACGATATGGTGTTTGGCCTGCTGCCTTTCAGCCTGGAGGGCAACTAAATGTATGTGCAAATTGCCTACATACTTAGAAGGTTCGCTTACAGGTAAGTCCCTAATACATGGTATTCAGGGTACCCTGGGCCTGTAAATTAAAGGGTCAACATTAGGTTGTTGCTCTTAGGGTGCCCACACTGTAGTGACAAGTGAAAACATGACTCCAGGACTCCAGGACTGCATTTGTAGATGGTCATGGCATTTTTATTTTTTTTAGTTTTATATAGCGTGAACTTGACATGAAGGTATCCGAGTGCTTTACATGAGCACCAGTTGCGTTACAGATGGACACATTCATATTTTTTTTGTTAGCCACGGGGAGATTAAGTGATTAGCCCAGAATCACAGGATGTTGAGCATCCCTGTCAAGACTCAAACCCGGTTCCCAGCTTCGAGGTTGACCTCTCTAGCCGTTAGCCACAACCTCTTCCCTTTGTCATGCTGTCAAATTCACCCTGTCATAATATTCCTTTTGAAAGGCCCAAACCTTCCCTTTCATTACTTCTAAGCCACCCCTAAGGCATGCCCAAAGTCTAGAGTGCATGGTTCTAAAGAACAGGACATGTATAAAGTGTGTCTTTCTTGCCCTGGTAATGGAAAATCTCCAAAATCAATTTTCCTACCGAGAGGCTGGTTGTCCCATTGGCTAACATTGGGTTACTTTAATTAAATAATGACATGTAACTTCAATATGGGAATAGCCAGAAAGTTGATTCAAGGTGTCAAATTAATAGTTACATTAAATCCATCATATTGCCAAAGTTGGATTTAATACAACTATTTGAGAAAAGTAACTTTAAAAGTTTACTTTTTGAATTGACTAAAAGGCCACTGGTTGCCTTTTCCGATTAGGCCAGTACCTGTTAGCTTTCAGCTGCCTGGCCTGCCCTGTAATTAGATATGAATGGATTCTCAGGAACCCTGGCCGGAATTGTTGTGACACCGCTGGTGCATGCTGGGTGATCGAGTCCTGACCCTTCACAAGGCCCCACTAAGTCTTGGATTGGTAACTGGCATTCAAGTGTATTCTTTCCCCGTTCAAGCTAAGGAAACACCGATGAAACAGGAAGAACACATGCATTTGATGTAGAAGCAGTTGACCAGTCATAACTGTACTTGCCTGGGACTCCCCTGGTGCATTCTGGTAGACTGAGTCCTTGACCCAAGCCGTGTCACCAAATTTGCCGAGCCATGGTTGGTGCCAAGGATAACTGTGCCCAAACAATCTGCAACTGGAGAGCCTGGTACTCCTAGAGGACCAGAGGCTACCACCGAGGATTTCCACAGGAGCAACCCAGCGCCGGAGACGCCTTCCGTGGAAGAGATGAACTAGTTAGCCACACTGTAGAGAACCGCTGGTTTGCAGGGTCTTCGAGATAACCCATAGAGAGCCTATTGTTTGAGGCTCATTTCAGACTGATGCAGTGATTTATTACCTATTTTCTAAAATCTTCTAAAACTCATATCTCCAGTTCTCTATTATAGACTTTTGTCATTTTAGTGCCCATAAAAATATATGCTTATTTACAAATAGGAGTGGGATTTTAATGTTGCTGTATTTCTTTCTAATTCACTGTTTTGGTGGTGTTAAATGCTTTACATTTGTTTTTCACTTAATTTAAGCCTGCCTGCTCTGTGCCAAGCCACCAAGGGTTGAGCTAAGGTTTAATTCATGGAGACATAACTGGACCTTATAGTAAATGGTAGCATTATCACTTGATGAGGCCCCACAACCCCATCTACTAATACTCAAGTATCAAGGGAACGCATAACACGCACGACCCCATTTAAGGGTGAGGGATGCACTGAAGCATTTGGGAACTGAAGTGGCGCCAACTTTGAAGGGAAACCCGAAAGGGTACATTTAGGGTACTGCTCAGGATAACTGAAGCTGATTTTAGCCATTTGGAAAAATCAGATGCTGCACTGTTTGGGGCATATTGCTCCTCTGACTATGTCAGCACTGCCCAAAATATTGCACGTCCTTCGGAAGATTCCTCCCACCCTCAAGAACAGGGAATAAAAAGGCTGCAAAATATTAGTGTGGAGCATATATGGCAAGGTAAAATGCTAGAATAAAAGGTTATAGTGAATTTGAAGCACCAAGTAAAGGATCTGAGATGCTACCAAGATGTGACCTGCGGTACTTAATAGAGTGGATCGGGGGAGAGACCTGTAAAGCTGGGGCATGCTTGATCACACTTTGGCTGGGAACCCTCTTTGGGAAGCACCATGGAACAGGCAGAAAGATTACTTTGTTGACCAGTACTCACTTGTGTGGTTAGTGGCAGGGTCTGCTGTTGCCGTCCTGAACCATCGGAAAGCCTGTAATGCTCTTTGCAAGCTCTAATTTTAAAAAACTGTACTTTTAACATTGTTAATTTTTTTAAGTTGCCTCTTTTACCATGTACTTTGTACCGCTGTCCTGCTCAATCTGCCTCGTTCCGCCGTGGCAGTATTGCCGTTTGAGCAGAGGGCTCGACTGGAGCTCTTCTCACTTCCGCGCGCTACTCACCCTTTAAGTAAGTGCACAGTCTAGTCTCGAGGCCGCCCACCGCCTAAATAATCATATGACAGAGCGGATGCAGCGCAGCAGGCGCGCCAAAGGCAAGCCCGTCTGCACCAGTCAGCATTCCAGAGGCGGCCGGAGCTAAAGATAGAGGACATATCCTACATTAGGAGGGAAATGATCTGCTCCACTTAAAAGTTCCTTGCCTTGGCCAATGCTCAGTTGCCAATTTAAATACTAGGGATAAGTTTCAAAGCCATGGCTGTAACTGGATCTAGCCCTGGTCCATCGATGAGCCATCTAAGACCTCTCACACAAACAACAGGACAAATTACTCTAATAAAGTAGGGAACCTCAATACTGTATTACTTAACACACGTTCTCTGCATAAGCAGGAAGAACATATTTAGGATCTCTTGCCAGATGAACAACCTGATCTCTTATTTCTCAATGAGACTTGGTTGTCCGAGGCCTCAATCCTCACTATTGCCTCGGTCATTCCTATGGGCTACATAATCCTCAGGAAAGACCGGCCATTCCGATAGGGAGGAGAAATTGTCATTATTTTTAAACAAAAGTTAGACTGCAAACCTATCATGTTAGATAATATTGAGGGGGCATAATGTTTAGGTTTCCATTGCATGTTATCTCCCCACCAGTGTATGGCTGGAATCTTGTTATATAGGCCCCTGGGGCACTTGGCAACTTCAGCCATGGAGTATAACCAGTTCCTTATCATAGGGGATTTTAATATACATATGGACAAAACTCAGGACCCTTCAGCAATCTCTCTACTTGACACTATGTGGGCCTGTAGCCTGATCCCATTGATATCTGCTCACACACACAACAAGGGCCATACTCTTGACCAGATCTTCTGTAATATAGAACATGGGGTAAACCCTCCACTTCCCGTCTCATGATCAGACCACTTTCTCATTAACTTTAAAATCCCTAAATTAAACAAGGACTCTCCGCCAAAAATGATGACGGAATATAGTTACAGAGCCCTACCCAAAATATCCTTCCCGGCGCTGACAGAGGCTCTCAAACTATCCGTCCCGACATTAATCGACAACCCTGAAGCAGATGCCCTCTCTCTTGAATTCTGGCTTGGGTCCAACATTGACGCCGTTGCTCCCATGATCTCTCGTCCCTCAAGGAGGACTTACCCCCTTACGCCCTGGTTTAATGAATCTCTTAGAAATAGAAAAAAATACCTGTAGAAGGCTCGAAAGTAAATGGCGGAAACACTTCACTCTTGAAAACAAGAAGACTTATAAAACGCTCTAAAAACTCACTACAAGCAAGTGAGAGAGGCCAGAAAAAAATTCCTCCAGTTAAGATTGAACTAGCCCAAAATAAGGCAAAAGAAATCTTTAATATTGTAAAAGGCTGCTAAGAAGCCCCGCATTCAGCTGAGTGGACCAAGCAGGTAGCACCATCATTCCACAATAAGATCACTGTAATCCAACATTCCTTTGACAAAATACCAGCGGAGGATCAGATCTCTTACCAATTTCAGAGTGAAAAGTCTTGCCCCCACAGCCCCCAACACTACTAGTATTCCCCGAATTACCAATAGATGAGTTTCTCAACTACCTCAAAGGCCTCAAGTCTGGATCCCCAGTGGATTCCTGCCCATCTAAACTATTAGCACCTCTAGCATCTACCATCAACCCCACAGTCAATAAGGTACTTAACCTATCCCTCTCATCTGGTAAAATGCCGCGTATCTGGAAGCAGGCTAAAACCCTACCTCTTCTAAAAAAAGACGACCGCCAACAACAGAGACCCGGCCAATTACAGGCCTATCCCTCCTCCCTGCATTATCTAATGTCCTAGAGAAAAATGTAAACAGAGTACTCTTAGAGTACGTTGAAGACCGAAATATGTTGCATGTCTCTTAATCTGGCTTTTGGACAAAGCATAGCACAGAATCTGCTCAGTTGGAAGTGACAGAGCACATTAAGGGAAAACTAGATCAGGGCCGCAGTCTCAATTTACCTGACCTTTCGGCGGCCTTCGACACGGTCCCACATGAGAGACTTCTTGACAGATTACGGAATGTGGGCATGGGTGAGACCGCAAATAGATCACAGGATAGCTGGATGCCATCGTTTTATTCTCCAGTGCCTCACATGAACATAGGAGTACCCCAGGGATCTATTCTTAGTCCCACTCTCTTTAATATTATCTATCACCTCTTGCACCTTTAGTAGAGAAAGAGGGTGCTAAGATTATCTCCTACGCCAATGACACACAACTGTTTTTTACATGTGAAAAAGGAACCGACTTTGATGGAGACAATATTAGATCCTGCCTCACAAATTGGCTCAAAATAAATCCGCGGAAGTCTAACCCGGAAAAACAGAGGTTGTGTGTATTTTGGCCAACCTGCAGTGTGTAATTGGAGTACATGGTGGCCAGATAAGTTGTCCCCTCCCCTCTTGGCTCAGGAGAAGGTTAAAAACCTAGGCATGGTCATCGACAATGCCCTCTCTTTGGGTCCACATGTTCAAGCACTGATTGGTTCCTGTTTCGGTACTCTCTGTATGTTATAAAAAATTCTCACCTTACTGCCATTGGACAGTAGGAAGATTGTGATTCAAACATTGGTGACATAAAAATTGGATTACGCCAATAGCCTATACCTTGGCCTGCCTGACTACCTTATTCAGCGTCTGCAAGTGGTGCAAAATGCTGCAGCTAGGGCAATCCTGAGACAAAAGCCCAGATCCCATATAACTCCCATTCTGAAGTCCCTGCATTGGGTGCGTATGAAGGAAAAGATCACATTTAAAGCTATGGTGAGCCTTTTTAAAGCACTCCACAGCATAGGCGCTAACTACCGAAACAGCGTGTCAATCGCTACAAGCCAACAAGGTCCTTAAGATCCTCAAATGCTGATCTCATTCACACCCCTAAAATTCGCCGGTCTCGTATGGGGGGGCAGATCTTTTGGGTTCATTGTTGCAAAAGCATGGAACAGTCTACCGGCTTTCCTGAGAGATGCTGCGGATCTTTCAACCTTCAGGAAACATCTTAAAACATGGCTTTTTAAAGAAAAAACTCTTGTTTTACTGACCTGCCACCTGTCCGTTATTTCAGCGCCAGGGCACTCCAGTCTGAGTAGTTGTGCGCTGTACTTAATCTGCTCATTCATTCATTCATTCATTAAAGCGTCACTTAAAGTGTGAGATAAAACAGGTGTCCAGATAGGATTAACCTCATACCCTTCCTCTTTTACACTGTAATTGGGAAACCCAGATTTCATACTAGGAACAGATCAGAATTGCCCTGAGAATTGGAAAGATGGAGGCCGTCTCAATGTAAGTGATCTATTCAAAAGGGTGCATGCTAACAGTTAAAGAGTGTTTCAGCGTACAATATAAGGAGAGATTATGGTATCTCCAGATTAGATATTTGGTTCAGGGTCCATAAATAAGTTTGAGGGCCAGGAGAAAGAGCACAGCTTTGAGGCAATGCTCCTGGATAGAGGGAATGACAATCATGGCATCTTGCTCCTATCAACTTTCCCTTACAAGAAAAGGGACACTGGTGGTGGTACTGAAGTCTGGGGGAATGAGCTAGGAATACACGTAGATGACAAGTGGCAAAATATCTGGCTAAGGATGACTAACTTATCAACACACTCGGAAGAGAAACATGGCCCAAGCAGTAGAGGCAAACCAAGATAAAGAGTGGTGGAGGGGTGCAGGTTGTTTGTGGGTGGGTTGTGCGGAGGGAGCGGGTGGGTAGAGTGTGCAAGGGTGTGCATGGTAGTGGGGTTTAATAATAATACAATTTAAAAAGTCTTACCTGATGCTGCCAGACACGTCGTGCTCCTCTGCATCCAGTTCCTGGTCCCAGACGTCCCTGGGACAGCATCACAGACTACCAACCAATCCCTGCCCGGGTAACAAGTATGAGAGTAGCGTGGGGATTGGCCTGGGTGGGCACGCTTAGGCACAGGGAGATTATGCTGTTTCTCCAACCAGTCTGACAGTACAGCTGGGTTGGAAAAAAGTTAGGTGGACATGTTAGTTTGGCCAGCCCAATACTGCTGGCAAAACTGACAGGCGCATTGAGAGGAAGGTAAAAATCAGGATGGGAGAACATAAGAGCACGATAAGGAATAAGAGCACAAACTCCAGTTTAGTGATACACTGGTTGGAACAGTGCCACAATATAGCACAATTACGTTTTTTGATTTTAGAAGTCCTGAAACCAAAGGAGGGCATGGACTCGTGCAAAACACTTTTACAAAAAGAAATTCAACGGATTAAAAAACTTGATACTATGATGCCTTCAGGGTTAAATGATAAACTGGATATGAGTTGTTATTTGTCAGTGAATATCGTGTATATCTAGAAGCCAACTGTAGACACCAATGAGGATACGTCAGGAAATAGTATGTATACTTTTTGAGAAATTCACAGTTAGAATACAGCCAGTGACACCCATCAGTACTTCACATCTTTAAGCCCTTACATGATGAATATGAGTATGTGATGTAGAACCACACACTGTGTACATTTATTAACACAGACCAAATGTTTCAGGTGCAGTCTGCCATGAAGTTCAAATGAGCTGGTTTTGTAATGTTTAAAATCACAATTTCATAAGCATGAATTAAGATGCAGAAATATTATAAGAACATGCTAGATGTACACACATGTATTAAGATGTTTTTGTTTGTTATTATAATGATTCCGTCATTCCAGATGGATGTAATTTTATTGACATTCCATCTCAAATGATCATGAAGGATCAGTAGCCATGAGTTCTCACGAATTTACGTAGGATTTATTTTTTGATTTATTTATGTTTTGAGATTAGACTGTGGTTGTACGAGGTTTGCAAATTATATTTTCACAAACGGTTGAGTGTTTCATTGTAGGAGAAAATAGAAAAGGTTTTATTCAGTTGTAGTGTTTCCTAAATTGGGAACTTTAAGATGTCCGCCATAGTGGGTTGGGATTGTTATTCGTTTTCAGGAAGACCGGGGGCGGAGTCGCGTTTGTCGTAAAAACGCCTGAATTGTTTGTGTTCATTTGGACTCATTCGGTGGGAACTGGAAGGTTTGAGCTGCTGATATCGGGAGCTTCTGAATTGAATTTGGAAGCCATTTGCTGCAGTGGCTATAAGATGAGTTTTGAGGAAACATGTTGAAGGTGTGCGGCTTTACAATTTGGTTTATGTTTTGACTGCAGACATATGTAGAATAGCAGATGCTGGGTTATCTTCACGATACACAAGGTATCACGTACTATTACACCATGGGTGAGGTGTTGGGTATATTGAGAGTGGTTGGGTATGCATTTCGTTCACGCATCTTGAAGAGTCGTGATCACCTAAGAGGTGTTTAGAGAAGTAGACGCTGGCTCATCTACGAGTTACTCGAGATCCTTGATCGTCGAAGCTGTTGGCTTGACAGCTATTAACTTGAGACTATGTTTTTAAAGTGATCATTTTTCTGGCTTTACACTTGCATGTTTAAATCACTGGTGGCTTATATTCTTAATTTTATCAACTATTAAAGGCTCACAATTAGGGGTGGGCGGAATTTGCGTAATCGCGTTACGCAAATCTCCGCAAAACGGTAAAAAATCTCCGCGAACACGCAGAAATTCCGCGAACGCGCGGAATTGCTTGTTCGCGATGCTTTTTTCCTGTTCACAATTGCTGTTTGCGTGCTCGGGGAGAAATATCTCGCGAACACGCATTTTGAGAACGCGAACAAGCAAAAATTTCGGGAAGTTGCGGAACGCAGAATTTTGGGCAATTTTGCGTTCTCCGCGGAACACGAAATTACCCAAATTCCACAAATTCCGCGAGCGGAACGTAATTTGCCGCCCAGGCCTACTCACAATGGGCATAGGCATCGGAATTGAAGCCTTGGGATTCTGCAGGAACTTGTGCACATGAGAACTGGTTCTTTGATAGCATGATATGCACTTGGATGATCTTGTTTTTCTGAGAACAAATATCATTGAGATTGCAGTAATGCGACATTATGAATCACGATTGGTAGCGATGTAAAGTACATGTAGGTTTTTTTGAATAACGATGGGTTTTGTTATTTATTTTAGAGACCCCTGAGGAAGGGACCGTTGTGTCCCGAAATGCATAGGGCTACTTGGAGAAAGACGGAATTACGTTAAAACAATTTTTATTTTTATTTATACAACGATTCTGTTTTGTTGTTTGATTGTACACTTGTAAGAACAATGTTAATGGAACAATTTCATGAGACTCTTCATGAATATATAATGTAATTTGAGAAGAACAAAAAAAGAAAGAAATACAAAGTAATAATGAATATTTGTTGTTTGTATGAAATTGGAAAAGTGTTATCAATCAATCAACCAATCAATAGCTTTATTTCGATAAAATGTATCATAAAAGCATTGTTCGACAAATGTACAATAAAAATAAAAACATGTACTCTATGGTGGTAAGTCTTTGAGTACAGAAATTCACTAAAAATATGCTGGCACAGCTTCTTTGGTGTTATGATATATTACAAAGCATAAAACAGATATCATTAAAAACATTTACTTAAAAAGTGTGCATGCAAGTTTCTACGAATTCATTCCATGACATGAATACATTGGTTAAAAGGGCAGTGTAAAAAAGTGGTAAAAAAGAAGACAGTTCATCACACCAGTATTTATGTAAAGTGCAGGTGCTATGTCCATCTGAAGAGACAGTCTAGGTTTATGGTGATATCCCGATGTAATCTATGATTTAATGAATGCAGCATCACATAGCTTTTTAAATGCCTCCGGTGTCACACAAGGCCTATGGTTAGGTCACCCCACGCAGGGCTTTATGCCTAACTAGCCAAGCGTGGCTTAGAAACTTAGCCACCCCACAAGAGAACAGGACACTTGGGTCGGACTTTAGGATGCGCAGAGCAACCCGGTGGTCGCGGGTGCCCATGTCACTACAAATTGGTTTTAGCCATTTGGACCTTGCGTCGTTGTAAGCTGGGCAAGCAAACATGACATGGGCAACACACTCCGTCGCCGCTCCACAACAAGGGCAACTTTCTGTTGTATTCTCGGCTGAGTGCCACTTTGATGTTAGAACGTTAACAGGGAGTGAGCCAAACCTAAACTGAGTATACAAAGCCCTGTCCTGTGGGACCTTGATCACATCTAGGTATTGCTCTAGACTTCACGTCTGCTTGAACGGAAGACATTCATCTGTTAATCTCCCCATATTCGGCTTACTAAGCTCCTGGCTATCAATCCAATCCCATTACTGGCGCTTAAGTTCCGCCTTGCTCGGTGGTTTTGGGTGTCCCACGATTCTTTAAGGCCAAGTAGCATCATAGTATTCCTCACATATAATATCCACTTGACCCTATGGTACACATCTAAGTTCATTACCTCCGTTAGAGCTGTGGCATAATTGGTAAGCTCTGTGGTGCGCCTTATGTGAGCTTAAAAGAGCAAGGGGCGGAGCTTAGCAATGTCTCTGAACGGCCGCCTACCCATATTGTGCATAAGAGGTGTTAATGGGGTGTTACGGGGAAGCATCACCAGATCCCTCAAAAACTTATGCTCAGACCTACTGATTTCGTCTACATTCTCGAACCCCCATAGCTCGGCTCCGTAAAGAGCTGAGCTAACTGCTTTTGCATCATAAACTACAAGGGCCAGGCAACTGGCCTGCTATACCAGGAGCGATGTTCTTTGGTTAGAGCCCCGGCCACGCGTTTATGATTCAAAAGCATTTTGGCTAAATGGGGCCTTCAAAGCATTTTGTCTGAGAGTAGAATACCAAGGTATTCGAAGGTGCCGACTCTCTCCAGGAGGGTCCCATTCAGTGTGAGGTTGTTCCTAAAAGATTTGTGGGTGTTAAAAGTCATGAGCTTTGTTTTTGTGGTATCAATGACTAAGCCCCGGGAATCACAAGAAGATTGGTATCTGTTCATTAGTTTTTGTAGCCCGACTGGGTTCTTCGACACCAACAAGTTGTCGTCAGCGAACAGGAGCGTCGGCACTTTGTCGCCCGCCAGGAATGAGGCGTCAGCTGGGTCTTCTTGGAGAAACCTCACCACCCCGTTCACGTATAAGGAGAACAGGGTGGGGGCCATGATGCAACCCTGGCACACTCCCTTGCCAACGGGGATCTGCTTTGTCGGCTGACCTTGAGCTCCCCATCTCATCTGGGTGTAGTTTCCCTCATGGAGGCGAATCAATAGGTTAAGGATTAGAGGTGGAATGCCCATATCTTTAAGGATTTTCCACAATCTAGTCCTAGGTACCATATCGAATGCAGTCTTTAAGTCAATAAATGCAAGGTAAAGGCTGCCCTTTCCAATTAGCATGACTTTCCAGTATATAAACATTAGCCTAAATACCTGGCCGATTGTCCCAGTACTGGCCCTAAAACCAGCCTGGTATTGAGAAAGGACATCCTCCTCTGCGGACCATGATTGAATTCTCTGTAAGAGGACCCTGCCTAACACCTTTTGCATTACGTCAATCAGACTTATGGGCCTGCAATTTGAGGGGTCTTCCCTATCACCTTTTTTGTAAATAGGCACCACTTCAGCGCCTTTCCAGGATTCTGGGACTGGGCAACCTGCGATTATGGCGTTGAACAATAGCTGAAAATAATGCGACCAGCCTCTGGGGTCAGACAGAAATAGATCTCCTGGCAGTCTGTCTGGTCCAGGAGCTTTAGCAGGGACTAATTTCTTAATTGCTGCCTCTATTTCGATCAACGAAAAGGGATCACTAGTATTCCCTACTGGAGAGACATCTGTGGGGCCACATGGCTCCTCCAGACATCCGTCCTCTAAAGTGGAATATAGTTTCACAAAATGGCCATGCCATTCGTGGCAGGTGATGTGGGTGGGCAGAGTGCCTGAATCCCTGTCACAGCCCGACTCACTGATGACCAAAATTTGTTCCTGTTCTTCCCAAGACTCGCATTCTTCAATTCCTGCCAGTGCAGTTCATCCCACTCAATCTTTGCTTTGTGAAAAGCAGCCCTGTATTCCTTTCTGGCCGTTTTAACCGTGGGGCAGTTTTGCATCTGATTGCTAAAGTCAGAGTCTGTCTTTTGAGCTTGCAATTCTTTGTGTACCATGGGTGCTGTATTTTTTTGGGGAAGATGCAAATTGTTGTACCTACAAGGTGCTTGAAAGTACGAGCTCAATAAATCTGCAGTGTGGGAATGGATAACAGGGACTGCTTCCCGCTCGGCTATATTCTCGACTGCAGCCTGAAGCTCTGCTGTTTTCTTGGACAAGGTCTTGTGGATAGCCACTAAGATGGAATCTTGCAAGGAGACCTTGTGCCACTTTAGGTGCCTTTTGTAATTGGACGGGACAATATCAGTGATAAAGTTGGAAGCCCGACTGATCTGAGGGTGGGGTAGTGGGACCCACGGGTTCTTCATTGTCATGCATAGAGGGTTGTGATCACTGTCAGTTTTGGTGCCCACAAACATGTTGGTCGTCTTGTCCCACAGTTTCACATTGACTAAAATATAGTCGATGCGTGAGAAACCGCTGACTCTGTTGAAGTTGTTAGCCCCTGGGTGCCCGAAGGGGTTCTACCATTAACTGCCCTAAGGCCGAACTCTGTCGTTAATGCAAGTTGAATTGCTAAGTTGGTCCATCTTTTGATGGGAGTTATATTAAGTGGAGGGACAGCCCATTTACTATCGACTCCTTCGTGCTCCAGCATGTCATCTGAGCTCAAAGGCTCAAAGGTACAATTGAAGTCGCCTGCGATCACAATTCTAGTACAAGGTGAGCAGCTAGATATAGCTTGTTCTAAAAGCGTGATAGTAGGCGATGGGTTGCCCCCCTTAGTTCCTCTAATTCACATTCACATTCACACACGCAGTCATTGGTGGGGCCCATAACACCAACACTCACACGTCTCCACTCACGAGTCTGCACACAGGAGGGATGATAAATCAAGCGCTGGACATGGGGAGGAGTACCTTATTACCTATAGGGAAGAAAAGTTATTTTACGAAATATACATTTGCATCACCACCTATAGGATCCTGACCTTAATCATCAAGGTACTCCACCACTTGGTCGACGGACCAATTAGTTGGACTGGATGATGGTGATTTAGAACCAGCTAAAACACATTTAAGTCTCAGAATCCTCTAATCTCTTCATTGAAAAACCACAAACTCGTAATTTCTGTTAATCAATCATTTGTTTATCTAAATGTTGTTTGCAATCAATATTAGCATTTTGGTCAATCAAAGTTTAGAATTTTGTTCAATCAGCACACATCGCTTGACATTTATATTTACCTATTCTTGCTATCTGGATTTTTCCTAATTCATTTGGCTCTGCATAACCGAATTTATCCGTTAATTGTCCCAATAAAGCAGGCCAAAGTTCAAAGTCCGAAAGTTCTTTGCTCAGCACGTTACAGTCCCAAAGATCTCCAAAGGACCAGAAATCGTGCAAGCATCTATCATCGCCTGTGGGGTCGATAGGGGTGTGCAGTCATCGAAACTGCAGAAATGCCAGCCCCTCCCTATTCTACTATCCTTTTTATAATGAAATTCGGGCTAACGTGAAACATTCTTAGACTAAGGAAGCAGATGATTGGTCAATTTGATGAATTTTGTAATATCTTCCGATTTTACGTCAGTCTGGTTTCTCATGGATTTTGCTGGTTCACTTCCTCTGTCCATGTTGTCCTTATGCAACATTGTAAAGTTTGCTTGTATGTCTCAATTGTTTATTTAGACCAGATTTTACTGACTGAAGTTTGGCAGTCCTCCATGTTTCTATCCTTGACCAGGAACACCGTGCTTCTTATTGAGGTTGCCTGGAGGTCTACGGAGCCATCAGAGTCTGCGCAATAGGCATCGCGCTCACGAGTCGGTGGCCACTTCTGAACTCCATTTTGGACGTCATGTTTTGGTAGGCCCAAATGCCAACTTAAGCGAAACAAACACAAAAAAGTAATTAATACATAGAAATGAAGAGTCTAATGTTAAACCCTCACTAATCCCTTTATGTTTTAGCATTTTCCTAGCTTTTAGCGACATTTAAAGCAATAAAACTTACCCTTCGGTCCAAAACGGGAACGCAAACATCACAAAAGTGACATAAATCATGCGATATCCTATTACCACACGTACTACAATTAATAGGCGTACAAATTTTAGTTTTTAGGGTTATTCTGCCATGCAAATAGCAATAAGTCCCACGTGTAATTGGTGTTTAATAAAGGTGCAAATAGTTGATTAATATAACACTGCGAACAGTTAATTCAAATTATTATGTAAGTAGGTTATGTAATTAGTATTTTCATGCAAAACAGAGGAGGTATACAAAATTATGCTTTACCTGCTCCATCACTGGCATGGGGGGGTAATGATACAGGAGATAGCAGAACCGGGAGGGTTGGTGTCCCAGGCCCCAAATGCCTCGGGGGAAGGTGATCACCACAGTGGAACAGCTGGTCACAATCAGAACATTGAGGTGATGGGCTTATAAAAGATAGGGATACAGTTCGAGATAGGATCATTTAGTGTCACCGGTTAGTTACGGGGGAGGAGTAGTTCGAGAAGTTCTTTAGTTCTCTGCATAACGTACTTGACTTGAAAACCGATGTCATTCAGGATATAACCAGAACCAGTAAAAAACTGTAGACATTAGTCCTATCATCATGTACCAGTAAATCCATGTAGTGATTTAATGTATAACAGATTTGACATGTAAACAGCTTGTTATAATGAACAATAAAGAAATGTCTAAAAGAAAAAAAAGGTTATACAGGTTAGATTACATATCTCATTAAGACTAACATTGCATTGACTATGACTAGAGTATTGTTTAGTGGTCTGTGTTGTCAATTATTGTCAGGAAAGTGTTTTATGAGGGTCATTTACTGATTCTGTTTTCTTAAAACTAAACTGGGTGTGTGCTTCTCTTATCTTCTGCGTGCCCGGACAAAAAGTCACACGCATAGAGCAAAGTTGTCCCTCATTTGCGGTTCCACAACCCACTCCTGGAGATGAGCGAATCATGCCTGCCCTTTTGAAGAAAGAGTTTTTCCCATTTTCAAAGTAGAGCTTATGCCTTCATTATTCCAATTTAGGTTGCAGTAAATTCTGGGACTCTCATAGTTAGATCTTGTTTACAGGTGGCTGTCTTATCAGTTCCTAAAGATTTCGCCTGAATGCCAGAGCTACGGACCTTGGAAGTAGGAAACCTGTTTCGAGTCCGGCGTCGGCAGGGTTGGATTGGGATTAAAAATCGGCCCACATTTGCTTATTGCCTTTCCGCAAAACACTGTTTCGGCGAAATTTTATTTAAAAAAGGGGAGGTGGGGGGGGGGGTAAAAAAAATGCATGGATTTGTTTACTCTGGTGAAACACACCTGAAAACAAGTGGGGCCACTTTTGCTCAGGCCCCCTGCCCCCGCTCAATCTGCATATGTTAGAAAGGGAGAGACACCTCTGCCAGTTGATAAAAGGAAAGTAATGGACACCCATCTACATCCAAAAAAGCCACTCAGGCACCCACTGGGCCGCTGGCGGCATCTGAACAAATCAGAAACCGCCCAAATCTGCCCCGAAGGCTGCTCAGAAAAGCTGGAATTCGGATACTGGCCCCTCGGGCTTTGCCTGAATACCCGCGTTACCAATCCGACCCTGGGTGTCGGCTCAACATTCTGTACTCTCATGAGCAACGTTTGAGCTATATAAAACTGTAGAAATAAATGATAGCTAATATCTGCATGCAGCTTTTATTTGTTTTTCACTTGTTGAGCCACACGAGCTCACAAGAAAGCACCATTGTAGGTTTTTTTAAATTCCATTGTGTTGCCTTCATCGCAGAACTCCATTCACTGCACTGACTGACAAATCAGGTTTTGCAACACATAAGGATTTCGGGCACCCCTAAGTCTAGCCCCTTTTGGTATAGTAAAAGGGTTCAGGATATCCATGCTCTTCATTTGTGCATTATAGTAGCCCAAGTCAATGGATTAAACAATTAAACAGAGTCTGTGGGGCTGCAGGTCTCTGTAAAACATTAGAGGAAAAAAAAACACTAGTTGGCTTTGGGTGAGCCATCACTCCTCGGGTGGGCCTGCCCGACCTAGCCTACCCTCTAAATCAGGGCCTAGGGTCAGCCTGAGAGGTAAAAAAAAAAAGGCTGGATGCCGCTTATGGTCACTCCTACGTGGTAACCTAAGTGTGTGGTGTGGTTGAGGAGATCTACAAGGTGCAGGCCTAGCATGCTCCATTTGCCACAAGGAGGCCATAGCACCCCCACCGGATCGCACCTCCTGCATAGCAGGCAAGTTTCTGATTGCTTATGTTTGACATTGCCATTGTTTAAGTGTGCTTACGTGTGACATCCCATGCTGTGTGTGACAGAATGAGTGAAAATTAATTGTGATTAAAGATACATATTAGAAATGACACCCCTTTGTGCCATATGAAGCGGGAGAATTAAGTGCCACTTTTTTTTTTTCAAATGTACTTGCACGGAGGTACTGCTGCTCACTGGTGGCATACTGTCATCGAATGTAAACCTAGCTTCGTCTGCAGAGGGCACGGATCACCCATCATCCGCCTCATACAATAATGCACACTGTCCCGAGCATTAACCATGACAGCATGAACGTCAATTCACCAAAATGCCAGGGATAGCGAAGTGACACCAAACGCCATTTAACATTTACTTTCAGTCACACGTTCATGTTTGAACTATATCAGGTACAGGCCCACTGGGGGGGGGAGTGTCGACGTTTCGACCCTGGTGCAATGAGGGTAATTTATCTCCTTTGCAGGTGGGTCTTCCTCAGCGGCTGTATCCTGACTGTACCCCACCCTAGGTTGCCTCCCCTCCCCCGTCCTGAGGAAGACCCGCCTGCAGAGGATATAAATGACCCTCATTGCACCAGGGTCGAAACGTCGACACTCTCCCCAGTGGGCCTGTACCTGATATCATTCCAGCCTGCCTTTTCACAGATTAATGTTCTCTGTGCATCATCAGAAAATCATGAAATTAATATTTCTAAATCCATAAGGGACTGGCCTATCTGTAAAACTGGTGCCACTATGAACCATGACCAGTTTTACTAAGAATACCTGAATGTGTAATTTATTGGTTATTGAATTTGCCTTTTGGATTCCCCTCCTTTATATCTGTCCTACTTCACGAGCACTTTCCTTTTTCACACTCCCCTTTGAGCTACCTCTTTCTCTATTTGGAGCATTGAATATGATGATCTGTTATAAAAGTAACTAAATAATATACAGTCACTATTGGAGCGATATTTTGTGCCTTTGTGTCTTTTGAGGATATACTGGTTTCCATTGTAAAGAAAAAAATGGTGGTACTTTAATGATAAAATGCTAATTCTATATGTACCGGATGCCCTTTGACTAATGAATGTTTTTCATAACTGAATTGTAGCTTTACAGAAGTCTAGGACCATTGTTTCCTATACCAATGGTGAGCATCCATGGCATATGACTGTAATACCTGGGAATTCTAAGTAGTCTGTCCATATGAGGCATTTGTACATGGGAGTACATGATGATAATGACAAGCTGATGTTTTGAGACTGCATTTCTCAAAAACTGAAAACTGATATTTTAAAGGCAGTTTTAGTTTTCAAAAATGGGGTTTCTTCTGGAAAATTGAGTTTGTTTGCCCACAGTGGAAAGTAGTATTAGATAGAAAAACGTGCATTCTGCGAAACTGGTGAATGATAATTCAAGCTGAGCTGGGGAGACGTACTGCTGTGCTAATGTCCTTTGTGCCACTGGGCATGTCAAGATTTGAATGTTACTTCATAAGTCAAGGGGAGGCATTTAATATTAAAGAACTTTTTCCCAGCATTTCTGCTGGTAACCGCACTTGGTATACTTGGGTGGTAACTACTGAAAATCTTGCTTTGGGTGGTCATAGTGTAGTCACTATTTTACAGGTATAACATTTTCTAGTAGCTCAGGAAGACTTTCCTTGAGCAGAAGTAGCTCTCACTACAGAAAAGATTGGAGACCCCTGACCTAGGGAATGGGTAATATTATTTGGGGAACCACACTTGGAACAATACCCATGAGGGGTCTGACCATCCCAGAAGGCACCTTCGAAGAGGGGGTAGGGTGGGTGATTCGCCTGCATGGCAAGCTCCAACACAAACATTCCCTTAAAAGTGGAGCAACCGCATACGTTTCAGTGACTGTTCTGCCAACATTCAGCAAATTGGTAAATACCACAGCTACAGCACCCAGATGGAAAGTATGGGTCGGCCAACTGAACAATTATTTCAGGGCCACATGAGAAATGGACAACATTGTTAAAAGGTCATTATTGCGCCATTGTGTTTGAAGAGCTGTACAAGCTGTTCAAAAACCTTTCCACCACCGGAGATAAACACAACCCTGATGCGGCAGTAGCGGCCCTCAATACACATTTTGGCCCCCAGCACAACCCAGATTATGAGCACTTCAAACTGTGCCAGGCACGGCAAAGGGAGGGAAAGGCTAAGGAAGAGAAGACTGATGGATTTTATTGCCGTTTGAGGAAATTTGTCCAGCATTTGCACGGAAGACGAATAGGTAAATTAAGTACAAGCTTAAATCATACAAGCGTGCAGGCCTCATTGCTCTGATGCTAGATACTTTGTCAATCAGGCATTCACCTGGAAGGCATCCTTATCATAGTAAGGTCACACGAGCTGTCCAATAGCAGAGAGGAAGAAATGGAGCTCGCCCTGCCAAAAGGAGTCACACAAACACAAGCACTTCCCATGGGCACGATATAAAGAAGGAATAGTCGGGCCATTCAGAAGGGCACTCCCATGACACCATACCGAGAAGCTATCACCATCAGCACCAGATAAGTGCCAGAATTGTGGACTAGGAGCCCATCCCATTGATAAATGTCCAGTGCAGAACAAAGCCAGCTCAAAGTGCATCAAGCTCAACCACTTGCCAGGGTGTGCTGGGGAGGATAACAAATCTGGAAAACCCAGAGGCGCAAAATAATCTGAACAGCCCTGCGATAAAAAACGTCAAAGCAACCCAAAGACCACCCAACCTGAAGGACTCTTCTATTACAAGATAGATGACAAAGAGGTCCCTTGAATCTCTTACGCCAAGCTGCACAATAATATCCGGTGTCCTCAACCAGTGTGCATGACCAACATAACAGGCATTCAGGTATCCGCACTCATCAACAGAGGGGCATCTGTTAATGTTATTGACTGGAAACGATACATGGCCCGCCTATCCAAGCTGCTGCTTAGCCCCTCTTGCAAAACAATATATGCATACTGGGGACACCACCCGTTACCCTGCGCCAGAGTGATCAAAACAACTGACAGTAATGGAAGTAGCAAGCAGCGGGCTTGCTTCTACATTATCAAGAAAGGAGAAGGGATGTTTCTTGGCTGCCACAGTCCATAAAATCTGGACCTGGTCTTCTCTGCATGAAGCGTACAAAAAGGTTAGGGTGACTAAATCCTAAAAGACTTCCTACAACTATTCTAAGGACTTGGCTGCCTCGATGACGCCTCTGTCAAACCCCATATTGACCAAACAATTCGACCGATGACCCCCAAGGACTAGCATGTGGCATTCCACCTTAGGCCACTTGTGCAGGAAGAACTAGCACAGCTGGAGCAATTGAGAAGAATGCAGAAAGTTTCAGGGTCAACCCAGTGGGTATCATTATGGTGATCACTACCAAACCACAACCACCATGAGCTATCTGGCTATGCATAGATATGAGGCTATTCCAACAAGGCCTTATGATGAGAATGACACTGAATGCCCATCATGGATGATATAATAGCAGACTTAAACAGAACACAGTGGTTCTCCAAGCTGGATTTAAATGTGGGTGGCCTCCAGCTGATGCTGGAACCAGAGAGCAAATAGGTATTTAAGCACTTCCTCCACCCACTTGCGTCTTATACGGTACATCATGTTCAATTTTGGGAGATCATCGATTGGAAAGGTTTTCTGGAACACTATAAGGGAAATCCTCTCAGGTCTGGAGCAGGTGTTGAATATTAGCAATGGTATCCAAACATACTCTACCACATTTGTGGACCATTATCGCAGTGTCAACAACACTGAAGAGGCTGGCTGAGCAAAGGCTAACCCTGTACAGAAACAATTGCTCACTTTGTAAGAATCAGAATGACTTCTTTGGTAATATCTTCTTTAAAGATGACCTTAGCGTCAACCTTAGGAAAGCTTAGGCTTTATGGAACATTTGTGACCCAGAGAATACCATAGAAATACAGAGTTTCTTGGACACAGCTGCCTATTGTCGGCAGTTTGTGCCAAAGCTAGCAACAATTTCTCCATCCCCAAGAGCACTGACCAATGCGAGTGTTCGGTGGGAATGGACTTGCAAGGAAAGTAAATCCTTCCAGGAGGTCAAAGACTCCTTACTCCATGATGCCACCATGGCTTACATTAACCCAGAAGAAGACAACAGAGGTGAAGGTTGATGCAACCTGGTAGGACTGGGAGAGTGTAGGGGGGTGTATTAACCCAGCAGCACAGGCCAGAGACACTTCCAAGACAATATTTATCACCCAGGTAGTGAAGGAAGCCATCCTCTTGGAATGGAAATAGCTGGACAAGGCTACGTGTGATAAAGAATTTCCACAGTCTGTTCAGGTAGGCTTTGTACTTTTTAACTTAGCGGGCTGCTTTAGTTTACTCAGCGAATGCTTAACCTGAGGATCCTGTTAACAAAAAAGAATAGATGGAGCCCTTCATAAAATGTACTCTGGCCTTAACCTAGCTACGAGGGCTGTACCTAGTCCTCTTGGCCTCTCAGAGTTTGGTATGGTGCTGTCAATCTCTTTCCTCTGTTATGTTGGCAGGGGAAGGCTTTTGGGGATTCTCACTAGAATGGGGCAACAATTCCAGGTGTATGCCTCATTTGATACCCTTTGGGCTACTGCTATTGCTTCTGTTGCTGTAGTGGCTGTTCGGCTTCATGTTTGGACCCATGAATGGAAGGTTGCCTGTCTTTGAAAATTGTCAATACTTTGTCTTTCTTTTTCGGTTCACAATCTTTGGTCGCTGGTTGGAGCATCGGTATCATAAATCATTCATGAACCAAAAATATGCTTTGCATTTTACAGATTCTTCTAAAGAGGCTTCCAAATTGTCCTATAGGAGGGCCCAATACATGATGTGATTGTGCTTCATGTCCTCTGTCGAGAGTGAAGAGTAAGTTACTTTAAAATCAAATACTGGGGTCAAACTTCCAAGCTGTCTTCTGATTCTCCTTCCAATCCCTTTCATTGCCCTTGACTACTCCAGTCATTCAGATGAGCCCACAGGAAGCAGTTCTGAGACATTTAGTCATTGGTAAGTTCTACTTGGAAGCTATGAACTATTTGAAAAGGATACCCAATATAATTATTTTCTCTTCCATCAGACTCCGGCCCCGACTGAGTCTATGGCTGCAGTCTGTAGGCGGATAGGAAGCCAGCCAGGATGAAATTCAAGCATTGTTGGAAAATAATGCCATATCCTCTTTTCTTCTGAAGGAGAAGTTCTAGTCTCAAATTTTTGTAGTGCTAAAGACCAAGAGGTGATTCAGACTAATGATCAACTTGAAAAGATTAATCTTATTTGTACTGTCCATTCTGTTCAGAATCAATACTCTTCATTCACCTAATACTGCAGAGCCGTGGTGTATTGAAACTTGAGGGGTCCCTCTGCAAAGTGTATGAGCCCCCCATGGACCCAGTCAGGATATCTCAGACCAGGGGCCCGCCGCCCATGCACAGTGCCCAAAGGGGCCCCCTGGAGTTTGGAGGCCTCCCCACACCACTGGGGCTGTGGGGGATGTCTGGCCACCCAATCAACCTTTCCTGAGGTTTGCAACTCCGTCCTCTTATGTTTAGTTGAAGGTCCTCCTGCTCAGTCTGAAACCTGTGCGAGGGTGTTTTCCAAAGCTCTGACTATGATGGTGGGTGTGATGCACAATGAAGGAGTTGCTCTTTATCCATATCTCGTTGAATAGCTGAAACACTCACCCCTCAAGACCAGGAACGTGGTGGATGTGGAAGTGGTGTGCCAAGTTTGGGACTCACTGAGTTTTCTGATCAGTTGTATGGACTTCCTGTTGATGCCAACCCAAGATCTACACTTAATTGATGTGCAAGAATCCAAACAGACATTGGGATGGCTTCCTTGCCCATGGATCATGCAGAGCCCATACCTTCTCGTCTGAGGTCGCTCCTGGCAATGCCACTGGCATCTGCTTAAAGACTGATGCAGGTGGAGGGGGGGCTGGTTAGATGGTGTTTCCTTTTGAAGGGAACTGGAACGTTACAGGGAGGGATGTTGTGTTCCCTAAGGTCACTTTGTGTATGGAGTTGGTGGAGGTAACCTTTCAGACCCTCCTGTGGGCTGAAAATCATCTTCTTTCCTTAAGGGCAGTCCACCTCAGAGGAGTAGACCACTCCAAGGTGGATGTATTGAGTTGGATGTACACAACATCCTAAGACTATCGTCTTGGAAATATGCGAACGGTTGGGCATGCCTGTGGCACATTTGTTTTCACGAATCCTGGCAGTAACCTTTTTGCAGTCTTCTGCTCCCATTTTCCTTTGGGGATTGAGGAGTGGATTTTCTGATTTACCCTTGGCTGGAGGGGATTATTTTTACCTTCAATCCATTGCCAGTAATTTCCAGTCTCCTGGCCTGTCTTCGGAGAGTGAAGGGAGGGATGTTGCTGGTGGTGATGGTGGTTCCATTTTAACATCTATTTCTTGGTTCTCCTTGCTTGGTTCTCCTTGCTTTATCAAATGTCCTCTTCCTTGGAGCGGACTCTGCCAGTAATCCCATTGCACCTTTATTGTCTACTACGCTCAGTGCTCACTCTTTCTCATTTGTTTCAGTGGATTACTCCAACATCACCATCCTACATTCATTTTAATCCTGACCAGGAAGTCCAGGAATAAACGTGAAAGCAGACATTCCTGAGCCAGTTTTAAATTCCTATTTCTGCACCACTATTCTTTTCATATCCCTATTACTTTATGTTTGTATTGTCCTTCCCCTCCCTATTGCTTCACCGCAAGCGTTGGTCTGCGCAGGGCTGACGTTAGCAAGCCCTATGATGAAGCATGCCACAATTTGTGGTTGAGGGCAGTTTTCCAAAACATTACGTGTGCCACTAATTATACGAGCCGTTTCTATGTACCCCCACTCCTCTTGTTTGTATTTGGATATTTATTAAGGGGTTGGTGTAGGAGTGTAACCTCTACCCCCTCAGTTGTATGTGACTAAAATTAGTCTCTCATGCTTTGAGAGGAGATCTATATTAGTCTCTTTTACTTGTTGACTGATCTCTGTTAATTCCTTTTTTCCCCACCCATTTCAAGGTCACCACCGCTAGTCTAGAGGCTTCTTTTAGGTCGATATGTACCAGATGCCTCCGACCATGATCGAAAACATTAGAGCTATGCTTAGATCATTATTTATCTGATGCATTATGAGAGTCTTCTGTTCTCCCCTATTAACACTCATATCAATATATGATAAACCTATCATAAGCCACTGTTAGTCCTAGTTTATCCATGTTTAGAATATGATTTAACGGAGACCACTGAATGAATCAAAACTCTTTTTTTTATCATGCGACCAGAAAACCCTCCATTGCTCTAATACAGGAAACACATCTTTCCCACATGGAAGCTGAGAAAATGTGAAGGAATTAGGTGGGTATAGTCATACACAGTAGCCACCCTACTGCTCAGTCCAGTTACGCTACTGTAGAACTTGCAACTAGATTCTCTAAGCAGTTCAGTGTGGCAATTCTTATCCACAAAAGTCTGCAACATATTGAGCAAGCTAGAGACTTGGATACATCCAAGAGGTTGTTTTGCTTTTGCACGCTTGACTTTGTTGTGACAGGGGTAGTATTTACCCTACCATACCTGCCAAATATTAATTCTTTTTATCCCTCAATCACATCTTAACTCACATTAATAGTAGACATGCACTAATTGGAGGACACTGGGATCCCATTGTTGACAGTACAGGACATATAGAGAGAAAACACGTGACGGAGTCCTCCTGCAAGATAATATAAGTGCCCATTGCCTTATAGATCAGCGGCATCTAAAACACCCTAACAATAGAGAATACACATTTATGTTCTGCATTCATGGTACATGCTCTAGATTGGCTTGTTTCTTTTATTAATGCATTCCTCTGTAAGGGAAATTATATCTTAATTCTAGCTGGAAGCCTTTTGTATCACTCACCAGTACGTATTTCTCTAGGCTTGAGACATGTTACCACAACCATTAAAAGATGGCACATGAATACATCTAGATATAAATCCCTAAATGCGAAACTTCCCTTTAGGGAAGATGTACAGTCCTACATTGAGCTTGGTGACTTCATCTCAAACATTCCGGGTTACCGGTAAAGCTGCTCTGAGAGATTGTACAGTTCAAGATGTGGCACATCATCGCCACCAGGCTTCGCAGATTAAATATCATTTAGAACACAATAGCAAATGTCTCCCTAGGGAATTATCCTACAGTGATTAAATGTCATATATTGAAAAGTAAAAAAAAATTGAATTTAATTCCCTATTCACCACTTCAGCTGAATATGTGCTTGTACATCTGATTCGTGTCACTATGAACAAAGGAAAAAAATCTGGGAGACTTTTGGTGACAAATTTCGAAACTGAGACGCTCAATTTGCGATACCTGCTATTAACACAATACTAGATGTCAAGATGACATATCCAATGGAAATAGTTCAAGCCTTTGCTAATATTTACAGTCATTTATACAACTCAGATCATACAGATATAAGTGAAGTGGAGGCAACCCTTCTAGAGGGTGCAATAACTGTTGAAGAAATAAAGGCAGTTATCTCTGAACTTCATTATAACAAATCCCCTGGCCCTGATTGCCTTCCGGGAGAGTTTTACCAAATCAATAAGTCACTGATCACCACCATTCTTTATGATGCCTTCAAAACTGAGCTGAGACGTGGTCTTAGGTGTGAGTATAATGAGCTTCCAAAGCTCTATCCTGACCCTTTACTTTGCGCTAGTTATAGACTGATATTCCTACTCAACACTGATATGAAAATCTTGGCATTGATCCTAGCATTTGGATTGAATGGAGTTCTTCCTAGCCTTATGCACAACTCTCAAATAGGCTTTCTTCCTGCTAGGTCCTCCAGAGCTCATCTAAAACTGTTAAACAATATAATCTGTCAAGTCTGGGATGACCTAGAAGAAACAATTGCTCTCCCTTGATACCATGAAGACATTTGTTCTGGTCGAATGGGGATTCCTTTTCCAAACTTTGGATCGTGCTGGTGTTGATCTAGAATTTATAAATTTAGTTAAGTCGTATTATTTCCCGACTCCATGGATTTCCCAGGGCAACTTTTAATCTGAGAAGATATAAATTCGGAGAGGAATGCGGCAAGGCTGCCCACTTTCCTCTTTCGTATTTTTCTTACCATTAGAACCATTAGTTTAACCATCCGCCAAAAAGTCTGTATTGAGGGAATTGACACCACAGGTAGTCCTTTGAAAATTATGCGATATGCTGCCGATATTTTACACTCCCTTGAACAACCTAACATTTCTGTCTCGGCAGTGATATCTCTTATTAATTCCTTCAACAGGTTTTCTCACTGTAAAATCATCTGGGATAAAAGTGAAATTATTCCATTGACTAATAGCACTACTGCAGCATCTACTATTGTACATGGCTTTAAATGGGTTTTCTCAAATATAAATATTTAATTGCATTTCTTAATAGGGATCCCAAATGAACAGTGCTGGATAATCTATATCCTCTAATGGCCAAAACGGATTACGATTTCCCGAGTTGGTTTGCTTTACAATTGTCATTATGGGTCATGTTAAAATTGTCAAGATTGTAGTGGCACCTCTATACATTTACTTATTGGGAATGCTCCCCCTCCCTGTCTATCTCATAATCCGATGAAGGTTGGGCAAAGCTATCAAGGCCTTCGTTTGGACAGGTAAGAGACCTTGGCTTAAAGCATCTCAAATATATGCAGCCACAGCAGAAGGGGACATAAATTACTCAATATGGCTTTATATCACTTAGCTCATCACTTCTCTCAACTGGGCAGTCTGTTATCAATTAACTATCCTAAAAAGTGAGTTTCTATTGAACGAATATACTTAGATTATGCACCTGGGTTAATTGTTTTGTATGGACCACAACTAAATCTGTTCTGTCTACCATAAATGTTTCATTAGAGGCTTGGATCTGGTCTCACAAACTGCGTGAGTTCATGCTTTGGTACATAATCAATCACCACTTTCTCATAATGCAGAGTTATTAACACTCTTTCAATTGGCAAATATGGGAATCACGAGGTATACACACAATGAATTTATCTTTTAACAGGTGCGCATCTATAGACTTTTAACAATCTACCCCTTGAACATGACCTTCCCATTTCTCAGATGTGGAAACAGCAACAACTTATTAACTATCTTAGACAAGTACTAGGTTCAGCTACAGACTTCTTGCCTGTTTCTTCTGTCCTTAATTATCTACTGAACTGGCATGATTGTAAACGTCGGATTTCAGCACTATATTCACTACTGTTTACCAATGTACATTCAACAGATGTTTTGAGTCACACGCTTATTCCTATCTTAGTTAATAGTACAGGAATACACAGAAGAGAATTGGACTTTCCTACTCTCCAGACATGACAGACTTATGCAAAGCAAGACTGAAACCTCTCTGCTTTAGGATTTTACATAACTGGTGTTGCTCTCCAGCTATTATTTGCTGAAAAACTAGAGACTTTTGACACTTGTTGGAGATGGCACTTTCCACTTTTGTGGCCTTCTACACATTCTGTGGTTGTGTCCACTGCTACCCTAGTCCTGGCAAGGGGTGTGTCAAATATTACCTTACAGCAGTGGCCTACCCTTCAACTCAGTACAATTGATCGTACTACATGATTTGAAGACTCATCGTTACATTGATTTCATTGGCTAGCCACTGCTTTTTCTACTACCAACATTCGTATTCTTAGGCATTTTTAGACATTGGCTCACATCTCCTACACCCACAATTGATGAAAGAACAGCAGAACTCTTGCGAATTTCAATGTATGAAAAACCTATATATATGCTGAATGACCACGCTGCGGCATTTGGCTGTTAATGGAGCTCTTTTCTTGAAACAGTACTAAGAATACTACAGTTTTAATATACGGGATTCAACTTTTTTGTATATGACCTCTGACCTTATTAAATGACTTCCATCATCTCCTCTCACCTCTGTTTTTCCCAAAGCTTAATCTTGACCATCAAAATAAATCCATTGCATTCCCAATCATACAAATCACACCCTGACTTCAACCACTAAGGATTGCCAAATCCAGTTGCACTATGGTAAAAGCAGCATCTTCGGTGATCTGCTTGATTTGTGTAAAAGGTCCTAAAATGTCCAGAAGTTTGTCTTGATAGACATAAAGAGACTTATCAGTATACTTTTTGGGGTCTTAACTTGAAAAAAAGAATTTTTTATTGATTTTACACAGACTGTGGTTGATATACATGCAGTAAAAGTTCAAGTACTTACACATACCATTCCCTTTCCTTTCTTGTACCCCTTCCTGCCTCAAGATACACATGTCACCAGATGTGGCCGTCCCTGGCGCTTCTACCCGCACAGCCCATCTTGTTGCCTCTTGGTGGGCAATGATACTAAGTCTGGGTCTCTCCATCCGAGGGGTCATCAGAGCTGTCCTCCAGTCCATGGCAGGCTCTCCATTTCCCACAAACATTTTCAAAGTTCCTGGGGCAGATGCAGATTCCATAGACCACTCTTTCGGCCTTCATGGGTGTATTAATTCCCTCTTGCCACATAGTTCTTGTGGGGAAGCAGTCCCCAACCCACAACTTAGCCATGTCTCTTTTAGCTACAATAAAGCCGTAAGAAGATCATCGTCATTGGGTATGCCCAGTATAATCATTTGGGGGGGGTTTTAGAGATAGCAGACCACCACAGCTTCCAACTCCGCTACAATCAACCCTCAGTATTCACACATCCTCTGACAGCTTCAAATCATATGAAGAAAGGTGCCCTCCCCACACTTACTTAAGACTTTCTGCCCTCCCCATTTTATGGAGCAAGGACCTGTTATAATATGCCCAGTGGAGGATGTTAAACTGAATTAGGTGCAGCTTGGCTCTAATGGCAACTTTCATTGGGGTGCATCCATGCCGTTCCTAGTCCACATCTTCCAGCTGTCCGAACTCGGCTTCCCATTTTCCCCTCAGTGATCCCAGGTTGTCTGGTGTATTGTTTAACATTGTACAGTATAGCTGGGATATTGCCTTGCGGCCAAGTGCGCTTCCAAGAACCCAGGTCTCCAGCGGGCTATGATCCCGTAGGTCCATTTCCAGGACCCTGTCTTTCCCCAGGGCATGTGTTAGTTGCAAATATTTAAACTGCTAATGCATACTCTCATTGCAGTACCTCGAATGCCTTAAATTCCTCTCCCAAAAGGACCACCTATTGTTTCTATCACCATTTGTTCCCATCTGTGAAAAACCCATGAGTTTGCCTACTACGTTTAATACTGTCCCCTACCATAGGGGGGTGGCCAAGGTGAGCTTCCACCTCCCAACATGTAGCTCCTGTGGAGTCATCCCAGGCCCTCAGGGTGGTTCAGGTAAGCTCAGGTAGGTGTTTTCTCTCATTTCCCGTAGCTATAATCAGTTTAGGTCACCCCTCCCATGATAGCTCTCTCTAGCCTGTATGCCGGCTCCTAAGGGGGCTATGTCCCTGTGGTTGATTATATATAGCTGGGTAGCCCTAGTATGCTTTCATGTCAAGAAGCACCAGTCCTCCATTGTAGACAGAACTGTACAGGGTCTTTAGAGCTGTTCTCGGGGTGCCCCATTCCAAAGCAATGTACGAAGCGTTTTATCTAGTTTGTCAAAGTATCTATCGGAAATGTAATATGGGGTATTTTGGAGTATGTAGAACAGCTTGGGTGGTGTGATTATTTTAAAAAAGGCCAGCCCGGCCCATGATTGTTGAGGGGAGTTTATGCCACCTTTCCGTGTCTTTGCAGAAGTCTCCCAGGACCCTTTCTGATCTCAATACCTAGGTATTTGAAACCTTGAATCCTCAGTCTGAGGTCATCTTTCACACCCCTCAAGCACCACCAGCAGTCCCCGAGCTGGTAGAAGAAAGATTGTTTCCCAGTTGATGCAGCACGAAGGCACAGAACACCGATGGGTCTAAGGTACAGAAGGGCGTCTTCAGTGATATATTTCTCCATGTCGGCCGATGTCTTGGGGAACCCCATGATGTCCGTTCTGTACCACACTCAGCAGGCCAGTGGCTCTAGTCACAACGCAATTCCCCCTCACTGCCCCAGTGGGTGCACTGTAGAGGAGGGCCACCCGGCTACAGAACCTGGGCCAGAGTCCGAACTGCTGTAGGGTCCCAAATAGATACTGCCAGTCTGTGGAGTCAAAAGCTTTCTCAGTGTCTAGTGACACTATTGCCCTGGGTTCAATATCTGTTTTAAGTCTGTCTAAACATGCTTGTAGGCACTTCAGATTCAATCTTGTGGACAACCTTGGCATAAAACCTGTTTGATCAGTGTGTACCAAATAAGTTATCACCCCAGCCAGTCTGTTCACCAGGATCTAGAATAAGATCTTACTTTCGGTGTTCAGCAGCGAGATGGACCTCTGTGATGAGCACTGGTTAGGCAGTTTGCCTTTTTTAGGGATAACCACGATGACGGTGTGATTCGAGGTCCGGGTGCAAACACCCCATCCTTTTTGTGCCCTGACCAGGTTCAGCAAGTGCGGGTGGAGAAGCGTAGCCAGTCGTTTATATATCTCCATTGGGAGGCCGTTGGTGCCCTGCGGCTTTCTCCACTGACGTGCTCTCACTGTCTCCCCCACCTCCTCTATTGTCAGGTCGGCCTCAAACGTGTCTCTATCTACTGCGTTTAGAAACGGGACAGGTACCTCCTCCAGAAATTCCATTATTTCCTACTCCAGGCTTCTTCTCCGGGTCACGTAGTGTCCGTGCTAGTATTTCTCAAACATGCAGGCAACGTCAGCTTCTGACCGGGTGACCACTTCAGCCACCAAGCTTTCTGCCTCCTCTCTCCTCCTCAACCACGCGAGAAGGTGACCCACTTTGTCTCCTGTGTTGTATAGTTTCTTTTGGGCCACTAGAGTCTTGGAAGGTTGCCTGAGTTACAAGATTGTGATACTGGTCACGTGTTGACTCCATGAGTAGGCGATACTCCAATTGTTGCGTCCTTCCTTCCCTTTGTTTTAAATCGCTAATATAGTCTCGGCCTTATCTCAAAGTACTGCCTTATATGCCTCCCAGAAGGTAACTGGAGAGGACACCGACCCCTTGTTCTCTTCCAAGTATAATCGAGTATCCACTATGTCTGCTTCTTTAAGGGCCCAGGCATCTAGCCTCTATTTGCGTGCTATATTAGATTGTCTGGTGCTGAATTTGACCAACAAAGGTGAATGGTCTGATATCCGCTGGGCCAGGTACTGAGCATCCCCCACCAAGGGTATCTCCATCTCTGGAACAAATATATAGTAATTTCTCTCCGGGGCAAATGGGCCCCTGTCGAGATGAGAGTATTTTCTCTCTAGTGGATGAAGGAACCTCCAGACTTCACGAAGACCCATTGCATGGGTGAAGTGTTCCAGCTCAGTGGGTGTGCTGGTCTGTATTGTTTAATGTGTGTCTGTCTAACGCTCGATCCATGACTTTATAGAAATCTCCGCTATTATATGAAGCTCATTTAAAGTGCCTATAAGGATGGGGATCGGGGCTTCTAGTTTCCACTTCTGGAGCCTCTGGTGCATACACGTTTAGGATCAGCACTTCCCTCCAGTGCCACATGCCATTAACTACCATGTAGTACCCCTCGGGGTCAACTCACTTCTTAACTTGGAATGGGGGTTCTTCTTTGCTAAACTGCAACCCCTTCTGGGGTCCCTCATGTACCCTGCGTGAGTCAGCCTCATGTATTCACCTCTATGTACACACTTGCAGGTGTTACCCAGCAGATGCGCCTTTTGCAGGAGTACCATGTCAGGGGAATACCTGTGGATATAGTGTTACCACACCTCTCTTGTACAAACCAGACCGTTTACGTTCCACGAAAGAACTGTCACGGGGTCAGGGTGTTGCCCAGCCATCCTCTCTACTGCCTTTCCTATGGGTGTGAGTTTTAGTGACTATGTGAAAGGTATATTCTTTGTCTCGCATCATGGTGTGCTTGTGTAACGGCATGTCGTGCAGTGCCCCCCCACCAAACAACTAAACTTAACCCCAACCCATACCCTCCACTCCATGTTTACCTGACATGGGTTTCCAACTACCCACGTCCCCCAACTTGGGAACTTGGCCCACTGGCTTCTGACCCCGTGGTGGCTGTGCTTAGGGTTAAGCAAATTGGTCCAACTTCCCTTCCTCGGCTGAACTTTCTTTGGCCATGGTGGTGGACAGCTCGCGGTTCCTCTGCAGTCGGACGGCCTGCCAGTCCTCTATGGTTGTTACTTCGTGGCCGCTCTGTCTCCTGGTGTCACCCGGCCTCACTACCCCCCAGGTCCTCACTCGGGGAAGGCAGCAGTGTTTCTCTTAACCGGGATTTCCTCTGTCTGATGACTGGCCCGCCACAAAGTGACCTTCTGTCCCAGCTGCTTCACAGGTGGGTCCACTGAGAGGTTCCTGGGGGCTCTCCTCCCAGCTTCTCATCCAATCCCGGGACCGTCTCTGTATCTACAGTGGGGGGCGGGGGGCAGCCAGCAGCCCAAGCCAGACCCTTCTGTCTGTCTGATTGCTGCGGCCCAGTGACCGCAAGCTCCTCCTCACCATGGGCGCAGGATGAGCGCTGCTCAGCGCCAGGCGGGGCTCCAGCTAGCTCTGTTCCCCACTAAAAGCCACCCAGCCATGGGAGGTTCACAGCTCTCGGCCCTCCTGTGCTGCATGGCCCCCCTCCCCAAGTTTCTAAAGGTCCTGGGGTGCCCACCCTCCAGGGCCAAAAATTAACAATTTGGGGAGGGCACCCCCTCTCCAAGCCTCAAACGGCCCAGGGAGCCCTCCCTGGGGTGATCACTTTAAGAAAGGGGGGCCAAGCGGACCCCCTTCCTGGGTCTGTAATGACCCTGGACACTCCATCCACCGCAGTCGGTTTGCAAGCTATGTCCTGGGAGCCCACCCCAGTGACATAGCAATTTCCCTCCCTGCGCTGGTGCTGACAGGGAAACCTGTGTTTGCTCTCACTTGGCGGGAGCATTTTTGAATTTCTGGCATGTGGGAGCAAACACCTATGTCAGTTCCCAGCGATTGGGAGCTTCAAAAATGCTCCCGCCCGCTGGGAGCAAACTTTTCATTTGTTTCCGTGCCCACACTCAAGCGGGCAGGGAAACAGATGAAAATATTGCTCCCACCCAGAGGGAGCTACACCAGGAGATACTCCCTGCGGCCTAGAGCAATGCCAGCTCCTCCTGTATACGGTAAGCGAGCTGGAGCTGCGGGGGCTTTGGAGCTTGTCCTGTAGAGTATGGTGGGTTCCCTGGGTGGGCACCCATCCTTAGGTTTGAGGGCCCGGGGATGGGGTCCCCGATGCTGAAATCAGCTCAGGGAGGGGGGGGCTGCGTGCTCTCCTCCCCTTATTAATAATCAAGCCAGGCCCCAGGGGATGGGTCCTCTAGGCCGAAATCGGTCTGGGGAGGGGGGGCCACGTGCCCCCGCCCCCCTAATATTCACCCTGGTGGGATGGGCACCCCAGGGCCAAAATCGACCCAGGGAGGGGGGCTGCGTGCCCCCTTCCCCTGACATTTACTATAGACCCCGGGAGATTGTCTCCCCAGGGCCTAACGAGGGCCGGGGAGGATGTCCACCCCCCGCCCCCCTTTATTTAAATACACAGCCCAGGGTGATGCGGTCCACAGGGTCTAAAGAGGCCTGGGGGACGGCTCTGCCCCCTCCCCTTTTTTTTTTTTAGAAATGGCCCTAGGGATGATGAGGTCCCGAGAGCCTAACAAGATTTGGCTTTATGTTTTTTAAATGCACTGGGGATGAGGTCACAAGGGCGTAAAGAGTCTTTGGGAGTGAGGCTGTGTAGTCCCCCTCCCCTTTGGCCCTGGGTGATGGGGTTGCCCCCCCCACCAAACTCGCATAGCCGAAGGCTGTTTGGGGTTGGCTGCCTTCGGAAGGGTTTGCCACAGGCCAGGCCTTGTGGCCAAGCCCCCACTGCACATGACAAGAGGCCGTGCACAGCGTGGGTTTGCTGTGGCCAGGCATTGTGGCCAACCCTCCACTGCACGCAACCTCAGTCCATACGCAGAATGTGGTAGGCTGCAGGGCCTCACTTCAGCCGCGCACAGCTAAAGGAAGAAGGTTGCATTGCAGTAAAGTAATTAAATATTACTTTATGTTAAAAAAGCTTAGAAATTCACTGAATAAAACCAAAGTAACGTTATAGTTAGTGAATGCGTCAGTGACAACATTAACGTTTTTAAATTTAAAAAATACAGAAATTCATCAGTTATAGTTAGCAGAGCTAACTATAACTTGCACCCCTGCCATGCACTGCTGATGACCGCCCATATTACCCCACTCATGACATTTATGACATCAATGATGACGTCATTGATGGCATCACTGATGACATCATCCAAGCTTCTTTGTTACACATTGCTGTTTAAATGGGTATAGCATTAGAGATATGAAAGAAAGTGCAAAAAAGCTCAGAAAAGTATGAAGTTGCTCTACTGCTATCACACATACAACCCTCATAGGTAAAACAACCTTGTGTTATTTTTTAACATTGACTCTATACCATACAGTTCATAGGCGGCTGAGTTCATGTTGACTATAAGCCACAGATGTAAGGGTAACCTATCCTGCACACAAATTCAATATTTATATATCTGTTCATGGAAAACTAGGTTCCACAAGATACTCAAGCCCTATTACATAACTAATGCCCCACTAGGGACACTCTTTACCTGCATCAAACCCCTGACAGTCACTGAACCTTTATTGAAAAACAAATACAACTTGCACCCCCACATATTACATCACTCATGATACATTCCATGACATCATTTACGACACAACTAATGACATCTTAAATTACTTCATTGATGACATCATCCCCAAAAATGATTTCTACCTAATTTTGTACAGCCTGTGTCCAGCTAATGAGTGTGTTTACAAAACACGTGCTCCTAATGAATCATAGGTGTGTAGAGGTATTGAACACATTATAAATCTTTGTATTGAAGAGTAACTCTGGGTGCAGGTTACAGCATGTTCCACACAAGTTTTATCGTACTGCGGAAAAACTTTCAAGCACAGCAAAGATTCTACATACTAAGTATTGTAAGCAGCCATACGTCATTAGACTGAATCGTCTCAGCATGACAATTTCTACTTAATATAGAAGACTGTGAGCACCAGGTACTAACCTATGTACATGTGCTTGTTTTGCTTCAGAAGATGGGCTATTTGTAAAGTTTTTACCACAGTACGAAGGATGTAGGCAGTATGATCTTTAAGCACCTTCAGACCTTGGTTATCTTAAGTGAATAGTCACTCTTTGGACAAGCTTCGCAGAGTGTGTGTACAGTTTTTAGTAGACACTTTTTACCACTCTGTGGTGTATTTCTCATGAGAGTTTCACTGTCTGCAAACAATGTAGTACAGAGTAAACTCTCTCCATAGAGTAAATACTGTTAATAGTACCCACTTTTCTATTCGTATCCACTTCAAGTTTAGAGGAAGGCACGTCTGAGTTTTGGATCGTTCAGGTTTTTGATAAAAACAAAACAAAACAAAAAAACAATTAGCACATGTATCTTCTCTATGAGATGTTTGCCACCCAGAAAGCAAAAAGTTATACATATATTGTTTACTAACCTACAAATAGCTTAGCCCTCAATGTTGCCTCCTGCACCCTTACCTTATTTGATAGGCGGAGATGTTTTAAGATGTCATTTCTGTTGCTGATTTCGGTTTAGATGGCCTTGAGTGCTTTCACATAGGTGTTACCAGCTTTGTGGTTTTAACAGGAAGATGTGCTATTTATTATGCTCTTGGCCTCAAGTGCATGGTGAGTATATGACTAAGGACGGAAGCACTACTGCAGTGTATTTGTCTATTTCATCTTCAATTGATTTTGAGCTGTACAACTTAAAAAAAAAATGATATAGAAAGGTGGAAAATTAGAAGTCAGTGTCACGCGCTAGCAATGTGACTAATGAGATTTTCATATCTTCTTGAGGGCTGAAGGATAGGAATTGATTGAGTAAATGTTTATACTGGTGATTTCAGTTTTTTTGTGTTATGATGCTTTGAACTGTTAGTGCACTGGTTTAAATCAACCATACCCATAATAAACATTACTCCTTGACTGCTCTTTGAAAAGGCCTTGCCTTTGCAATGTTGCGAGAGATAGGTTTGTGATACATGTTTTAGGGTAGTAGGATCATAAGAACAGGAAAGATTAGTCTGTGGCTTCACCTTCAGATCTGGGGTTATGATATGGTTATGTCCATGTGTGTTGCCAAGTGCTGCCTGACAGGCATAGCATCCTGGCTTTCTATAAGGTCTGAGGCTGCTTCTGAATTGGGCCAGTCAAAGGCACCTTCCAGAACTACCTTGACAAAGCTTGTGTAGCTATGGGATCAGATTGAGGATTTTAACGAAGCAAGTGGGTCTATCACCGCTTGTTAAACATCGCCTGCTCTAAAGGGTTGTTAGTATTTATCACACTATTACATATTCCAGTTTACGCAGGTAGGTCTGCTGTGCCACTTACTGTGCTGGGTCTAGGAGGACGAGGTGCAGTCCCTATGGGGCTCATGCAGGGTTGTCTGGCATTTTGGAGATGTGCCTCATCCAGTCTCTGGTCCCACATGGTTGCATCTTGTCTGGGCTTGGGGTGCAGGCAGCAGGGGACGCGACACCATGTTTGGGATTCTGGAAGGCTCAAGAAGGCAACCTGTGATGGGGACTCTAAATGTAAATACAAATCGATCATGGCTGAATGCACATACATTCCTATGTACACCACCCAATTAATCATGGCTGCCTCTTACCTTTTCGGGTTATCTTGTCCGTTCCCTGCTGGAGAGTGTACTAAAGGTCTGCAAATTTCAGTCTTCACATCACAACACTTCTGGCATGCTTTTATGGTGTGTTCACTGCTTCATCATATTATTTCCTGTTTTTCGACTGGCAACTTCTCACTGGAGATTTTTTATATCTCAGGCTTTGCCTCCAAATTGACCCTCTCTCTCTAGCGTTGTGTGACAATCGCTGGCCAGCAAAGGGATTTCTAAAAGAGATCGACCTATCTACAAGACAAGGAATTACAGGCTTTCACAATGACTCTTTTATTCCGTCATTGAAACATACAGAGTGCCACCAATCACTTGAGGGAAGAGTGCTGCATGCCTGGTATTTGTGTAGATCTGAGCCTACTAGAGCTTATTAATGCTACTTTTTCCTAACTAATGACCCTCTAATTTTCCATTCCAGTTTGAAGCTTGGAAGGAGCACTTAATAAAAGACGATAATGGAGTTGTCTTTGAAACATGAATCACTGAGACTGACCATGTGACATTTCTTTTTAGTTACTAGCTCAGATATCTCAACGGTATACTTATGAAAGCTTGTGTGATTGTGTTGGTTTGGACAGTACCAGCCCTGTATGTATTTTGGTTTGGATGGAGCTCTGCAGCTGTTTTTTTGCATTTGTCTCCCCAAGAGGGACGGGTTTGCCCAGACGTGGGTCCCGTGTTCTCCATGCCACTGGAGTCAAGCTAGCCTGACTGACGAGGGGGTGATACCCCGAAACCGGTCCTGGGATGCTTGCTTCCGGTCCAGGTAGGACTTGACCTGGCAGTTCGGGTTGGACTATTCCCATGGGGAGCAGGGTCAAGACTGATTTGAATATGGCTGGGTTGAAACTGGAAACAATGGATTTAGGCCCGATCTCTGTACTGGGGTGAATGTTTGACATTGTTCAACATTCTGTCCATCAATTTTTCTTTTTGCGTCTGAGGGTAATCATTTATTCAGCTAAGAAAGTGGTCACTATCAGGATGTCCAATTATTTATTTGGTATTCAAAAAACAAAGAACAAGTCAAGAGAAGGTTTTATTGCTCTTTTTTCATGTCAGACCCCATTAAGGACTTCTGAACCATGACTGTACGGGATGAGGTGGTTTGCCTCTCATGTGCTGGGGTCTATCTCGGAACGGCCGTACAAACTGGGCTACATACAACCCTTTCAGCACATAACTCTCAGTGGTAGCAGTGGTGAGCTGTCGCAGGCTTCACACTGAGATATTGTGGAGGTGCCCAAACTCAGTACTCAACAAATACACTTTAGCGTACCAAATGATTTTCCTCCCCAGTGATTTACTTTCAAGAAGAAAAGCATTTTAATGCACTCTCAAACTAAATGCGACACAATAGATATGAAAATGTCAAGATTTTCTTGAAGACTGGTGTTTGTGTAATACGTTGAGCTACTTATATTTGGCATTCTCTATCAGCATGACTCAAGTAGCATCTTAATTTTCCCGCCATGCGGCAGCCCAGGCAATCTTTGCTCATGACCAAGTTGGCAAAAGACCCACAATTGATGGACGGAATGCAGAACAAATCAAAACATTCACCCCCAGTCAAGAGATCTTGGTTAAATCCATAATTCTTTTGCTCACCATGCCACCCCAGTTTAGAGTCAACGTCTGGACACACCTGGCGCACTTAGTGCAAGAAAGCAAAAGACACGCAATTGATGGACGGAATGACCAAGTTGGGTCTCAAAGCATTATGGGGCATGCCTCAGAATTTCCCAGCTTTGTGTATATGGTGTTTATATAACAATTGTCTTGGGCATTTTGTAACTTATTTCAACATATTTTTTCCTTCTCAGTTGAGTATGATAGAAATTTCTCCTGGTAACTCCCATATGTATGTGTGTGTAATATATATATATATATATATATATATATATATATATATATATATATATATATATATATATATATATATATTCACTTAAAAAACCATAGGTTTCACACATGTTATAGTTAGGTGGATATTTCACTCGTAAAAAACCAATGAAATTCCCCCGTTATAGTTAGTTCAGATAACTATAACTCGCGCGCCCGCAATCCACTGCTCATGACGTCACATATTACATCACTCATGACATGGTCAGTGGCATCACTCATGACATCACTGATGACATTATCCTTGTGATAGAGTGGCGGTCGCGCGAGTTATAGTTATCTGAACTAACTATAACGGGGGAATTTCATTGGTTTTTTTACGAGTGAAATATCCACCTAACTATAACATGTATGAAACCTATGGTTTTTTAAGTGAATTTGCAAGGTTTTTTAAATGCTAATTCCTAACTATAACGTGTGTGAAACCTATGGTTTTTTCAGTGAATTTGTACGTTTTTTTAAATGCTAATTTATTTATGTATTATTATTTTTTTATATATTTATTTTACAATAAACTACGTACTGTGCACCCCCGACTAACATGTAACCACCAATCAGAATTACGCTCGCGCACGTTACGGTGCTCGCACGGTGCGCGCACCCTGCGCGCTTATAGATATTGATATGCTTTTAAATGCTATTTTCTCAGGAAATACTGAACAGATTTACACCAGACCTGCAAAAGGCACTTCCTTGACCTTATGGCTACCTCTCTGCCAAATTTCAAGTAATTCTGTTCAGCCGTTCGGGCTGTAGCTGTGTCTAAAGGTCCTATGGAAAAATGCATGGGGAAAACGCGTTTTGGGACCCCCCTTTTTTCTCGGCCCCCGCTTGACGAATCACCCCGAGACTTTCAGCGTAGGAGCTGAACGGAGCGCCCCATTAGTTTTAAAAATTTCGCGAGGATTCGTCAACCGGCGCCAAAGTTATTCAAAATAGAATTTTGAGATTTCCTATGGAAACACGGTCCTAACTATAACTATCTACTGGCAACCGCCAGTAGATTTTATATATATATATATATATATTTATATATATTTATATCTATATATATATATATATATCTATATATATATATATATATATATATATCCCGCTCAACTGCACCTGAGAAGCGCGGCACGCTAAAGGCGGGTGCTTCAAATGCGGCGGTGCCCCGCAATCTCTATTCACGCTCCATGACTCCTTCAGGTTTACAAGAAAGGATCGAGCACTCACGGGTAAGTAGTATGGCAGCTTCGTTTAATTCGGAGGAGTAAACAACAACAACAGACGCGTTTCGGAACTAGTCCTTCCTCAGTGTTGTTACTAAGTTCATTACAAGCTACTTCTTATATACATCATTCAAAATTAAACATAGAAGAGGTCGGAGGGGACAGCGGTCCGGGATTTTCGGGCGCCATCTTTGAAGGGTCAAATTAATTGTTCAGATACAAAAGTATATGGGTGTATGATTACGGATTAACTGTGAAATTTAACAATTAATGTTTTTCGAAACATATAGACATTTCATCAGTTTAAATGCAAAACAAAATTATCACATTGGATATATATCACAGTACAATCTCTTGGTTATAAAGCCGTGGATCGGCAGTCCGCCTATATTAGGCGATTTGTGACCCCGTAAACGGTGCCAACCAAAATTGTCCATTTGACCATAGTCATGCAATTATCTGTATTTGCCGTGTATCGGCTTGATGCTGACTAATAAATCAAATGGTAGAGGGCAATCAGTTTAAAGAAAGGAGGAAAGGTGCAAGGAAAGAAAAAAGGTAAGAGAAAGGGAAAATTAGGAACAGAAGAAAGATAATGTGACACATATTTCGAGAGTCAATGCTAGACAGCATATTCAAATGATACACATTGGGTCACAATCAAGATTACAATTGATGATTGGTAGGTCAAGTATTTCTGAGTGGCAATGACTCCTGGAGTATCTACTATCTAGGTCCCTAGATGTACTATCAGCTCTTCTCCTGAGTTCAACCCATATGGGGTCTTAGTTTGGAGATCGATTATATATCTTGACTCCAGTCGTCTTAGTCTTGCTACTCTGTCACCTCCTCTGGCATGTGCCAAGACACAGTCAATCGCAAAAAACTGCAACAGGTCCCTGTCGCTGTTATGTTTTATAGCGAAGTGTCTAGCTACGGGATAGGTAAAGTCTTTTTTTGCTATCGCTCGCATGTGTTCCAGGATTCTGAATTTGACACTGTTCACTGTACTTCCTACATACATGAGTCCGCATGGGCATTTTAGACAATATACCACATATGGTGTTTGGCAGGTCAGAAATTTTGAAATGACTCTTCCTTTTGGTAGGCCCTTAACATTGTAGTGATAAACTCTTTTGCTAAAGGCGCAGGCTTTGCACTTCCCACAGGGAAAGAAGCCCTTCATTTCTTTTAAAGTGCCCTGTTTGCGGGGAATGGGGTCTAAATGGCTGTGTACCAGGTTATCTTTCAACGATCGAGCTTTTCTGTATGTGATTTGGGGGGTCGGTGAGACATCAGACCCAATAATGGGATCAGTTTTTAGTACATGCCAGTGTTTTCTGAGGATAGACCTCAACCTCAATGTGTCGCTGGAGTAAGTTGTGATAAGCCGAAATTAGCCCTCCGTATCTCTTTCAGATTGTTTAGGTTGTAAGATTTGTTCCCTAGGTATTTTTCTGACTCGTTCAAGAGTGTTCTCTAGAAGATTCGTGTTATAGCCTCTCATCTCGAATCGTCTGAGACTGCTCTCTGCTGCTAATTCAAAATCGCACTGTCTTGAGCAATTTCGTTTCAATCTCAGGAGCTCGCCGTATGGAATGCTATTTTTTAGTCTTTCAGGATGAGCACTAGAGGCATGGAGGATACTATTCCCTGCTGTAGGTTTGCGATAAAGGTCAGTTGTTAGTTTCCCTGCTTTGACTTCCACCTTCAAATCTAGATAGTTTACTGCCACTAAACTAATCTCCCCTGAAAAGTGTAGATTCACGGTATTCTCATTAAGGTGTTGGATGAAATCATTTGCTTTACCCATGGAACCTCTCCAAATTATAAAAAGGTCATCGATGTATCGATGCCAGGATACTATCTCCTTTGTCCATTCCGAATTTTCCGCGCTCCAGACCACCTGCTCCTCCCACCAGCCTACGAACAGATTCGCATAGCTGGGGGCGAAGCAGGTGCCCATCGCGGTTCCGGAGATCTGTCTAAAATATTCTCCTTGAAAGAGAAAAATATTATTATAAAGACAGAATTCAATGAGTTCCAATAACATTTTGTTATGGGTTGCAAATTTCAAAGCTCTTTTCCTGAGAAAATGTTCAATAGCCTTTAACCCTTGGTCATGGTTAATGCATGTATAAAGACTGGTAATGTCTAATACAATCATACAAAATGACGAGTCCCACTCAATTTTTGCAAGTTGGTGAATGAAATCAGTCGTGTCTTTTATATAAGATGGCAATCTCAGTACAAATTCGAAGAGAAAGTGATCTAAAAATCTAGACAAATTTTCCGTTAGGCTTCCCATGGACGACACAATTGGTCTTCCTGGTGGTAGTGTTGCATTCTTATGGATTTTGGGTAGATGGTAAAAAGTGGGCGTGACAGGATTTATTGTTCTCAAGAACAGATATGAGAACTAAGACCCCATATGGGTTGAACTCAGGAGAAGAGCTGATAGTACATCTAGGGACCTAGATAGTAGATACTCCAGGAGTCATTGCCACTCAGAAATACTTGACCTACCAATCATCAATTGTAATCTTGATTGTGACCCAATGTGTATCATTTGAATATGCTGTCTAGCATTGACTCTCGAAATATGTGTCACATTATCTTTCTTCTGTTCCTAATTTTCCCTTTCTCTTACCTTTTTTCTTTCCTTGCACCTTTCCTCCTTTCTTTAAACTGATTGCCCTCTACCATTTGATTTATTAGTCAGCATCAAGCCGATACACGGCAAATACAGATAATTGCATGACTATGGTCAAATGGACAATTTTGGTTGGCACCGTTTACGGGGTCACAAATCGCCTAATATAGGCGGACTGCCGATCCACGGCTTTATAACCAAGAGATTGTACTGTGATATATATCCAATGTGATAATTTTGTTTTGCATTTAAACTGATGAAATGTCTATATGTTTCGAAAAACATTAATTGTTAAATTTCACAGTTAATCCGTAATCATACACCCATATACTTTTGTATCTGAACAATTAATTTGACCCTTCAAAGATGGCGCCCGAAAATCCCGGACCGCTGTCCCCTCCGACCTCTTCTATGTTTAATTTTGAATGATGTATATAAGAAGTAGCTTGTAATGAACTTAGTAACAACACTGAGGAAGGACTAGTTCCGAAACGCGTCTGTTGTTGTTGTTTACTCCTCCGAATTAAACGAAGCTGCCATACTACTTACCCGTGAGTGCTCGATCCTTTCTTGTAAACCTGAAGGAGTCATAGAGCGTGAATATATATATATATATATATATTCACTGAAAAAACCATAGGTTTCACACATGTTATAGTTAGCGGAAATTTTACTGATAAAAAACCAATGAAATTGCCCCGTTATAGTTAGTGCTGGCAACTATAACTCACGCGACCGCAATCCTCTGCTGATGCTAATACTGTATTTAGACACTTATTTGCCCATGTCTTCTTCCATACATTTTTAGCTATACATATATTACAAATATTTTTTTTTCATAAAGACACATATGTCATCAGCAGAAGATTGCGGTCGCGTGAGTTATAGTTGCCAGCACTAACTATAACGGGGCAATTTCATTGGTTTTTTATCAGTAAAATTTCCGCTAACTATAACATGTGTGAAACCTATGGTTTTTTCAGTGAATTTGCAAGGTTTTTTAAATGCTAATTCCTAACTATAACGTGTGTGAAACCTATGGTTTTTTCAGTGAATTTGTACGGTTTTTTAAATGCTAAGTGACTTTACGCCATTCGTGGCGTGCGCGCCCACTTAACGCAGTTCGTTCCGTGCGCGCACGGTGCGCTTCGCGCACCGTGCGCGCACAGTGAGCACGCGGTGCGCTTCGCGCACCGCGCACCCACTTTACGCAGTTAGTGCCGTGCCCACGTTACGCTAGATGGGCCATGTACGCACGATGCGCTTCGCGCACCGTGCGCACATGGAGGACATATTATGCGCTTCCTTGTGATAGGTAATCTGTTGAAATTTTTTGGGAAATTTCTGTGCTCTGATAAGCCATGCACAAATGGTGGCCTTCGGCCACCATTTGCACAAGGGGTGGAGAAAGTGTGGATAGTGTTTTTTTTATTTTTATTTTTTTACCGTACGCTTACGGTAAGCGTACGGTAAGCGTACCCCGCGAAATTGCCGAAAAAAAAATAATGCCGTTTTTGCTCTTGGGGGATGTTTGGGGACTCCCTCAACATGACTATGTGAGAGGGAGTTGTCAAAACATCCCCATAACATGTTTTTGGCCATCATGTTTGATACATAACACTCAGTGCGGTAGACAAAATGGCGGACGCCGCTTCCTGGTTTCTGCCGATTCGAATGTTTACTAAGATCTAAGAGCCAATCAGAATCGCGCTCGCGCACGCCACCGTACGCTTACCGTAAGCGTACGGTAAGCGTACCGTAAGCGGGCTCAGATATATATATTGATTTAAATGCTATTTTCTCAGAATCTACTGAACAGATTTACACCAAACCTACAAAAGGCACTTCCTTGACCTAGGGACTACCTCTCTGCCAAATTTCTAGTAATTCTGTTCAGCCGTTCGGGCTGTAGCTCGTTCTAAAGGTCCTATGGAAAAATGCATGGGAAAAACGCGTTTTGGGACCCCCCTTTTATCTCAGCCCCCGCTTGACGAATCCCCCCGAGACTTTCAGGGTAGGAGCGGAGCGTAGCGCCCCACCTATTTTGAGAAATTCGCGAGGATTCGTCGACCGGCGCCAAAGTTATTCAAAATAGAATGTTGAGGTTTTCCTATGGAAACGTGGTCCTAACTATAACTACCTACTGGCGACCGCCAGTAGGTAATATATATATATATATATATATATTCAGTGAAAAAACCATAGGTTTCACACACGTTATAGTTAGGAATTAGCATTTAAAAAACCTTAGAAATTCAGTGAAAAAACCATAGGTTTCACACATGTTATAGTTAGCTGGACATTTTACTCGTAAAAAACCAATGAAATTGCCCCGTTATAGTTAGTTCAGCTAACTATAACTCGCGCGCCCGCAATGCACTGCTGATGACGTCACATATTACATCACTCATGACATGGTCAGTGACATCACTCATGACATCACTGATGACATCTCAAATGACATCACTGATGACATCATCCAGTGAATGTGTGTTTTTCTGAAAATTAAATATGTTTTATATATGTATATCTCAAGGTCGTTGGAAGAATAAATGGGTATATAAGTGTCTAAATGGATGATTTGTTTTTGAAAAATTGATTGTTTAACTGACTGATTAAGTGTATCTTAGTGAATACATGGCTTAGTGAGTAATGTTTAAATATGTATATATCTGTATCAGTCTCTCACTTTGTGTATAAGTGGCTGCATGGGTTGGTGAGTAGCTACATGGGTGACTATATAGGTTATTAGTTGGTTTTTTGAGTATCAGTCTGAGTGTCTGCATGGTTCGGTGGGGGGTATTACGTAGTGCATAGGTGCATGAATGAGTGACTCACTGTTTGTGTGTGTTGAAGACAGCATGTGTGCAGGACTGCATGGGTGGATGAGTGTGTGTATGGGTGTGTTAGTGAGTGAATGACTGTCTCAATAGTGTCTTTATGAGTAACTACATATGTTTAAAACTAGTATATGTGACTATTGGTGTATATATTTGAGTATATGCAAGGGTGAGAGATTGGAAGAGTTCCTGTATGAATAAGTATGTGTTTCTATAAGTGATTGTTTAAAAGACTAAGTATGTGTAAGTTTCCGTAGAAGTAAGTATGGTGGTGTGTGTATAACTGTATATGCAAGTAAATGTATGTTTGATTCTTTATTAGCACGAGTGACTATGTGTGTGAGTAACTCTATGGATGAGTGGCATTGTGTAACAGGATGTATAGGTGTATGAGTACATATGATGAGTGAGTACATGTATGAGTGACTGTATAGGACTGTTGGTGAATGAGTGGATGTGTATGTGGATCTTAGAATTACTGAAGAGGTTGTTGTAACTGGTATTGGTATGTCCATTGTTTTGAAAATTTTAGTCTCTATTTTTGAATGTGTGTGTCAAAGGTTATATTAGGGGGAGAGGAGGTCTGCCACTCTATCACAAGGATGATGTCATCAGTGATGTCATCAGTGATGTCATTTGAGATGTCATCAGTGATGTCATGAGTGATGTCACTGACCATGTCATGAGTGATGTAATATGTGACGTCATCAGCAGTGCATTGCGGGCGCGCGAGTTATAGTTAGCTGAACTAACTATAACGGGGCAATTTCATTGGTTTTTTACGAGTAAAATGTCCAGCTAACTATAACATGTGTGAAACCTATGGTTTTTTCACTGAATTTCTAAGGTTTTTTAAATGCTAATTCCTAACTATAACGTGTGTGAAATCTATGGTTTTTTCACTGAATTTCTAAGGTTTTTTAAATGCTAATTCCTAACTATAACGTGTGTGAAACCCATGGTTTTTTCAGTGAATTTGCAAGGTTTTTTAAATGCTAATTCCTAACTATAACGTGTGTGAAACCCATGGTTTTTTCAGTGAATTTGCAAGGTTTTTTAAATGCTAATTTTTTTTTTTCTTCTATTTTTTCTAACATATTTTTATTTTAATTTTCTTACCTTTTATAAAGACTATGATTACATTTTTAAAATTCTTTAATATGTTTTTTTTAATATATTTTTTAAAATAAACATGTAAAATTTATTTGCAGTACTTTTTTTCTATTTTTTTTTTATTTTTTTAGTACGCGTACCGTAAGCTCACGGTAAGCGTACGGTTTACGCAACGTCCGTAATTTTCCTACGCTGCTTGCGTATAGTTACGCAATTTGCGTAGCCGCGCGTACTCCGCGTGGGACGCGTACGCGTGTACGCTACACGCGCACGTTACGCGGAAGTGCCGGGAGTGACTGTTATGCGCATGCGCGCAAGCGCGTGTCTTTTTTACGCGCATGCGCACTTTTGCCGTAAGCGTACCGTAAGCGTACCGTAAGCGTACGGTAGGTCATGTGATCATGAAACACAACTTTTGATTGGTTGAAACTACTTTCAGTTCTAGAACTCTCCTACACCACACCCATTCCCCTCATTTCTGCTTGTGATCCCTTGGGAGAAGGAGCTGGTTTGTCTTTGGGATACGATGGCAGAACAGCAGAGCTCTTCTGAGAGTGAGGCTAGCACTAGCAGCACTGTCTTGAGGCAGAGATCGAGGAAACAAAAGCCCTCTTATGTATGGGATTATTTTACTTTTCCTGAAGGCCAGCAAAAGGTAAATGCACCCTTAGTGACTTGTAAGCTGTGTAAGCGTGTACTTTCTAGAGGTAATCCTAACAGAAAGTATTCCTTTGGGAATCACACCATGAAGAGACACCTCCAGGATGTACACAGAAGGACACATGGTCATCTTTTTGGAGGTAACTCTTCAGAAAGACAAGCCAGTACATCCACAGCAGCTCAGCCTGGACCATCATCTGCAGGGCTGACTCCTTCTTCTGCAGGTCAGGTGAGCCCTTCATCTGTGGGGGGAGAATCTCCTTTTGCTGGCCCTCTGGAAATTAACCCTCGGTTTGCGAGGGTTGAAGTACGGTGCGCCACTTGTCACGATCTAATTACTTATAGGGAGACCAGTGTTTCCCTAGTGAACAGTAAAATAGATCAGCACACTTGTCGTACCGTCTAATATTCCCAATCTTTCTTTCCTCTGTCCCTGCATGAACACAACGGCTCTTTTAAGAGCCAACCTTACCTTTCATCTATTTTTTATATATGTTTTTAAAAACTTTTTTTTTTTTTTTTACCGTACGCGTACGGTACGCGTAATTTTTTTTTTTTTTTTTTTAAAAACACTAAAAATCAATTATCACATTACAAGGTCCTTGAGAGACTACAATTATTATTATTGACTTACCATACTCACTCAAAAAAATATTTATTCATTTGTTTTTTTTAAAAATAGCTTTAAAAATGGTTCTAGTTTTCGAAAATTTTCTATATGAATCTGAAAAAAAAGAAAAAAGTATTAATATTTTTAAAACATTTTATAATACAGTACACATATTTACATTTTTTTCCAAAAAATATTTTTGCCTTATTTTTGCTGTTTTCAGAATATATTGCATTTCACTATAAATTGTGAAAGCAATTGCATTCATCATTTTACAGCGGGCAAAAAAAAAATAACAATCCCAAAGATTGTAATAAAAAAGCCCAGAATCTCTTTTTACTTAAACTTAACATTATAGAAATGCATAATATTCTAAAAAAATATCATCTAATACCAATACTTATTTCTTTAAAATACCGTCTGATATGTTTGTTTCAGAAGTATAATCACAATATTATATCTCAAATAACTCCAAAATACATCTGATTTCATTTCCTTTAGACCAAATAGTAATTTTAAATTTTTTTTTGGAATAAATTTCCAACGGTAATCCAATAAAATTCTAAAGTTTAATTTGTCCAGATCTCACCGATTCTCTGTAACATTTTGGTTCACGAAAATTTTTTGAATAATTTATTAAGTCCACAATAGAATTGGTTACTTTTCCGCATGGCCAAATAGTAATTTTTTAAATCATTTTTGAAAAAATTTCCAATGGCAGTCCAATAACATTCCAAAATTTAAAATGTGCAGAAGTTACCGATAATCTCTAAATTATTGGTTTTTCAAAGTTTCATTAAAAATTTAAAAAGTCCACATTACAATTGGTTATCTTTCCATTAGGCCAAATGATAATTTAAAAAATCTTTTTTCTACAAAATTGTAATGGTAATCCAGTAAAATGGTAAAATTATTTTGTCGAGATCTTGCCAAATCTGTCTAAAATTTAGGTTTCAGGAAGATTAGATAGGAATTTGCTAAATCAAAAGGCAAACGTTGTTTGAAAATCAATTGGGAATCATTACACAGTGTCCAGCCTTTTTCACATTTAAGATAAACTGTGTAATGTCCAGAAGTAACAGTAGGTCCATCATGGAAAATTATTGCAACAGTTACAAAAGTTTTTCCTGAAATTGATAATTGCTGTCCTGTAAACTTCTTTATTAAAGTATCCAATTTTGAACCATCAGCTCTACATCGTTGCATCATTAAAATTACATACTGTCCGTATTCCTTTAAAATTAATGTAGAAAACATGTCAGATTGACACTCACTACATTTCATGCTATGATTAGCATCTTTAACTAATTTTGCAAAAGTGACTGTTTTACTCTCTGGCAATGTCAAATAAATAAATCTTTCATTATCAACAATAGAGCCACATATATTATAACAATTATCACAACTATGTTCCCATTTATAAGAGAGACCAAAAAAAATGTCAATGGGAACTCCTTCTTCTTCCACTACATGAAGAAAAAACATCAAGAATTCCTGTGCGTCTTGCTGTACATTTTGAGAAAACTGTGTTCGTCCTGAACATACATCTAAAAGTTTTCTAATTTCAGTAGCACTTTCTATTTGAGTTTTATCATTACTCAGCTTTTGAAAAAGGAGACTCAACTCAGAACAGAATCTTTTTCCCTGATTTACTATTATCTGCTCTTGCACACTTTCCAGATAAAAAGCAACATTCAGCACTACATTAGCGTAGCAGTTGACACCAGAGCTATTTTCAAAATGACATCCTACAACCTGTTCTTCATTTTCCTTTTTCTTTTTGCTTGCAATTACATCACTCCTCTTTTTTTTCCTCCTCTCTACATCTTCATTACAGATATTCTCATTTCTCCTTTTACGAGAAACTACACGTTTCTCCAACACAGGATACTGACCTAAATGAGGAGCATAGCTTCTTCTTAATCTATTATACTCCTTTACACAATTTGCATCAGCACTAACTTTTGACTCATCAAAGTCTATCATGAATAAACCTGATAATGTTTTGACTCGTGACAAAGCAACATATGCCATACCTTCTTTGAACACAGTTGAACCAATGTTCACAAATGCACAATCTACAGTCAATCCTTGAGACTTGTGAATAGTTACAGCATATGCTAGAGAAAACGGAAACTGCTTCCTACGTACATATAAGTCTTTCACAAGCATAAAACGAACTGTACAACGACAAATATCTTTAACTTCATCTATCTGATCAAATTTTATTTTTAAACATTCAACTCCTTCTTTTTTCTGGTAATTAATAAAACCCACAACTCTTCCCATCGCTCCATTAACTAAACCTTTCTCAACATCCAAATTTCTCCTTAAAAACACTCTACAGTTCATGCAAACATATAGATTTTTTTCTAATCCAGCTGTTTTGGAGATGTTCTTCTCTAGTGAGTCCAATTTATTTTTCAGTTTGCCTGTTACTGTGACAGTAATTCTTCCATCCTCAATTTTGTCCACTGCTTCCAATTTCCTGATCTCTTCCTTTTCCAATTTCAAAAGCTCCTCATTGAATATTGAGCATTCACGTAGAGTTGGCATTAAGCAGATGACACTTTTGTTTTCTGCAATGTTCTTGTATATCTTCTCTGCAACTATTTCTTCCTTTGGAAATAAATTATGTAGCAACCGACTCTGTAATGCTTTTGTGCCAGCTTCAGTGAGTAGTCCAATTCTGATATCTTTCAGAATACTTCCATATTCTTCATCGTTTGCTTGCCTCATATTAGTAGTAAGTTCCTTGTACTCAAAGAAGGACCAAATATTTGTATTTCCGATGCTTCCCAATGACTTCTTCGTGTCTTCATGTGTCACAGTATTAAACACTGGTTGTCCTTTAACTGGAGTAAGTTGCAAAAGATCTCCAAAAACTATGACGTGTTTTCCACCAAATAACATGTCATAGTCTGTCTTCAAAATTTGCTGCATTCTTAAATGCACAAAGGCAAGCATTAGGTTTGATACCATGCTCACCTCATCAATAATGAGAACTTGCATCTTCTTCAATACTCTTGAAACTTCCAAGGATGCTTCTCCAGTTAGCTTGTTGAATTGTATTTTGTTCTCATGCTCCACTGGTAACATTAGCAAACGATGTAAGGTGATTCCTTTTATGTTATATGCTGCTAACCCAGTTGGAGCAGTAACCACACAAGACAAAGTAGAATCCGTTTTTTGCTGTAGGTAGCTTCTGATGACTTTTATTAGGAAACTTTTTCCAGTTCCAGCTTGTCCGCTTACATACATCCTGATTGGATGAAATGATGTGCATGAGCACTCTTTTTTTACATGTAGAAATCCGTGATCAATTTTGTTTCTGATCTCTTCATAAATTTGTTGCTGCTCTTGATTCAGTTGTCTTTCCAAATTTTCTAAGTCTATAAATTCTTCTTGAGCTTGATTCATAGCCGTTTCCACTTCATTCATGGCTATTGATGCTTCATTTTCAATGATTGGTTGTCCTAGGGGATCTTGACTGTGTGTTCCTGAACTTTGGCTGTCCTGAGAACTGTCTCTAGCTATTTCTGCTGCAATTGTAGTTTCCTGTTCAATTTCTTCATTTAACATTTGCAGATAAGTTGTGAATGTATTGCATTGTATGCTGTCTTTGCAAGCATTAAATGAATCTTCATAGCTTTGAAATTCTCCCAGTAGTTCATCCTCTGTACGCCATGGTTTAAACAACTGTAAAAGAGCCAAGTAGTAAAATTCTTTCTTGTCAGTAGTGTCGCAACTCAGCTTCCGGTGATTTATCAAACTTCCTTTTGTTTGCTTCACCAAACATCCTTCTTCACCAACGACTTTATATTTTCCATTATTGATGTCTTCTGTGGCTTTCCTTGAATAAATGTAGTTCTGCAGCACTTCATAGAGACACATGTTCTCCAGATGTTGACTTCTCTTGGGATAATATGTGTCCAACATGTTTGTTTTCAATATATCTGTACTTTCTGGGTCATTCTCGACCAAATATTCAATTTCTCCTACAGATTTCAGTACCCGATTTCTCATTGCTGCAAGGCCTAAACTTGCCCAAATTATTCTTCTTGACTTCGAGTAGAGACTTGCAGAAGATAACCTATCTGAACATTCGTAGGATCCAATTTCTCGATGCGATAACATCTTCAAACTGAAACTGTACAGCTTCTTACTGACAGTCTTCTCGTGAGAAATCTCTTCCCACATTTCCTTCAATTCTGTTTTTTCTGATTTCGTAATGTAAGACGTTACATATCGTGCAACAGCAATGGAATTGTCAGCTACATACTGTATATCCATGTTAGCGTTCCACATGGATAAAATGACTGGGTTGTAGTCATTTATATTTTTTGATTCTTCTTTTCTTTTAAGGTTGTAGGTATTCTTAGGTGATTTTCTTGTGATAGTATGTCTCACAGCTGACATAAAACTGTTTACTCTTCCATTTGAAAGAACAGGTCTAGGAAATCCAAATCGACATTTAGTGTAGTATTTTTCTTTGCTCTTGTATTTCCGTCGACAGTATTTTCCACACCGATGACTTTGGAAACGTAAAACTTGCTCCTTTAACTTGTTCTCTTCTGTGCTTTTTGGTATAGCACATGTTGCATATTCTTGAATGTAAGATAACACTGCTTCATCAGCATCTGTTCCAAACTTTGGGGCATCCTTGATCCACAACAGCATATGAATATGAGGAGCACCGCTTGCCTGGTACTCTTTTCTCCAAAAGAAATCCACTACTTCTCCAAGGGGTGGATTTTTTTTATTGCAGATGAAGGACATCATAGCCTCAAATCTATGATTGAAATATCTGCAAACATTAACAGGATCCAATGAGCACAGTTCTCCTGCTGTCTTGTATTCGATGTTTTTAATGTTTGAATTGGCCTCTCGTAGAAAATCCAGTAAATCATCCCAAGCGTACTCGGCACAGCTTAGGGTAAGGAACCATGTTGGTGTTCCTAAATTCCGTAACATGCATTTTAGTTCACCATGGCGTCGGTACCAATATTCATTTGTCCCACGCTGACAAGCCATCAGATTGATCAGTTGTGTTTCCAAATGATCATCTCGGTGCTGCACTTTCTCCATAAAATCCTTAGCAGACACATTTTGTAAATGTACTCCACTTTTTAAAATGTGATTTACTGCATAAGACAGTGCAGACAAGTCGCTTTCAAATAAAAGATGGAACAAATAAGGAATACTTTGTCGAAATCTGGGATCTTCAGCATATAGTCTTGTAGTCCGATACTCTGAAGCTGGAATCTGTTCTGGACGTTCATCGTATCGTCCTCCTTTTCCTTTAGGAAACAGCTGAGGAAAACATCGAGCTTCCAAGCTCTCCTCCCATACACTCACAGGAGTTCCTTTTGCTTTCTTCATCTGAAAGAGATCAATATTGTCTCCCATAACTTCTTTCGAATGAAGAGGATGTATGCTAAAATGTTCATAAATTTCTTCTTCCTTTGACTTGTCCACTTTTTCAATTTGTCCAGTTGGTGTTTCTGTGTCTTCTTGAAAATCTTCTTCTTCTTCTTCTTCTTCTATATAAATTGATTCATACCATTTGTTATTTTTTTTCAAATACAAATTTGCTCTTTGTACTTTCCGCACATCTACCAGCTCCTGCCAAATCTTCTTATTCTTTGTAGGTACACCATTAACCAGAATAATTAATGGTTCAGTTTCCAAAGTATCCGCATCAATAGTTTCCATATTTTTTTTCAAATCCAAGGGCAAATACACCACTCTACCTTTTAAACCTCTCAGTAAATCTGAAGGAGGTAATTTACCAGTTTTGGGCTCCATACGTACTATGGTCTGGAACGGATGAACACATTGAATGAGTATAGACTCATATGTATTTAATTCAGAAAGTTCAGCAGGAATAGCATCCAATTCTAAATTATTATGTACAGCTCTGGTCGGCATTCTATTTTCCTCTAACTTGTTGTAACAGTATTTACAAATACGCTGATCTTCACCCAATTCAAAACAATTTTCTAGAAATATATATGTGGCAAAATCCTTCCACTTATAATTATCTTCATTTTCACTCTTTCTGTAGAGATCAACATTCCTAGTTTGTTTTCTATAATGAGTTCTGCGGCAACAAATACAAGTAACATTTGGTCTTTCATTAGAGACTATTGCAAATTTTGTTATGTGATCATTAAATGTCTTACTTACAGAAGGTTCTACATTCTCTTCCACTTCTTCCTCATTTACTGTGTCCTTCTCTGCACTGTTTTGTTCAGGACCAAAGTAACAAAACTGAATTTCATCAACAACCTTCTCTACATCTGATACCGTTCCTCGGAACAGAGCCCTATTCAATTCATTTAACTTTATTGCTGGACTTTTGGCAAAATACAACCGTCTCACAAACTTTCTCATTCCAGTATGATGAACAGCCAGCATCCTAAAATGATGGAAAACACTATTGCACACTTTTCTAGATAGACAAGCCAGAGAATGACCCTGCAAACCAGTATTCTCTCTCACTCTGCATGGATCCAGACTTTGAAGCACCTTAATCTTCTGTTTTACACTTTTTTTACTATATTCTCTTAGAAACTCTCGAAATTTGTCAATAGATTCCTGACGCACAGTGCAAATACTACTACAATTCCAAGTGTACACTGGGGCTTTAGGACGTCTCCCCATTGCCTCATCTGCCATCACTTGTACCTCATCTCTTGGAACCATTATCTCCTTCTCCATTATGCAACCATTTGTTACTTCGTATGAACGACCTCTGGTGTCAACTGCATGCAGCAAACTATTACTTTGAAAATAGCTCTCTTCATTAAAAAAAGGTTCACTACTTGAACTATGCATCCACTTTCCTAAAAACACTTTACAAAAGTTTGTTCTGTTCACTACTCTTTTCCTTTTGCTATGTGATTTCAGTACATTAACCATTTTGTCTAATGTACGCATCCTATTCAAAATTAATATGAATAGTTTCCTTTTTAATTCTAATGCCTTTGCTGCAATGGCTTCAATTTCTTTTTTTCTCTTGTAATATTTTGCCTTTTGCTTATATTTCTTCACATCCTTTATCAAATTGGACATAACTCTTCTCTGAAACATTTTTCTACGTATCTCTTTAAACGCTGTTTTTCTGTTTATGTAAATCTTTTCAGTAGCAGAAGGTATATTTGCATTAACTAAATTCTCAATTTTTTCCTGTTCTCTTCCTTTTGTAACATTCTTTCCAGTACAGACATTTTGTACATTTTTCTTTGTTTTGAATATATTTTTAAGAAATTGTTTTTTCTGCTTACCAGAAGATTTTTTCTTTTTCCCAACATGAGCATCTTCTACTAACTTTGGTCCTCCAGTTGTCTTCAAATATAGTTTTTTTTTTAGCGTTTTTTTAACTCTGGATTTTGTAGGCATCTTAAATTTTGTTCACTGCTCTTCAGCAATACCTGAAAAAAACTAAAAAAAAAATCCTTTATTGTATTTAAATATATTACTACATTTCTTTTCACAATAGTCACAAAACGAAATTTCTTTGCCAATTTGAATGCACACAAACTGCTCTTTTTTTTGGGCAAGTGAAAATCACTTTTACAAACTGTCACATTATGAAACCACTTTTCAGATTTTTTAAAAAGCCCATGTCCAGAGTGCTACACTCCAGCAAGGGCAACCAGCCTTAGTGATGCTGAATGTATTTGCATTACAGACTGAAACCTGAAAACCCCACTCGCTTGTAAATACTGTGCATGACTATACATGGCAAGCACATGGGTGTGTGCTAAGACTCTGCTTCTTCCCCCAAAAATTCGCTCCCCCTTTCCATCTAATGCAACTGTGAAATCACCAGAGCAAGACGCAATAAATCTCTGCCTATAATTCCTCTCTGCACACAGAGTCATGTTTTCACATTAGTCCCAAAACGAAATTTCTTTGCCAATTTGAAAGCACACTTACTGCTCTTTTTTTTTTCGGGGCAAGTGAAAATCACTTTTTACAAGTGAAAATCACTTTTACAGACTGACACATTATGAAACCACTTTTTTTGATTTATTTAAATGCACATGTCCAAACTGTTTTTTCAGACCACCACCATGTGTATTCTCGGTGACTGCCTACACTCCAGCAAGGGCAACCAGCCTTAGTGATGCTGAATGTATTTGCATTACAGACTGAAACCTGAAAACCCCACTCGCTTGTAAATACTGTGCATGACTATACATGGCAAGCACATGGGTGTGTGCTAAGACTCTGCTTCTTCCCCCAAAAATTCGCTCCCCCTTTCCATCTAATGCAACTGTGAAATCACCAGAGCAATACGCAATAAATCTCTGCCTATAATTCCTCTCTGCACACAGAGTCATGTTTTCACATTAGTCCCAAAACGAAATTTCTTTGCCAATTTGAAAGCACACTTACTGCTCTTTTTTTTTTCGGCGCAAGTGAAAATCACTTTTTACAAGTGAAAATCACTTTTACAGACTGACACATTATGAAACCACTTGTTTTGATTTTTTTAAATGCACATGTCCAAACTGTTTTTTCAGACCACCACCATGTGTATTCTCGGTGACTGCCTACACTCCAGCAAGGGCAACCAGCCTTAGTGATGCTGAATGTATTTGCATTACAGACTGAAACCTGAAAACCCCACTCGCTTGTAAATACTGTGCATGACTATACATGGCAAGCACATGGGTGTGTGCTAAGACTCTACTTCTTCCCCCCAAAATTCGCTCCCCCTTTCCATTTAATGCAACTGTGAAATCACCAGAGCAATACGCTTTAAATCTCTGCCTATAATTCCTCTCTGCACACAGAGTCATGTTTTCACATTAGTCCCAAAACTAAATTTCTTTGCCAATTTGAAAGCACACTTACTGCTCTTTTTTTTTTTCGGGGCAAGTGAAACTCACTTTTTACAAGTGAAAATCACTTTTACAGACTGACACATTATGAAACCACTTTTTTTCATTTATTTAAATGCACATGTCCAAACTGTTTTTTCAGACCACCACCATGTGTATTCTCGGTGACTGCCTACACTCCAGCAAGGGCAACCAGCCTTAGTGATGCTGAATGTATTTGCATTACAGACTGAAACCTGAAAACCCCACTCGCTTGTAAATACTGTGCATGACTATACATGGCAAGCACATGGGTGTGTGCTAAGACTCTGCTTCTTCCCCCAAAAATTCGCTCCCCCTTTCCATCTAATGCAACTGTGAAATCACCAGAGCAATACGCAATAAATCTCTGCCTATAATTCCTCTCTGCACACAGAGTCATGTTTTCACATTAGTCCCAAAACGAAATTTCTTTGCCAATTTGAAAGCACACTTACTGCTCTTTTTTTTTTCGGCGCAAGTGAAAATCACTTTTTACAAGTGAAAATCACTTTTACAGACTGACACATTATGAAACCACTTTTTTTGATTTTTTTAAATGCACATGTCCAAACTGTTTTTTCAGACCACCACCATGTGTATTCTCGGTGACTGCCTACACTCCAGCAAGGGCAACCAGCCTTAGTGATGCTGAATGTATTTGCATTACAGACTGAAACCTGAAAACCCCACTCGCTTGTAAATACTGTGCATGACTATACATGGCAAGCACATGGGTGTGTGCTAAGACTCTGCTTCTTCCCCCAAAAATTCGCTCCCCCTTTCCATCTAATGTAACTGTGAAATCACCAGAGCAATACGCAATAAATCTCTGCCTATAATTCCTCTCTGCACACAGAGTCATGTTTTCACATTAGTCCCAAAACGAAATTTCTTTGCCAATTTGAAAGCACACTTACTGCTCTTTTTTTTTTCGGGGCAAGTGAAAATCACTTTTACAGACTGACACATTATGAAACCACCATGTGTAACTACAACAAAAACAATTTCCATTTCTATTATTCTTTTCTTAAGTTACCACATACATCCCCTCTCAAACTGTAAACTCACCTTTAAAATTAGTTAGTTGTGAAAGAAATGTGACACTCAAACAGCAGATTATCAGAGCCAGGATCTCTGTTGTGTTCACCTCTCTCCTCTCAGCAGAACCAGATAATGGCAAACTTTCCCTCTATTTTTCCACACATATACTTGTAAGTTTCAAATCTCAGTGCTTCCCCCTTTTTTTCAAATGAAATCACACATTTCTATTGGTTGAAAACCAACCCTTTTCCAAAAGTACCCTTCCCCCAACTTGACTTCTGCCTAGTACCCTTCCCCCAACTTGACTTCTGCCTGCTACCATAGCAACAGCTCATGGAACACTGCTGTGTTGAGTTAGGTCAGAAGTTCGCCAAACAATGTTTCAATTCCACAGAGCAAGAGTGCTTGACTTTTCAAACCTAACAGCAAATCCATAGTACTGTTCTTTGGTTACACATTTTTTTTTACCAATACAAAACATGCTTCTATTAATTTACACATACAGCCTAGTTTTTATTCTAGAATGGTATGAAACAGCCAATCAGTTCTTTTTGTTTTGAAAAAAATATGTATGCCTCCATTTCCAAACTGTCTTTCTTTTCATATTGCCATTCTACTGAAAGACACCTCCTGAGTGCATCCAGTTCTCCTTTGAAGATGTTCACAGTGTGGATTGTAGGGCACAGCTATGTCTTCTGGAGTGAAAAGTTTGCAGAGAAAACAGGTATGGTGAGAGACCTTGCTTTGCCAAATGTAGACATTAAATGGATTGGTCAGAGAGGGTTAAAGTGGCACCAATTGATGCCATTGGTGAAATCCTTCATTCAAATCCAACACCCTGACCTCATAATAGTGCACTGTGGTGGCAATGACCTAGGCACTTTGACTGGGGTAGGTCTGGAAATGCTTATGAAGGACACCTTTGCACAACTGTTTACACTTTTCCCTAAAACTGCCTTTGTGTTTTCCAACATATGCCAAAGGCAAAAATGGAACTGGTCCAATCATTTCTGTCCACAGATTGACAAAGCAAGAAAGCACGTCAACAAACCTGTTTCTGCTTTCCTCCGTGACTATGGTATGGGTGCCATTTTCCACAACAACTTGCGTTATGACATGCAAGACATTTATAGAGGAGATGGTGTGCACTTCAATGATGAAGGGAACAGAGTCTTCCTCTTGAACCTTAGACTCTGCATCGGTACTTACTTGTAGGTACCACTTAAAAAATGACTTCATAAACACAACAGCTCTTTTTAGAGCTCCCTAATATCTAAACTCTTAAATCTGCTTTTCATTTATTTTTTTTTTTTTTTTTTTTACCGTACGCTTACCGTAAGCTTACCGTACGCGTACCCCGTGATTTTTTTTAAAATCAATAAATGTTTTTTTTGTACTTTTCTGTCCTTCTTTGACCCCCTTACAAATGTTTGGGGGTCTGTAACTCTCCTCATTGCCCCCTTTCCTTGTTTTCACTCTTTTTTTTCAGAGTGAAATACACAAAATGGCGGCCGCCGCTTCCTGGTTTCGACCGATTCGAATGTTTACTAAGATCTAAGAGCCAATCAGAATCGCGCTCGCGCACGCCACCGTACGCTTACCGTAAGCGTACGGTAAGCGTACCGTAAGCGGGCTCAGATATATATATTGATTTAAAGGCTATTTTCTCAGAATCTACTGAACAGATTTACACCAAACCTACAAAAGGCACTTCCTTGACCTAGGGACTACCTCTCTGCCAAATTTTGAGTAATTCTGTTCAGCCGTTCGGGCTGTAGCTCGTTCTAAAGGTCCTATGGAAAAATGCATGGGAAAAACGCGTTTTGGGACCCCCCTTTTATCTCAGCCCCCGCTTGACGGATCCCCCCGAGACTTTCAGGGTAGGAGCGGAGCGTAGCGCCCCACCTATTTTGAGAAATTCGCGAGGATTCGTCAACCGGCGCCAAAGTTATTCAAAATAGAATGTTGAGGTTTTCCTATGGAAACGTGGTCCTAACTATAACTACCTACTGGCGACCGCCAGTAGGTAATATATATATATATATATATATCGGTTTGAGCTCAATGCCTCATAACTTTGCCTTGATCGCCTGTTCTACAACTGCTGCCCTACTGCTCTTCCTGTTGGATATTTATTTAGCCCTGCAGTTATTTTTGCTGGTTATCGCATCTGAATCCTGCTCCTCGTTCACGCCTGTTAGCCCCCGAAAGGGGAGGGTTTTTGATCCTTTGTTTTTTCTTTCCTAAAATGAATTGCTTATTTGGTAGTTTCCTGACCATTCAAGATGCAGCTTATTGTCGAGGGTGCTTGATGCTTTATGCTCCCTCTCTTGCTATCTGCCACGCCCCCCCTTACAGTCCAAGAGGTTTCCTCTCGGGTCAGTGTCAAGAGTAATTAGGCTGAGGTGCAGATAACTCCCCACTCTCTCAATGCACACTGTCTCCCTCACTGTTCACTTCATCTCACTAAGAGAGGTTACCCAGTCCTTGTTTGGGTCGTTGCACTTGGGTGGCCAGTTAAGGTGGTGACATCTCGTACAAGAATGCTGCTCTGTGTCCTCCGGTGAAACTGGTTGGCTCCTTGCAGGCTGGAATGGTTGTTCAAGGAGACTCTGGACCACACATGGGCTGTGTAAGCAGGTGAGCGAAGATCGGTGCAGCCCTGCTTGGGCTTGTCGCTTCTGAGGTAGTCTTGTCACGCACAAGTCAGTCTGAGTTGGAGGGCAAGGCCCAGAACAAGCCTCACACTCCGATGAATGCAGCTAAAGTCACTCTATGGTTTTGTCTTTAGGTGCAGCAGCTCAGGTCAGGCCACAACTTGTCACAGAAGCTCGGTTCATGCAACGGTTTCATCTTTGGGTGCAGTGGCCCAGGTCACACTGCAGCTTCTTTTCTGGCACAGAGCTACGGTCACACTGTGAGCACCAAAGACCCAGCTGGGCTCTGGCGATCTTCAGTTATGCTGCACAGTTACCTTTATGAACTGCGGTGGAAGTAATTGGTGCACGCAGCCACAAGGGCATGCAGATTGCTCTCGGCAGCCTTCCTTTTCTGGTAGACTTCATCAAGCCAGGGTTAGACTGCATCTCGCTCCTCCTTGAAGTCGCTCCTCGTACATTGTTAGCAGGTTCCTTCGCTCTCGACAGGCAGGCAGGCTGGCTTCTATGAGCTTTAGGACAAGTGAACAGTGCTTATAGCGAGGTAGACTCTTATGTCCTCTCACCTCTGGGAAGCTGGCTGGTTGGCCCTCTCCTCACGGGTCTCTTTCACCTTGGACAATAAAGTCTGCAGTCCCACCATTCACCCCACCACCTACCAAATGAAAGTGCTTCAGGAAGACTAATCAGTAGCTCCCTGCAAAGCAAAAGGCTGTGTTACATTTCTACAGGAGCCTTGTCTCCTCTTCCTCACTTCAGTGTCTAGGTCTCCTCCCTCCAGCTTCAAGAAAGTCAGTAGTGCATTTCCACTGAATGGGTAAACAAACTCCCCTCCTTTTTGTGCAGCAAGTCAGGCTTGTGGCATCCAAAATGACTGCTACTGACCTCCATTACTCTGGCTCACTTACACACACCATCCATGTACCACGCTGGGGATGTTAGTGCTAAGATCTGGATAAGCACACAGAAGCTGAACTTTGCACGAGTGGGCCAGTAGCCTTCAACTCCACTGATGCATATAAAATGGCCTGGGCGCAACTATGGGTTTACAAAGCACATTAAACTACCACCACCGCTCAATGCACCAACCCTTGACCGGGGACAGCAGTCCACCATCAGTTCAATGAGGGCATACTTAGTGCACCCCTCCAGGTCATTGGATATGTCAAGGACCTCAGTTGTGTCAAGGGGAAGGCCTACGCATCTGTGCACACTCTAAATTAGTGTGAGGCAAGGGCCTAAATCAAAAACCAGGAAAGCAGATACATGCAGTTGCTCACTCAAGGCAGGAGAACATAACAGTACATCATGCAAGGGACGTTCCCATCCCAACACATACTTCCCTGGCTTGAATCAGGTACTGCTTTCTTTCATCAGTTCAGCTTGCACTACTAATAACTTGACTTATGTTTAGAAATTACTGCAATTTCTATTTTAGTCCACTTTCTAGCTCTTTAAAGTTCCAAGCCCATTGTAGATCCTTGGGCACTATGACCGTATGGTCTTCCAGACTAGACTTTATGGATGCGTTTTCTGAACTACAGCAAGATCCTCTCCAGATGACGAGGACCTTGAGTTTTATTAACAAGCTTGTGGATGCCATGCAAGCAAATAAGGTACTTCACATTCCCTGACTGTTTTTTGATAGTGGTAGGTAATTTTATAGATTTTATTTTGTCTTGGTTTGTGATTTGTTTTGGGAATCATGGGGGCATGGCACAGGAGTGCTTTAAGTTGTCAAAGCATGGTTGCCACTTCACCAGAACTCCAAGTTCCAGCTGTGTTCATTTACCACGTTTTTTTTCACCAACTCTGGGTCCTCGTGGTATGCCACTGGGTATGTCAGGCTTCAACTTTCCTGTTGGTTACTGTAGGACATAAACCCAGGCATAAGGGCACAATGCAGATACTCATGTTACCTGCTTTAGAAATACTAGCAATGCACTTCCACTGTCTGGGAAAACAACCTAACTCCCACCTTGTGCACTTGGACTGGCCAGGGGCTTCAAATGGGACTCGCAGGCCTCCATTACTCTGCTTCATTTATACATTCAATGTATGCACCATATAGGACGCATACTAAAAACACGGACAACATACACTTGGGATGTTAGCGCTAGGTACCTTTCATATCTACAGTTGCTCTTATGTGCCCCAAAAAACAAACTACAGTGGGATTCGATAACAAAACAAGGTATAAATCGGACTGCTTATTTGTGAGATGCTGTCAACCGTTGTCAAATAACTCAGGACAGTGTGTGCGTTGAACAACCTTTAATGCAAAATAGTGAGGGAAGATAATCAAATGAGACTTTTTCTTTTGTATGCGCCACATCTGCTTATACAGCGTACAGACCGTGCACCAAGGTTGGGATACTTGTGACTTTGTTTAACCCCTTCAGTGCCACGCCCTTTCCCCCTCCTGTGCCGGGCGTTGTATTAGTGGGTGGGGTTCATGACGAGATAGTCTCGTCATGGGCACAGCGCAACCGTGCTCCATGACGAGACAATCTCGTCATGGGCACTGAAGAGGTTAAGAAGGACTGTCTTAGGCTTAGCCCAACGCAGCATTGGGCTCTTATTGTTTAAATAACCTGTACACTCAGACTTGCATGTTTAAGCTGTCTGCCCCAGATAGGGAGCACTATAATGTTTCTTTCTACAGCTTACTTACCAAGATTGCTTTCGATCTCAAAATCTTCTCCCACTATTCTCCCGAAACCCTGTATGAAAAGTTGACCTTGACTTACTTACTTACTTACTTACTTACTTCTTTCCTTCCTTCCTTCCTTCCTTCCTTACTCCCTCCCTCCCTCCCTCCCTCCAGTGTGTATCAATTCCTTCTTGTGTATTAATACCGTGCTTCACCTCGACAATTAATAACTGAAGTGTACGAAGATGCCGCAGCAACCGCCTGCATTTTAAAAGAAAAGTAAATATGATGCAGTAAATTAACAAAATGAAAAACCCAGTAGATGTGGGGTTACAAAAGAATCAGTGCATTGGATAATATTTATAAAATCATGCCGAGCACAAGAAAAGGAAGGGCTCCAACAGATTTGGAGTAACACCCTTTACCAGAGTGCAGCTCAGAGCCTGCCCCTATTACCCAGCCACCAGTTCCTGACAAGCAAACATCCGGGAAGATTTAAATAACCTCGTAACCGACGTGCACGCTAAGGAATGCGTGGTGATGTCAGAAAAGGCATTCCTGAAACTGACGCGCTGGTAACAACCTCAAACATGGAAACACGATTTAAAAAAGGCTGGGTGTAAGGCAACCCTGGGAGATTGTTTGATAGTGGCCCACTAGCTATATACATGGCCATAGGAGGGGAAATTCCCAGTACCTTAAAAGTATTCTCCACAGCAAAGAGCATTCCACGAAATCATGCATTTCTATGTGTGTAAAAAAAGCACCATTTGCGTTCCAAAACACCACAAGTGGGGAATTGCCATACGATGGCATGTCAATTAATGAGGATGCCTTACACAGTTCATGCTATTGTCATACCACCTGGAACCGCACACTATTACTTGTGAGATACATCTTGTGCCTTTATATTTACAGGCTAAAGGTGTGATTTCAAGTTCATTGCTGTATAATATTGTGACATTTTGCCATACACAGGGCTTACAAAGTAACAGGTACGGTATATGTGTTGGATGTATGTAACATACCATAATACTTACTCAAAGAACTGAAAAACTGCAAGACTTAGTATGACAAGTAAAGTTCAATACCTTTTTCAGTGCATCATACAATCAGGTTTCGTATCATGGTATTTTATAAACATGACAAGACATTATTGATACATTGTACGATCAGGTCTCCTGTCATAGTCCTTATTAACATGACAACACATTATCGGTACATTGTACGATCAGATCTCGTATCATAGTACTTTTTTTTCCAAGACGGTGAATACAGTTATAAAAATTGCTGAGCAATCCTGCTTACCTGTTGATCTCCTCAAACTCGTGGAGTCCCAGATTCACTGTATTCAAAATATGGATCCATTTGCATTCCCTTGGGGACAATAAGGATGTTATGTCACCGCCCCTATGGTTCAGTGTCACTTTTTCAAGTACCCGCCACTTTAGACTTCGAACAGGATGACTCTTGAGATGGAAATGTTCAACAAAAGGAGCTCCCAGCACTCGACACCTAATTCCACTGCAACGCTGGAGAATTTGTGAATTCACTGTCTGCTTAGTTTGACCTACGTAAGGTAGGTCACAAGGGCATTGTCCGGCAGAACGCAGCGGGTCAGACTCCCCCCCCCCCCCTTTCCTCTCGGACCCTACACCTACCACCTGCGGAGTCCCCCAGGGGTCCTCCCTCAGCCCTACACTCTTCAATGTCTACATGGCTCCGCTCGCCCCCATCGTCAGAACCTACGGACTCAACATTGTGTCAGAAGCAGACGACACCCAACTCATCCTCTCCCTATCCAACGAACCCAATACCGCCAGACACAATTTTCGAGAAGGCATGGAAGCCGTTGCCAAATGGATGAAAAACAGCTGCCTACAACTAAACACCAACAAAACAGAAGTACTCATCACGGGCCCAAACCCCAATGCCTGGAACGACAAATGCTTGCCCCCCGCCCTCGGAAGCCCGCCCACCCCCACGGATCACGTACGCAACCTGGGAATCATCCTGGACTCCGAGCTCAAAATGGATCGCCAGATCAACTCCGTCGTGTCCTCCTGCTTGCACACCCTCCTCCTCCTAAGTAAGACCTTCAAATGGATCCCCCTCGAACACAGAAAGACTGTCACTCACGCCCCGGTCACCAGCAGACTCGACTACGGCAACACACTCTTAAGCTGGAATAAACAAAAACCTCACCTGCAAGCTACAGAACATCCAGAACGCCGCCACAAAACTGGTCCTCGACCTGCCAAGACACTGCCACATCTCCCAGCACCTACGCACACTCCGCTGGCTCCCCATCGAAGCTAGTCACCTTCAAGATGCTCACCCACACCCACAAGGCCCTCCACGACACCGGACCAGCATACCTGAACAGCCGACTCAAATTCCACGCACCCCAGAGGACACTACGATCAGCCCAGCTCTCCTATGCCGTGGTTCCCCGCTCCCGAAAGACCAGATCAGGAGGCCACTCCTTCTCCTTCCTCGCGGCCCGAGCCTGGAACGCCCTTCCACTCTACCTCGGACAGACAACATCGCTCCCCATCTTCGCAAGAAACCTCAAAACCTTGCTCTTCGACAGATCCCCCCCCTCCCCTTGATGGACTTGAGCCTGCTAACCACCACCACCTCCACCTCCCCCCAGCGCCTTGAGACCCTTACGGGTGAGTAGTCGCGCTTAACAAACGACTTATTGATTGATTGATATGACTTCTGAGCTTTTGCAGTTGGTATGGTGTTGTAGGATTACTTACGACCCAGATAGGTAAAGTCTTTTGTACCACTGTTGATTCACACGTCTTGCAGTGGCCACTTCTGTAGTGTGAAGAAAGAGTTTACAGCGCACACCATTATTTTGATTAATTTCATTCCATTGTTTTGATGGTCATATTCTTTTTCCATTGGTTTAGCGTGCAACCTGGACGGCGAGATCCACCCTAGTATCCCACATTGAATTTACAAAATAAGGGGAAGGAGCGAGTTTGTCACTCCAGTCCGGTGCACAGCCTGCTCCACCATTTTACTGTCACTTGATTGAAAATCCAATTTTGAAGAAAAAGTTCCAAAATACTTCAAATGAATTTCATGTGTAGATTTTATTCTCCATGTTTAATCACACGTAAGATGCAGTAACATTTAAACAGCTTCTCATGCTTCAGATAAGCCTATCCGGGCCTTTTTCTGAGCACGCGGAAAATGTGACGTACATCCCAACCTCAAAGCTTCTATTACCCAATGCATTTCAGGCCATAATAGGCCCTTCCTCAGGGGTTAACTGCGAGTGAAAGAACATAAGTATTAAAATCGTGATTATTTTATGAATACTATTTTACACTGTTTGCACATATAGAGTGTGATCTTAAGTATAAACCCAATGCAGCATTTTCCCCTCTAACATAAATACATTCCAACAGCAAAATTGCCTGACCCAGCCTCTCTCTGCACTACTTCCCTACCCAACAACTTACAGGTAACCACCCAGATGTAAAAACCCTCGTATTTCCATTGACATCTCCCCCTTAAAACACACTATGAACGTGAAACAACCTCGTTCTCCCACATACCTGAATGGCTGTTAACAATCAAGTCTATTTCACTCGAGTTCTTCTCTAGAAAAAACAGCCCGCCAAAGTGTGATACTAATTTCCGCCTCTTTAAATTAAATGATCGTGACTCCACCCCTTGCTTTCAACCAATGGCGTTTCACCCCACATGTTTACGATTGGCAACATAAGAAACTGCTATATCCATCATGCACTGCTGAAAACAATACGACATTGTGAACGTGATCTTAATCCACTGCGTTTACATGCAAATGGTTGCAGCCCCACAAGTCTCAATCAAAACTTTCGCCAAGCAATAAGCTATGTCTACCCACCCTTTGGATCTTCAAAATGCCAATGCTGCCGTAGAACAATTTCTTCAATGGTTATGTGTGATTAAACATGGAGAATAAAATCTACACATGAAATTCATTTGAAGTATTTTGGAACTTTTTCTTCAAAATTGGATTTTCAATCAAGTGACAGGAAAAAAATGGTGAAGCAGGCTGTGCACCGGACTGGAGTGACACTTCTGTAGTGTCCCACAGAGGGACAGAGGGACTTAGACCCAGCTGCGATCTCGGGTCCGGGGTAAGCGGGGTTTTTCAAGAGGTAACTGACCACATAGTCATTCACATTCCTCCCCCGCTCAAAGGCAGTTAAAGGTTTCTCAGTCGAGTCTGCTTCATCAGCCACCAAACCCCAGTAATTCTTGACAGACTTTTTTAATCCTGTTACTTTTAGTACAGAAGCTGGTAACACAGACCATCCTTTTCTCTGTTGTCTGTCCTTTCTTGTGTTTGTAGCAGTGTCCAGAGAACAGTACCAAGCCCTCTCTCTTGTCCTGTGTGGTAGGCCCTTGGGGTAGCCTCTGTTCCTCAGTCTCTTCATCAATGTGCCAGTTTCTTTTTTTTTTTTAAATCTGTCCTGTGGGACATGGTGATAATGGTCTACTGTTTCTTGCATGTTAATATCCCTGTGCAGCCAATCAGAGGTGGTCGCAAATGGTGACCTGCCTAACTAATATTTGGTCTGTAACCACCTGCAACTCGAGATTTTGCGATGCGACCTAATAGGACATAGGTCGCATTGCAAAATTAAAGACTGGTCGAAAAAGCAAGTGCACAATTTGTGATCACTTTTTGCAGCCAGTCTTATAATTTATCAGGCCCTAGCAGCCTTATTTGCACAAACATTACATCATTGATAAATCACTGTGCTTTTGCTAACAAGTCATGTGGAATCGTTATGTACTGCACAATTCTTTTTTTTAAGCACAAGTATTGGCTAAATACAGCATTGATCATGAGCATTCAACTTTAAACTACACTCAAAAGAAAACGGTTTATAATCACAGAACAAAAGCATAAGGACCCTTTTTGGAATATTGGCCAAATCAAAAAAGTGCTTCCACCACACAATCTTAAAAATGTTTTAATCCATTTTAAGTTTGCTGTAATGTATTGTGCCTACGTTTTCAAGTAGACTAAAGGACGGTAGTTCCTTCCAGATTAATTTCCATTAACAATAATAGGCCTTAGGTCATTTACACAGTTCTTTGCAAGTGCATTGTCCTTTTTAGGTTTGACTTAGTGATTATTGTGTCATTCATAGTAAATCATTGCATACAAAATACAAGAAAGAATTAGGGATGGCTATGACTTTCTGAGCAACAGTGGTATGTAGGCTTGCCACAATTCTAAAAATATCCGCCATTTGCTCATTTTTTGAGATTCTGGTGGAACTAAAAGCTGGCATCTGAATAAGAGTTTGTGTAAGATCTTCTTCTCTAAAATGCATTTTTAAGTGATTGCATCCATGTTGGCCGTTTAAAATTTATATTTTAAAGGGAGGGAAATATCAACTTGTGCTGATTTTATTTTCTCAGTTTTCTCACCAGCCTTGATAGATATATACTTGCAAGGTTGGTAACGTTCTGGCCAGGTGGCATCCATACTGGTTTGCTAGCTTCATGCCTCAGGCATGGATTCTAGCTTCATCACATTCTAATGCAATACCGTTCTTCTTGAATTGATAGCCGTGCTTGTAGAAAAAAGGGGCCATATTATCAAGGACGGAGTTAAAATTATCGCCGCTTTAGCGGCAGGAAACTGCTGCTAAAGCGGCGATAATGGGCTTGATAATATGCCCTTGTGAATTCCCATAGAACTAGAAGCCCATGTTCCGGCACAGAAAGCAAACCACTTTGAGTCAGGCATGTGCATTGATACCTGTGTATGCCCTTACAATGCCTAAAGGTCCTCTTTTCAAAGCAACACTCTGCTTGTTCCCTCGCTCTCTTCCTTTGAAGTGATTTACTTCATAATATCAATTGTCATCAAGAAAAAAATAAACAAATCGTGATGAAGCGCATATATAGCAGGAATATGAAAATAAGATACAACCGGACGGGGAGTTATCTACAGGGTGGGGGTTGGGGTTTAAACACTCCCCAATTTTTTATTCATCTGGGGTGAATGAAGGACCAGTTCTAGTCCTAGGGCGTTTGATCTGGGTATGCATAGAGTGACAGTCTTTGCCTAGCAGGGGCGCGCAAGTCCTAATGGTATCCAGGGAGGGGCGTAGGTATGACCTGACATTTTGCCAAAGCATGCTGGTAGGTCCCTGTGACTGTGCCAACGATTACCTGAAATGCAATTTATTGCCAACAGCAACAGCCAAAACCATGAGTTGCATTGATTCTTCTGCTCAGGACTGCTTTCTAAATTAGAGCTTAGAGTCCCAGCAGCACTGCGTCTCATCTTTGCATCCCACCACTTTGCAGGCAGCTTTCATACCCTGATTAGGGCGGCGAATCAGGCATGGTGGTGAATCACGCGTGGTGGTGCTCTTGAACAGGGGACATAGTCTGCCTCCCATTGAGTCTGGTTTCCAGGCGTGCTAGCAGCGCTGAAAACACTGCTGCCCCTGAATAGATGGCTTCAAGCTCCTAAAGTCAGTCAAGCCTCCAAGCCCATATAGCACCCTCTTTGCTCTCATTTTTGTCACCACAACTCCAGGCTGGGAGCATCCATGACTTGAGAAGTGTGTTTCAGGCCCTCCCTGGTGGTGCTTGGGGACTTTGGGGTCTGCTTTCGTAAGGCTTTCATAAATAAAATACATGTTACCAACATTATTGTCAAACCCTACTATTTCTGCAATTTTTTTTTCAAGATATCCATTCTGTGTTTTCTATTCAGAAAGTGAAGAAAAAAAGTGAGGATGTTGGATCACCACTGAGTGTTTCAACGTACTAGGGAATAGCTTTGTGATCCAATAACTGTCAAACCTTTACCTGGAAGTTTGTGCTCCTTGTGACTTTAGCCACAGTTCTGTATTTGGCAAGGCCTTTGTGATCCAGTTAATGTCAAACTTTCTTATGTATTTTTGGGATTCCTTTGGCTTTACCTGCTTTTCAGCATTTGGGAGCTTTTACCACAAATTCAGTTTTCATCTAGTCACACTTGTAACTTTTTCAGAGGCTAAAGGAGAAACCAGATATCTCTGCACACTCCAGCCTGTCTGCTACTGTGGCTGGTCCTGCTTTCCCCAATTCATCTCTCCTCTTCAAACCTGGTCATCTAGGGTTAGTCACTAGGAATGTACAGGTGCTAGTCTTGCTCTCCTTGGCCTTCCTAACAACATTTGGTGTGAAAAAGAAATTAACTGTATTGACCTTGTCTCTTGTCAAAATTCTCTCACTGGGACCTTGTTCTATTAGTAGGCCTGCCCTCAAACTGAGACCTTAGAGGTGGATTGCCCAACAGCAGACAGAACCAAATTAAGTGATACACTGGCCAACCTACAGAGATGTACATTATGACAATACTGATTGGCTAGATGAGGCAATATCTTCTGTACATAGTCTGAAGTAGGGTGAAGGCATCAAGAGCTAAGGAGTAGTTTGCATTTGTTGTGTTTGTTTAGGTTTGTCGACGTGTACCGCTTGATCCCATAAATTCCACAGACAGTTGTTTGGCCAGTCACCTTGTATAGGGTTGTGAGGATGGTATTAAACACAAAAGTTAAGCAGTGTTTAAGGGAAAAAAGAGAAAGTCATATCTATATCATCTCAATGTAATGGACTGATAATTATGTCAGAGTTTCCACAGGAGAGGCATTTTATCTTTTCTTAATAACCTTGGCAGGGTTTGATGAATCTGCACAAAATGTTCCCAAAAACAAAATTCCCCTACTGTGGAATATTTGTGGAAAGTGTTGCAGTGATCCATCATGTAGGGTCAGTGAAAAAGAACAATGCCCAAAAGTGTGATTTTGCCATTATATTCTCATTGGAAAATTTGGTCTACAATACAGAAAAACAGCTGAACGAATCACACCAAATTTGGCAGAAAGTTAGAACTTTACTCCCAAAAATATGTTTTTTATGATCTAATGTAAATCTGTTCAGCGGTTTTTGAGAAAATAGCTTTTAAAGAGAGGCTGGGATTGGTCATGAATGGGTTATCTCTCAGAAAAAGTTAGAGATGTCTGGACTGTTGCTCCAGTGGGAGCACTAGGGGGCATATGATCAAGGGAGACATCGCCGCTTTTTCGGCACATAGCGACGAAAAAGCGGTGATTTGGTCATCACCCTATTTACAAGGACACGCTAACACGTGTTAGCACGTATTTCCTTGCTACTTTGCATGTCAGCGATCAATATCGCTAATGACATGCAAAGTAGGCGTTCCCCACATAACATCATGGGATAACCTCGCAAACACAGCTTCGCTATATTTACAAGGATGCCCCAGACCCGCGAAGCCATTCTTAAAGTCGCGCTAAGGCCTCTTTAACGCTGGATGTTAACTCCTGCTAAAATTTCTACTTAGCGATCTGTAACATGGGAGGAGGATTGAAAGGCTAGGTCCACACCTGCCTATTATCAAGGTTTTCGTTCTTGCAGGATAATTATCGCTGATTTTCGCACGCTAATGCAGCTTCTCACCCTCTATCGCTGGATTTCACACGCCTCGGTGAAAAGTGTTGATAATACTCCGCTAACTCGGGGCAGAAATCCAGCGATAGACTGCGATAATGCACATCGCGCTGAGCGCTATTTGCGATGATTATCGCATCTCCTTGCTAATATGCCCCTAAGGTACTCCCTTGGTACTCCATTTTTTTTAAATAGCCACTTGTGAGTGATTGAAGGAGGTTTTTTTCCAGTAGGCAATTTCAACACCACTGGTCCAGTCCTGGGATACCAAAATAATCTGATTGGCTGGCTGCAACATCAGAAAAGATGTTGCTCCTGCCATTATAGGACTCAGGGGCGTGGTCTCGGAGTCCTGAAAAAGATTTGAAAAGGGCCCAAATGTCGTCAGGAGTAGCACACAACAGATCCCCCCCCCCCCGTGCTGCTACAGTACTCCCGCAGTACTTCAAATAATAATTAAAAAATGCACTGTGCCACAGTGGTTTGCTGCACCCCAGGGGTTTGGAAGCACAGACTTGTCGCAGACCAAGCCCTGTGACCAATCCCTGCTGTTCACTGACAAAGGCTGTGGGGGTTTGGCGCTTCAAGTGCATTGAGATTGTATGATTTCATCAGTGCAGTAATGTTTTCAATGATGCAATTTGTGATGTTCTCAATGATGTCATTTAAACTATTGTGAGTGATGTAATCATAAGCATTGCATTACCGGGGCACACACTAAAATGAGTCAACTAAACTATAACTTGGTAATTTAAGTTTTTTAAACGTTGGATATTATCTCCTTGCAAGGAAAAACAATATTATATATATATATAACAGACTGCGGGGCTTCAGCTACCAGCATTCCTTGCACATACTGCTCACAGTAAGGGAAGAACATTGACTGTGATTGGATCACATTGCACCAATAAGAACTCAATGAACAGTATGTAAAGTCCCTGCGTATTTGAACTTGTTTTGAAAAAACACAATGCTGGCAATGATTAAGGCATTCGCCGAAACGCGTCTGCCAGGTGTTTTGAACTCTTACCTGTCTGAAGGGTGGCAATTAAACCTTACCTGCAATTGTCCAAAAGCATGTGTTGGACCCGTTCTTGGATAAAGAGGCGGGATTGGTGGTAGATGTTAGAGTGTAGCAGTCGACGCTGTACATCCGGCACGCCTCTCGTTCAGGTGCTCCGCTTGATGTCGGCAAACTTCAGTGGTGTGCTGTGCGGAACGCGCAAAAGCGGCGCCCCCTCCCCCAAGACAATGTTCCTGGTACTAGAGGAGAGAGCAGCAGATCACTGCTGATTTGGAGAGCTGCAGATGATGTTTGCCGCCTTGGTCCCCGCACGAATAGATGAGCAGCCTCACAAGCTGGCAAAAGCCAGGGCATTACTGAATGCACGGACCGGCCACTTGACCAAAGTTCGCGATGTGGGATTGCGGACTCGCACAGTGCGTGGGACATCACAGACTGCGGGACTTCAGCTACCAGCATTCCTTGCACATACTGCTCACAGTAAGGGAAGAACATTGACTGTGATTGGATCACATTGCACCAATAAGAACTCAATGAACAGTATGTAAAGTCCCTGCGTATTTGAACTTGTTTTTAAAAAAACACAATGCTGGCAATGATTAAGGCATTCGCCGAAACGCGTCTGCCAGGTGTTTTGAACTCTTACCTGTCTGAAGGGTGGCAATTAAACCTTACCTGCAATTGTCCAAAAGCATGTGTCGGACCCGTTCTTGGATAAAGAGGCGGGATTGGAGGTATATATATATATATATATATATCTATATATATATATATATATATATATATATATATATAATCTACTGGCGGTCGCCAGTAGATAGTTATAGTTAGGACCGTGTTTCCATAGGAAATCTTAAAATTCTATTTTGAATAACTTTGGCGCCGGTTGACGAATCCTCGCGAAATTTTCAAAACTAATGGGGCGCTCCGCTCAGCTCCTACCCTGAAAGTCTCGGGGTGATTCGTCAAGCGGGCCGAGAAAAAAGGGGGGTCCCAAAACGCGTTTTCCCCATGCATTTTCCCATAGGACCTTTAGTCGAAGGTACAGCCCGAACGGCTAAACAGAATTACTTGAAATTTGGCAGAGAGGTAGTCCTCAGGTCAGGGATGTGCCTTTTGCATATATGGAGTCAATCTGTTCAGTAGTTCCAGAGACAATTGCAGTAAAAAGCACATACATATCTATAGCCGCGCACCGTGCGCGCACCCTAACGTGCACGAGCGTAATTCTGATTGGTTGTTACATGTCAGTCAACGTTCGAATCGGTCGAAATCAGGAAGTGTCGGCCGCCATTTTGTTTGTTTTCAGTGCGAGAGTGGAAAAGGAAGGTGGCGAACGTGAAAAGGGGGCAGGGTAGAAAGTTCCTGACCCCCTAGCCTTGGTCAGGGGGTCCCTGAAGGACCCCGAAGGCAGAAAAAACATTTACATTTTTTTTTTTAAATCGCGAGGGTGCGCGCACGGTGAAAAACCATAAAAAAAAAGAATTTTAATACGTAGTTTGTTGAAAAATAAATATATAAAAAAAATAATAATACATACATAACTTAGCATTTAACCATACAAATTCACTGAAAAAACCATAGGTTTCACACACGTTATAGTTAGGAATTAGCATTTAAAAAACCTTGCAAATTCACTTAAAAAACCATAGGTTTCACACATGTTATAGTTAGGTGGATATTTCACTCGTAAAAAAACAATGAAATTCACCTGTTATAGTTAGTTCAGATAACTATAACTCGCGCGGCCGCCACTCTATCACAAGGATGATGTCATCAGTGATGTCATGAGTGATGCCACTGACCATGTCATGAGTGATGTAATATGTGACGTCATGAGCAGAGGATTGCGGGCGCGCGAGTTATAGTTATCTCAACTAACTAGAACGGGTGAATTTCATTGGTTTTTTTACGAGTGAAATATCCACCCAACTATAACATGGGTGAAAGCTATGGTTTTTTAGTGAATATATATATATATATATATATATATATATTTTCTCAGCCCCCGCTTGACGAATCCCCCCGAGACTTTCAGGGTAGGAGCTGAGCGGAGCGCCCCATTAGTTTTGAAAATTTCGCGAAGATTCGTCAACCGGCGTCAAAGTTATTCAAAATAGAATTTTGAGATTTCCTATGGAAACACGGTCCTAACTATAACTATCTACTGGCGACCGCCAGTAGATAATATATATATAAAGCAATTCCTCTGCTGTTTTTCCGTATTGCTTTGTTGCACTTCTCTGCCTTCTGTTTCTATTGATCACATCCTTCTGTGTTTCGTCCTGTTTTTCTCCTTTTTTTCCCCCTCGCTTTCTCTTATAAAGTGACTTAAGTGACTTGTCTTGCACTGTCTCAACTTTCGGCCTTTTCCTTGTCCCCTCTAGACATCCTCTGGTTGACATAGCTCTCTCTGAAACATAAAGAGTAACACAAACCTACAGAAGGCAAATGTGTTTCTCTTGTGCCTACTCCTTGCTATCTTGACATGCTTATGGCCATAGTAATAAATAAAGGAATATCATTGAAAACTAAAATATTTCTGGTGACGCGTCTTTCTTCCTGGCAATGCTTAACAACTAACACACCCCTGGCCTAGCCACTGCCCTCCTGGTCAGTGGCGGTTCGATGTGCTTTACCGGTGTGTAGGTGGAAGCGACCAATCCTCCAGTCACGCATCTTCCCACTTGTCTCTTTGCTATTCTTCCTCATTCGCATACCTCGTCCATTAATCGTTTTGCCTTTTTTTTTTTTAAATATCTCTTGAGTTTGTCTTCTGTCCTCCCCTTAGCTGTTACTCTCTATCTTTAGGTCGTTTCCCTTGTCCTTCTTCACTTTTGTAACTTTGCCTGATTCTGTCATCTTTGTTCTTTTTCAGGCCAGCTGGGACCTGATGCCAGAAAGAAAGAGTCTTGACCAGGGTCTCTGCATCCGGGTGAGTTCAACCTCTTACAAGGGCATGATTGGGTCTAGCTCTAAGCCAGGGATAGGAAGAAATGCAATCAAATGTATTTAATTGTTTTTTGATTAATGATTGTTTAATCCCCAATTGTGTCGTTTTTTTGATGTATCACATTCGTTGATAAGAATAAGAGAACAATTCAAAGAATTTATAAATTGTTCCCAGTGGAAACGGAGTCGGCATGTGTTAGAATTTTAGCAAGTCAATATGAAGGGACTAAGTACCATGCTTCTTGCACCTGTTCCCTGGTTTCGTTTGAAACGTAAGGGTGGCGGCTCCTTATCCTACCTTGCAGCAACTTACTGGAATTCCCTGCCTCTGGATCTGTGTAATCTTAAGAACCTTTCTCAGTTTAGAAAAAAGCTCAAAACTTTCTTGTTCAATTAGCCTATTATTTTCCTCTACGTTTTGGTTTCATTTGGCTCTTGGGCTCGCGCCTGGACACTCTATTGAGTAGCTGTGCACGCTACAAATCCCTAACATAAACATAGGATTTAATTTGTATGCGTCCTATTGAAATTTGTGATGTATCGATTCCTCCACATCAGTTCTATGTATAGGCATAGGTCTAGCTCTCTGGCAGAGCTTATGTCATCACTAGCAAAGTAAACCGTATAATTAGATAGGAGCTTGGAGTTCCTGTTAAGCATTGTGCTACTATTTTGTCGGGTATTAAAAGTACAATAGATATACGGATTGCTTCCCTTGCAGTGGAGAAATAGCGTTCCAATTTATACTTGTGCCAAAAGCTGAATTTATTCTGCATTTGAGCATTGGATGATCATTGCTCGCTGCACAACTGGTTGGATCCCAACTAAGCTCCCTCTTGCTGCCATCTTTGAGTGGCACACAAAGAAAAGGCTTGATTAATGGAAGAACAGGAACAACAACAAAAACCCTGTGGCTTGGAGTATTTTCAAGTATGAAACAAACACAAAACTGCCCAAAGCCTCACCATTCATGCTCAGCAGATAACAAGTTTGATAGCAATTTCTTCTATCATTGACCTTGTATTGGGTTCAAACAATTAGCTTAAGATGGCTGCCAAAGAAAAATATCCAACTGCACTATATTTGAGGCCTCACTCATCTATTTTCACCTTCCACCTGCTTAGGGATCTAGTAGCATGTTCTTTGACAGGGCTTCAATTAGTGGCAGCCACTGTATCACAGATCGTCGTAACCAGCCCTGTCTTAGCAGCTCCAGAGTTTTTGCTGAAAGAGCACGAGAGACGACGAACAAACAGCCAATGCCACATCATGGAGCTACGCAAACCTCACAGCACACAGCAGGCCGAGTGACGTAGCTCCTACTTTGAGTCTGTGAGGTAGATGCTACAGGGGAAACATAGCCTTCATCTCCTACTGCAAAAGCAGTTCCTGCAGGCCATGCACTGTCGTTGCCCAAAGGAGAGTCTACAGACCCGATGCAGGTTGCACTATCTCTGCCCAGGGCAGGAGCGCCAGCACTCACTGCAACACTCACCGTACTGTATCTGCCTGTTAAAGGAGCCCAGTATGCACTGGAGCCTGACAACCAAACTTGGGTAGCACCCGCAGGAAACTGAGTTTCCGGCACATACAAATCTTGAGTAGATTTAAGCAGGAGACTCCAACAGATTTTGATCCCATCCCCCCCACCTCCCCCCTTCAGTGACACGCTAAGATAGGCTGTTCTTAAATGGAGGAAATCTTGAAAACTGCAATATGTGAGTATAATCTACAAGCCCACTATGATAAAAGGCCAAACTAGCTTCCAGAGTAACAACATCTTGGCTGCACAAAGCACGTCAAGCAACCTGCTCTCTGTAATAAAAATATTTCTCAATGCTTCCAGTGTCATTAATGCTTTTCAACCCTCACATACTCTTTTCAATATGTTGGTGGTGTTATTCACCGAGAGAATTAGAAACCTCTACACTGACATTAAGTCTATGCAGAACGAGGTCGAGCCTATTCAATATTAAACCCCATTGAAAACCGTCTATACTTTTGGTGTACCTTCACAGCTGCCTCTAGAGAAGTAGTGGAAGAAATTTTAATGAGCACAAAATGTGGTTTTCCAGAAGATCCCTGCACACGTCCATCTGGAACCGGTTTGTCTTTGCTAATATGATCATACCATGTTAATTATCTCTCTTATTGAGAGGTGTATGCCAACATTTGGAAAAACGGGGTGATAACCCCTCCTATCCTGCTAAGGAAAGCATTTCTGTAGCCTAAGGAGGATTGAAATTATCAAATGTGCAAAATTACCCACCTATGGTAAATCTTCAGAGAGGAAGTATTTACTCAGCAGACCACCAATTCAAGATACAGGACTGATGGGAGCTGGGATGTCATCCAAGCTGAAGAACTGAGACCACTTTAATTTTCACGCCTAAAAAGCTCACAGCTATTGTGGCTTGAGGAAGACACAACAGGACACTTCCAATCTTCTCCCAGTTGAAGGAATTGGGGCCAAAAGGAACTTTCTTACACTGATACTCTTCTATTTTTTCTAGATGTTCATCAAACTGTGCAATTTTAAATCAGCTGACAGATTTGGCATCTTGTGTGTGTCACAAGGGTACTCTCTTTCATCAGTGCCCGTTGAAATCTATGTTTGTCCCCTCTCTAAGATCATTTGCTCCGTTGGCCATACAACAATACCATAACCTGAATCTGTTTATTCTCCGCCTTGACACCATGTCTACATGGCTCTCTGGTCAGTCTCCACGTCCACCATTCTGTTGTGCAGCAATGAATGGGACACAACCTTCTTAAATTGAAACACAAGATGACCAAGGTTATGGTGGTCTGAAATCACAAACGGTGTTGAGATAGTTTTATCTAGTCCACTTGCATGGACTCCACCCTATCCTGCAAGCAAACGTGAAATCCATGGGCATTTGGCATGATCAAAATAGTACTTCAAATGCCCAGATCGGGGCCTTCTGAAGTCAAAGTATGTATGTCCTTTGTTTACACAAATGTGCTCTTACGCATCTGCCATCAGATCTCCAGGTACCAATCGTAGATGCTTCTATGCCATCTAGCCTGGACTACTGTAATAGTTTGTAAATTAGCATTCCAGATTATCCCCTGGCTCAACTTTTTTTGTTTTTAATTTATTTATTATTTTTTTGCGATGCTAACACCTGGCCAAAACAGGACTGTAAACTAGAAAAAAGGAAACTTTACAGCGAACAATAACTACAGCTTGGCATACAAAGTTACAGAGCATGGTCAAGGCCATTGATAGCAAGGGGTATACGGCAAGCGCATTGTTGGCAGTAGCCAGGGATCCCATTCACAGTTGGTAGATCAGCCCCTCAGGGCTTCAGCTGTACATCTTCTTCCAAGTACATTGCTATTCATCCCATATATATCCGGGGTAGGCCATCTTTGGACGCCCATCAGAGTCCCACAGGGGCCCGCGTCCTGTCGCCTCCCCAAATGCAGGTCCCTGAGTGTTGGAGGGGTGGTGGTGGAAGGGGGTGCAATCAACAGTTACTCAATGCCATGGCCCTGTAAAAATAATTTCAGAGGGCCCCAAATGCCCCTGGGCCGGTGTGCCTGGGGCAGCGTGGAATAGTAAAGTTACAACTGGTCATTACAGTATGCCATATCTTTCAGTCAGTCGTAAGTCCTGGGCCGCCACAGCCACCCCACACAAGCACACGACACCCGCCAATACGTCAATAGCACGGCAAGGGAAGCAAAGCACCTGACTGTCTGCGGAATTCCCTTTGTGCATTCCAGAAGATCTATCTTGGGTGAAAAATCAAGAGTCCTTAACAACCTTTCGGACAGTACATTGCCCACTACCTCCCAGTAGTCGGCTATCGCCCGGCATTGCCACGCGAGGTGCAAATAATCACCCTCAGACCCCCCGCAGCAGGCGCAGTGCAAGTGTGCTTTAGGATGGAGTGCAAACAGCTGTTGGGGAGTATTGTGTGTAGATGTTTAAAATGAAATAGGCTTAATCGCCCAATCAGGGAGAGTTCGTCTGTTAAGCTTCAGCAATAAGTCCAGTCCACATCCGATATTGCCTTCCTTAAGTCCGATTCCCACTGTTCTCTCGCCTTGGAATGTAGCATGGGAGGGATCTCTATTTGTATGGGGTAGTATATATTGGTCACCATGTGCCTAAATGTAGGAGCAATCGGGAACATTGACAATGTGTCTGATGCAGAGGGGGGGAAGTTCCTGGGGAAAAGTAAGGTACTGTGCCCTACATAAAGTCTGGACACAGTAATATGTAAAGATGACTAAAGAAGTGGGATCAGCGTCAGCCATTACTGTCGGGCAGTCTAGGAATTAGTCGTTAGGAAAGAGATCCCCCATTCATGTAGTCGCTGCAGAAGTGTGGTATTGGTGATGAGGGAGGCCAGCGGGATCTGGGAGAGTTAAGGATAGGTGAGTGCAGCCTCTTCCAGATCTTGGTCCAAGCCAATTGCATGCTAGAGATTGTATCCATTTCGGCAAGGTTGCGCAGATGGGTCCGACCCAGTAGCTCCGCAAGTGGAGTCGGGTGGGTGTTGTCATTCTCAATGACTACGTGTCTCATGTATGGGGCTGCCTTATTGCACAGGCTAAAGGTTCTGAGGCAAGAGCCTTAAGGAGGGGGGCAGCAGGCAGCCCTGCCTTGTGCCCCGTCCAACGGGGGAAGTCCCAGAGAGGAGCCCCACCCATAGTGTACCCGGGTTGTCAGGGAAGTATACAACCTCACCCAGTTTATAAGCTGTTGCAGGAGGCCTGTACACACATTAATACCGTGGAGAGATATGGCCACTCTAATGAGTCAAAGGCTTTGGTTGCATCCAAAAAGTCATCAACCGCCTTGTGTGTGGGGTTAAGCTGGTGCAGAAGCGCAAAGAGAGTGCGCCGGTTGTGTGCTGTGGATCTGCCTAGTATAAACATCACCTGGTCCAGGAAGACCAGCATGGGCATCAGTAGCCAAACTCCTGGTCAGTTTTTTGGTGGCGAGGTTTGAGCGCCCTAGCTAAACTTGAGGAAATAAAGAACACAGCAGTCTGGCATATTTATCACATGATCACACAGAGAGCATCACTAGATGACAATGAGGGAGAATCCAATTTTAAATGCATTTTCCTTAAGCTGAAAGCCTGTTGCACCCGGCTCATTCTTGTCTTGTCCATCTTCTTTTGGCCAGGCACTCTGGGACACTCACTTTGTCTGCACTCTATCTACTCATAGGTGTCTTGGCTCATCCATCCTTTCGAACTTGTCACCTTGGGGTTCTCTCTTTGTCTGAACTCTACTCATGACAGTCCACAGAGTCCAGCACTTCTCAGTGGGAGGCAGATCACTCAGATTATTTGGATCCAACTTGTGGAACAAATTTACCTGGCAGCTGAGATTGTCTCCCATATTGATTGTGAAAGGCTTTAAAGTCTTTTCTGTTCTTTTATATGTAGCTTTCTAATGTTTGAGATCTTATCTTAGCCACAGTTCCAGTGTCAAGATGCTTGTTGGGCATATTTTGTCAATTATAAATAATCAATCACTACAGTACCTCTACCAACCTTAGCAGCTTGTCCTTGCACCCACACAGTTCTTGCATTCTACACAATGCCATTGTTCCTGCACCAGTTCATGTGCAGATCCATTCATCCATGTACTCACTATTCAATTCATATACTTAATCACTAACCCTTTCACTTGCTGTACCGTATATAGAGCCCCCTTTCCCACCCTGATGACTCACTGCCCCAGCCTACCCATAATTACTTTGCCCCCACACACTATCTTTGCCTGTTCAGACTAATTGTGGCCCCTTCATCCAGCCATAAACAAACCCGATCCTTTAGCCATCTGTTCATGCACTCATTCATTCATTAATGCTCTCATCCACCAATCTATTAAATCATTCTCATATTCATCCAATCATTCATCAAGACACACAGTGAGGAAGCACTTTCACTAATATGCCAGAGCTATTGGTTTTGCTGTTGCTTGTTTCAAATTGAGACCTGCTTTAAGTCACCCAGGTGAGCAAGGGACCATATTGCAAAGGAGCCTGATTTAAGATCCATGTCAACTCCTGAGACAACAATTTTCCTCTACAATTCCTATCCTTTTGTAGGGTGGAAACAAAGCATCCTCGTCACCTATGATAAGATCCTGCATTTCTTTCTTTATGTAGAATCCTTACTCCTTCACCACATCAGGTCTTAACCTGGTTGCCCCACAATGCAAGGTCTGGGCACCTATCCCAACAGCAGGTCTGGTTTCTTCTAAATATAAATTGATCCTTCCAAGAAATTCCTCTTAAATTTGTCTTTTACAAGCTCATCACGAATCCGCTTGAAACTGAGGGCCAGGTGTGTTTCATGATCCTCTGAATCCTTCAAATTGGGCCTGGTGGATAATATGGTGACCAACAACATGATTATCTTGTGTGTTGCTGCTCAACGAGCCCACCTGAGTTTGCTCCCTATTCTCATCTCACACCTTCCATTTGTTTGGAGGGACGATATAGGGGAATAAGGTCTTAGTCTGCACTGGTCCACAAAGTGGTTCTTCCCATGTCTTTCCCAAGCTAAGCGCATGGAGGAAAATGTTTTCAGCAGACCTATACAGGGCTCCCACTGCAGATCAGTGCTGTGCATCATACGGTGTACCTCGGATGCTATCTGCATAATCCGCTGCTACGTGGTGGGCACGCCTAGCTGCAGAATGCGACCCAGCCTTTCCTCCCTATGTCTGCATGGGAGGCTGCACAGGGGCAAGAAAGATGAGACTCACCACACAGGCCTCTTTAGGAGGCACCAATCTTACAGTCTACCTCCATTTTGAATGTGCCCTGCCTGCAGTCCTATGTTTTCCACCATGATCATCAGAGCACCTGTCATCCTCTGGGGCAGATTTAGGACTTTTGAAACCTGGTTCCGCGTAAAGAGCTCTTTCAGGGTTGCCAACTGCAGCCACAAACTGCGAACGAAAGGGGGCGATGAACAGTCGCAACAATTTCAAGCCACCCTGCTCTCGATATTAGAGCAAATCACAGGCTGCGATGAATGCTGGCTATGACGCAGTCGACTATAGAGTGTTGGAACTGGATATGATCCTGGTAGTTTGTACGGTACTGCCATGGCCTTGTTACTGGGAGTTCCCATTTTTAGAATGGCTGTACGTTATATGGCTGCTACTGAAAAATAGTAAAGAAAGTGAACCATAATGAGGCAGCATAATTGAATTCCAAATGCAGAAAGTATATATTACAAGCAACAGTGGCGTGTTAGTGCTCCATCTATCCAGTCCAGTAACCAATAGCTCAAGGAGTACTAGACTTATTAGCACATATTCAGCAATTATTTAAAAATATTCATAACTGGCTGACCCACCAGCCTGATTATTTGCAGTCTGCATTCAAGCCTGATTTGTTTCCAAGTTACAAATTGCTTGTAAATTAAGATTCAGCTGTGTCAGTAGTTTGTGTTCAAAATGAGTTTGGTGGCATATCCCGCACATCTGATATTTCCCTTTCTGCATTTTGGTAGGAAAAACCTGGTGAAAAGTGAACAACGAAATATGGCTGGAATGGGGTATAAAACAATGTGTAACATTGCTCAAACATCAATGTATGTAGTTATTCCTCATTCTGAGGGCACAAACTAATAATGGTGTGGTATCACCACCCCATTTTACTGGGCACCTCACAATAAGGCTCACATTAGCACTAGGTGGATTGTTACACTTTACAAATATCCATACCATGCTATCCTTGCTTTTGTTCATGATCATTGCCAGGGTGTTTCTTCGTTGTCCGCAACACTACCTGCTAATTTACCGTACCAGTCAATGTTTTAATGAAACCGTCAAATATAAAGCTCAGATTTTTAATGTTAATAATATTTATATTTTCCTTTCTCGTAGGACAAAGAGCCACTAGAGAATGAGGAAGTTATGGTCTGCGGACATGTAGTCTCCAGATGTGGAAGCGCTGAAGGTCATGGCATCAAGACATTTGATATGTTTGAGATCCTGCTTTTTTGTCGTAGCTGGAATGACTGCGACAGTACTGATGTGGCTTAGCGTCCAACAAGCGCCCACTCTGGTTCAGAAAATGAATTGGATGTACTTCTACGAATACGAACCCATCTACAAGAAAAATTTCTCTTTCACTCTACGCGAACATGTCAAATGTGAAGACTCAAACCCTTTCTTGGTCATCCTGGTGACGTCAAGACCGAAAGACGCGTTAGTCCGACAGACCATACGACTAACATGGGGTTCGGTGGACATGTGGTTGGGACATCAAGTTAAAACCCTGTTCTTACTTGGCCAAGAACCAGCTGAAGATGCCAAGTTGGAAACATTGATAGAAGAAGAAAGTAAACTCAATGGGGACATAATTCAACAAGATTTTCTGGATAGCTATGATAACCTTACTTTAAAAACCATAATGGCTTTTCGATGGGTTTCTGAATTTTGCTCAAATGCCACATACATCATGAAAGCAGATTCAGATGTGTTCATCAATACTCCCAATTTACTCAACTTTCTTCGGAATTTCAGTTCATCTGATAGTTTGTTTACTGGTCATACCTTTACTGATAACTACTCGCAAAGAAGCATTTTTCGTAAAGATTACATTTCTTATGAAGAATATCCCTTCAGGTTGTACCCACCATATTGCAGCGGCCTGGGATATGTACTTTCTGGAAAGTTGGCCCTGAAAATCTATGAAGTTATGAGCCATGTAAAACCTATTTGGATTGAAGATGCCTATGTTGGAATTTGTTTAAAAGTTCTGAACGTGAATGTGCACATTCCAGAAAAAACAAAACTGTTCTTTTTAAGCAAACATGAAATTTCTCTCTGTAAATATAAGAGTGTATGTGCTGTACATGGTCTGTCCTCTGATGAACTGGTAACAGTTTGGAAGGTTATACAAAACCAAATTCTGGAAATTTGTTAGTGAGCGACAGAAGATCTACACAGAAATACAAAACCAGGAACACCTTATGTCTCTGCTCTTCTTGTTTTTCCCTTTTCAGCATTAGAATCAACCCCATCAAAATATTTAGATCTTAAACCGAGATCAGTTTAAAATCACACAAATTACCAGCCTCTCTTCTGAGGACTTCATTCAGGGATTTACAGGGTTATTTATACAAAGGTGTAAATTGCTGGTGCAAAAACACTTAGCCAAACATGACATTTAACAGAGGGTGCAGCCATTATTTACTTTTTATTTACACCTTGGTGTAAAAGATGAAGAATAAGATGCACAAACATTACTTTGTGCCCATTTAGGTATGGTACCAGAATTTTACGCACTAGATATCATTTTACAAAAATAGTGAGTCCTACATACCATGGGGCAGATTTGCAAGCCGCCTGCTCCACTTTTGCGTCACTTTTAACATGGGAAAAGTGGCTCAAGGGGCTTGTAAATAAGCCCCCATTTACTCAAATACTGCCCCATTGGAATTGATCATGAAAAACCTAAACACAATCGGACAATATTTTCCGTGCATTATTACGCCTAAAACTATAGTTTACATCAATAAACACGAGTGCAGTCTGCGCTCAGTATCTCATAGGCACTATTGTGAAAAGCTGCACATATATCGCTTGTGCACTATTTTACAGTAGTGTCACCCTAACTGCTCACTTGAGGGACAGAATGCTTCTTTGTAAGGTCTGCACTAGAAGGACTTGCTCTGGAGTCACTCTTGATTCAGGCTGAATAAACCAAATTTGTGGTACTGTTGTTTGACTGCTACTTAATTGATGCACCAGTCTAACTGTGGATGCCTTATTGATTTGTGTCACGTTTTAAAGTGAAGGGCAGGTGCACCAGGTGAGCACTGAAACAGGTGTTTATGTTTTGTAACGTATCTATATAGCACACTTCCACCCTTGCTTTTAATCAAGCATGTCACTCGACAGCTTGTTTCTGGGTTTCCCCATCCAAAAAGAAGTTTTAAAATGATGCACCTCACAACACATTTCAAAACAAATTAGCTTAAAATCCAAATATTTCACTCTCTAAAGATGCTCCTGAAATACTCCCAATAGGTATGCGCAATACATCCAGCCTCCAAGGGGAAATGAGAGTGAGTCCTTCCCAACATCTAAGAAAAGAAGAACAAGGTTTCTTGGGTATTTCTGGAGGGGCAGCGAATGACACATAAAATATTCAGTTTCTGACAGAGTAAAAAGAGAATTGACGTAAAAGACTTCAATTGGAAGCCTTTGGCATTAGTAACTGGATCAGAATCCAGTTAGTCACTGCAGTGATGTCACAACAGTGGTTAACCAAAATGGTTAGTTGAGGGGAATCACATGGGCCATAACTCTTCTCCATTCCTTTGTCACCTCTCACTACCACTTTTCTATTCTTACTTAATTCCTCCTTCAGTTTGTTCCTCCACTACCACTGCAAAATGGCAAGCAGGTAACCTGGACACTGTCTGCCCAAGATCACTGGTTACCTAATGTAAGTTGTGTTTTTCTAAGAGTGCTGCCCATATGTCTCTGGCATTTCATAGTCTCCTAAATATCCTGGTTGGTTTTGGGAAATTGCATCTTCCTGGGGTTGCACCTGGCGCACCTCTTAAGCTCTACAATCTCCTGGTGGAGTTTGGAATCTGTGTTGTGTGGAGGGTTTGCACCCATATAACTTTTGGATTACTCCAAAGATTTGTGGTGGTTTAGTAGCAGCATCTTGCTTAGGGTTATGTTTTTCAATGCGTCTCTTCTGGACTGCTTGATAGTCCTATAAATCTCTGTTAGGTTTGGAAGAGGAGTCTTCCTTTCTGATCATAAAGTACCTCTATTCCCACCCCAGACCAGCGATGTTCCACACTATTAAAAAAGTATGTATTCCATCTCAGATCTTGTTTCTTCAAACTTTCCCCTGATAGATATCTTTCTCTCCCTCCTGCTCCTCATGCTAACACTCCCTTTTTCCTTACTCCCACCTCCTATTACAACTCTGCTGCAGTATAGGGAAATCCAGGAGCAAGATCTAGGCCACAAAAAGGAGGCAAGGCATGAAGTTCATTTTAAGGCTTCTCATTCTCCCTATCCAAGAAACCTCTAGTTTGCCCCAGCGGTACATATCTTTGTATAGAGTGTGAAGAAGAGGGGGGACATTGCAACAATAAATGTCTCATGGTTTGGAAGGGAGATTTATGCCCAGATACTTTATAGGGGTCATAGTCAAGTGAAACCACATTGATCCAATGGTTTCCGCCCGGTGTGGTAGGGGGGCGGAGTCTTTAATGCTTATTCTTAGGGATTTTCGATAATGTACCTTGAACCTAGACATCTCATAAAAAATAGACCTAACTTTCTGTAGGGCCTGTAGAGACTCCTCTGGGTTAGTTATAAAGCAAAGAATGCCAACGGCAAACAGTAACAATTTCTGTTGGCTGTTGCCTACATTTAAGCTTCTAATTGCTCTTTCCATGGAACGCTTAATCGGGAACAATTTGGAAACCCGGCAAATGGGGCGAGACGGGGCAGCTCTTTCTCGTTCCATGGAATATTGGGATGGTATCTGAGCATTCGCCACTTACATCGGCTTTGATTGACAGAGCTTTATAATGTGATTGTATGAAAGGTTTAATTTTATGGGCCTATTTGTTTTTTATCTGATAACTATAATAGGTACAGCTATTCAACCATGTTGCAAGCCTTCTATACATCAGTCAAGATTAAGGCCAGACCACCGGGCAGCCTTTGTGTTTGGCCACTTACATCAGGGCAGCCGCTAACCACGTGTTATCGCCTTTCTGTCTATTTTTTTTTTTATAAATCTTTTTATTGAACAAATAAAAAGGCAGTGGCGTACAAACTAACATTTCCTTCCGCAAGGTACATTGTCTGTCACAGGTTATAGCAATTGTTTTACATTTAAGTCTAAACTATTGTGCTGTCTCATTTCAGGGATTACAAAGCATTACTTGTTCATCTAGGGAGGGGGCATGTGGGGGCTCACATATATTCCCCCGATACACATTCCATTTAGTCTAGAGTTGTATCCATTTTCGAGGACATCTACGGGCCACATATACCGTTTTCTCCCTTGCCATACACCAGTCCATGTCTTTTTTCCAGGTGTTAATCTTTGGTGGCGTTGTCGCTCCCCAGTGCATAGCTATATTCCTCTTAGCAACCATCTGCCCCAGCGTCACCCAGAGCCTACCCTTTGTATTTAGGTCCGTGGGCTCCCATATATTTAGAATTCACCTCAGGTCGTTGCTGGACCCCCCATATCACACTCATGCACTCGTGTACTTTTTTCCAGTAAGTTTGGACTAACGGGCACTCCCAGAGCGTGTGCAGAAAGGTTCCCTCCTGGCCACATTTTCTCCTGCACAGGCCATCTATACTTCTACCCATATGTGCTAATTGTCGTTCGGAAAAATAAACTCGGTGAAGAATTTTCAATTGCACCAGCCGTAACCGTGCGGAGATGGCCACCTCCTTATTGGAGGACAAGGCCTCCTGCCATTCCTCATCGTCTATTTCAAGTCCGTCTCTTCCCCATTTCTCCCTCAACGCTAGCAGGGGGTCCGGGGTGTGGTGTATTAACTTTTTATACGTGAGGGATATACTTCATTCGTGTAGGTGTCCGTCTAAGAGTCTGTCTTCGAGAGGGGAAGACTCTGGCAATGTTGACCCCTGTGGAATGTTAGCATGCAGGGAGTGTCTGACTTGTGCGTACCTGAAGTGTTCCGAGTCTGCCATTTCGTATGTCTGCTGTAGCAACGCAAAAGACACCATTCCATTTTTCCCCCATAGATCCCCTATACGGGGGGTCCCAATGAGATCCCATTTGTCGAATCCTTTTGTCCTCCCCAGCGTGCCCAGTCGCTCCGAGTCCCAGAGTGGCGTTGCCAGTGTAAGTCTGTTTGCCCACCCCAGGTTACGGTTGACCACGTGCCAGAGATGTACTGTGTGTCTTGTAGGTCCTGTGAGGGGGTATCGATTCGGTTTAGAGTACAATGCCCCGGCAAAATATCCCCCGGGAGAAGCCACTTGTCCATACTGTAAGCTGGGTCGCCCCCGTCGCTATACCTACACTGGTTTATGGCTGAGAGGTGCGCTGCCCAGTAGTACTTTCTGATGTCGGGGAGGGCAATACCTCCGTCATACCATCCCAAGGTTAGCTTTTGAAGGGCTATTCGGGGTTTCCCATCCCACAGTAGGTCCCGTTGTGCGGTTTCGATGGCCGCAAAGTACTTGTCTGGGACTGGGTCAGGGTAGTTCTGGAGAGCATAGAGAAACCTGGGCAAGGCCATCATTTTAAAGAGCGCGGCTCTTCCCAATAAGGACATAGGAAGTGTTTTCCATGTGTCAGTGTCGCACCGGAGTCTCTGCAGGGGTGGAACGAGGTTCCGCTCGTACCGGGCCTTAGCGTCAGTGGTGATAAATACCCCCAAGTATTTAAATCCTTCCTTGGCCACCTGGATAGGACAGTCGGCTGGCAGGTTCGGGTGGTCCCCGTGTATGACATATATTAATGACTTACTCCAGTTGATTTTGTACCCGGAGTTCCTCCCGAAACTAGTGAAGATATCCAACACCACTCTTAAGGACTTCCGGGGGAAAGCAAGATAGAGGAGGATGTCGTCTGCGTATAAGGAGATCCGGTCCTCCCACCCCTCGGCCCATTTCAGACCCCGGATCGACGCGTCACCCCGTATCCAGGCCGCCAGCGGCTCAAGGGAGAGCGCGAAAAGCAACGGTGGGAGCGGACATCCCTGCCTTGTCCCCCTTCCAAGTGTGAACGTTTCCGATATTTTATTATTAACCACTACTTGCGCCAGGGGCTCAGCATAGAGGAGCTGTACCCATCCGACAAAATTAGGGCCGAAACCCATCTTTTTGAGTACTGCCGTGAGGTACGCCCATTCCAATGTGTCGAATGCCATGGTGGCGTCCAATGAGACCACCATCGCATCTTCTTGTATTGTGGGGCTGCGCCCCAGTACACCATGCAGACGTCTCAAGTTGAGGGCAGTGTTGCGGTGTGGCATGAAGCCCGATTGGTCTGGGTGTACCAGCTTGGCTATTATAGGGTGGAGTCTGTTGGCCAGTAGCTTTGCAAGTATTTTGGGTTCTGCATTGAGCAGGGCGATAGGTCTGTAGAAGGCACAGCTGTCTTTAGGCTTCCCTTCTTTAGGTATGGCTACTAGCGTGGCCATGCGTTGGTCTCTCGGCAATAGCCCTCGTCTTCTACTGTCTTCGTACATACTTTTAAGGTAGGGTGCCATTTTGTCCAGTTTGAGCTTGTATAGCTCTATGGGTAGGCCGTTTGTGCCTGAGGCCTTACCTGGGCGGAGGTCGGGAATTGCCCTAGCCACTTCGTCGCTCGTGAGCGCATTGTCTAATGTCTCCCTATCCAAGTCCGAGAGGATTGGCAGTTGTATATTTGCCAGTATATCGGCGGAGTTTTCTTCTGGGAGTTCCGATCCCCTCCTGTACACCCCCTGGAAGTGCGTTGCGAATTCTCTAACAATGTCATGGGGCTCAGTGAGAACCGTCCCCGTACCAGTTTTTAGCTCTGGCACCACTCTTCGCGCCCTCTCTTTATTGTCTAACCAGTCTATCATTTTGCCAGCTTTGTCTCCCTATCCGCCCGTCCTTGTCCCTAGAAAGGGCCTTTGCAGCATCAGTGGCTAGGGCCTTATATTCAGCTACTTTTATTTGCAATTGGTGGATAGCAGCGTGGTCGCTCCTGCCTCCTCCTCAAGACGGGTAATGTCTTGTTCAATAGTGACCATTTGTTTCCCATTCTCTTTACGCATCCCCGATGTTGCTGAGAGTGCTTGTCCCCTTATTACCGTTTTAAATGCTTCCCACAGTGTCATTGAGGAGTCTACCGTACCCTCATTCTCTGCAAAGTATTGGTCTATGGCCCGCGTGAGGGTGGCTTTGATTTCTTGGTTTTGGAGGTACCAGGGATTTATCGGTCTAACACATCCCACCCTCCTCTCCCCAAACGTGAGGTGGACCCATAGTGGGGAATGGTCCGAGATGCCGCGAGCTAAGTGTTTAATTTCTTGGGTGTTCACGCCCTGGTGCAGGTGCATAAGGATGTAGTCAATTCTGGAGAGGGTATTGTGTGCCCCCGAGAGGAAAGTATATTCCTGTAGGGTGGGGTGTTGCTGTCTCCAGAGATCTGCCAGGCCGAACGCCTCAAGGAAGTTAGGGAGCCAATTATGGCTGGCACTAATATCCCTGGGTGGGAGCCGGTCGATCGCTCCTGAGACGACCGTGTTGAAGTCTCCCCCAATTATAAGTACCCCCTCTAGTAGGGAAAGCAGGAGAGTACCAAGGTCCCTGTAGGACTGTGTTTGAAGACCAGGGGGGATGTAGACTGCTAACAAAATCAGCGTTTGCCCTTCCCATTGCCCCGATACGGCTGTGAAGCGTCCCAGTGGATCTGCCCACGTATGCTGGATACTGAATGGGAAGGTGCGTTTGAGTATGATACCCACTCCTCTGGATCCTGACGTGAACCCAGCGTGAGCCACCATTGTGTATCCCCATCTATTTAGTGCTTTACAGGTATTACCGATCAGGTGCATCTCCTGGAGTAGTGCTACGTCTGGGAGATATCGCTTGAGGTACTGCAGCACTATACTACGCTTCACCTTGTCCCCCAACCCATTGGCGTTCCAACTCAAAAGTTTCAGACTTTTATCCCAATGCACCTCGGGTGTGGCACTGGCTTTCCCTGTACAACCTGCGACCCTTGCGGTTCCATCGGTTCGTTATACTATTTATTCTGCATGACCACTGAACAACCCTTCTGGTTCCCCCCCTCCCCAAACAACACTCCCCCACTCCCCCCCCTCCCTGCTACCCTGCCACGTAGGTCTAAAACTACCCACATTCCCAACTAGCAGAGTGCCTATCGCCCCGCGAACTGGTTAACTGTGCTGTGAGGAGGTGGGCCAGAACCAACTCCAGTCGCCTAGAGCCCCCCCCCTCCTATAGTTTCGATTATCCCCAGGTAGTAGAACTCCCCAGGGTAAGGGACCCCCCTATCACACATCAGTGGTATCTCGTCACATTCTCTGGGGGCCTCCGCCCCATCCTCAGCGGAGCAGAGAAAAAACCTGCCTGCCCCGCACCGCCTGCGGCGTGCGCGGGAGCGGAACGACCCCCCCCAGGGAGACAGGGCCACCCACCCACCCACCCACCCCCACTCCAAGTGATCAATAACAATGTGTACATTACGATTTGCAGGTATTGTCTATCTGAGTCCGGGTCAAGACCTCAGGTTCCGTCAGTCTCTCAGCGCTGCATGCACCCCAGGGCTGCTCGTTCTCGACCTCCAGGAGCGGGCGCCACCTCTTTCTGCATCGGGCCTCCCGCTCGTCGCCCCCAACCCGCGAGTCTGGGGGCTCCTCCGACCGCCGCTCGCTCCGGAGGTCTTCTGATGTGGCATTTGCCCGTCTAGCCAGTGCTGCGCCTCTGTCGGCATGGAAAAGAAGAGCGTCTTTCCGTCCACTATTACTCTGGAGTTTCGCTGGAAAGAACATCATGTATTTCAGTCCACGCTGCCGCAGGACTGCCTTCACCCCTTCGAAGGAGCGTCGCTCCTGCTGGACCTTGAGTGTGAAGTCCGGGAAGAAACGGATAGTAGAGTTTTCGTAGTGCAGGTCTCCCTGGGCCCGGGCCGCCTGTAAAATGGCATTGCGGTCTCTATAGTTGAGGATCTTGGCGATAATGGTCCTAGGAGGTGCCCCCGGCTTGGGTCTGGGGATCGGCGCCTGGTGCGCCCTCTCAATAATGAAAAGTGAGGAGAGCCGCTTTGGTTTGAGGTGGTTAAGGATGAGGTCCTCCAGGAAGAGGTCTACGCTCAGGCCCTCAGGGACCCCCACCACTCTAATGTTGCTCCGACCGGCCCGTCCCTCCTGATCTTCGAGCCTTAGGGCCATTTGGCGGTGCTGGTGTGTAAGGTTATTGATGCGCTCCTCTAGTTCTTTTGTGGAGGTCCGGAGTTCCAGCACGTTGGCTTTGTTTACTTTGACCTTTTCCGCCGTTTTGTTCATGTCTCCTCGCATCAAGTTCATTTCAATGGACATTTTATCAATCTTGGTTTCGAGGGTAGTCCCCAGACCCTTGATAGCCGCCATTATGGAGTGTAGAGATGGTTCTCCCTCGCTAGGCTGATCTCCCTGTGCTTCGCCGTCCTGCGGCGTTGGTTTCGGGACTGCGTAATTGTCCAGTTTGTTCGATTGTACCGGTGCCGCATGCTTGGGCTTCATGGTGCTGCTCTACCCCTTGGGTCTCACCACTTCGGGTTAAGGACTGTGTGGGTCAACTGCGCGCCCTCTGGGGTTGTCTGGTTGCACTTGCTCGGTGGAGCGTCCGGTCAGCAGGGCGGTCCGAGATATTCGAATGCGTACACCTCCTCCTCGCCCTTAGACCAACGGGCACCGACGAGGGCCTACCTCTGCTGGGCCTGCCGCTCCTCTGTCCCCCAAAGGGTTGTACACCGCCAGTGAACGCCAGTCTCCACCTCCGCCCGCACTCACGGCGCACGGCGCCTCAGCAATCTGCTGCCGGCGTCTCGGACCAAGCTCATGTGGGGGATGGGCGCCCCCAGCCCTCCAATTCCACCAGCGCGGCTCTCCACTCGCCGCCCGCCCCCCGGCAGTGTGGTCTGGGCCAGCGCGCCCAGGCTTGGCACCCGCACCTAGAGGCCAAAGGCCGCCAGCGGAGGCGGCAGGGGCTCTATTTGGGCTTTGTATGCTTGCTGTCCTCCCCGATGTGAGAGCAGTCTGGGTGCAGGGTCCCCTGGTCCTCAGCCAACCCTGCCCCCCACTTGGTCCATTCAGCAGCGCTTCCCAAAGGCGAGGCGGGGGGGAGGTCCCCAGCAAACCCTCTATGGTCCTCTCCCCTCGCGGGTCTCACAGCTCCGCTCCGGCTCTCAAATATGTGTGCCCCTCCAGGGGATATCTGCCACTGCCCCCTCGAGCCACCATCGACCGCGGGCGTGCACCGGCCGCGGGGCTCGCGCTATGCTCACAGGAGCGTGTGAGCCGCGCCCGGGCCGCCGCGCCGTTCTCCGAGGTTTGGCAGTTTCTCCGTGTGCGCCTCCGCTGCCGCGCGGCCGGTGTCGCGAGCACCGCCACTTCGTTTAGCCACGATCGGAGGGCTCAGTGCTGATCTGCTCGGCTCCGAGGGTTCGGACCGCGTGCCGCTCCCTTCGGCGGCCGTCCCCGCGCTCTCCAGCAGCGCGCCTCCTCGCCGGCCAGGCTCCCTTCGGATCGCGGCGCGGCCGCCGGGCATCCGTTTTTCGACGCGATTTCGGCGCTCCTGTCCCACTGGGTTGCGACGCTTCTTGGGGCACCCTGGGGGTCCTCCTGACGGATTTTGTACGGAGGTATGAAGGGGTGAGGCCCCGGCTCTGGCGGAGCTCGCCTCTCAAGCGGCCATCTTGGTTGGCGCCTGGCCACGACCCCCCCCTTTCTGTCTATTTTTGATGAAATAAGTCTCTGGACTAAAATGGAAGCAAATAGTTTTACATCACAGTTGAACAGCACAAAGGGTGGTAAGAAATGCAAAGCAATGGGTCCTTATCAGGTTTCAGCAAAAGAGGCAGTCAGAAGTGAGCATGGACTCTGTGACTATTTTTGATGTACAGATAAAGTTGAATACCCTAATTAGAGGCTCTGCAATTGTATTTATATACGCTTTATAAAATGAGGCCGTAAAAGCACTGGGTCTGAAAACTTATGTTTGTCATCCTTTGAGTGGCCTCTCGAACCCCAGAGAATGAGATGTCTTCTTGAAATGATGCCAATTCTTCATGGACGTATTAGGGAGTGGGCCAATACCTCCAAAAGTATTCTTTTGGTTTTACAGGGTCTAGTCTAGTCTAGCACAGAAAATTGAGAAAGCCCCCAAGATTGTGGCTGTCCTGGAATGTGTAATGGCCTCCTAATCTTTAATTTCTCTAATATTATTGTGTTGTCGCCAAGCATCATTTATATGCTAGATTCCTATCTGTCTTGTCTCCTTTTTGTAGTAATTTTGCTTCATATAAATGAGCTTCTGTGACACATCTTTCATTAGAAGTTGGTCTAGATCACCTCTTTTTAGCATAATTCTCTCAGCGAGCATCTACTGCCACTTTGCTTGTGGCAGGATTCATCTTGTAGAAGCTGATCTTCTTGGTCTATCTTTTTATGCAGTGCAACAAGTTCAAAGGTAGCAGTGTGAATCAACCTCTCCCTCCTTATACCACTTCTGCCGCCTCCCAAAGCGTTGCATGGTTCACCTTTGCGTTATCATTTTCAACCAAGTATCTATAAATTCTCTGATACTTTCGCGAAGTGCTGGGTTGCGTGAAGCAATTTCATTCACTAGTACACAGATTTTTTTTTTATTTCTTAAGAATCAGGCCACATAGAACTTCTTGCAAAAGGTTAATTTTCAAGAATTGAGGATGACCAGGTCATCAAAAGTTACTTTTTTCAGCCCTAAGATAGTGGGTGCATTTTCATCTTGCGCCTTGTGTTATGCGTGTGGACTTCAAACTTTAAGTCCACCAACCTCCATAGATGGCATCCAATTTAGATGTGTGGGTTGTTGTCGTATAAGAGACATTGGTAGACCTAAAACCTTTTTTACCGGCATCACATATGTCCTTCACTGCGTGCTGTTTTTTCAATTTTCTTTTAAAAAGGAGGTGGAAAGGGTAGCCTCATCTTTATGGGAATTCCTCTTTCTGTAAATGGGAAGTTATATATTTGAATTCTCTGTGTTTTGATGGTGTAAGAGATGAGACATTCTGAAACAGCATAACAGTGTCACTGCAGAAAGAGATTCTTATTTACATGCTTCTAATAGTATGTTCTCTTTTTCTTGAAAATAGTGAACTTGGTGTGCATTTTGAAGATAAATGTTGTCTTCGCTGATATGCCGGTTTAGGAATTAGTTTGCTGAATCTGTAATTAAATATGTTTAGGGAGGGTCGGGTCCTAGTGAAGATTCTGGAATCTATGCACTTAGTTGCAGTAAAGTTCAAATGTATCAACTTGTGAACAAACAAAATAACTAATTCAGACGGCCAGTCCAAGGCCCAATACTAAGTACGGATTAAGCTCTAGGCAACCACATCAGTCTGCTACCAGTACTGTGGAGAGACGGTCAGCTTGAAATGTTACTTGTGCAGTTGTTAGGGAAGTGTTTGTGATATTCTTAGTCCTTCGCACTTTACTTACAGGGCTATCCAATCAGGATCTCTACCTTGCCCAACTGATAAGATATATGGCGGCTTGAGACTCCTCAGGGACAAATGCAACTTTTGTCTGGAAATCCCTGCCTTTATAACTTCTTGGTCATTGCATCAATCATTTTTCAGGACTGCGTCCCTACTCTGGAACTCTCTCTTCAGGATTAGACCCAAAACTACCCCGCTTTCCTGCCACCATCTTCAAAAGACTCATCTCTCTAGACTGTATCTGTCCCATTGACTCTAAAGGAGATGTGAGCCCCAAAAGTTACTTTACATTACTCTGTTTTCTACCCCATTCTGGCTCTTGTACATCCCTCTCCTTCAACCAGTTTCTTTTCTTTCTTACTCCTCATCAACCCTGTTTCCTTTTGTCCTCCTCTCCTTCCATGCCTTACTCAGCATTGCCCATTCCTCCCTCGCCTTCAGCTTCTCTCATTCACAGCACTCTTGCTCTCTTCCAAGCATTCCTCACCTTGCTCTTTCCTCCTTTTCACCAGCTCCCTCTTGCCTGTTCCAGCCCTCTCTTCCTTGCTCATCACACTCTAGCTCTCCGCCTATCCAATCTTCTCACCTTTCCTTCCTTCCCTCATTAATTCCTCTTTTTTTTGTTCCAGTTTAATTTAAGGCTGTTGTCACTGTGTAAAGTACAGCCATACCGCTCTGTGCCCATGAACTATATGGAAACAACAACTTGGGGCTGCAGTGTCTGTGTTGGCTCACTCAAGACCCAAAGAGTGCAACTCCTCCCACAAACCATTACTGGCTTACTACCCCCTGGCGTGGCGACTTTAAAAATTCCAAGAGTCAACACAGTATGTCAGCTCTTTGTTGAGTGGGCAAGGGAAAGGCCCTCAGTTAATTATTCTGTATATTTATATTTCTTTTGTGTTGTTCTTTTTCATTTTTTTTTTAACACACTTTATTGGTGACTGCTGTACATCATGGTTTTCTCCCCTCAGGTATCATTTACAGCCCCAGACATTTGTATCAATCTGATGTCTCCTATCTTGCATTAGAGGGGAGTCCTATATCGTGCATTATGAACCTGAAATAGTGCATTGATTAAATTCAACCCCCAACTATTCCCCCTCTCGCCCTCCTATCCCACCCTAACCCTCTCCTGGTCAATCGAACTGTCGCTACGTCCGTGATAACAGGGAGTCATTAGGAGCTTCTCCTCCGGGGTACCTCATACTGGTCAGATTCACAGCCTCCCTGCTCCTCGAGTCGTACTGGCCCAAATGGACTCACACTCTTTGTTTTACATTGACGTGGTGTCTGGTGTGGGGGCCAGGTCCAGTGCTTCCAGTGCAATCAACGTGGCCTCCCAGATATGTCGCTTCCTCAGCCCTCTCTCCTCCTCCCGCCTAATAGCCGCCCCCTCTGCCCTACCCCACTGAAGCACGTCAGCCTGCCACACCGTGACCGCCGGGCATCTGGGAGATTTCCACCTCATAGTGATCACCCTAATTGCTAAAATGAGGGCAAGATCCACAAACCTGAGCTGCGCCTTCTGAACTTTAGAGCGTTTGCGAAGGCCCACTAGGCAATTCAGGGCATCGTCTGGGACCGGTAGGTGTGTTGCTGTAGCTAGGGAATGCCGTACCCCCTCCCAGTATTCCTGCAGTCGAGGGCAGGACCATAGCATGTGGATAAATCCTGCCTCATCCTCTCTATATCTGGGTTAGCTATGGGGGGAGTCTGGGAACATATGATGGAGTCGCTTCGGCGTGAGGTACGATCTGTGCAGCACCATCGTCTGTATGAATTTAAGCCGTGCATTACGCGACACTTTTTTGGGATGCTGCAGAATACATTTCCATGCGTGGTCTGTGAGTTCCACCCCGGAGTCCGTCGTCCATAGCTCCCTAAGGGAGGTAAGAGCTATTGATGCATGAGCTCGTACTCCAGTGTATAACCAACGCACTAAATGTCCCCCAGGTCCCATGTGGTATAGGAGGTGTACTAGGGTGTGCTGTGGGGGTTCAGTTCGCTGTGGGGCCCAGGTAGCTTTGATGTAGTGTGTGGTAGCTGCATGTAAGAGATAGAGGCATGACGGCGTCCCCGTGGCCTGCAGAAAGGTATCATGGTCCATCAATGTGCCATCCCCGAAAAAGGCTCCCACCTCATCTATCCCGCTGTCCGTCCAAGCCTGGAGTCTAGTCTGTGTGAGTCTCCCTTGTGGCGTGGGCACGCCTAATAAGGGTATATTCCCGGCGTAAGGGGTTGCCATCGACGTGTGTGCCAGGGCCTTCCTCCAACATATCAGGGCAGTCCGCAAGAGTGGGGGGCAGTCAGGAGGGACACGAGCCCTCTGCAATAATAGGGTGTGTAGCTCCCCTCTGTTCAGCCTCTGCGGTGTGAACCCAATCTCGCCAAGATTCCTCCCCACAGTCCAATAGGATAGCCACTGGAGTTGGTTGGCATAGTAGTATGCTCGGAAGTCGGGGACTCCCAGGCCGCCAGTCTGCGTCCCCAGCTGAAGCTTCCTGAGACTTATCCGTCTTCGACCCGCGCCCCAAATAAGGGTGAGCAACAGGCTGTCCAGCGTCTTAAAAATGGATTGTGGGAGATTCACCGGTAAGTTCACAAAGTAGTAAAGCAGACGAGGCAGCATCACCATCTTAGCGATGGTAATCCGTCCCATTACGGAAAGGGGCAAGGAGGACCAGAAGCCCACACTGGCCCGGAGCCCCGTTATTGCCCGTTGAATATTGCCATCTATCTGGTCCTCCTGCGTTCGATATACCTGTATACCGAGGTATTTAAAGGTAATGGGAGCCACCATGAAGGAGTAAGTGCCAAATTGCAAGCGAGTACTGTGTGCTGTTTCTTGAAAGAAATAACAGGTCGATTTGTCTGCGTTTATAGCCAGACCCGATAGATGCTCAAACACCGCAAATATGTCCGGGAGGGGGGCCGCATCAGGTGTAAGGTCTCGTAGATATAACAGCATGTCGTCTGCATAAATAGACAGTAAATGGTACACGCCGTCGATGCAGATACCAAGTTGGACAGCTGATCTTCGAAGAGCCAGGGCTAGTGGTTCTAATGCCAACACGAACAGCAATGGGGACAGAGGGCATCCCTGCCTTGTGCCACGATGGATGCTGTATGCATCCGAGATATAGCAGCCCGTGCGGGCCCTAGCCGTCGGGGACGTATATAATAAGCGGACCCATTGTAAGTATGCGTCCGGGAAGCCAAAGCGCCGTAGCGTCGCAAACATAAAATCCCATGATAGGGAATCAAACACCTGCCTAAGGTCCAGTGCAATACATCTGGCCTGGTGGTGAGTCCTTGGGGTGGCCGCCATTATTGCGTGCAACCGTCTAGTATTAAGTGAGGTGCTGCGGTTTGGGAGAAAACCACACTGATCGCTGTGTATAAGTGCAGGGAGGTGCGGTTGTATGCGGTTGGCGAGGGCCTTACTCAATATTTTGTATTCAGTAGCCAACATACAGAGGGGTCTATAATTTGACATGTCCAGCCCGTCTCTCCCCGGCTTGGGTATAGACATAACCAGCGCCTGCATCGTAGAATATGGTAAGCGTCCCGTCTCCATGGCCGTCCTATAGACGGTCTCCACAGTAGGCACCAAGGACTCTGCGTATGTAAGAGAAAACTCGACCGGGAGTCCGTCCAGACCCGGCGTTTTATTACGGTTTAACCCTTTAATCGCGACCCGGATCTCCTGTTGGGTAATTGATCCGTCTATGTTTTTCTGTACTTCCTCCGAAAGGGTCGGGAAGGGGAGGTCTTGGAAGAAATCGGCAATAGAAGGGCCGTCCACTGGGGGGGGGGGTGCATAGAGTTTTCCAAAGTAATCCCGGAAGGCGGTATTTATTTCTACCTGTGTATGGACTACTTGGCCCGTCGCAGTGCGAATGCTAGCTATGATCGGCGGGTCGGGTCTGTCTCTAGCCATGCGGGCCAGCAGGGTGCCCGCTCTGTCCGCCTCTACATGCATACGCTGCAGGTATGTTTTGTGGTCTATTACTCTCAACGTCTCCAGGGTTTCCGCATGATCTATGTGAGTGGATTACAGACGTTCACGCTTTGTAGGGTCTGATATCACTTCCCTCTCCAAGGCATGTAACTGACTCTCAATATCACGCAGCTTCTGGTGTGTCTCTTGGCGGGCCCCCACCAACTGTCCTATAGTCGCCCCTCTGATCACTACCTTCAGAGCATCCCATTCAATCAGGCGCGATGTCGCAGTATTCCAATTATCGGCTAGGTAATTAGTAACAGTCAGAGAGTGTCGCGTGGAATGGGGCGTCTTCAAGCAGGTATGGGTGTAGCTTCCAGGTAGGCACCGGAGCAGGCACCACGCCCCACTGAAGTGTGAGTTCTAATGGGCTATGGTCGGAGAAGGTCTTGGCTAAGTATGTGGGACTATGTATTTTCGCAATAAGTGAGCTGGAGCAGAGGAACCTGTCAATTCTGGTGTGTAGGCCATGCACCGGGGAGTAGAAGGAGTATTCCTTATGTGTTGGGTAGAGACAACGCCACGCATCCGAGAGTGTCCACCCGCTTACCCATGTGGTGAATTGGTCTTACCTGCGGTCGTACCATGAAGGGGGGGATGTGATCTATCCAGGCCAATATCCAGCACCGCGTTCCAATCCCCTCCCAGCACCCAAGGGATTCCGACCCAGTCAGCCAACACTCCACTCAGCCTACCTAGAAAAGCAGTCCTGATCAAAATTAGGGGCATAGATACTCCCAAGGACCACCAGAGACCCATCAAGTGTTCCCTTCACCAGTATGTACCATCCCTGATCGTCTATCCGGTGTTCCAGCGGAACAAAGGGAACCCCATGACGTACCCAGATAGTCGCCCCTCTAGCGAAAGCAGAATAATTAGTGGAATATAGGGTACCTCTCGATTTTTTCCTCATTTTCTGCGTTTCAGAGTCAGTGAGGTGAGACTCTTGGAGGAATGCTATTTGTGTCTGAGGAGGAATGCGTGTATGCGATGTCTTTTCTGTATTGCCCCCAATCCCCTCACATTCCATGTGAGCAGGTTGTACGATCCTATTCTGGCAACAGTCCCCGGCATTGTCATGTAGTAGCGGAGCACACTTCCGCGTGGCCCCAGCGAGGCAGTACTGACCAGGAGACCCTTTTCCCCAACAACTTGAACAGAACTTGGCCCAACGCCTAAACCGCGTTGGGCCCAACAATAGTGCACAAATGGTACATTTGCTGGCATCTATTTTACAGTTATTGGGTAAATTTGTGGGAAGCTCTGATTGTATTTTGGAATCAGTCACTCAGATACTAAATGTCTTACTGTTAAAGCTCCCGGAAAAGGTTCCTGACTTAGTTCCTAAGGCAGGATTGCAGGGGCCTGAGTCGGGTAGTGACCATCTAGCTGGAAATGTTAATTCAGTTCAAAACAAACCTGTGGCTATTCTTAAAAATGAGCAATCTTTAGTACCCACACTTCCCGTATCTAACTGTGTAAGGAATTCTGACCTTGAAATTGAAGAAGAAAGTGTTGATGTTACCGCTCCAAAATCTGAAAAAGAGCTATTCCCAATTTTTGTGCCTGAAATGAAGGGGATAGAGGGGGAAGAAAAAGAAAAAACTGGAAAACAAAGAAAGAACAAAGGAAAAAAGAGGAAACCAATCCGCAGATACAGGAAGAAAATGCAGAGACAAATAATGTTTGAGGATTCCCAAGTCCCTGATATCAATGAACCTATCACTGGAGAATCTGTGAATGGGTCCTTGAGTCAGGAAGCGGCCACTCATTTTTCCGATAATTTGAATCCCTCTGCATTAGGCATTAAAATTTCTTCCAATTGTTCAATCTCTCCTGTGGGAGGCCCCCTATTAGATGTAGGAGGATTGACGATCCCTCTCCCCCTAGCAGAGATGACTAGATCAGTCCCTATTGTATCTGTGGCTCTTAATCCTTCTGCTCCTACTTTTCATGCCTCAGGTGATGGCGTTGTATGGCCTCATCATCTGCCTATAAAAGTACCAGAAGTTTTTGTAGATACATTGACTGTGGATTTTCTATCGTTATTTGATTTTGATCTGCCTTTAAATAGAGCACGGTTACTTAAGTATTTCAAAGACATAGAGAGTCTAAAGTTAATCCAATCTAACGATATTGATTTAGTCTCCATATCAGGAACAGTTGCCGCGCCCTATGCCAGGGTAAAGTTCTATTCCAAACTTATAGTAAATCTTATATTGCAACAGGCTGAGAACTTCCAGCGTAGGGGAATTGATGTATTACCTGTTTTGTCTTCTGGAAGAGATAGTTTCCCTTATAATAGACTCTCTCAGCAGGGCACTGGCCAAGATGGTCCCCCTCCCTTATTTGATGATTTAAAGATTTGGGTTTCGAAAAGCACACGTTTGGTGACGCATGTAATGCCTGCCCCGTTAATTCAGAACACCCTCCCAATAGAAGATAACCAGCTGTGGAATTGGCTGCCCGGTGCTTTGTCTAGTAAATCCATAGACAACCCCAAACTTTTTCAACATCTTTAGCAGTAATTTAAAAGTTCTCTCTTGGAACGCTGCCGGGATAAATAATAGTCCCGAGAAATTACAGTACTTTTTCTCTCTGAACGCTAGTGTGATTTGCATCCAAGAGACTTGGTGTGCTAGTAGATTGTGTGGAGGGAGAGATTATTTTGTCCTTGAGGCTATGGCCTCTCCTTCGAAGAAAGGGCATGCAAAAGGGGGAATTGCGTGCCTTCTGTCCAATAGATTAAAGTGGAACTTCACCCATTATGCTGACCCAAGCAACCTCTTTCAGGCGATGACCCTTTGTAGTCTAACCAGTATGGGAAACAATAATCCTCTGGTAATAATAAACGCATACATCCCCCCGGATGAATGTTTTAATATTCTATTGAAGCAAGTCTTTTCGTACATTAAACAGATTAAAGAGTTAGAACCTCCCCCCTATGTGTTGTTAGTAGGTGATTTTAATTGTAAAGTTTCTAACTCTAGCTTAGAGCTATTTAGAAATAAGTTTAAAGAAGAAGCCTATCTTATTCCTCAACCTCTCTTCCCTAATAAAATTAAAACTAATAAGAGAGGGAAGCTGTTGCTAGAAGAACTTTCAGCGGCGGAGGGGTTAATAGTGAACGGTAGGCTTCCCTCTGATGTCCCTGCAAAATATACTCATAGATCCTCCCAAAGTGAGTCAATTCTGGACTATGTAATCACCGACTCTTGTATTTTCTCCTTAGTGAAGGATCTGGTGGTCTCTCCGACATCATTTAGTGACCACAATGTGATTACTATAAGCCTCTCATTACAACCTTCTAATTCCGATTCATGGTCCCTTAACAGTGATGTAGTTAACTTTCATAAGGACTATAGAAGATGTTCTTGGAACTTTAAAGCCAAGAAGGGCCTGGAGTGTATTCTAGGTAAAACAATTCTAGAACTGAATGATTGGCAGGGTTCTGAAATAATTCACTTTGAGAATTTTATGAAGGAGGTCATCCACGTTGCCAAAAGGTCTAGCTCTTCTGTAAAAAAGATTTATGTTTCTAGACCGATTACCCTCCTAAATAAGGAAATAAATGAATTAGTGCGGGAGCAATTTTTGCGTAGATCTATTGAAATAAATAATAAAATATACCTGTTAAAAAGAAGGAGAAGCAGAATTAGGAAAAAACTTAAAAAAGAAAAAGAAGATTCACTCTGGATAAGTCTACGGGAGGCCGCAGTTCATGGCAAAGTTAGACAATTCTGGTCACTCATTGGGGAGGGTTGTGGAGTAAGAGTTAGCCCCCTCCCTATTCCCATTGCTGAATTGTCATGGGTCACTTTCATTTCCAACCTCTATGCTGGGAACGGCGTAAGGGTAGAATGTAAGGGGTCTACTAAAGAAGATGAGTTTTCTATTGACGCCCCTTCGGAGAAAACCATTGAAATGGCCATTAAGGACATGCGTTCCTCTGGAGCAATGGGGCCTGATGAACTTCCCATATCGGTATTGAAGCAGGACCCTGTTTTATGGAGCAAGATTCTTTTTCCATTATTTAGATCTTGCTTCATTAGTAAAACTGTGCCCTCTTCTTGGAAGGGGAGCATATTGGTTCCATTATTCAAGAAGGGCGATAGGGATAAGCCAATGAATTATCGCCAGATAGCCCTTCTCGATGCCATTGGAAAAGTATTTTCCAAATGTCTCCTATCGCTAATTACTGATTGGGTTGATGCAAATCAGATATTACCCCTTGAACAAACCGGCTTCCATAAGGGGCATGGTACATTGGATAACCTCACAGCTCTTCAGGTTATTTCGGACAAATATATAAGAGTTCGGGGAGGAGGAGTGTATGCGGCTTTCATTGATTTCTCCACAGCATTCGACAAAGTTGATCGTCCCTTGCTGTGGAGAAAGCTATCTGACTTGGGCATGCCCCCTCTCCTATTAGATCTGGTGCGGTCTTTACACACGGACACTTGGTGCCGAGTGTTACAAGGTGGAGAAAGGGGTTTATCGCGGGTTATTCCCTCCATTAATGAATTAAAACAGGGTTGTCTACTGGCCCCATTACTGTTCTCCCTGTACATTGCTGACCTTCCAGCTTCGCTTTCATCCTGTGTTGGCATAGCCCCGGTAGTGGGGGGATCTTCTATTTCCTGCCTCCTATATGCAGACGACATCCTTATCCTAGATTTAATACCTAAGGGATTAGCTAATCGTCTGCAGGCTTTACATCTTTTTGCAGAGACCCACTACATGAGGATAAATGCCACAAAAAGCAAAATTATGTGCATTACAAGGAAGAAAAAATCTAAATGAGAGAATTTTGGTTGGTCAGTTGGTGGTCAGAAATTGGAGGTGGTTAAGACATATACCTTCTTAGGAAAAATAATTTCTGCCAACCTGAGTGAGAAGCTTCATATTGATAATAATTCCCGTAAAGCCCTGTCCCAAGGCAAAAGTCTGAGCGCCCTTTATTCCGCCACAGGGAGAAGACACTTTACTTGTTTACTGGAGGTCTATAGGGCAAAATTCCATCAACCCTCTTGTATGGAATGGAACTGGTTGACTTAAAGCACTGGGGTTTTCTACAGACGGTAGAAGGAAAATTATTAAGGTCCATAACTTCTCTCAACCCCGCCTGCTCTGTGGCTGCCTGTAGACTTGAATTCGGTCTCCGTAGTAGTTGGGTGCAGGGCCTGGCCGCTCTAGTACGATGGGTTGCCAGCCTGGCTAGAGGAGAAACAGGGACTTTGAGATCCCTTCTCAAGGGGGAATTGTTGGGTAGCTTAAGAGAGTACTCCCTAATTGTTAAGAACTTTAGAAAGGCTGCGGCACTTCTTGAATTGGAAGAGAGTACCCTTTTTACTATTTCCCCTTCCCAGCTAAAATCTCTTTTGAAACAGGCTTCTTGGGCTCTTTGCTTCACGTTGGACAAGAAGTTCATGCTAGTAAAGAGGGGAGGTGATCTCCTTGCAAACACATACTCAATGAAGCTTGCCCAACCCTATGTCACCTGGAATCTACCACATGGTGTTCGGAGATTTTGGTTTCTCCTAAGGCAGGACTTGCTGCCCCTAAATACTCTTTTGGCAAAATGGCATGGGTCCTCTCCCACATGTAACTTTTGTAATATGTCTGCTCAGGATCGTTCTCATGTACTGTTTATATGTCCTGCATTGCGTCCACTTCGTTCGAAGTGGTTAAGATCAATATGCTTGCAATTGGGTATCCTCAATGTGAATTCTTTTTTGCAGGCCTTATATACTCCTCCAAATGAAATGTTTTGCTTCAATATTTTTAACTTTTTTAAAGGTTTTTTAGCTATTTATTGATGAAATATGGAGGTATGTGTCGCTGATTATCTTGTTCAGTGGAAAATGTTGTAGTTGTCATTTTTACTTTGCGAATGTGTATTTGTGTATCTTGTTTTATGTGGACCTCTTCGGAGTGCCAAAACATAATAAAATTGATTGATTGATTGTACATAACAATTAAAGGTGCATACGCCATGGGGGAGGTAGCCAACTCTACATCCAAACATTCTTCCTTAGATGGCCCAGGACTCAGTGGCTCAACGGTACCCTGTCTCCCGGGGGGTAGAAAGTGTATTGTAGGGTAGGTGGGGCGCTAACATCAGCATAGTAAGGATAGCAGTGCATATCAAATAGTTCCCCGGTAAGCATCTGATGCGTAAGGCAGCTCACATCTGAATGGATACGGTGGTAGAGCCTACGGCCAGCAACGCACCCCACAATCACTAGCTCAAACATCTCACCAGACCACTCGGCGAACTATCATTTTATGAAAGGATACAGCAATTGTTCAGTTGCCGGGTGCTCGCCCGCCTCACATTAAAGGCACTAGTAGGAGTCTCAAATGTCAGTGTCCCAGCTTCGCGCCTTATTCATCAATCAGGTCGTCAGCCGCTCTCGGTGTGATGGTAGGGAAGAGTATGACACTATGGTCAGAGTCAGAATGAACTGTGCCATCCTCCGAGCCCGTGGCAGCCTTGTGCGAATCGTCGCGGAAGGAGCCGGCCACCAACAGCGCCCCCTCCTTGTCCTTCCGCTGCTGTTCTCGCGAGGGTCCCACTCCGCCTTTCTCTCCGTTAGCACCCTGTGATCTTCTAGAGGACCGCTGCCAGAGCTTTCCCGAGTCCTGTGAGGAGCTCTCCGTACCATCAGCCTGGCTAGGACCGATGCACATGACCTCCATCCACTCCTCCACGTCCGCTGGGCTCTCGAAGAAATGAGTCTTCTTGTCGTGCATCACCTTCAGGCGTGCGGGATATAGGAGTGCATATTTAAGTTGTGCAGTCTGTAACTTTTTCTTTACTGCCTGATAGGACGACCTCTGTCTCTGTACCATCGCAGTATAATCCGGGTATAATGAGACACGTGGTTTTCGTACTGTATCAGTTTTCGTTCCCTAGCCTTCTGCAGGAGCATGTCGCGGCGCTCCAGGTCTTGGTTGTCCCGTCGGTATTCTGTGCGCCCTCTCGACACAGAAGTAGGGAGAAAGTCCCTCTTGGGCTACATGTTCCCGGAACCACGTTTCCATGAAGTCAGCCGCCCTATTCCCCTCACAGCGTTCTGGCAGTCCTATGACGCGGATGTAGTTGCGCCGGTTTCTGCCTTCCGCATCCTCCACTCGATCCAGGAGCGAGGTGACCTGCCGCTGAAGCCGCTGCAAGGAGGAGGAGTGGTCAGCCACCGCAGGAGCGAGGTCCGCAAGGGATTGACCGTGGTTTTTGACTGTATCAGCCAGTTTGGCATGATCAGCCTTCAGCAATGTCAGCCCCATGATCAGCGTACCCATTTGTAACTCCATTGCGGCCCTTGAGTCTCGTATCTCCTGCAGGATGAGGTCCAGTTTATCCGGCGTGCCCTGCGCGGAAGCAGCCATGGGAGTCCCCTGCAAGGGGAGGCCGTCGGCCCGGTCCGGTACCATGGGGGGGGGGGGGTCAGTGCTCCACTGGCCCTCCTTAGTCTTGGTCATCCCCATGGCCCCACGTCACCACCACTCCCCCCGGCGGAGCCTCCTTGTGGTTGATCCTATAGGGATTACACTCCCACTCCTAGGACTAGTGCTGCTTGACCATGCTCTTCAAGTGTGTACCAGTGGGGGGGGGGGGGGGTCGGTTCCACTTCCAGATCGTTCCGGGCTCTAGCCAGGCAGTGAAGGCGTTGACTCCTTCAGCAGGGACACTATGCACAGTGGCTGCCAGGGCCAGCCGAATCCTCCTCCACTCGTCTCTACCCTCCCATAGGTTCCCCCACGGCCGCCTCGTACCTCCTGCCGTGGCTTCCAGGTGGGTCCCCGTGCCTCAGTATTTGTCCCTCAGTCTGCTGTACCCCATGAGAGAGGGCTCCGGCCGTTATGATCGCGAGAGGGGGGGGCGATGGTCGGACAACACCTCAGGGCCCTCCAGTCGCAGCCTCCAGCTGGCTTCGCGCTCGTAGATCTGGGAGGGGCGGGGGGGTTCACATATCGGAATTCTCGGGGCTGTGCGGCCTCCTACCTCACCGTAGCCTGCTCCCAGGCGCTCCCCAGTTTCTTGCCTCTTCTCGTGTTCTGCCCCCCAGTTGCCCACTAGCAGCTCCTTGTTCCTGCGTGGGGGGGAGTCGAGTATTTAGCCCCCAAATCACAGGCATGCACGGGTCCTCCTCTCGGCGCTAGCTAGTGAGGCTGTCCCGTCTTTCTCGCCTCACCTTGCGCCGCCGGTCCAATTCTGTCGTCAGGGGCCGGTGGCAGGAAAATAATTCAATTGCCCCAGTCACTACTCCGGTCGCCGTTGCGCCCACCAGTCCGGGGGAAGGCGCTGCATCCGTAATGGAACAGGGCCGACCGGCTCCTCAGCCCGCTGCATCTGGCCTCCGCGCGTACCTCCGTGACTCGTCTCCTCTCTTGGTCCGTCCCCCGGCTGCTCTCCGGTAGCTCCTCGGCAGGGCGCCTGGATCTTAGGTTGCCTCTCCGAGTCGTTCCAGTCGGGTCGACGCTCAGCGCAGGGGTTCAGGGAGATGAGCCTCCGTCTCCAGGCTCCATCGAGGTCCGGTGTATCAGCCCCATCCGTCAGCTCGCTCCGCACTCCAGCCCCCGGCTCTCGTCGACGTCACAGGACAGGTAGGCCTGAGCTCGCAGCAGTCGCACAGCCACTCTCCAGCAGCCTGCGCGTCGGTCGCACCGCCACCGGGGACTAAGAACATCCGCCTCCGCAAGCCCCCATCAGATGGAGCCGTGAAAATGGCTTCGAAGTGTTGATTCCCCGAGGGAGGGTCCGGAGCTCTACTGAGCCGCGACCGCCATTGCCGGCGGTTAGCCACGCCCCCCCTAGTGTTGTTCTTTTTCATTATTTGGTTTAATTTTGCAATAAAGGTCACACCCAGTACACACACATTTCTAGAGGCAAAGAGTAAATGCTCATAAAAAACTTTCACTCCCACCTTCACTTAACAACTGTGTTGCCTGTGAGTCGGCTATCTAGGGAAATACTAGATATCAAAATATGCTGTTGTTGACTTTTCCAAAATAAAGGAACAATTGCTACATCCTCCTTTTCTTCCTTTCAAAGTTAGTACTTTCTCAAATGAGAATAGTCCAAGTTTAAGGAATTTACTAGAATCATTGTCTACACCAATAAATGTCAAGAATCTGCTGCTATTCTTAGTAAGAATATTTATAGAGGCCATTACTTAGTTACTTGTAAACTAGCATTTGTGAACACTTTTTTACCCGTTACCCTTGAGGGTCCTGCTGATCTTAGTATGTTGCTGATGAGGACTATCTGTGTATATCAAACTGAGAGCGGCCCCTTGTCCGGTTAAAGGGAATGGGGTACTTTTCACACTTTATACAATGGCAATCCCTTTGCTAGAACACAATAGTACAATGCTATTGCGCAATATCACACAATTATATTAAACAGTAAAATGTCCCAATGTTTATCACATTTATTGTATAAAAAACATACATGTATCACATTTAAAATCAATTATACATTTCCCAAAACATATTAAAACATATTGACCACATCATTACAAAATTGTCAATTCATATACAAATAACAACCTGTTATGAGCCCGCATAACAGAAAACCACAAAAGACAATGCACTTTGTCATATGTTACACATCCTATTGGGTCATCAATCTATGTCCACAGTTTGTGATATATTGAACACAATTATATCTCCAAAATAGCTACGGTGGTCCCTCGGATTGTGTTTTCAATTGCGTTGACGCGTTTTGATGGTATTTCTTATAAGGCCATCTTTTTCAAGACAAATCATAGGCTTAAATCCTTGTCTGTTACATTCGAACCTTTGTATCTACACTCTGTTAACTCGAACATTGCTCCATATTTTCTTATTAAATCACGTTCCTTGATGCTGTATGTTCTCATCCGTCATGTGCAGGATTAAGGTATGCTTATTGTTGGCTTATTAGAGAGATGAATCACTCGATTTGTGTTTTCAAAAAGGCGGCGGGGGTCCGGTATAATCCTCCCTCGTTAAGCGCCACCTTATGGCCTGTATTTTTCTGGCGTCAATGCGGAAGTACTTCCGCATGAGAACATACAGCATCAAAGAACGTGATTTAATAAGAAAATATGGAGCAATGTTCGAGTTAACAGAGTGTAGAACGCGTCGACGCAATTGAAAACACAATCCGAGGGACCACCGTAGCTATTTTGGAGATATAATTGTGTTCAATATATCACAAACTGCGGACATAGATTGATGACCCAATAGGATGTGTAACATATGACAAAGTGCATTGTCTTTTGTGGTTTTCTGTTATGCGGGCTCATAACAGGTTGTTATTTGTATATGAATTGACAATTTTGTAATGATGTGGTCAATATGTTTTAATATGTTTTGGGAAATGTATAAGTGATTTTAATTGTGATACATGTATGTTTTTTATACAATAAATGTGATATACATTGGGACATTTTACTGTTTAATATAATTGTGTGATATTGTGCAATAGCATTGTACTATTGTGTTCTAGCAAAGGGATTGCCATTGTATAAAGTGATGAGGACTATCGCCAAAATTCGAATCTAAACCAGTTAAACTTGCGTTCAGAGAATAAGTTGTTACTGATGTAATAATCTCCACCTCAAACCCAAATGAGATCACTACGGTTTATGACGAGAATGCCCACAGACACAATACCTGATCCACTCATGTCAACTTTAAAGTTCTCTATTCAAAGTTTTGGTGTTGATGTTAAAGTTGCTAACTCGCCAACTTGTCCAAGACTATTCATTAACCACATTAACTTCTGTTTTGAAAATATCAGGGCAGAATCCTCCATGCCACTTTATTAAAGATTGTGCTATTCAAACTACCACTCCCAGAACAAGTAAGGTGTTAAGACTACTACATCAGTCAGTACTTACAAGAGCAGTCTTCAAAAATGTTATGTGTTGGTGTAAAGAATTGAACTTTTAGTTTTTCAAAGGAGCTGTGCAGTTGTGTACATATTGAGTCTGATGCTTACCTTTGCCCCGATTTGGAGTCCAATGTCAAGATAATAGCCCTTTAATCCGTGCCCAATGTTCTACGTCTACAAACTATAAGGTAAGAAACCAGCAACTATTGGGTGACATTCAGTCACATGGTAAAAATTACCGATCTCCCCCTCTAAGGTCTTATACCATGAGGAAGGAAAGAAATCAGAAACAATTTCGCAATCACATCAATACACTGAGATCACTGATCTCTAAGTAGCAATTTAGATAGCTCTAGGTGGACTAAGTTAGTTTTTAAAAAGTATCATTTACAGAAATCTGAAGAATATCAGATTGCCCCTCCTCCATTTTTATGATTGTGGCAAACCCCTAGAGTAACAAACTCCCTGCAAAATCTATTTGTGACAGGCTTCTCTCCAGTGAAATGTGTAGAATCTGAACGTCATCCGATGTCCACTAATACTAGTTTATTACATTTGGAGTCTGATTAGTTGTCTACTTTGATTCTAATTACGGAGTGGAAACTGAATCAAATAAAACTGAATTCATATGAAACTAATAGTACTGATTCAGCTCACCTGTTTTATGTAAGATTGATTCTATCCTGATTAATCAACAACAATTCTTCACTTTACTGGTATTGTGCATCTTAGGAGCTGGGCACACAAAAGTAGTGAAGTTTGCTAAAAGAGGTTAGTTTTAATGTAGACTATTCAAGGGCAGTAATTACATCTGAGTCTACCCATATCTTTTTTTTAATTTGGAGTTACTCAGTTCATGTTTGAGATTTGGGGATTCATTTTTCCCTGTGGGAAATACCCAGATTTGTGGTTTAAGAGCCATACATGTAGCAATTAATGGTATAAACATTTACAAGGTGTCTTTCGAACACAATTCTTCACGCTGCTACTCATTATATACCCTCAGGTGAAATTAAACTGGGCATGATTGGCTGCAACATTAAAATTGAAACTGAGCCACCATGCCTCAAGTAGGGACACCTAATAAAAGTTGTTGTCTTCTATCCAGGAATATTTCAGGACCCTCACAGTTTTTGAACTATAGACACCTTGGAATATTTGACAAATGTAAAATAGTCTGCATTCGGGAAACATGGATATCAAAATAGTTTGGCACAACTCAAGTTATGGTATTTAATAGACCAGAAGTTCCTGCTTCTAAACACTACAAAAAGGGTGCCTTGCTATATTATTGATATCTTCATTTAATTGGCAGGTTGAGTTCACTAAATCAAAATCAGACCACCTGCTGGCAATTAAAGTATCCATTTTTGTACTGAATATACACCAGTGGACACTGTATTACGTGGATAAATTTTAATTAAATTTATTGTTATTTGACAATTATTAGCAAAATGGATATACCTAGACACTCAAACCAAAGTGGTGAGAATTTAATGTATAGATGATGGACTTGGAGAAATAACGTTTAATTTGGTTGGTTAAGAGTAGGAGGTCAAATAGCAGTGGTTTATGTGTGACAAATATGCTTAAACGTTGGTCTGGGGTAATCATGTTCCTATCGGCAGTGAAACAGGCCTGGCAGTTCAGGCTGGCTAATTTGCATGTGGCAGGTCTCTGTCTACAGTGGCATGGTGGGCAAAACATGGCCTTGAGTGGGGTCCTGAGTAATTACGTTTGAATTCATTCAGATGTTCCACCCATCACTTGTATGTTTTCCACTGTGCAATGTTGTAAGTGCAACAGGTAAGGCCAGGTGCAGACCCCATGATCACTGTGCCATAGGACTTGTACTTCCCTGATGAGGGCTAAATAGGCTGATACCGGTTTGGGGTAGTTTACATTGCCATCTGGAGGGTACTTGGCTTGGCAGTTCAGCTATACTGTTTAGACCAAGGCTGGTTTGATATGGCTGGTTTCGCTTTAAAGTGGCATGGTGAGCAAAAAGACGATGGTCTGCAATGTGGGCTGAATAGTTACTAATGGCTGAGATTTATTCCAACCATCACCTTTTTGTTTTCTTCACTGATCATATCACTGGCATTGTTATTTATAACCTCAACAGTGACGTCATCATATTGTGATACTTGTTTTAATTTATATAGCCCTTTCAGGATCCCTTGCAGGGCTTGGAGCTTTTTTCGGAGTAAGTAACTAATCTGTATCTGTCAATTTGTACAGCCCTTCATAGCCCCAAGAGGTCTCTGAAGCACTTCACCTTTCATCAGGCTCAAGAGTGCTGTTTAGGTGCATGGTTGAAAGAGTGCTGGTGATATGTTTTGTGACAAATTCTGAAATCTGGAAAAATTATGCTTTCCCCACAAGGTTGTACAGAATTTGCCAGTTCCATAGAGTTCTGTACTTTGTTGGGTCCTTCTGGTGCAGCCCATGCTTTTTCAAGATTGGTCTGACATAGGATTTTTTTTATTCACTGAGGACATATTTATTAGAGGCTTGCATTGTCTGCACCATGGTACATGAGTGATGCAAACCTCTAAGTCAGATTTTTGAAGCCACATAAAGCCACTTTTTCGTGGCTCTGAGTGGGTTAATAAATCTGGAGTAAGGCAATGTAGGGCAAATCGCTGCGTTACGTCACACGGCCCTGGGAAGGCGTCTCATGGGCATTGCATGGGTGTTCCCATGTAACACCATGGTTTTTGATGTATTCCCAGATTTACCACAACTGGTAAACCTCGGTATGCACCCAAAAGTGATGCTTTCCCAGAGCAGGAGTAACAAGGAGAAATCGCTCTATTACTCATCTTCCTCTTTCTATTTTTGCTGCATTCTGTAGCACACATAGAAAGAGGAATATCTCTCCCAGGATTGTTTTTGTGCAGGAATGTGCCCTTTCCTAACCGACCCATTCACAGATCAACACAGGCACTCACAGACCCATGTAGGTACTCACAGACCCATTCAAGCACTCCGAGACCCACTCACACACCCACTTACAGACACACAACCACTCACACATGCACTCTCATACCCACTGACAGGGCCATGCAGGCACTTACACACCCACTCAGAAATCTATGCAGGCACTGACAGACCTACTTGCAGACCCACTCACAGGCCAATGCAGGTACTTGCACCCACTCACAGACCCAAGCATCCACTTACAGATCCACAGAGGCTGTCAAGATTCCTGCCACAGCTCACCTCTCTTGACTATCACAATATCACATTACTCAGATAATTCCCCCCAACACTTATGAATGAACAAATGTCTTGTAGCCTGACTTTTGACCAAATTATGTTGTTGGTAATAGCTAGCTGGTGTCCCCCGGTTTGTTTGAAAAGGCTTTTACAAATGTTTTACCATGCATATGCAAGGACAGGTTTCAATCGCTATGGAAACATCCAGAAAATCTACCAGAATAAGCATCAAGCAACCAGCATACATGGCCTCAACATTAACCTTCCGGAAGACAGTCCTCATCAAATTAATCCCCTGCACCTGTTCCTTGCTATAAGATATTAGAACACGATCTTTGTGAACATTCTAAAACACCTTCTAGAAGACAGCCTCATTAAATTAATCATCTGCTCCTGTTCCTTGCTATAAGCAATTAGAAAGTGACCCTCGTCAACATTCTAAAGCTCCTAGAAGGAAGCCTCATCAAGTTATTTATCAGCACCTGTTCCTTGTTACAAACAATTAGAATGTGACCTTAATGAACGTTCTAAAGCAGTCTTAAAGACTGTCTGCACTCCTCCCCTTCGCTTAGCTTCTTCGCCTGCCACTTACCTGTTTCCCGGCTTCCAGGACTCAGACTTGCCAGCTCCCTTGTTCCTTCCACTTCGACCTCACCGCAAAGGACATCCTGCATCAGTCTCGCACCTGGATGGAAAAACAAGAAGAAAAGAAGAGACGCATCAACAGACTTGATTTCGCTATGCGCTGAGTTCAGTTGTAATATCGTGCTTGCAGTCAAGGTAACCAGTGATTTTATTCAACTTGTACATTCTGCGTGCAGGGCTCTGCCTGAAAGGACTTGGGTGAAGCTAACCGCAAAAAAATTGTTCCTTACTAACAGGATAAATAAGGCAGGCAATTCCACCAAGGAGCTTTATAAGGTCCTGAATGAATTTACCACTCCCAGGAATTTGCAGCCTTCTCCTGTTTCACCACACTGGGTGGACTCTCTCTCCAAATTTTTTGAAGAAAATGTTTTAACCATCCATCATTCTTTTACAACCAATATTAACAGTTTGGACTTAGTTAATGATTCCCCTGCTTCTATGATTCCTTCCCATCGTTTTGAGGAATTCTTTGCGGTAGATCCAGGGACAGTCCTCAAGACTCTACAGAGGGTAAAATCTGGTTCTCCTACTGATCTGATTTCCTCTAAATTACTTGTAATGGTCGCTCCTGCATTGGTTGGCAACATTACTGACTTATGTAACAAATCATTGTCAGAAGCTGTCTTCCCCTATAACTGGAAAACTGCCTGCGTGAAGCCTATTCTGAAAAAACCCACGGCCGATCCCAGCCTCCTCTCCAACTACCGTCCGATCTCTCTACTCCCTTATCTTCGGAAAATATTAGAATCCCTTGCTAATCAGCAACTTGTCAGTTATTTAGAGAGTCATGAGTTATTAGACCCCTCACAATCAGGGTTTAGAGTGGCTCATAGCACGGAGACGGCACTGGTCGAGGTCACCGATAACATCAGGCGGGCCCTGGATAGACAACAACCAGTAGTCCTCGTACTCCTTGATCTGTCAGCCGCATTTGACACCATCTCCCATAGCATTTTAATTCATCGGCTTGAGGAGATTGGTGTCAGCGGCTCGGCTCTGAACTGGTTCAGAAGCTACCTCTCGGACTGTAGCACTACCGTTCAGTTGAGACTTAGTACTTCCTCCACTAGACCTGTTACTATGGGTGTTCCGCAGGGTTCCATTTTGAGCCCCACTCTTTTTAATCTTTATGGGGCTCCTTTAGCTCCAGTGATTGGAGCATACGGATTTGAGGTCATATCGTATGCCGATGACACTCAGATCATAGTCACGCTGGGCCCGGATCCAAAGGAAACCATGACGCGTTTTCAAAACTGCATGTCTCATGTTAACAGGTGGATGAAGGATAACCATCTGCAACTGAACGGTGCAAAATCCGAGATTATGCTTTTTGGGAAAGCGTTAGAATACTGGTCTTCAGAATGGTGGCTCTATGACCTTGGTGCCTGTCCTGTTCCTAAGGAGGTAGTTTGCAACCTGGGTTTTTACATGGACAATCAATTGTCCATGAGGGCCCAGGTTAATCATGTGGTCAGTTCCTGTTTCGGAATTATGTGTACACTGCGGAGAGTTTTTAAATGGATCCCCCTGGAGGCGAGAAAACCGTTGCTTCAGGGTTTGATTACCAACCGAATGGATTATGGAAATGCACTTCTGCTATCCATAAATGAATCCTTTTTAAACAAGCTCCAAGTGTTACAAAATATTGCGGCCAAGGTGATTTTGAATCTCCCTCAACGAACCTCCTCTGCCCCATGTCTCAGAGCCCTGCACTGGCTCCCAGTGAAAAATTGCATTCTCTTCAAGGTTTTATGCCTTACCCATAAATACCTTTATGGAAATAAACCGCAGTACTGGTCCAGAAAACTCTGCTGGTACAAGCCCCAGAGGGTATTGCGGTCAAGTGCTAAGTCCTTGCTCACTCCTTTTAGAATTTATACCACCAGGCAGGGTGGTAGATCCTTTTCATACTTAGCTCCGTTTTCCTGGAACAAGTTGCCGGTTGACTTGCGGTCCATCCCCGTTCTTGGGTGTTTTCGAAACAAACTCAAAACCTGGCTGTTTGATCAGTAATCTCGCTCTGCCTTTGTCTCTCTGCTTCCAGCCGCTGCAAGCGCCATGAGACTCTTTGGAGTGATATGTTTGCGCTATAGAAGTGTTGGTGACTTGACTTGACCCTGTCCAAATTAGCTTGTGGGCTTAATGCTGGAATCATACTCACTACAGTTTCGAAACGTTGATGAAGGAACCTCTATGGACTATCTGAAAACAAAACTAAAGGTTGGTTGAGATATAAAAAGGTTTCTTGAGATGATACCTTAAAAGCCTTATTATTTATTTGTTTATAGATAACGTATCTGCCAGTACCATTCATCAGACTGGTGTGAATGCCTGCTGCAGTGTTGCGGTTGAGTTTGCAAACCACAGAATCCTTTGACTCCACACGCTCTCTCCATCTTAGCACCCTTCCTCCTGGGATTTGCCACCGGAGCAGTTTCTCATTCTATAAACCGAGGGTAAGTCTCAAGAGGATTTGGGAATTAGCGTTGCTGCCCCATTGGAATCACCTGGGATACTGGTAGGTGGCTTATGACAGAAGCACTCACACCCACTCACAGACCCACACAAACACTCAACCATTTGTCCACTCACAGACCTATGCAGGCACTCATAGAGACACTCACATACACATGCAGGTATTCACACACCTACTCACAGACCCATTAATCCACTTTCACAGCCACTTACAGGCACTCACACACCCACTCACAAAGCTATGCAAACACTAACTGACCCACTCAAAGAGCCCCACAGAAACTCAAACCCCTACAAAATTACTCACACACCCATTCACAGACCCAGACATTTAAACACCCACTTTCAGACCCACTCAGGCACACTCATACCCGCTCACAGAATCACCCAGTCAGTCACAGACCCATTTAGAGAGCTACACAGGCATGCATAATTTCACTCACATATCCATGCAGGCACTAATAAATCCACTTGGAGACCCACTCATAAATCCATGCAGGTACTCACACACCCACTCATACACACATAAAGCCACTCACACACCCACTTTAAAAGGTTACATGTTACAGTAAGGAAATTAAATTAAAAACCGTTGAAATTCACACAAAAAAACCAAAGGTTAGAGGGTTGTTATAGTTAGGAAATAGCATTAAAAACATAGAAATTCACACACCAAAAATAAAGGTTACAGAGACGTTATAGTTAGGAAATAGAATTTTTTTTAAACCTCAGAAAGTCACCCCCTAAAAAAGTGACAGGAACATTATAGTTCGGCTCAGATTTCACACACACAAAACCATAAAAATTCAACAGTTATAGTTACCTGAGCTAACTATAACTTACGCCCCCACAATGCATTGATTTTGCCCTCACATTACTTCACTCATGATGTGGACTGTGGTATCACTGATGACTTCGCAAGTGACATCATCTACAAACCCACTGATACAACCACTCACATACCCACTTACACATATCCCTACAACTACTCACATACCCAGTCACACACCCATACAACCACTCAAACCCACTTACAGACCCAAACAACCACTCACACCCACAAAACCACTCACACACCTACTCACAGACCGATACAACCACATACCCTCTCAAACAACTCACGCAACCACTTACATACCCACTCAGCTACTCACATACCCACTCAGCTACTCACACACCCACTCAGCTACTCACCCACCCACTCAGCTACTGCCCCATGCAAACAACCATTCACAGCCACTGACAAACCCAGGAAACCACACTTAAACCCATTCACAGACCCATACAGCCACTCACATATCCACTGACAGACCTATACAGCTACTTACACATCCACTGACAGATCCATACATCCACTCAGACATCCACTCACACACTCACAAAACAACTCACATACCCACTCAGACCTATACAACCACTTGCACACAAATATAACCACTCACACACCCAGAAAACCACTCAAACCCATTCACACCCATTCCCATACCCATCAGCCACTCAGACATTGATACAGACAGTCACACAGCCACTCGTATGACATATGTTAGAAATAGTATCACTCAGTAGTACAGAAAGAACTGTTTTTAACTTATGCAGCAGCTTAGTATAGATCTTTAAGTCTCAGAAATGTTTACAAAACACTTACTGATATTGTTATCAGTTGTGTAATTTGAGATGTCATGAGTGATGTCACTGACCATGTCATGAGTGATGTGATATATGGGGTCATGAGCAGTGCATTGCGGATATAGCGCTTTACTACGCTTTGTATTACATTGCGTGCTATTACAACGCAGTTGTTACAGTGAAATTCAGCAGGTATAGTTACCTGAGCTAACTATAACTTACGCCCCCGCAATGCACAGGAAACAACCTTTACAACGCGGTTATTACACCGCAATACCTTTACCACCCGGTCATTACAACAACTGTGTCGTTAGTACGCTATGCATTTACATCGCAAGTCTTTACAACGACTTCCACTAGGGGGCGCGCTGGACTTAGGAATAGTATTATTTGCTATTCCTATTCCAGTTTTCGCAACAGTAGGGAAGGTGTTGGAATTCATTTCCAATACCTTAGCACCCCCTAGTGGAAGTCTTTGTAAAGACTTGCGATGTAAATGCATTGCGTACTAACAATGCGGTTGTTATAACGACCGCGTTGTAAAGGTATCGCGGTGTAATAACCGCGTCGTAAAGGTTGTTTCCCGTGCATTGCGGGGGCGCAAGTTATAGTTAGCTCAGGTAACTATACCTGCTGAATTTCACTGGTTTTATATGAGTGAAATCTGAGCCTAAATATAACGTCCCTGTAAGCTTTTTTTTTCTGTGAATTTCTAAGGTTTTTTAAATTATTTTCCTAAGTATAACGTCCCTGTAACCTTTGTTTTTTTCAGTTAATATATGTATATAAACAGATCAGCAGCACAACCAGCAGTACTCAGACATAATTAGCTCCTTTGCTTCTTTTATAACTAGTTGATTAAATTAAGATTGTTTTGAGTGTGGTCAGCTGTTTCATTATTTAACTTGAATTCTGATATGATAGGATTATTATCTATGGAACACGAGTTGAACAGTCTTTGAAAGTAGTTAGCATGTTCTGAGAAGCAGTCTAGTTGCTAAAGATAACTGGAATAGCCCATTGGTTGAGTTTTTGGCATCTGACATGGATCGGGAGCAATATGAATTTCATTGGTGTTTGCCGTATACATTTTGCATTGTCCCTGTATCATATTTGTTCCTTCTAGATCTTGTGTTTTCCTCCAGTCATACTATTATTCCTATTATTCTGATTTTCCATTATGGTAAATTTATGTTCAAGTTGAGTGAAACTGCTTTCTGTTGTGGTTGCCTGTGTCTAGAGGCTTTAACTAGAGCTACTGTATCAAAGATCTCATTGAGCCAATTTATCAAGAACCCCTGAGTGAAAAAGTGTGGGTCTTAAGTCTTAAGAACCTCCATTGTTTCCTCTTACACCGTTTTAGTCATATGGGTGCCATGGGAGAGGTGCCCAGGGCAAAGGAGACCCTTTTTACATTTCCAATCTAGGTGCTGGCTTTATACTCGGGGGGGGGGTGGGAGCAGTTATTGTGATGCCGGTGGTAACTGCCACAGGAACAGATTTTGTGGCCTATGTTGTTTTAGCCGCCACCACATAAGGACAGCCAGAGTCAGAGGCCTATGATTTTGACATTGTAGTGGCCTCCAGGCCAGTCCCATCACTCCCATTACGACTGGTTCACTCAGCCTCAGTGTCTCCAACTTTCGACGCCCAGTGATTCTCCTGTTTGTCTCACAAAGTATGGCCATCATCTCCCTCACTTACTCTGGAGGAAGCTGAAAGCAGACATATACAGAGATCAGTTACATACTACAGAGGTAAATAACAAGGGATACACACAAAGAAGTCAAAGAACTATACCATTTAGTATACTAATCTCAATAATGGACACTAAATGAGACATCATAAAGGACCTGATTTTGATTTTGGCAGATCAGCTGCTCCATGGCAAATGTCATGGATATTCTGTCTGCCTTATTAGTTTTTTATATAGCTTTTCCAATAAGGCAGTTTGCGTATCAGTCACTTTTGTTATCCAGTCTAAAATGTTGTGACAAAGTTATGCAGTTTGATGGAGGGGACACCTTTTCGTAAATGTGACATACATTTTGGTCAACAAATTACAAGTTAAGTATGCTTCAATGCACTTAGAAAATGATGTATGTGTGAAGGCATAGACCACTTTAAGTAACAACAGTTTGTTCATACCTACGATCTGGATGTCCGCTGCAAAAAACATCCTGAAGTGATGGCCAAGGGATACTATCTATGTTGCGTATTATTAATAGCACAGTACTGGCAACACATCATTCTTAATAGATATATGAGCATGTACAAAAAAAAAGAACTTTTACTAGCACCCTACAAGTGGGAGTATCCTGAACCTCTTGATGAAAGGTCAAGCTGCAAGGTTTTTTTGAAGGCTTGCTCAATCAGTAATGATACAGAGTTCCCATCTACAAAATTCTGAAGACATTGGGTATGTGCCAGACTTATGATCTGGTGGTTGTGTTACTGCATCACAAACATGACCGCTATTGCATCCACCTTATTACAAGTACATTATATCCAATTGCACTTGTAGTAAAGAGGAAGTGATATCAATCATGTTTGTATCACAGTAGCTATCCGCTAAACTTTAAATTAGTCCCGGAGTCTCTTATATCCTATGGCACTTATAATAGGAACATCAGTATAGTATTGAATTTTTTTATGTTAATATGCAAACTAAAAACTGTAAATTAGAGTTGAGTGCAATATGCATATTTTTTCACCTGAAAAACCTTACCACCTTGTAACTGCTCTATGGCCTTCATCTTACTATCCAAGTCGGGGCAGGCCTTTTCCAGAATGTCGGTGACTGCCACATAGGCATTTCTGCTGGGAGGACCTTCCAAGTCTGGTGAAAGTTATGAGGCAGGTTCACCACCAAAGGTCCTCCCAACATTCCTGGCAGTGGATGCTGCCATGCCTGAATGCCCCCTGTTGGCGCACTTGCCTATCGATAGTCCATCAGATATTTTTCTTATTTTGGGGGCTGACCTATATAGAGAAAGATAAGAAAATAAAGAAAACATATTAATAATAATTTTATTGTAAACATCACAATTTTTAAAACATGACTATGTATGCATTTTCCCCACAAAAAAAATATTTTTGTTTTAATGAGAAATAAGTTCTGACAATCAATACTTTTTTAAAAACATTTATACTAATGATATATGTCATTGCTCTCTTTCAAATATGTAATAATGGAAAAATATATATTTTAAAAATGTTTGTGAGAGTTTGGATAAATTGTATGATTTACAATATATGCTTAAATAATTAATATAGAGTAAGTAAAGAAATTAATATATTATTCACATTCTTGCCATGTTATACATGTCTGTAATTAGACGTGCCTATTCATAATATTTTCTTTAATATGTCCATCAAATGTGAGTGAGCCTATAACATTGACACATTGCACTTACATATTGCATATATATGCACAACAACCAGTCTTGGCAAGATGGAGAAGGATACATCAACATACTGAAGGTTTGTACAAACCATGTCCAGATCTACAAACCACACAGGAAAGACACATCCTTAAGAAGTACAGACTGAACTCTACCATTGTGGACGCTTCGGCTCAACAATATCAATCTGAACTTTTGCTAGACATCAAAATTTAGACTCCCCTGTCACCTACTGTGAACGTAATGACAGCGTTACAATTCTGTGTTAGCGATTGCAGCCAACTTTTTCAGCTGTCCTCAACTAGGTCCTGAATGTTAGACTCAAACATATTAATGACTGCATCCAATTTCCACTGGATAATGCTACATAGAGCAATATCAAGACCAGATTCAGTGGATTGGGAGGCATACCACAAATGGTTGGTACCCTATACGGAACCCACGTTGTTTTGATGCTACCTTATGACCAGGAGCAAGTGTACCCCAATAGGAAGCATTTTCACTCCATCCATGTACAGGTGGTTCACATACCAGGCCTCTACATTGACGGTTAATATGCAAAAGTTCCAAATTGCACCCATGACTCAGTGGGGCTATGCTACAGCTGCTTACCACAACAGGCAGCAGACTTTTCTTAGAGGAGGACCTGGCTTGTAAATAAGTTTGACACATTATGTTTATGTAATTTTTTTGTGGGAAAGCTTTGCTCTTCAAAACATATTTTTCTCTTATGTTTGCTTTTGTGATGAGGTTTTTTCAGGGGAACTCAACTTAATCCAAGTCATACCTGGCTTTTAACACCTCTGAAAAGCCCAATAACATTAGGGGACATCAGTTTCAATGAGGTCCATTGCAAATGAGAGGTCCTACGGAGGGGCTTTTGGGCTGTTGACGGCCCTCATGACTTGCCTGGACAACACCGGAGGGGGCTGCTTCTACTGGCCTGGCAAAGTCTGCAAGATTGTTATGTTGTAAATCTTGCAGCATAGAAACATTCCTTTCACCCCTTATGATGATTACTAGTGGGAACCTCAGGGTGATGTTGGTGAGGTATCAACAAGTTGACAGTGGTGTAGATGAAGGCACTAACCTTAGGCGTAAACTCATTGAAAACATTCTTTCCCTTATGGTATGTGACTGCAAAGAAAATGTAATCTGTTTGTATTCCCTGAGGACAAATTTAATTTCAGATTAAGTTTTTTATTTAAATTCAAAGTGTTTTTCAGTTTTATATTTGCTTGGAATGTAGACTAGTATATTTTCAATATCCTACATCTAATGAAGACCATGCTGTATGAGAAATGGTTTCACATCTGTTCACATTTGCTTTTTTGAAAGTGTTTAAAATAAAAAATGACAATATGTTAGTCACAAACTTGTTTATAATAATGCTCCATCCTTCCTAGGTCGTGTCATCCTGTCATCTGCTGGGGCCCTAACAAGACAAAGGTGGATACTTTGGAGTGTTGCACAGATACTGGTTATGGAAATATCTGCAGTGCAGGTTGTCTGACCATTGGTGGAATAATTCTAAAAAACACTGCGGAATACGTCCACTCAGTCATCGAGTAATGCCAATGTAAATGAGTTTCATCAGTTACCAGACTCATGTGGTGTGTGTGTGTCAAAGTCTAGAATTCAAACTAGATGTCAGCTGTAGTATATCTGTGGAACTTTGATGTAGTTGCTATGTCTGAGCATAATGTCTGTGTAAAACATGAGGGCAGCCCAGTGTGTGGCTGAAGACTACCGTGTGTTGCTAATATATTTGGAGGACCAGTTGATACCAACATGTAACATTCACTTTGAGCCAGATGTAGGTGGCTAAATACCGGTCAGTAACGCCGAAATTCGTTAAATTTCTGGGTTAGCGGCCGGTATTTAGCCATGTGCGATGTAGGTGACTTTAAACCTACATGCAAAATAAAGAATCCCAAAATAGCGATTCCTTATTTTGCTCTTGCATTTAAGGAATCGGAAATACCGATTCCTTAAATGCAATGTACTTAGCACTGAAAACAGTGCACCTCAGCCTTAAGGAATCGCTATTTACCACCAACTTCAAGTTGGTAAGAAGTAGCGATTTTCTTACAAAAAGCACTTTTTTACTTTATTTAATGTGCCATGTGGCCCACATCCATGCCCTTAGGGCATGTATGTGCACCACATGTGCACACGCACATTTCAGGGGTGCAACAGGGTGTCCTTTGGACACCCTGGCACCCTTGAAATAGCTCCCGCTATTAACGATTCGGTAATACCGAATCGCTAATAGTGAATCTCTTCCCATTCATTCCTATGGGCCTCCTAGCCCATAGGAAAGAATGGCTAGGTATTCCTTAATAACGAATCGAAATTACCGATTCGTTATTAAGGAATGTTAAAGAATCGCTAATATTTTAGCGATTCCTACCTACATTCCATTTAGCGAGTCCTTAATAGCGATTCGGTAATAATCGCTATTAAGGACTCGCTAAATGGAAGTTACCTACATCTGGCCCTTTATATCTTAACAATGACTAGTATAATTTTATACCTTGAATGGGGTCAGTTTACTAAGATTTAATGCCGTATTTGTGTCACAAAAGTGATGCAAAACGATGCTTAATCTTTTGTTACCTATTTACTTTCCAGCATAAAACCTGTTTTATGCCGGAAAATCACTTGCATTACTTAGCGCCAAGGAGGCCTACCATGGATGGTGCTGTCAAATGTCACCAGGGAGGACTTCGCAAGCCCGTCTGAACACTGACGATCGGGAGTGCTGGAACTACAACTCCTGTCATGCTGCGCGGTCCAGATCTGACGTGCACGCATGACTACGTTTTGATTTTCCTGACGACCTGATAAATCAGATCCGGGTCATCATATGCGGCCTATTATTCTTGGAATTCAGGCAGTCGTATTGTGGAGGAAGACCCGGTCAGGGAAGGGTACAGATTGCACCACTCAGGTTCCGTTCAAGCCAGCAGCTCGTAAATTGTGGCAAGCCGCGAGTTCGCGGTTTACAATCATTTTTTGTTGTTGTTTGTGCTTTGGACTTTGCTCGTTTTTCCTCCGTTAGGGGACAGGTCATAGACATAGAAGTAGGACTACGGTTTGCAGTAACCATCGACATAAAAGTAGGACTATTTGACAGCTGTCATAGACATAGAAAAAGGACTACATTGACAGCTCCCTCCACAGACCGAGATGAAGCATTACAGACAACAAATCCGCGGTCTTTTATTGGCACCCCTCTCCTTTACACAGCAACATTAGTACTTTTTATTACATTTACACTTATAAGGACTTTAGCATATATTTGCTAAAAATCAATAAAACTTCACAGGCTAGCAAACGTCAGATTTACTAGCTTTATCAATGCTCATTTCTATAGCTGCTGCGTCAGCACCACGTAAAGTACAACTCACCAATGTTGCTTAGTTGCTCATGACAGAAAAGCATGGGAGGTAAACTGCGGAATGCTAAATTGCCAAATGGCAGCCATGGACCAATGTAAAAAAAAAAACACTTCTCTCCAGGTATTACTGCCTTAGGGTCTTAAGGGTCGCAAAGGCTGGCCGACCACACAGTCCTCCCACATTTGCGTGGTCACTGCTGAGATGCCATATTACCTTACTGGGGTATGTATAGTGCACTCTAGCCATTGGTATCATCTCATGGTGCAATAGTGTGAAGACCTGAGCAAAAAGCTCGAGCAGCGCTGCTCGCCTCTTCCACAGGCTTTAACCCTGCTCCTTTAAGTCCTATCCAGCTAAACAGTTTGCCGTGATCTGAAAGGTCAGTCAAAAGGTCAAGTCATAGCTTAGATATGGAGAACACAGAGCATGCGTCAATTGGTTAGGAATAAAACATGCAATGAGCAATGCATTAATCCTTGCACGGTATGCATAAGGGCTACTGAAAAGTTTGTATGGCTATGAATACAAACTACAGGACGAAGAAATATTGTTTTATCCAAAGTAGAAACTTTGGCTGGCACGATGACGTAGGTGGCGCTGCGTGTAAAATGTCTCTCTTCAAAGGATTTCCCTTCTTGCTACAGCACTCACCTCAGTGACAATACATGCTGTAAACATTGCAAAGAGAGCATGCGCGCGCATGCTCAACCGTAACAATGAAAAACAGGGACATTTCTGTGTTTAACCTGGACACTGTTTGAAAACAGGGACATTTGAGTCACTTGGAGAAAAGTGTCGGGACACGGTGACACTTCTCCAAAAACAGGGATCGTCCTGGGAAAACGGGGATGTCTGGTCACCCTACCGTTAGCGAGTTTACTTTCCTTAAGCTCATGCGGAGGGGCAAATGAGTGCAAGCTACGTTTCACCTTATTTTTGTTTACCCTGACTGTACTATTGGAGTATGTGCTGGGAAGAGGCAGCACGGATGGGGTTCACGCCTCTTAAAACAAAACGCTCTCTAGTTAAGCTTCTTGGGTCTGGGAGAACTATGAACCGTGAGTTGGACTTGATCAAACCTGCTTGAGATGGGCTGGAACTAAATGTTCAGGAAGTGCTTTCTATTCTGCTAAACCCTTATGACTGTTGCGAAACCTACTACAAGTATATCAATGCTATATTGAACTTGAGATTTGGTCCTCCTAATCCATGTGCGTCCCGCATGTAGAAGGAATATTCACCATTACATAAGACTTATTTTGAGTACATAATGGAGATGCTATGAGTGGAATAACATGTTTAATTATTTGTCTGTGTTTATATGTTCATGCACATAGCAGGGGGATTGTGGCAGGTCCTTGGAATAATATCTCTTACCTCCCCCCTGTGAGGCGTGACTGCCCAAGCTAAGGGGTATGTAGGACTTTGCAAACAGTATCTAATAAGATATTTTGGTGGTGACAATTATGTAAACAATTGGTCTTTCTCCTCTTCAAATAAAGGTGCATACCAACACGATTTTTATGGCAGACACTGCAGAACATTCTGCCTTGCTAAGGCATGACAGGTTGTTTACTTTTCTTTTACAGGTATTGCTAATTCATTTTTGCGTGATTAAGGTTTAGAGAGAGAGAGAGAGAGTAAGAAAAGAGCTGGTTCTAAGTAGTGTTTTTTCTTTTACAGGTCTCCCTCTCTGCTGATCACCTCCCTTGCCTTCCCCCGCTTAATCACTTTAATAATCTGTGCTGTCATAGCATTCAGACTTGAAGCAATTGAGAGGTGGACCCATACTAGAATCACTCCAACCCTGAAGATACAGCATTCTGACAGGTGCATGGGTGTTCCCATGGACCACCCAAGGTTTCTGATGCTAAACCCTATCTACTTAAAAGTAGACATGGTTTAGTGTCAGAAAATAGTGCCCATTTCAGATAGGTGCTATGAAGATTTTTTTTTTTTTTTAAGAATCTTTTTATTGCTTTATACCGAAAGGAAAACAAATCGACACAGCCTAAAAGACAATCGGCAAGGCACAGTCATAGTTTGATAACACAGTGGTGACAACAGCAAAATAATATACACAACAGAAATGATGACAGTTTATCCCTTGAGTTAGGTCAGGGGGATAGCGGTTCCTCCTCTGAGGAATGTACCGGGGCCACACAGATCTCTCCTCTATATGCGTTCCACTCAGACCACACTGTGGACCACTTTCTGGGGCATCCTCTTGCCACATATACCGACTTTTCTCTGAACATGCACCAGTCAAGACTTCTCTCCCAGGAGGCCAAGGTAGGCGGGCTATATCTCGTTTGGCCACCATCGTCCCCAATGTAGCCCAGGTCCTTTCCATAGTTGTTAAATCAGTGGGACCCCACATGCTTAAGAGACATCGCTTAGCCTCCGGACGAATGGTCTTATGCAGCACCGCCTCCATTACCTCATGTATCTCTCGCCAATACTGTTGTATCTGGTCGCATTCCCAAAATATGTGGATGAAGGTACCCGTGTGCCCACAACGGCGCCTGCAATTGCCCACGTCACCCCTCCCCATATGAACTAGCTGTGGCCCAGTGACATATGTTCGGTGGAGTATCTTAAGCTGGACCAATCGCAGACGTGCCTGGATGGCGACCTCCCTGGGTGAGGCAACCGCTTCCCGCCACTCCTCGACATCAAATTCTAAACCATCTCTCTCCCAACACTCTCGCAGGTGCCCTAGAGGATCGGGGTTATTGTTTATCAATTTCTTGTATGTGAGATTGCTTTTTGGGGGAGATAGCCATCCAGCAAACGATCCTCCAGTGGCGATGGTTCTGGGGGGTTGTGCCTTTCTGTAGGGCAGTGGTAATGGCGTGTCTAATCTGCATGTATTGGAATAATTCCGTGGTGGAGAGTTCATACTGTTGTTGAAGCGTGGCAAAGGGGACCACCGCGCCCTTAATCCAGAGATCGCCCAGGCGGGATATGCCGATCAAATCCCACTTATCAAAGCCCTTCGTAGACCAGAGGCTACCCAACAATTCAGAGTCCCACAGAGGCGTGGCCAGTGTGAGTTTCCGGTCCCAACCTAGGCTCTTATTGACGGAATGCCAAATAGCGACGGAGTGTTTGGTGGGGCACGTGAGGGAGAGTCCCCGGGGGTTGGAATATAAGGCTCTGATAAAATTCCCCCCAGGCAGTAGCCACCTATCCATCATAAAAGCTGGGTCATCTGGTTGGCGATACGTACATTGATTAATAGGCGCTCGGTGGGACGCCCAATAATATCTATGAATGTCGGGTAGACTAATGCCTTCATCGTACCAGTTAAGGACCAATTTGTTAAGCCCTATTCTGGGCCTCCCTTCCCACAACAGTTCTCTTTGCAACCCCTCTATTTCCCTGAAATATCTTGCTGGGACTGGATCTGGATAACTTTGTAGAGCGTATAGTAGCCGGGGCAGTGACATCATTTTAAATAGTTCCGCTCTGCCCAACAGCGAGAGCGGTAAGGCCTTCCAACAGGAAACATCCCTCCTAAGGCGCTGAAGGGGCGGGTCCAGGTTACGTTCATACCTGTGTTTAGGGTCAGCGGTAATAAAGACCCCTAGATAGCGGAAGCCATCCCTCACTGTCTGCATTGGGCAATCCTTCGGCAAGGAGGGTGTTGCGCCTCCCAATACATATATGAGGGACTTGCTCCAGTTCATTGTATAGCCCGAGTACTTGCCAAATATTGTGAAGCTATCCAGCACACATATTAGAGATTTTTTGGGGGAGGTTAAATAGAAAAGAACATCGTCCGCATAGAGCGAGATTCGGTCCTCCCAGCCAGCCGACCACTGCATTCCATGAATCATCGGGTCCGCACAGATCCAGGCCGCCAACGGCTCCAGGGCGAGGGCAAAGAGCAGGGGGGACAAGGGGCACCCCTGTCTGGTCCCGCGGTGCAGCTGAAAAGGGTCTGATTGCTTATTATTAACTATCACTTGAGCCACAGGTGGCGAATAAAGAAGTCTAATCCATGACATGAAGACCGGTCCAAACCCCATTTTGGCAAGAACTGCTAGTAGGTATGACCACTCCATGGTATCAAAGGCCATGGAGGCGTCTAGCGACACTATCACCGCAGGCTCGTCGACAGTGTCTACTCTCCTCAACACTCCGTGGACCCTGCGCAGATTGAGGGCCGTGTTGCGGTGGGGCATGAAACTCGACTGATCCAGGTGAACCAAAGTTGTTATCACCCGAGAAAGCCGTGTGGCAAGGAGTTTGGCAAGAATCTTGGGTTCTGCATTCAAGAGGGAGATCGGTCTGTAGGAGGTGCATTTACTTCTGGCTTTCCCTTCCTTGGGGATGACCACAAGGGATGCCAGCCTCTGATCCGGAGGAAGAACACCCACACGTCTGCTCTCCTCAAACATGGATCGGAGAAACGGGGCGAGGCCATCGGGACGCAGCTCATACAGCTCGATGGGCAGGCCATTGGGTCCAAGTGCCTTCCCCGGTCGTAGACTCCGAATGGCTTGGGCTATTTCGTCGTTGGTTATGTCGCTATCAAGAAATTTAGTGTCTCCCTCTGAGAGAGTGGGCAAACGGATATCACGAAGAAGGCCCAAAGAATCCTCTTCAAGGAAAGAAGAAGTAGATTGGTACATTTTGTCATAGTGTGCGGTAAATTCACGGACTATGTCACCGGGGTTGGTGTAGACCCCACCCTGCTGAGGTAATTCAGTTTTAACTCCATTCTGTATTCTGTCGCCATTTTGTTGCCCTCACTCAGGCAGCTTGGTAAACCGAGTGTTTTTGCCCTTTGTACTGCCACGTGTCAAATAACCTTCCCTTCCTTGTTGTGAAGCCAATTCCTGGAAATAGCCAGACCACCTAAATCCCTGCCTATACTGACTACTCCTTGTCCCAACTATTTGTTGGCCTTCAGTATTCTTTCTCCGCATTATCCTATTTTGCAAGTTGTCCTTTGAAGCACACAAACATGTCCTGCCGTTACTGATTGACCTATAGGTGCTGTCATTGATTGACTTATGGGGTTGGGCAAAAACACGACTCAAGGGGGACGTTCTGGTTACATGATGCCTTGTTTGGAATGTTTTCCTATTGGCTAATATTTGGCAGATCTTGCATGTCCATATTGGCATTTTGCATGCTTGCATGAGCCAGGACTGCCCCTTTCTTTTATGCTGAGTATGTAACCCTCACATATATAAGGCCCCAGTGTTCTGCTCTCTTTGGACTGCCTCATTCAGTTGCTGCGGCTTCTGGGTGACGTAGTCACACTCATTTTGAGTTTAATAAAGATATTCTTTTATATTTCAGTTTCTGTGCCAACTTCTTTTTGTTAGTTTAACACGGAGAAGGAGTTTTTGATTTCTTCACTGCTCATCGGTCAGTTCAGGGACCATTTTGTTGGCTCGGGCCTTCCTGTCCAACCAGGCGAGGAGCTTCCCAGCCTTGTCACCCCACTCATATATCCTCCCATCTCTCTCACTCCCCCAACTCTTGACCCTGTCAGTCGCAATGCTCTTATATTCGTCCCTCTTGAGCTGCAGGAGGTGCTTTGTTTCGGAGTCCAGGTCTCCGGCCGGGCGTTCTCAAGGGAGAGGATTTCTTTCTCAATATCTTCGAGGTCTTTATGCTTTTGTTTTTTGACACCAGCAATCAGGGAAAGGGCTTGACCCCTGATCACAGACTTAAACGCCTCCCACAGAAGTAAGGGGGGAGTCGACTGAGCCCTGGTTCTCTTGAAAATAGAGGTCAATTGCGGACAGGAGGGCCTTACGGACTGACGGGTTGCGGAGAAACCAGTGGCTTATGGGTGCAATCACGCCTGAAGAAATTCTTTTTTCCTCCTGTATTTTCAGACTTTGCATATGTGCTGAACTGTGCAGCACACATACCAAGTGGGGAAATTTTAAAGTTAGTCTAAGCATAGTATTTTGTAATGGAAGGGCATCCTTCCAGTACAAAACATATGCTAGACTCACAGAGATACGGAGAAAGGTGTGTCAGTGGCGCATAGCTGCACATTTCTGCATCTGCGTTACAGGCAGGGAAAGAGGGTGCCTTATTTCTGTAAATATGGCGCTCTCCTGCTCTCTCCTTCTCACGCAGTGTAGCGTTTGCGGCTGCTGCACTGTACTGCATAAGAAATTGGTAAATCTGGCCCCAAAAGTCATATTTTTTGTCATTATGCCTCACACAACATTTTGCATTTCAGTCTGTACTGCTAAATGCGGTGTCTTCTCTGTGTGGTTTATATGTAGACAGTTGTCTGTACATATTTCCGACTGGTCCTTAACCTTGCTGGGTATTTATATTAAAATTGGAATTTAACTAACCACAATTAATGTTGTTGCACATACTGAGTTTAAATTTATTATTATTTTGTATTTTTATGAACTGTATATTGTGTTTGTAGACTGAATGAGTAACTAATATTTTAAAGTAAATGTAAAGTAAGTATGGTGTGATAACAAAACAGTGTGATTTTTAAATAATTATATGAGACAGTGCATCTATTTATAATGTTCGAAAAAACCTTCAATTTCAGATTCTTTGAAAATAGGTTACCTTGTTTGTTAAATAAGGACTTAACGATAAGCCAACAGTCGGGTACATACTTTGCCAAACAACAGTCCATGAGCCAATAGGAAATGTGTGGACATACGGTGGATAAGGAGAATAGTCCTGAAGCTCACATTAGGACATCACTTTTTGCTTGCTGGTAGGTTCTACAAGTTATCCTCAACCGGGCCTGAGGAATGAACCTTCCAAAGGGTCACAAATGTGGCCTGAGTGTCAATGGGGGGTTGGAGAGACATGTGGCTCTGTGGTCAACAGTCTTTCGATATTTCTGGGACCAAGCTGGCATTCCATGGTGCTTGAGCAGCTATATCAGATACCGCTGTAGACAATGTCATCAAGCCATCCTGCACCACTCCAGAATCTACCAATCACTCAGGTGACTCTCCAGGAGAGCATGTTGGGTCCTCTGGATATCCTTCTGGGTCTTCATGAGATCGTTGTGGGCCCTTTAGAGGTCAATATTCTGGCTCAGCGGATCCTCCTGACATGTTGATGCACCCATCAGGACTGTACGCATAGTTTTGCATCCTGAGCCTCAATCACCACATCAGGTCCTGACCCAGATGTAGTGTGTCCTGGATGCAGAGCTGATCATATGGCTGTCGTCACAGATGCTATGATGGGGGTTGCCACAGTTGTTTGGGTGTGGTGCCACAGGGGGCTAGTGGAGGCACTGATGTTTGTTATGGGGGTATAATAATCTGCTGGATTTAGTAGTTCTCTAGTCCTTGGGCAGAGCGGCCAACACAGTTGAGGCTGCTGCTTTACCCTGAATAAAACACAAAATTATAATTTTTTCTATGATAGTTTTTTTTTTTAAACAATTTTTATTGTTTTTTTCCCCAACTATTGCAGCATGAAATCAGCGTTACATACAGTAATCTTGTGCAAGAGAACTAGGCAACTTAGGACAGTACAGGAGAAAGTAGTTCTGCAGCATTGTCGTCCCCAACACCCCACCCCGCCCCTCTCTACCCCCACCCCCCCTGTCAGTGTGCCCGCATCGGACCCCCCTCCCGGCGAGACGTTTAGCGCCCCACGCAGCCAGGGAACCGAACTCAGAATTATGGGACGAGCCCCATCAGTGTTCTCAAAAGGACCAAAGGCTGCACGCTGCCACCCACATGCATACCACGCCGCGGCTCGACTACTCTGCACATCTTAAGAAATTGTACAAATATCGATGTCTCTCGGAAAATATTCAAGCGGCCTCCTCCTGAGCAGTCTCCCTGGCAGTCCCAGTGGGTCCCTCCTCACTCCCCATATTCTGGGCCATGCGCGCCTGATCCCCACCCTCCTCTTCCTGCTCCCCCAGGCCACGAAGCTCCTCCACCAAAGCTCCCCACACCCTAGCAGCGTCTAGCGCCTTGTCATTAGAAGCATGCCTGGCCAACTGTAGGCGAAGCGTCCCTTCAGTCCCCGCCCAAACCAGGAAACTCGCCTTCCACCTCCGAATGCTCGGCCCCGTTCTTGCCTTCCAGTGCATGGTAAGCTCCCTTTTTGCCATTATCAGCCCCAAATCGATACATTTACTCGTGATTTTTGTACGGGGGGTGTGCGGGAACCAAAGCAGAAGGCAAGCTCCCATGTCCACTGCCAGCTCACGCTCAGTCACTTGATTCAGACACGCCACCACATCCGCCCAGTAAGAGCCCAGACCCGGACAGGACCAGAACATATGGCCAAAGTCAGCCCCCTCCGTATTACACCGAGGGCAGCCCGATGAGGAGCCTCCGAAATACCTCAAAATCTTTGCCGGAGTTAAGTAGGCTCAGTGGAGAGTGTAGAATTGGACCAGTTGAAATCTAGCGTTGCGTGTGCCCTTCCAGGGTCGCCGCAACAGCTGTGACCACGCTGTCTCCGGGATAGGCCTAGCAAGGTCCCCCTCCCATTTCTCCCGCAGGGTCGCCAGGGGCGCGAGCCCTTCCGTGGACAGCCGCCTATAGAGACAGGTGATGGCCTTCGTGGTGCCCGCCGCCATAACGACGTACTGGCATCCCAAGGACGTTGGGGGTTCCGACAGCCCCATCCTCCAGTGTTTCCGAATCCCAGCCACCAAGGCAGAATGAAGGAGATAATCCCCCCTCGGCAAGTCAAAATCCCTCTGCAATTCTTGGAACGGCAACAAAACCCCGTCTCTATATAGATCCCCAAGCATGTGAACCCCACATTCCTCCCAGCCCGCCAATGCCGACCAGTCTCCGCCATGTGGGAGTGCCGTACACATGCCCAGAGGAATTTCCGGGGCATATGGGGCCACGAAGCCCGTTCATTTCTGACTGCGGATCCAGCAGAGCCGAAGCGTGCGCTCCTCGAGTGTGAGCTGGTCTAACCGGAGTTTTTGCTGTAACATAATGAATGACAGCACATGTCTATGGATGATCATACCCTGTGGGCCCTCCGGGCCTCTGAACTGGCGTGCCACGGCCTGTGTGAGCCACTGCAGCTGCGCCGCCAAATAATACCATTCAAAGTCTGGAGCTGCCAGCCCCCCCTCCAACCTCGGTCTCATCAGAGTGGCCAACGCCACCCGACGTCTGCCTGTTCCCCAAATGAACCCTGTCATCAGCGCCCGGAGCGTCTTAAAAAAGGAAGCCGGAATCCAGATCGGTAAGGTGCGGAAGAAATAAAGCAATCGCGGCAGCGCTACCATTTTCAGCAGCGCTACTCGACCGCCCACCGACAGCGGGAGGGTGCGCCAGAACGCCATACTCCCCTTAAGCCCCCTCAGCGCGCCACCCACATTGCCCTCGAAAAGATCGGCAGGAGCGTGAAATATGCGGACTCCCAGGTATGGTAGGCAAACAGGTTCCCAGCGGAGGTCGGCAAGCGCCAAAGGCGCCTGGGTCCCAGGGGACAGAGGAAACAGGCAAGTCTTAGCCCAGTTAACGTGCAACCCCGAGAAGGAGCCGAACTCCCGGAGCAGGAGTCTAGCGCCCCGCAAAGAATCCCGCGCATCCGCTAGATACAACAAGAGGTCATCCGCGTACAGGGAGATGTGGTGTAGCTCTCCACGCAACTGAACCCCCTCATAGAATTATCTATTTAATATTTTCCCTTTATTGGATTACAATATCAAACTGGTTATCAATTTTTTGTCTCCACATTATTATTACATATAATTATCGCGAGAAAGATTGATACAGAGAGAAGTGAAGACATTTGGGTGGTGACAGGGCAAGCAGTCCTTATGTGAGTGAGACATGAAACCTAGAGTTGTTGGGCTGTCTGGTCCTAAGGTCATCGTACTATGCCCTTAGCAACACTGTGTGAAGTAGAGTCCTTCAGACACTTGGCTATAAGTATTATTAATGTTGAACAATCCTGGACTTCCCTTGGAGGTTAGTGAGTGAACACAACACACTGTTCTGATAGGAACATGGAATGTGTAGCCCATTAAAAAATATGGATTCACAATGATTCCTTTGTTTTCCAAATGCCCAAGGCTTCAAGGATGCACTCCCAGTCAGCGGAAGCCTCACGGCTCATTTTCTCATGAAAGACCCAGCGAAGAACATTTCAGGTAAGATTAGCTTTAATTTAAACCCAACGCGTTTCAAGGCTCCAGCCTCTTCCTCATGGGTTGCTGACAGGATGTGGCTCAGAAATGCTGATCATTAATTGCCTGCTGCTTTTGAAGTTACCGCCCCCAGTGGGCCACGCACATTGCGCTGCATATCGAACAGCAAGCTGGGACTTGTGGTCCTGGTCGGTGTCATTGTTGCCCCCAGTGGGCTCCTTGCCACATCTCCGTTGTTCTGCAGTGTTCGTAAAACATAAAAAATCTATAGTAGGCCCCAAAGCGTTCATACTGATCATATTATCATCACTGGCTGGGCCGGTCGCGGCTGTAGCAAAATTCTGTTGCCACGTGGCTTTTCCCTTGATTAACGGGAAACGGTGCAAACCTTCACGGCAGGACAACCGCAATATCATATTGTTTTCCAAATGCCCAAGGCTTCAAGGATGCACTCCCAGTCAGCGGAAGCCTCACGGCTCATTTTCTCATGAAAGACCCAGCGAAGAACATTTCAGGTAAGATTAGCTTTAATTTAAACCCAACGCGTTTCAAGGCTCCAGCCTCTTCCTCATGGGTTGCTGACAGGATGTGGCTCAGAAATGCCGATCATTAATTGCCTGCTGCTTTTGAAGTTACCGCCCCCAGTGGGCCACGCACATTGCGCTGCATATCGAACAGCAAGCTGGGACTTGTGGTCCTGGTCGGCGTCATTGTTGCCCCCAGTGGGCTCCTTGCCACATCTCAGTTGTTCTGCAGTGTTCGTAAAACATAAAAAACCTATAGTAGGCCCCAATGATTCCTGTAGCAATGTAATTATAGAGTGTGAATGATGTCATGGTATCATGACGTCAAGGGTGGAATGTTGATCTTCAAGGGAGAGGCAGTTGTAGTGGTATAAGCAATTATGTTGATGTGCCCGGGTTCTGAATTACTACAAACTGGCAATGAGCCCCGTCAGCCCCGCAACATAAAGCGGATGACTGCTTCTCTTGCCAACACAAAAAAGTAGAAACAACAAATAACTGTGGATGGCAGTACCGCACTGTCACACGAACATGCTAAAATAATTTAAGAAGGATTAACATACCTTCAGTTCAACAGAATTCTGCGTTGTTGGTGACTACCAGGGCCTTCACTGGTAAAATCTGACATTCATGCATGCGCGCAGTGAATAACGCGATATCTAGTGATGTCTAAATAAGCATCCATTTGAAATTAGGCACAACACAAGAACAAACAAAATCTTGGCGGCCATCTTTACGTCAGGCATGCAGCCACTGACTTGCATGAAAGCTGCCCTTTTAAGGTCAGGCAACTTTCAAATTTATACTAAAATAAGTGGATTTCTTTTCGAAACATCAGTAAACAGCCAAAAGCAACAAAAAAACGAATTTATTAACCTAATGTGTCTTATTATACAGGATAAATTAGCAAACTATAAAGTAAAAAAAAAAGTTAAAGAATGAGAGAATTTAACATTGTTGAACATGCAAATGGATGACATTTTTACACAAGACAAAGACAATAATTCCAGTACAACTTGAAGGACACTCTTACCATTTGATGTATCAGTCAACTAACCATAGCTTAAAAGATGGGAAAAATTTAAAAGGATTTTAAAAACTTCTTTTAAAGGCTACATGTAAAAAATGTGCAGATCAACAAGCAAAGGAGTTGTTATTAAATGTAGTAGGGGATGAAGTAGAGGACATAATTGTAACATTTCCTGCTTCAGAAAAAACATGCATAAATGACTCATGAAATGTCTGGATGACTGACATGATCCGCAAAGAAATTGAGATTTCAACAGATAGAATTTTAAAAGAGCTTGTCAAGAAGAGGATGAAACTGTTGATGAATAGGTAACAAGACTAAGGAAATTAGTGATGTTCTGTGAACTTGAGACATGAAATAACAAAGAGGCAATGAGACTAAGAATTGTACAAGGATGCAATTCACTGGAATTTAGAAAAAAGTTATTAGAAAAAACAAATGATTTAGAAACAATTTTGTGAATGGCACAATCGGAAGACCGAGCAAAGAAACATGCAACTTACATGGAGCAAAGTAGAATAAAAACAATAGAACAAACGTTCGAAAAGGATAACAAAAATGAGAAAAAAAGAGTGGTAAAAAACTATGCAATAGATGTTGACTGCAAGTCCCACATTCAAATACATGTCCGGCTCTGGGAGAAAAAAATGCAACAAATGCAGAAAATTAAATCACTTTATAAGTGTATGTCGACTGAAACACAGACAAAAAAAAGATAAAGAAAAAGGTTGGAGGAAACTGCCAAAAACAAATCTCAAGAATATAAGACAAATAGGGATTTTAGAAGATCATCACACTGAAGATTTTGAGCAAACAGAATGATTATACATGAGGAACGAGGAAAATAAAAATAAAAAATAAAAGATTCTACTAATAAGAACAGAGTCTGTTAAAATACTGGATGGATCTCAAACAGTTCCTTTGTACTTGATAGTGGAGCAACGTGCAGTATTATGTGTGTCACTGAATATGATAACATGAAAGAGAAGCCAATACTTATTCCATCTAATGTGAACGTTTTTCAATGGAGAGCAAGGAATCGTGTTTGTTTACGAAAATTCGAAGAACATTTGTCATATGGAAGTATATCTAGTTAAGAGAAAATACATTTTTTGAAAGGGGAGGTAGCGGGTCCCTGCCTATTAGGTTATGACTGCTCAAGTAATGCGACTACTAGCCATGACTTTTAATATTAGAGCATTTAATATAACAGAGCATCCCAAATTAAGGGAATTCCCAATTTCGTTTAAAGGTTTGGGAAAATCAAAAGGAAGTGCTCTATTTGAGTGGCAAAAGGGGTTGGGATCGTGAAGAAGGAAAGACCATAAAAATGCTGCGGTCTTTACCAAGTAGTGCCATGATCCAAGCAATTAGACCGGAGGTAGGGCTAACAGCCTGGAATGTAAAGACCCAAATGTTCTTATTAAGATTCTGGAAACGCCAGGAGTTAGGGGGTATGCAAAAGATCTCAACATGGTGTAGAGAAGAAATTATGCCTAGTAGCCTAGGTTGGGCACGAGATGCAAGGAAAACCCTCCAGTCCATAGCGGCGCATTTAAAGTTGAGTCTCTTGCAGCCTTCCCTGGACATAGTCTTTACAAAGAAAATACTTAGGGTTCAAGGCCTACAATTCTCTAGATCACAAGACCTTGATTATCTGAGGGTGAAAAAATCAGTTAATTGGGTAAGGAGCGCATGGGAAAGGGAGGACCGGTTCCCATATTTGGACTTTTTGCCTAATAAATGGTTAAGACACGAAATTCCACGGGTACGAGTGGGTATTAACCCTTGGAAGTTGGATGGAAAAATAAAAGCAGCATTGATCCAAATGGATGGTATCTGTAAATGTGGAATAGGGGTAAGAAATGATATTTTGCATATATTGCTTGATTGCACATTGATCTTAGCGATACGAAAAGTATTTTTACGACCAATATTTTTAAAATATAAGGTGAACTCACGTGCGCAAGCGGTTTGTCTTTTTATGGATATGTCATCCCTAGATACTACAATTGCTTTAGGGAAGTTCCTGAAAGCAACACATGACTTTATAAAGGAGAAATTAAAAGAGGGATGCTGATTTAAATAAAAAAAACACTAAAAAAATGTCCTCCCAAAAGTGAGAATTTTATGGATGAGAATTTTAGGGATCTATATATTTTTTGTAAATAGTGATAAAATATATTGTGTTTTTTTTTCTATGTTTTACAATGAGGATCTTAAGTTGTGTATGGTTTTAAAGACTATGGTCTAAATAAACATTGTTTATCTCTCTCTCTCTCAAAAGGAAAAACTATTATTCTGCATATAAATGAAGCAGTTTAACCTGTAGCACAAGTGCACAGGAGAATTCCAATTCATCCACAAGCTAGGTAGAAGAGGAAATAAATGCAATGCTACGACAGGATATTATTGAGATGGTAACTGGTCCAGAACCTTGGGCATCTCCAATAGTAGCGGTTCACAAGAAAAATACAGATAAGATCAGGATATGTGTGGCTATGCGAATATGGCAATTGAGAGAGAGAGAGACATCCTGGACCACATCTGAATGACATGATCAGCAATCTCAATGGAGCATCTTCCAGAGATTAATGAATCTGCTTCTGAGGTGTCATCAAGCTAACTCTTCGGCTTACTTAGAGAAAATCATCATATTAAGCACGAAGAACATCTGGTTCACCTACGAGCTGTTTTAGGTGAATTAGCCAAAACAAACCTACATATTAATGCTAAAAAGTCAAAAGTTGCCTTCAGTAAGGTCAAATATTTAGGCTATGTATTGGTAAATGGGTTAATGGAACCTCAAAGAGAAAAGGTCATAGCTAGTACTGTAACTTCCCTTCCCAAAAACAAGAGAGAAGTATGAGCCTTTTTAGGTCCCCTGTGATACTATCGTCGATTCGTTCCTCATTATTCCAAGATAGCAAGTCCCTTGACCAACTTCTTAAAAAAAAATTCCATTAACCCTGAGTTTAGTCAACCATCTCCTATAGTTCTAGATGCCTTCTTCCAGTTAAAACAGGCAATTACTACTTATCCGGTACTGTTATCCCCTAAATTTGAGAAACCCTTTATACTTCAAACAGACGCCTCTTAAGCGAGCATTGGTGCTGTCGTTTCCCACAACAATGACAAGGGAGATGAATGGCTAGTTTTATTTATCAGCTGAAACTATTTCCCAGGGAGCAAGCTTATCCTGTTATGGAGAAAGAATGTCTCGCTGTTAAGTGGGCCATCAAGAAGCTCAGGTACTACTTCGATTTTATTTTATTTACTAATCATGCTCTTCTTTCATGGATGAGCAGATACAAGAGCGATAATCCTTGAGTCCTGAGATGGTTTCTTTCCCTTCTACCCTTCCATTTCGAGATAAGACACCGTAAAGGGAAGGACCAATATAATGCCGATTTCCTATCCTGTTTTCTTATTTTCCCAGATCGACAAAATCTGGGGAGGAAGATGTGTCACAAAGAAGAGGGAGACACTGGGTGGACTTACCTGATATCTGCTGCTGAGTTGCTCTGAACATAGTGCCTGCAACCGAAAGAGACAAAACACTTATTTTTTCAGGACGTGAAAACACAAGTTACAGAAATAGGAGGAGGATATACACAGGAGGTGCGATTAAAAGCTGAGGACAGTGAAAGCGAGTGCAGACTAGAGCCCCAGGAGAGAGGGGAGAAGAAAGCCAACCAGAAAAGACCCAACCCTGGGGAAGGAAGCAGTGTCCTCGAAAGACCCATTTGCAGGAGAGAGGAGTCGCACAAGTCCACTGAGCGGAGAAGCGTCACAGTACTGGCTAGCTAGACTCTTCGCTCCGCCATACCATGGAGGAGCGTGGCTTTCACAGTTGTGGGAACGTGTGCTCTTCTGGAAGGGCGCGGGACAGGCAGCGCTAAATGGGCAAAGGCAAATGACTAAAGCCTTTCTAGAATTTGTGTTTTCATTCCCCCCCACCCCCACTACTAAGCACACTACACCTCAAGGTTGTTTTGGGCAGCTAAAACAACACCCATTGTTTTTATGAGGTGATTTACTATGTAAAGAGTGCCCGTTAAGCTGATAGTTGTGACCGCATAACAAAAGGATAAGTAAAGCCTCAAGCCGAGAGAAAGTGAGAGCTGAATAGCCAAGACAAAGATAGAAAAGAAACCAGAAAGAATATACAAAGAGTAAAGAAAGTAGATAAAAGGTGACTATTGCAAAGAACATACAACTTACCTGTGCTCTGATTTTTTTTCATGGGTGGCGGCGAGGTTACCTTGAAACAAACAAAGGGAAGGAGTAAGACCTCAAAACAAGTGCTCAGACTACCTCCAGATAACCTTTGTGGAATATATATGTCCTAAACAACTTAATAAACACCTAGCATCGGCAGCACCTGAAGTGTTTTTACCTGATAAGCGACACACTATCAATCCCCTACTGTAGAGCTTGGTCTGCTACCTTCATACACAGTGACGGTGCAGCACTACATCTCGTTGCCTGCATACCTTCCTTTACAGTATTTTTCCTACAGATTGACAAATGATCTCTGGGTATAAGGTGACAACGCAGTTCCATCCACTGACAATCTTTTGTTAGCAGTGGTGTATTGTGCTGCAGCTGAGTGAGCCTGAGTGGTTAGAAGACACATGCCAGTTGGCAGTAACTTTAACTGACATATATACATCACTCTGTTTCCACTTAAATGTAGAAGAGCCAATAGAATAAAAATGAGAAGCCCATTAACTTTTCAAGGACCAACCTACTCAATGTTATGTGTGTCAATATAGAGTGTTGCTTAACTGACAAAATGGGTCAACGTCACTATGATCCACTTGTCCGTTCCTTGGCTTGAATGTACCATTTGAATCAAGAGTTTGTTAACAAGTCAAAATGAATGAATATAATTAAACTCCCAGAATGCAGTGATATGTTACTTCAAGACCCAGAACAGTGAACTTTTTGTCCTGATCACATGGAATCATTCTAACCAACCTGCACTACCGCAATCTTTTCCTAATCGAGTTGAGATAAGGAGAAACATTGTGCCAGGGTGAGTAAATGGTAGATTATGAATACCCAGAGAATGTGGAGAGCTGTGAGGAACACCAAGTAGCTATTTGTGTGAACAGGTTGTTATTAGTGAAGAGATTTACATTATGGTTGAGGGGTGTGAAAGTGGGGAGAGAGTGAATTAGTTATTGTGATAGAGCTGGTGTTTCTACTTACCAGTCTCCAATCCGCCATGCCTTTAGGGTGAAGTCTGGACAATACCTTCTCCTCCCAAGGCATGAGGTTGAGGGGTTTGGAGACACACCACCAGTTACCACGGCCATTCAGTGTGCCTTGAAAGTGAAGGATCAAAGTCTTCCTCATAGATCGTGCTACCACTTGTAGATTTGTTCCTGTGAGAGTCTTGTGTTAGAGACTGCACTAATCTTACCCTTGATTCTGGCCCACGTCCCCTTTCTCTGGCTCATGCTTGTTGTCCAGACCAGGGGTTCAAACAACTCTGGGTCAACTGTAATCCTCTCATTCATCATCACAGTTAACTAATTTTTAAGAATCTTTCATGAGGATGTTCAACTTCCACCACAAACTTAAAGGGGTACTGAAGAACCAGAACCAATTGGACCTGGCGGCGCAGGGTACGCCTTAATCTCCTGGGTTCTCCTGCTTAGCTACACAGAGACACGGGGACACTCTGTCGGCGTAAAAGATCAGATTTTATCAGCTGCAGCTAATACAGTTGTCCTAGAAGTACACACAGTATGTTCTCAGGAGACTGCCACTTCACTCCGTGGCACACAATCTTATATAGTACATAGGTGACATATACATTAACTAAGAACACACCTAAAACATATAAAAGGAGCCAATAAGAAAAGTTGGAAAACAGAACAGAACCAATAGGAAAGGTTTGAAAATAAAGTATCGAGTAACTCGAAGAAGCCTCTCCTCTAACTGTGTTTGTAACCCCTCCCCACGAGCTAATTCATTAACTGACTTGTAGCTGACTTGCAGGTGGCGAGATACGTTTGTGTGTTTTGGAGGACAGTTGTGAAATGAGAGAATACGAGCAGCGGACAGCGAAGGCCAGACGATAAGATAAAATCAGAAGAGAATAGTGTGAACCAACAGATAGTTGAGACAAGGATTAGGAAAACCAGACAGGGATTAGTGTACTCGGTCAGTCTCTAACACCAGCTTTGTAAACAGAGGCACAAGGTTACTTCAACACAATATTGCAGGAAAAGCAGAAAAGACTTAGTTCGTCGTGCTGCCTGAGTGAGGGCAATGCAAAATGGCGGCGGAGCACAAAATGGCGGGTCGATACGATCACGATCGAAAATCGAATTTTCTCAGTACTTAACGGTTATTAAAGCAACTTGTTTTGATAAATGTTCCAAAGGAATAACTTTTTTTTTTAAATACACAAACTCACCTACTCACTCACACCCAGACATACACTTCTTTCTTCATGTTTGTAGTCGTTTGATAATTCTTCCATCTGTTGCTTATTTCTCTTCTGCACAGTCAACAGTTCAGTTCTATAAATGTTTGCATTATGTTCTGTATACCTGGTAGATGGGAAAATATGTCATGGGAGAAGTACAACTGGCCTGTCGTGTAGTTCCTACAAATACATAGGATCTTCACGTTTAGACAACATAAACTAAGGGATTGGTGTCCAGACTGATTCCAGACACCCCCAAAGGATATGTCAGCATTTAGACCAGCTAGCTCACAGTTCCACCATAAGCCCCCTAACCTTACCAAGGAGAGAATAGTTTCTGGCAACTATAGAACATGACAACCCTTGACCCTTCAAGGATCTTGGAAACAGTGCAGTACTTTTCGCTGAGTCAATCGTGTTCACTTAGTCTCAGAGAAATACACAGAATAACCAATGGGGAAGTTTTCAATTATCATTTATTGAACCAGTGTCATTCTAGGATAAAACATGTTTGCTGCGACAACCATTAGACAGAAACAGATGTATAAGATTACAATCACCAACAGAGTAAATAAAAGGTAGAATTCTACCATGGTGCTAAAGCAGTGAATAAAAGCAGGCATATAGATACATGACAGTAATCAAGCGTACTCCTACGATGCTAGCCCTATTTAAGTGTACCTAGCATGTATGTGGGTGTAAAGCCAAGAATCCCCTAGGAAAGAGCCCACCTCATTACTTGATGGGAGAGAATGAAGGACCCCGTCTTGGTCTTGAACTAGACACCCCGCAAGGGATGTCAGACTTCTGTGTGTTGTAGCTTCTGCTGGCCGGGACCTCAGCGTCTAGTGTCAGGGTTCAAGCTTCTCATCTAGTGTTGGTATGAGTCTTTTATACCATAAAGATAGCCCCGGGGTTCCTTAAACAATCAATATGTTGTGAGTACGATTATGCAAATAAGCCTAGAACAATAACTGTGAATATGCAAAGCAGTTCTTTCGCCCTCGGATAAAGATGACCACCACTTTTTACACAGAGTGTGTTCATGCTGTTATGTACGTCATGTGCAGAGACTTTTCTAAGAATCCTCCTGCACAATAAATGAGGCTAGTTTCCAAGAAACTAATCAACATTTATTCAGCACATAACTGGGTAAAAGGTCAGTGCTAGAACCATTATGCAGAGCAAGGGAGGACAAATGTAGGTAAAAGGTAGTGTAGCTACCTAGGCCTAGATTGGGGTACATTCGGGTACATAACAGGCCTTCAGCAGTGTTGTATAAAATCCCTGATTTCGATCATTGGATTTGTGAGAGTAATAAAGTAAGTTCCATCACTCTTCCAGATAGGTTGCGCTTTGTACTTTCTTTTACATGGACTATGCTTCATTTCCTCCAGTAGGGGAGGAGACAAACACTGCCATCCTCTGGGACTACAAACCTAATTTCTTTCTTTAGAATTAATGTAGCTTTTGTGACTTTAAGCAAAGTGTCATGAAGAAGGTGATTGAGTCTTGTCTAAGTTGATTCTGACATATTCCCCCTCGTTTTGCACAAGATTTCTTTCCTAAAAGGTGTAATCAGATTTCATGCACCTCCCTCACCTGTTAAACAATTTTTTTAAGGACTTTGAAGGAAAATACCTACTGTGGGATGGACCACGATGGTAGGGGTTGCTTGTAGATCCCTACCTCGAGCTTGTGTCTGTTTGGCCTGTGACTGGATGAGTTAGGGACCATACAGGTGGAATTCTTGTCCTCCCCTCTCTCAAGAGTTTGACCCAGTCCTTTGAGAGCAGAGGACAGTCAGCGTGCAGCATGACCTGTGCATCACAGTTGGTCTGGCTTCACAGGAGGGAGTTATTTAGGTAGGACCTCTATGGCTCCAGCCTCTTCCTTTCTGCGATTCAGGCACTGATGACATCAAAGGAAATTCCCAACCATTGCTTTCCTTTGGCATGAGATTATGTGGGGCTGAGGGCAGTATACAGTCTGTATTGGTTTGGTGCTAACCGGTAAAGCAGGTCACAATAGTAGTCAATGAAAGATTTTCTAGCTATTGCTCCAAGAATTTTCAGTTCTATTATAGACACTGAGGCGAGGATTATGCTCCTCTTTCTTTACTGAGAAATTCACAGCAGCCAATTAAAACACTTAAAAGTTTAAACTGCAAATCCCATGAGCCCCAATAGCCCAATGTACCAACCAATCATAGGGGTTACGCCTCCCTATATATAAATTGAAATGACTATAGTCCTTCCTCTTTCCTTGCAAACATTAGCATAAGGCCCCAAACCTGAGTCCAACATGACATTTCAATCGAACCAACATGTCAAACCCCTTAGGAGAAACCAAATCCAACAGGAGAAAATTACCTTCTGCAGCGATACAGCTGATAAACCACCAGAAACTCGATAGTCAGCTCCAAGCCAACTTAACATCCGTTCCTGAAACAAAAATACAGAAAGTAATAGCCATCCCATAAAGATATTCCAATCAATCATGGTTGGGAAAAATTAGATAACATTACCAACAATATGCAATGTATCAAATCAAGCAGAATAATATGTAGGATTATCATGTAAATAAACAAGTAACCCCATTCAAAGACAGTGTAATGACATAGGGTGGGATAAGCCTTACCTCCGTATCCTTAATAGAATTGAAAATATTGGCTCGATACCTAGAAATATTTCATTCTATGGCAGGACCAGAGGCTTTGGATTATGCTACTTTAAATTTCAGCCACCACCATTGATGCAACATCCACAATAGGCTTATGATAAAATCTCTTAAAGGTGAACTTAGAAGACCAGTTATGTTATGTTATGTTAAATAGTTTTATATAGTGCACAGCTGCTTCAGTGAAGAGGCGTCCCGGTGCTTGTGTCAGTTGGAAGCTAGGGCTAGACCGTAGAGAAAAGGTAGGTTTTAATGGCCTTACGGAATGACAGCAGGCAGTCTAGGTGCCGGATCTGGACAGGGAGGGAGTTCCAAAGTTTAGCGGCAAGAAGCCGGAATGACCGCCCCCCCGCTCTGAAGCGCTTCACACAGAAATGGATGCAAGGAATTGCGCAGCAGAGCGTAGCTGGCGTGTAGGTACGTATGGGACTAGCAGATTAGATAGAATCTCAGGGGGGACAGTTTTAAGGTTTTAAAGGTCAGGCATAGTGCTTTGAATTGGATCCTTTGAGGAATGGGTAGCCAGTGTAGGCGTCGCAAGGCTCCTGACGCTGAGCTGGTTCTGGGGAGCCTCAATAAAACTCAGGCGGCAGCGTTCTGTACTCGCAGGAGGCGAGTGACTTCGGCCTTGTTGGCGCCTAGCATGAGAGAGTTAGCATAGTCTAATCTAGATAGGATAGTTGCCTGGACTATCAACTGTCGGGTTGGAGGATCAAAGAAGCCCAGCATGGGCCTCAAGCCCCGATGGAGACCAAAGCATGTACCAGTGGGCTTTTTGGTATGTTCCTGAAACCCAAGGGTGGAGTCAAACCAGATCCCTAGGTTTTTTACTGCCGATTTAGGAGCAGATGCAGGGCCCAGGGACTCCGGCCACCAGTGTTTACTCCAGAGCCCCTTGTTCCTCCCCACCAGCAGCACTTCTGATTTGCTGGCATTAAGTTGGAGGCAGTTAGCGGTCATCCAGCGCGTGACTGCTGCTAGGCCACTCCGAAATCGCACGGCGCCCTGACATAATATCCTCCAAATGAGAACCAGCTAAAAAGGCTTTAAAGGCCATGCCCCCACTCACAGAATGAGCTCCAAAAATGGATACATCAATACCAGCCTCAACCAACAACCCATCTGTCCAAGGTTGACGAAGAGACCGGGCGGAAAGATTTATGTATACAAAATGAGCAATTTTCCCTCGGAATCCCTCTGCAGTTCACAGTTACACTCATATGATTTGAGGCATTCAACCACACATAACTCCGGATTATGAGGAAAAGCAGGATAACTGATAAATCTTAATGCAGTCTTGGTACGTCTTGAAATAGTACAAGTCACCCCGGAGGGAGTAAATACTCCACCTGCTAAATCCAGGCCCGCACGTCTGAAACGCTTCTACATGAAACAAGACACAAAAGAATCATCAGGTTTGCAGACAACGGTTTACAAGAGAGATCCTCATTAGAGGGCCATGCTCTGAGAAAGTGCAAAACCACGTCAACATCCCATAACAGAATTTTTTGGTTGAGGGGGATGGACCACCCTAATTTCCCTCAGTAGCTTGTACACAATGGATGTCCACCTACAGGTTTGCAATCCAAATAAGGATGTGCAGCAGAAATAGCAGAACGGAAATTGCTAACCGTCCTATAGGCGAGGCTTTGACTAGCCAGTTCAGATAAGAAATTCACAATCATATGGACACCTGCCCCCAAGGAATCGGCACTTCACTCACTACACCGACATACCCATCGACATCAACCTGCCTCGTATCATTTGTGTGTAAAGGGAGCCCAAGACTGTGACAAGAAGAGCATAGCGCCCTGCGAAACTCCTGGCACTTGCCAGCATCGCCTGAAAGTCTCAACGCCATGAGGGACAAGCGCCCCTGAGACAACAAAGGATGCAGAAGAACAATCGGGTCAGAGAGAAGTTCTGGAAAGGAGAGAATCTGCACCAGTGGAGCACAAGACAGCAACATCGCTACAGGAAACCAAGACTGGGCTGCTACAGGAAACCAAGACTGGGCTTTCCAACAAGGGGGCACTAAAACCTACTATGCCGTCTGCCAACTCACCTGTGAAAGGACTCTGGGTCATCGAGAAGGGGGCGAAACGCGTACAGAAGACCCGTTGACTAGGATTGGAGAAAGGCATTGTAGTTGGCTTCCAGAAGATCCGGCCTCCAACTGTAAAAGATTGGGAGATGGGCATTCAGGTGGGAGGCAATAGATTGCTCTTGCCCCCACCCCAAAACCGATTCAGCTCTTAAAAACACGGGGATGTAGTCTCCAATCGCATAGGAATTGAGAGTTCCAATCTGCAATCACACTGACCCGGAATATGTTCTGCCGTCACCAAGATTTGATGCTGGAGACAGTAATGCTAGAAATCCTTTGCAATTTCCACCAAAAGAAGAGATCTCGTCTCGCCCAGATGCTTGATGTATTGTACCACCGACACGCTGTCTATTCTAAGAAGAATGCAACAACTTGTCTTGCACAGGGATAGAGTGCGAACTGTAATGGACTCCGCCAACAGCTCAAGGCAATTGATGTGGAGGTAAAGCTCATTTGGAGGCCCCATGTTTCCACTAGGCCACATTGGGCCTTTCCGCCCCATTGGCTGGCATCAGATTCTATAATCACTTCCAGAACCAACGCAAATATAGCTTTGCTGTTTCAGGCATCCATGTGATCCAGCCACCTGGATATCTCTGTCCTGGTTTCTTTAGACAACACTTCTCGCTCGAATAGGATAATCCCTTCCGAAGATGTAAGATTTTCAATCTTTGAAGGGCTCGAATAGGATGGGGACATGGAAATATTGGTTAGCTGGATGACGGCAATAGACTTACTAGGCGAGCGAATATCCTCAATGATATAGTCAGAGAGGCAAGCGCTCTCCTCAACTCTTTCTTGATAGACACCGGTTTCTTCAACGGTAACTGAAGTTGGGCCTTGACTAAATCTACCAGAAAACCCAGGAATTCTAGAGTCTGGGAAGAAACCCTGATTGATTTCTCCGAATGGAAGACGAACCCCAGATCCTGAAAGAGCTGGACCGCCCGAGAGAGATGAAGAAGAACTGTGTCTCTGCTTTGTGCCAAGACGATAATATTGTCTAGATATATTATCTGTCAGACTCTTACCAGACTTTATTCGCAGGAGTGAAATGGTTACATTGAAATCTCCTGACTTCCCTATAGGCAAAGTGGGTCAGTTGTAAGGACCCTACCTGACCCAAGGGGATGAAAGGACACGGACAGGTGAACTTCAGTGTATGTCTTAGAGGCTCCTGTGTTGTCTTGGCCTTCTCGCTTCTATAAAACAAACATCAATCTTTTAGCATTTAAATAATATAGTTGTAAGCTTACTATTTTAAAATGTGACCTGTTTTAATTACCTAATGTCCCTTCCTCCTTTGTCAGGAATACCAAAGTTTCCAAGCATGTACTTGCTGCATCTACAATAAGGAACTACAATGTGAGTCTTATTATATAATATATTTCTCACCTATATGATCAATATCCTAATCTAACTCTTACCTATATATATATATATATATATATATATATATATATATATATATATATATATATATATATATATATATATATATATTCACTGAAAAACCCATAGGTTTCACACACGTTATAGTTAGGAATTAGCATTTAAAAAACCTTGCAAATTCACTGAAAAAACCATAGGTTTCACACATGTTATAGTTAGCTGTACATTTCACTCGTAAAAAACCAATGAAATTCCACGTTATAGTTAGTGCAGGCAACTATAACTCACGCGACCGCAATCCTCTGCTGATGATGTCAGATATTACATCACTAATGACATATGTGTCTTTATGAAAAATAAATATTTGTAATATATGTATAGCTAAAGATACAGTATTAGCATCAACAGAGGATTGCGGTCGCGTGAGTTATAGTTGCCTGCACTAACTATAACGTGGAATTTCATTGGTTTTTTACGAGTGAAATGTACAGCTAACTATAACATGTGTGAAACCTATGGTTTTTTCAGTGAATTTGCAAGGTTTTTTAAATGCTAATTCCTAACTATAACGTGTGTGAAACCTATGGTTTTTTCAGTGAATTTGTACGGTTTTTTAAATGCTAAGTTATGTATTTATTTTTAATATTTGCGCTTCACGCACCGAGCGCCCACATTGCGCATTTCGTACCGTGCACGCCTCGCCATTGTTTTCAAAATATCAACTGTTTTTTTCTCCCTTGGGGGTCCTTAGATTTATATATTAAATGTGATTGTTAATTTTTTTTATTTTTTTTACCGTACGCGTACGGTAAGCTTACCTTACGCGCACCCCGCGATTTTTAAAAAAAATTATTAAATTTATTTTTCATACTTTTTGGCCCTTCGTGAACCCCCTGACGAACGCTAGGGGGTCTGCAACTCTCTTCGTTGCCCCCTTTTCATGTTATCTACCTTTTTTTTTCAGTGCGACAGACAGAAAATGGCGGCCGATACTTCCTGGTTTCGACCGATTCGAATGTTTACTTTGATCTAACAACCAATCAGAAACGCGCTCGCGCACGGCACCGTACGCGTACGGTAAGCTTACCGTAAGCGCACGGTAAGCACACGGAGCGCTGCCACAGATATATATATTGATTTAAATGCTATTTTCTCAGGAACTACTCAACAGATTTACACCAGACCTACAAAAGGCACTTCCTTGACCTTATGGCTACCTCTCTGCCAAATTACAAGTAATTCTGTTCAGCCGTTCGGGCTGTAGCTGTGTCTAAAGGTCCTATGGAAAAATGCATGGGGAAAACGCGTTTTGGGACCCCCCTTTTTTCTCAGCCCCCGCTTGACGAATCACCCCGAGACTTTCAGGGTGGGAGCGGAGCGTAGCGCCCCATTAGTTTTGAAACTTTCGCGAGGATTCGTCAACCGGTGCCAAAGTTATTCAAAATAGAATTTTCAGATTTCCTATGGAAACATGGTCCTAAGCGAACCCAAAGCCGGATAATCCAATGTCAATTTTCAAGAAAAACGCACTCTCGGAGGTTAATTGTTATTTAATAAACACTCGCTACGCGTTTCGACACACAAAAGTGTCTTGCTCACACGATGTATGCATTATGTCCAAACGTGCATTTATACAAATAAACATAAACGAAGTACTTTCGTATTTCCTGGTCCTCATTGTCAATGTAGCAGCCATTTTGGAACAGGTTACAGACTCATGCTCGTGAATCAATTGATACATGATACTTTGATAATCAGTGTACAACACAGTGTTAGACAAGAAAATAATTGCAAGTACTTATTATAGAAATGTAGAAAACAAACAATACGAGTTTCTCTCACTCGATATGACACCCGGTAACTTGCATGCAATTGCCTTTGAATTCGCAAAACTTTATAGATTGCAGACAAGTACACAGAAAAGGTTTCATTGCCCCCTACTTGGCTATACACAATGCAAGCGGACTGGTGCCGCGTGCATGTCTATTTGCTGTGCCGCTATTTAAGGGTAAATATCAGGTGTACACGTAAATTCCACATTGTTTCAAGCATGTAACCATGACCCACCGCAGAGTCTTGCTAGAGTCCAACTGGCTAAAAGGACTATGAACCATGGTTAGATTCGTATCAGGACTAGTGCCCCTATATCTCCTCACCGACCTGAAGATGATCAGGAAAAACCTCTGCATGATTCACTCTAAATGCCAAGTGGCAAAATAAAACTGAAAGCAGTTGGTGCTTCTTATTCGAAACTACATCGTGCTACCCTAAAGAAAGAATTGGCAATACAGTCAATCTATGTTAGAAAAAATTGGCAATACAGTGAATCTATATTAGAAAAAAGGAGAAGTGAACAAAAGATGTGCAGTTCTTATCTCATTGAGCGTGTAGTGGCATCCCGTTGAAGAAAAGGGTAGGGAACCTGTGCTGTGTCTTGAAAAGTGAATGGCCCCTTCCTTTCCTCCTGGATAATAAGAAAAAGAAGTTGAAATTAAAAACAGCTCAAAAAATGATCATCCTTACAACAACATCAGATTATCTTAATTACCATAAAACAGCATGAAGAATAAACAGGAATGACAATCAGCAAGTTACAAACATTCAGTCATCGTGTAAATGAGTTGCCAGTTCCTCATCAAGATTGTGTCCTCCAGGAAACATAGTTTCCAATTCCATTATCCATTTCGATTCCCTCTTTCTGAGGGCTAACTCTCTGTTGCCTCCCCCTTTAGATATATTAACATGTTCTATGGCAAAATATTTGAGCAGAGAGTTGTTGGACTGGTGTTTGTCCTGGAAGTGTCGTGCGATGGGATAGTTCTGGTCTGTGTTTGTAATGGCTCGGAGATGTTCCTGTATCCGTTTTTTTACCATACAAGTTGTACTCCCAACATACCAGAGTCTGCAAGGACATTCCAGAATATATACAACATAGTTTGTACTGCAAGTCAGGAACTGTGTTATGCTCTTGTTTTGTCCCAATCCTGCAATATGAAATTCTTTCACCATGTGGCTAAATTTGCATGCTTTGCAATGGCCGCATGGATAGAAACCTCTAAGATTAAATAGGTTCCTATTCGGGGTTTCTGTAATGTCCCCTTTGACCAGCATGTCCTTCAAATTCTTCCCTTTCCTGTATGTAATAAGGGGTCTATCGCTGATAGTACTACCAATGATGGAATCAGATTTAAGGATTCTCCAATTATCAGCCAGAATTTTCTGAACCTGTTTGGATTCGTGGTTGAATGTTGTTATAACCCTCATTTTTATTTCATCTTTGTCATTCTTATCAGAGTATTCAAGAGCTTGGGATCTACTGATTTTTTTGATCTTTTCCTTAGCTTTTTTTAGTACCCATTCCGGGTACCCTCGCTCCTTAAATCTACCAAGCATGGTACTTTGTTCTTGTTGAAAATACTCTTCGGTGCTGCAGTTCCTCCGTGCCCTCAGTAACTCTCCGAATGGAATACTCCATTTAAGTGACTCAGGATGAGCACTGAGGGCATGTAGTAAGCTATTCCCGGAAGTTTCCTTCCGGTGCAAACTTGATACCATCATACCATCTTGTATCATAATGAGAGTATCCAGGAATTCAATTTTGTTTCTGCTTATGCTAGAAGTAAGCTGTATATTGTAAACGTTGTTGTTCAGTTTTCTGATGAACTCCTTGGCTTCCCTTTCGCTACCTTTCCATATGACGAAGAGGTCGTCGATATACCTCAACCATACTAGGACCTTGCTAAAGTCCGAGTCCAGATCATTGTTTTTGCGGAGCTCCTCCTCCCATTTCCCCAGGAAGAGGTTCGCAAAACTAGGTGCGAAACACGTTCCCATAGCCGTGCCTCGCACCTGTTTGTACAACTCACCATTAAACAAAAAGATATTATTTTTAAGGCATACCCTCATCATGTCAGCTAGCATGTTAGTATGTTCAAGATAGCAGATGTTTCTTGCCTTCAGAAAGTGTAAACAGGCCTCTATGCCCTGGGTGTGATCAATGATGGTATACAATGAACTCACATCCAGGGCAATAAGTAAGAATTCCTCTTCCCATACTATATCTGCAATTTTATTAAGGAAGTCTTAGGTATCCCTAATGTATGATGGCAATTGCATGACATATTCTTTTAAGAAAAAATCCACATATTTAGATATGTTCTCGTTAACATTACCCAAAGATGAAACTATGGGTCTCCCTGGTGGCACCTCTGAATTTTTGTGTATTTTCGGGAGTAGATACAAAATGGGTAATTTTGGAAAATCTTTTTTGAGAAAACAGTATTCCTGCCAAGAGATGAGCCCTTCCCTTTGCCAGTTTGCTAATTTCTCCCACGTTGTAATTACGCTGCAATTGTAAACATCAGTGGTACATTTGCAATAAAAGTTGACATTAGATAATTGCTTCTGTGCTTCGTCAATATACATGCGTTTATCCCACAGGACGATGTTACCCCCTTTATCCGATGGTCTAATTACCATTCTGTTATCTTGTGCCAATGAAAGAATAAAGGTTCTTTGCTGTTTGGATAAATTTGAATTTACATGATTGAATGTACCTATCTTGTGTTTGTGTTTAATCATTTCTTTAGTAACTACTACATAAAAAGTGTCTATTGAATCATGTAGCAAAGTCGGAAAAAAGATAGACTTGGGTTTGAAAGCCGTACATGCAGCTCTGTGAGTGCTGACACTGTCTTGATCTTCCAATGTTATAGCATTTCGAGCATTGGGAGAGGGATCTGCTAGTGCATACATCGTTTCAAGAACACTAGCGTCTTCGATATTAAGGTTCGGTTGGGACAGAGTATCAGATTGTTGCACAGTATTTTCAGGTGGTCTGTCATTCCTCAGACTGTGCCATTTTTTTAGCTTCAGTTTTCTTATAAACTTAAAAATGTCAACCCTGGTATTAGCGTAGTTATACAGTTCGGTCGGACAGAAAGTTAGACCCAAGCAGAGTGTAGTTTTTTCAATGGGTGTTAGAAATCTTGAGGATAAGTTAATGATAGTTCTATTTACCATTTCTTCATCCATAATTAGTACATTTTCTTCTGTCCCCCTCTTCTGGTTCCCACGGGTACTTTGCTTGTTTCTCCTTTGCCTGAGCTTAAGTCGTTTCTATTTGGACCGCCCCTGCCTCTTCCTCTTCCGCGTCCTTGTCCCCGGCCTCGACCTCGTCCTCTCCTGGGTGTGGTCGGTTGAGTTTCTTCTTTTTGACGTCTTGTCCTCATGACCCGGAATTCGTCTAAAAAAGACGCAGGTTTGGTTGTTATTTCAACTTCAGAGGAAGTGCTGGCTGTATTATCCGATAAATCTGTATCTGACTCATCTGTTGGTAATGTTTCAATTGCTGTTTCTACAGTTCCAGATTTGTTTTCTTGGCTGTCTTGTTGTTTATAAAGATGGTCATACTTTTGACTATACGTAAGAATGCGTCCACTCTCATAGTCTGCGCAGTCTCTGTGTAGTTTCCTTTGTTTGCGCAACTTGATATCCTCTTCATATCTCTTGAGTCTATCTTTGAGATCATCTTTGAATCTTTTAATCTCTTCCTGATCGGTACTCTTTTTGAGTTCTTCTTCAATTACTTCCAATTCCTTAATTATTTCCTCTCTGTCTTCCCATGCGTACTTAATGAGAATCTGAAGCATGTTTTTAGAACTTAGGGCCGAATTGCCTGCCCACTCCTCTAGCATGCATGGATTCCGTGCTTCATGCGATGGAGTAATATATATTCGTAATCCGCGTGGTATCATTTCCTTATCAACATAGTCCTGGAGGGAGATTCGGAGAGTTACTGAGGGCACGGAGGAACTGCAGCACCGAAGAGTATTTTCAACAAGAACAAAGTACCATGCTTGGTAGATTTAAGGAGCAAGGGTACCCGGAATGGGTACTAAAAAAAGCTAAGGAAAAGATCAAAAAAATCAGTAGATCCCAAGCTCTTGAATACTCTGATAAGAATGACAAAGATGAAATAAAAATGAGGGTTATAACAACATTCAACCACGAATCCAAACAGGTTCAGAAAATTCTGGCTGATAATTGGAGGATCCTTAAATCTGATTCCATCATTGTCAAATGTCAAAGATTTTTATATAGCGCACAAATCACCAGAGGTCGCAGGGCGCTCATTGGTAGTACTATCAGCGATAGACCCCTTATTACATACAGGAAAGGGAAGAATTTGAAGGACATGCTGGTCAAAGGGGACATTACAGAAACCCCGAATAGGAACCTATTTAATCTTAGAGGTTTCTATCCATGCGGCCATTGCAAAGCATGCAAATTTAGCCACATGGTGAAAGAATTTCATATTGCAGGATTGGGACAAAACAAGAGCATAACACAGTTCCTGACTTGCAGTACAAACTATGTTGTATATATTCTGGAATGTCCTTGCAGACTCTGGTATGTTGGGAGTACAACTTGTATGGTAAAAAAACGGATACAGGAACATCTCCGAGCCATTACAAACACAGACCAGAACTATCCCATCGCACGACACTTCCAGGACAAACACCAGTCCAACAACTCTCTGCTCAAATATTTTGCCATAGAACAGGTTATTATATCTAAAAGGGGAGGCAACAGAGAGTTAGCCCTCAGAAAGAGGGAATCGAAATGGATAATGGAATTGGAAACTATGTTTCCTGGAGGACACAATCTTGATGAGGAACTGGCAACTCATTTACACGATGACTGAATGTTTGTAACTTGCTGATTGTCATTCCTGTTTATTCTTCATGCTGTTTTATGGTAATTAAGATAATCTGATGTTGTTGTAAGGATGATCATTTTTTGAGCTGTTTTTAATTTCAACTTCTTTTTCTTATTATCCAGGAGGAAAGGAAGGGGCCATTCACTTTTCAAGACACAGCACAGGTTCCCTACCCTTTTCTTCAACGGGATGCCACTACACGCTCAATGAGATAAGAACTGCACATCTTTTGTTCACTTCTCCTTTTTTCTAATATAGATTCACTGTATTGCCAATTTTTTCTAACATAGATTGACTGTATTGCCAATTCTTTCTTTAGGGTAGCACGATGTAGTTTCGAATAAGAAGCACCAACTGCTTTCAGTTTTATTTTGCCACTTGGCATTTAGAGTGAATCATGCAGAGGTTTTTCCTGATCATCTTCAGGTCGGTGAGGAGATATAGGGGCACTAGTCCTGATACGAATCTAACCTTGGTTCATAGTCCTTTTAGCCAGTTGGACTCTAGCAAGACTCTGCGGTGGGTCATGGTTACATGCTTGAAACAATGTGGAATTTACGTGTACACCTGGTATTTACCCTTAAATAGCGGCACAGCAAATAGACATGCACGCGGCACCAGTCCGCTTGCATTGTGTATAGCCAAGTAGGGGGCAATGAAACCTTTTCTGTGTACTTGTCTGCAATCTATAAAGTTTTGCGAATTCAAAGGCAATTGCATGCAAGTTACCGGGTGTCATATCGAGTGAGAGAAACTCGTATTGTTTGTTTTCTACATTTCTATAATAAGTACTTCCCATTATTTTCTTGTCTAACACTGTGTTGTACACTGATTATCAAAGTATCATGTATCAATTGATTCACGAGCATGAGTCTGTAACCTGTTCCAAAATGGCTGCTACATTGACAATGAGGACCAGGAAATACGAAAGGACTTCTTTTATGTTTATTTGTATAAATGCACGTTTGGACATAATGCATACATCGTGTGAGCAAGACACTTTTGTGTGTCGAAACGCGTACCGAGTGTTTATTAAATAACAATTAACCTCCGAGAGTGCGTTTTTCTTGAAAATTGACATATATATATCTCTCTATATATATATATATATATATATATATATATGTATATATATATATATATATATATATACATACATACACTCTCGAATGACTTCTTGCGTAGATCGTTTTTCAAGATGCTCATTTCTCTCGTGAAAAGTTCTTCTCAGGAAACAAAAACAACTTCAAAAAACATAGAGAACTCTGGACTATCAAGATTAAATCAATTAAATAATCTAAGGCAGCATTTCTGGTTAAGAGTTCAAACAGACTTTAATATTCAAAAATGCTCAAGTTCAACTGAAATCACATGCTATTGCATAGTCATGTCAACAAATAATATTTTTCATATATTTCACACATCTGAGTCAATAATATTCATAATGCCAATGTTTGTTTTCTCTTTTTAGGTATTTCAGTTTGTTGCTCAGTCACTAGCCCACAATGCTCTGTCTAGACCTTTTTTGGGGTCCTTGGCAAACTTCTTGAGTAAAGTCGCCATGTTGGGATCTAATTCTGGCATTTCCGCTACTTTTCCGAGGACAGATGGTCGAGGGCATTCCAACCTCAGAGTATTGCACACCTTATGCTCAAAGCCTTTGCGTAGTCTGTCTTGAACATAGTGTGCCATGTCCATACAAAGCCCCCATTCTGTGGAGGATAGATGAACAATATTTTCAGGGTAAAATAGCAGGCTTTTAGGCCCCACCAATTGTACATCCGATATGGCATGGTGTGCCTTGTGTTTACGTTACGATGCTGGTTGCGGATCGTCCTGGGGGATGTTTGAATCAGATGGTTGGGAAGAGGACGTAGAAGATAAGTTTGTCAAGTGGGGCGTTGATTCCACCAAGATCCCCGAAGGGCCTTGGGACGGAGCACTCCCATATTCATGGTCCCGATGGACTGAGTCAGCATCTGTGAGAGGACGTCCACAGAAGTAGAAAACCACCTCCTGATGCTCTCTGGGTGAAGCCTGCATCATTAGTCGTAACCTCACTCAAGAAGGAATCCCCAGGGTCCCCACCAACACTCGCTGTCCATAATGGACCAGTGGTTGCGTAAAAGGCCTCAAAGCCCTAATCAGGGCACATCTTTAAGGGAATCCTGCACATGGGTATCCAGTGCTTCCACCAACCTCTCTTCCACCTGGTGCTCATAAGGCACTTCTGTATACTCCATATATCCTTCCTCCTCTTCAGAGTAGTATGCCATGCTGCTTGACAGAAACAGTACAGTGAAGGTTTAGAAGAGGTTCAAGAGGGGGATATCAGCCAAAAAGCAGGTAAACCCAGTCCTTACAGGCAACAAACAGGGCAAACAAATTTCCAAGCTAGGTTAATTTAATGTGGAGGAAGCCACCTGCATTTATCACTAAGGCAGAGCCCTGAAACAATGTTTAATCACACTGTTGGGCATTCTGTGTGGACAAGAGCAACCGGAAAACTGCGCAGCGAGCAAAGCTGATCGGAGACTTAGAAGACCCAGATCGTGTTCACAAGCATGTGCAAGCACAAAAACAGAAAGAGGACTGTGTCCTTACTCTAAGCGGTTAAACCACTCCGAATCCAAGCTCCCGCTCCACTCTGGCAGAGGCGATTGGGCAATGTATAAGCCCCAGAGAGCAGATTCCGCCCGGTCGCCAATACGTATAATTAATACACAAATACTGCACCACAGTAAACAGTGTTTGCACAAAATGCAATAATGAAAGAAATGCACTTAGCTCTGCTGCTTTAGCAGAAGACAAAGAGGAATGACTATGGTCATTTTGATATATATAAATAGTGAAGCATGACCCCTGTGATTGGTTGTACATTGGGTTGCTGGGGCTCATGGAATATGCAGTTTAAAGTTTTAAGTGTTTTGATTAGCTGCTGTGAATTTCTCAGTAAAGAATGAAAAGCATAATCTGAAGCGTCCGGTCTTGTCATAGAATCCAGTTGGTGTCGGCCCTCATCACGATGAACTTTGGGTGGCATTGAGGTTAACATCCAGCATTTATCTTCTGTGGAAAGCTCACCACAGGGCTTGAGGTGAAGATCAACTGTTCCGACAGAAGTGCAGGGAACGGGGCTGTGGCTCCTGGTCAGACTACAAGGAATCGATCCACTATGGCCTGGTTATTAGGTGGTGTGTGGCCATGACAAGTGTCAGGTAGGGCAGGGGTCAGGGAACACACTCAGGTTAGATGGTTTTGCTTATGTGAGTGGATGAAATGGAAATGAAGATGAATAGCTGAGTCTTATGCAATTTAAAATTCAACCAGGCAGATTGTTTCTGATGTAAATAGTTTATCTTCGCCACTTTACTCTATGCCACTTCACAGTACGCCACTTCACTCTACACCGCTCTACTCTATGCCACTTTACTACGCCACTTTACTACATGCCACTCCACACCACTGTACGCTATGTCACTCCACTCTACTCTACTCCACTCCACTCCACTCTGCTGTACAACATGGCTAAAAAATATTGGCAAAGCCAATAGCTCTCACAGAGACAAAACCTATTGGATTTGACAATGCCTGCTTACTTAGCACTAAAACAGGATTTGAACTTGAGATTTGCTTACACATGGGGGTCGATTCCGATCCTGTATTTTTGGGACACGTGCTCACTACGCCACTGGAGTCAAGCTATCCTGGCTGATGACGGCTAATAGCCAGAAACCGGTCCTAGGATGCTTGATTCTGGTCCAGGGAAGACATGGCTTGGCAGTTCGGGCTGGACTGTTCCCATGAGGCACAGGGTCAAGGCTGATTTGCATATGGCCATGTCTAAACTGGGGTGGCGTAGTGGGCAAAAGAACGATGGATTTAACCCAGATCTCTTGACTGGGGGAGAATGTCTGCATTGTCAGCATTCCGTCCATCATTTGTTTGTTGTAACGCTTTTCGCCCTAAGTGGGATGGGTATTCCCAGACGTGGGACCCGTGCTCACTACGCCACTGGAGTCAAGCTATCCTGGCTGATGACGGCTGATAGCCAGAAACCGGTCCTAGGATGCTTGATTCTGGTCCAGGGAAGACATGGCTTGGCAGTTCGGGCTGGACTGTTCCCATGAGGCACAGGGTCAAGACTGATTTGCATATGGCCATGTCTAAACTGGGGTGGCGTAGTGGGCAAAAAAACGATGGATTTAACCCAGATCTCTTGACTGGGGGAGAATATCTGCATTGTCAGCATTCCGTCCATCATTTGTTTGTTGTAACGCTTTTCGCCCTAAGTGGGATGGGTATTCCCAGACGTGGGACCCGTGCTTACTACGCCACTGGAGTCAAGCTATCCTGGCTGATGACGGCTGATAGCCAGAAACCGGTCCTAGGATGCTTGATTCTGGTCCAGGGAAGACATGGCTTGGCAGTTCGGGCTGGACTGTTCCCATGAGGCACAGGGTCAAGACTGATTTGCATATGGCCATGTCTAAACTGGGGTGGCGTAGTGGGCAAAAGAACGATGGATTTAACCCAGATCTCTTGACTGGGGGAGAATGTCTGCATTGTCAGCATTCCGTCCATCATTTGTTTGTTGTAACGCTTTTCGCCCTAAGTGGGATGGGTATTCCCAGACATGGGACCCGTGCTCACTACGCCACTGGAGTCAAGCTATCCTGGCTGATGACGGCTGATAGCCAGAAACCGGTCCTAGGATGCTTGATTCTGGTCCAGGGAAGACATGGCTTGGCAGTTCGGGCTGGACTGTTCCCATGAGGCACAGGGTCAAGACTGATTTGCATATGGCCATGTCTAAACTGGGGTGGCGTAGTGGGCAAAAGAACGATGGATTTAACCCAGATCTCTTGACTGGGGGAGAATGTCTGCATTGTCAGCATTCCGTCCATCATTTGTTTGTTGTAGTGAATTTCTCAGTAAAGAACGAAAAGCATAATCTGAAGCGTCCGGTCTTGTCATAGAATCCAGTTGGTGTCGGCCCTCATCACGATGAACTTTGGGTGGCATTGAGGTTAACATCCAGCATTTATCTTTTGTGGAAAGTTCACCACAGGGCTTGAGGTGAAGATCAACTGTTCCGACAGAAGTGCAGGGAACGGGGCTGTGGCTCCTGGTCAGACTACAAGGAATCGATCCACAATGGCCTGGTTATTAGGTGGTGTGCGGCCATGACAAGTGTCAGGTAGGGCAGGGGTCAGGGAACACACTCAGGTTAGATGGTTTTGCTTATGTGAGTGGATGAAATGGAAATGAAGATGAATAGCTGAGTCTTATGCAATTTAAAATTCAACCAGGCAGATTGTTTCTGATGTAAATAGTTTATCTTCGCCACTTTACTCTATGCCACTTCACAGTACGCCACTTCACTCTACACCGCTCTACTCTATGCCACTTTACTACGCCACTTTACTACATGCCACTCCACACCACTGTACGCTATGTCACTCCACTCTACTCTACTCCACTCCACTCCACTCTGCTGTACAACATGGCTAAAAAATATTGGCAAAGCCAATAGCTCTCACAGAGACAAAACCTATTGGATTTGACAATGCCTGCTTACTTAGCACTAAAACAGGATTTGAACTTGAGATTTGCTTACACTTGGGGGTCGATTCCGATCCTGTATTTTTGGGACCCGTGCTCACTACGCCACTGGAGTCAAGCTATCCTGGCTGATGACGGCTGATAGCCAGAAACCGGTCCTAGGATGCTTGATTCTGGTCCAGGGAAGACATGGCTTGGCAGTTCGGGCTGGACTGTTCCCATGAGGCACAGGGTCAAGACTGATTTGCATATGGCCATGTCTAGACTGGGGTGGCGTAGTGGGCAAAAGAACGATGGATTTAACCCAGATCTCTTGACTGGGGGAGAATGTCTGCATTGTCAGCATTCCGTCCATCATTTGTTTGTTGTAACGCTTTTCGCCCTAAGTGGGATGGGTATTCCCAGACGTGGGACCCGTGCTCACTACGCCACTGGAGTCAAGCTATCCTGGCTGATGACGGCTGATAGCCAGAAACCGGTCCTAGGATGCTTGATTCTGGTCCAGGGAAGACATGGCTTGGCAGTTCGGGCTGGACTGTTCCCATGAGGCACAGGGTCAAGACTGATTTGCATATGGCCATGTCTAAACTGGGGTGGCGTAGTGGGCAAAAGAACGATGGATTTAACCCAGATCTCTTGACTGGGGGAGAATGTCTGCATTGTCAGCATTCCGTCCATCATTTGTTTGTTGTAGTGAATTTCTCAGTAAAGAACGAAAAGCATAATCTGAAGCGTCCGGTCTTGTCATAGAATCCAGTTGGTGTCGGCCCTCATCACGATGAACTTTGGGTGGCATTGAGGTTAACATCCAGCATTTATCTTCTGTGGAAAGTTCACCACAGGGCTTGAGGTGAAGATCAACTGTTCCGACAGAAGTGCAGGGAACGGGGCTGTGGCTCCTGGTCAGACTACAAGGGATCGATCCACTATGGCCTGGTTATTAGGTGGTGTGCGGCCATGACAAGTGTCAGGTAGGGCAGGGGTCAGGGAACACACTCAGGTTAGATGGTTTTGCTTATGTGAGTGGATGAAATGGAAATGAAGATGAATAGCTGAGTCTTATGCAATTTAAAATTCAACCAGGCAGATTGTTTCTGATGTAAATAGTTTATCTTCGCCACTTTACTCTATGCCACTTCACAGTACGCCACTTCACTCTACACCGCTCTACTCTATGCCACTTTACTACGCCACTTTACTACATGCCACTCCACACCACTGTACGCTATGTCACTCCACTCTACTCTACTCCACTCCACTCCACTCTGCTGTACAACATGGCTAAAAAATATTGGCAAAGCCAATAGCTCTCACAGAGACAACACCTATTGGATTTGACAATGCCTGCTTACTTAGCACTAAAACAGGATTTGAACTTGAGATTTGCTTACACTTGGGGGTCGATTCCGATCCTGTATTTTTGGGACCTGTGCTCACTACGCCACTGGAGTCAAGCTATCCTGGCTGATGACGGCTGATAGCCAGAAACCGGTCCTAGGATGCTTGATTCTGGTCCAGGGAAGACATGGCTTGGCAGTTCGGGCTGGACTGTTCCCATGAGGCACAGGGTCAAGACTGATTTGCATATGGCCATGTCTAAACTGGGGTGGCGTAGGGGGCAAAAGAACGATGAATTTAACCCAGATCTCTTGACTGGGGGAGAATGTCTGCATTGTCAGCATTCCGTCCATCATTTGTTTGTTGTAGTGAATTTCTCAGTAAAGAACGAAAAGCATAATCTGAAGCGTCCGGTCTTGTCATAGAATCCAGTTGGTGTCGGCCCTCATCACGATGAACTTTGGGTGGCATTGAGGTTAACATCCAGCATTTATCTTCTGTGGAAAGTTCACCACAGGGCTTGAGGTGAAGATCAACTGTTCCGACAGAAGTGCAGGGAACGGGGCTGTGGCTCCTGGTCAGACTACAAGGAATCGATCCACTATGGCCTGGTTATTAGGTGGTGTGCGGCCATGACAAGTGTCAGGTAGGGCAGGGGTCAGGGAACACACTCAGGTTAGATGGTTTTGCTTATGTGAGTGGATGAAATGGAAATGAAGATGAATAGCTGAGTCTTATGCAATTTAAAATTCAACCAGGCAGATTGTTTCTGATGTAAATAGTTTATCTTCGCCACTTTACTCTATGCCACTTCACAGTACGCCACTTCACTCTACACCGCTCTACTCTATGCCACTTTACTACGCCACTTTACTACATGCCACTCCACACCACTGTACGCTATGTCACTCCACTCTACTCTACTCCACTCCACTCCACTCTGCTGTACAACATGGCTAAAAAATATTGGCAAAGCCAATAGCTCTCACAGAGACAAAACCTATTGGATTTGACAATGCCTGCTTACTTAGCACTAAAACAGGATTTGAACTTGAGATTTGCTTACACTTGGGGGTCGATTCCGATCCTGTATTTTTTTTCTCCGTACGACTCGTATCCGTATATTTCCGTCCGATTCGTACAAGTCACGTCCGACCTGTGAAGTACGATCCGTACGGGAAAAAGTACATACGGATCGGCCCGATCCGTACGAATCGTAGCAGGAAAATTAGTACGAGACGGACCCGGACACTTCTCCGTACAAATCGTAAAAATGAAGTCCGACCGTACTAGTACGATCCGGACCGGCGTTACAATTTACGATTCGTACGGAAAACGTCCCGTACACGGGAATGACTTTGTCCGCTATGAAGCGAAGTTTGTACGCACCGTACCCCCAGCGCGAATGTATGGTGTGTACCCCCAGCACGTAGGTACACACCGTACCCCCAGTTCGAATGTACGGTGCGTACCCCCAGCGTGTAGGTATGCACCGTACTCCCAGCGCGAATGTACGGTGCGTACCCCCAGCGCGTAGGTAAGCACCGTACCCCCAGCATGAATGTACGGTGCGTACCCCCAGCGCGTAGGTACGCACCGTACCCCCAGCGCGTATGTACGGTGCGTACACCCAGCACGTATGTACGCACCGTACCCCCATAGCGGTTGTACGGTGCGTACCCGCAACATCGCGTATGTACGGTGGATGATGCGGGTACGCGATGTTGCAGGTACGTACCGTACATTCACTATGGGGGTACGGTGCGTACATACGCGCTGGGGGTACGCACCGTACATATGCGCTGGCGGTCTACACACCCGCACCGTACAGAAGCAATGGGGCGTACGCACCGTACATAGCAATGTCCGTGTACGCGCAGTACATACACAATGCATGGGGGTGTGTGGCTGTACGACTCGTACCCCAGTACCTTACTGAACCACGGACACTGTAAAACAGCACAAGGAGGGCCTATTCGACTCGCACAACACCACAAAACACGTCTACACTGCACAAAAAATGAAAAGGACTGACCTGGACACATCCAAACAGGAAAACAGAGGGGCAACCTCACAACCACCCCTTATAACACACCCACCAAAAATTCTAACTGAGCCCCACCCACAAATGGACCAATAAAAAGGGACCACACACACAAACCTTGAGCCATTGCAACAGACTCACCACTGCTTCAGAGCACACACAAACCACTGCACCCATCCACCTAAACATATACACCTACACACACACCCCTTCACACATACCTCCTCTACACATTCACACACACACCGTCACATTCAGACCCACACACCCACACCCACAACCATCCACACCCTCACCCCACACCATGTCCACCGACAAGAATCCAAAGTTCACAAGGGAGGAGCTGGACATCCTTGTCAATGAAGTCATCAGAGTCGAGCCACAGCTCTTTGGAACATTGGTCAGACAGACCAGCATAGCTGAAAAATCACGCCTGTGGCAGAGGATCGTCGAGAGGGTGAATGCTGTCGCACCCATCAGAAGGACCAGGAATGAATGCCAAGCCAGGTGGTACGATCTGCGGAGGGCGGTCAAGAGAAAAAGGAATGAAGAGCACGCCCAGACCAACATCACTGGAGGTGGCGCGCCCCGCAGACCAGTACATTACCATCCCTGGGAGGAGAAGGTGATGGCCATGCTTCCGCCGGGGGGAGTACATGGACTCCAAGGACTTCCAGAGCCTGGTGAGTACACAAACCACTTACGTAACATGCGGGTAATGGCATCCACACCCCAACTACACCTAATGCACGCAACTACCCCCAAGCCCTCACCCGCCAGAACCACAGTCACAAACAACGCGAATGCCAATAACATGTGTATGCCCCGTTGAGAAAGCAAGTCCATGCCATGTCCCATGCTACACGAAGCATCAACTCAAGAATGGATGTCCCGAATGGTGGGAGGGTGAGTGCACCAAAACGCATTTTGAATTCCAAATCAGCCACAATTGCCCTCATCCCATATGGCCCAGCTACATACCCATGCACCATGCGCAATGCACAGGGATTGGGAAAGTACTGACAAGATAGCTCACACTTGGCCCTGGTGTAGGCAGCACAAGGCCCTCCTGTGACCAGTGCAAACACAAACACTAACACAACAAGGTCAGATATCTAGGATAAGAACTCACACTCACTGTCATGGCAGCATGCTCCATGGGGGGACAGCTACATCACCTGGGAGCCCCAGTGCCAAATCACACCAGCAGGCCCTGTCACACACACCCCTTACACAAGCAGACACCACCAGGACAGGCAATGGATTTACCCACTGCCACAATGGACATGTAACACAACAACACCAATACCTAGCCGAAGAAGCATCCAAGCCACACATGGACATGTCAAAGACTCAGGCTAACATATCAATCTGTCCCCCGCAACATACCCATACACAAGTGAACATTGAGGAGAATGCTAGGCACATACAACTACCTGGAGGAACTGTGCCAACTTGAATGTGTATGAAACATGCATGTTGCATTAAACAGCTTTATCATTGTCTCTCTCACACACAGGGCAACATGATGAACATCCCCCCAACAATGGGTGGGAAGAATCACAGTCACAGGCTCGGGAGGAACTGGATCCCACCAGCAGCGACGCCTCTCAACACTCCGCGGATGACCCCGACCGACCTGGACCCTCTGGTGTCCAAGCCCCTGCAGCACCTGGTTCAGGAACATCTGTGCCAACCACCACCCCCATTCCTGCCACATCACAGGAGACACCCAGGAGCCCTGCCCGCAGGGAATAGAGCCAGTCTGACCAGGAGGGACAAGGTGCGGCGGGCACCCAGGAGGAGGCAGACAACACTGCCACTGCCATCCCTCAGGGGTCCGTCGACCCGATGTGCCCACAACGGCAGGTCCGGCTCGTGTGGGCAGGGGTGGCGGGAGTGGAGGCAGGCGGAGGCGAGAACCTGACCAGCCAGCTGAAGGGACCGGTATGTCACACATCCGCAACATCATGGAGGCATACCGGCGTGATACCAGGGAGATCAGCCAGGTAGTGGGGACAGAGATCAAAAACCAGCAGGCCGAGCAACACGCCAGTCAACAACAACACCAAGGACGGATGGAGGCAAGACTGGCTGAGCTCCTGGCGGTGCAAAGGGACATAAGCCATTCACTTCGTCGGATCGCCGACAACATGTGCAACCCTCCCTGTGACACCAGGCGCAGACCAGCACCAGCCACAGGGAGGGAGGAGGAGGAGGATTCGTCCAACGGAGCGTCCCAAACATCGTCAAGGCCTGCATCTGAGGGTCCCCGGAGGAAGGTTGGTCGTCCACGGAAAAGACCGTGAGAGGCCGCGGGCCATCCACATCTCCCATGTCACCTGGCCAGGCACCTGGCCTTCATGTGCGACCGCATCACCCCATTGACTGACATCATCTGCCACATGGACTTGCTGGTCACAGTCTGACCAATGATGCCAAACACTGTGGGCTGGACTCTGATGACTTCAAATGCCAAGGATCCCATCTCCCCCTGTGAACTTTGGATTCTATGCTCCCTGTATTTCCCCTTTTTCTGTGCACAAATCACGCCCCGAGTTCGAAATTAAAAACTTTAATTATTGAAATTTCATGTTGCAGTCATTTAGCATGAGTCCACAACCTACGTGTGGGGATATGTTAAAGTATGCCTGTGTGTGGAACTAACTCCAGCCATCCATACACTTGGATCTGAGTCCGGTCGAGGACACACATGGCTCACAATGTATCACAAAATGCAGACATGGAGCCTAACACTCACCCTTGATGGCCTCAAGCTGCTGAGGGGGGGCTTGCTATATTGCTCTGACAGACAAATTTGGTAGAGTTACATGAAGGTGTAGAGGTCATGGGTCATGTTGATGTGCCCAGGGAGGGAGTACCAGGTCTGTTTTGCGAGGTGGGAGAACTATCTCCTGCATGCAGAGGTCATGTGGATGTGATGAATGGTGGCCAGGGCAAGGTGGGCTGCATGGAGTAGGGCCAACGGGGTGTTGGATGACACACGTCCAAGGTCGGTTTGGGTCAGGGGTTGTGGACTGCCTCCTGAGTGTGGTTGAGGAGTCTGAAGGTAATCCTGCAGCACACAGTGAGCCATTTTATCTATCTCAGGTGGACGGTGATGTGGCTGGGGCGGGGGATGTTGCAGATGAGGTGTGCGGATGCACCCTGGATGTGGATAAGTTCTCCTGCATGTTTGCTGTTGTCCTCTGTAGAGGCCGGTGCTGTATTTGAGCCGGCTGGCGTCCTGGACCAGGGGGACGGTCTGTCTTGCCTTGGAGTGGATCTATCTGGGGGCCATCAGCAGCTTGTGGAGGGTGTTGCAGCATGAGGTACTGATGTTGGTGAGTTGCATGTTAATTGTGAGCGATGGGTCCATGACGATCACCAGCTTGCCTGCGTGGCCACTGGGTGCTGGTGCGGTGCACAGACCAGTGGGACACAAGGAGTTGACCCAGCCGTAAGGGGACAATCCTCAGATGATGACCTCTGTCACGTCCAAGTCCAGCCTCAGATGGCTGATGTTCAGCCATTCATCAACGGATCTCATGGCTTCATGAAGTTTGGATCTGTCAATGGCTGGCTCTTTGGTGAGTTTGAGGAGCAGCTGGGTGTCAATGGCATACCTGATGATGATGAGGTTGTGTGTGCATGTGATGGTGGAGAGGGGGGTCATGGAGACATTGAAGATTGTCACGCTGAGAAAAGAGCCCTGTGGCATGGGCCAGATGCCCCCAGTGTACTACATGTTGCAGGGTGGAGGCAGACTCCCTGGCCCTTGCTGGTGAGCTACTTCCTGAGTGAATCCTGGCCCTCCTCTGGATACCACTGTTGGAGATGTGTGAGCTGACAGTGTGGTAGCACATGGTGTAGAATGGCGTTGAGAGGACAAGGGTGGTGGGCTCACCATTGGTGAGCAGGGCAAAGTAGTCGTTGGTGTTGGCAATGATGACGGTTGCAGTGGTGTGATTACTGTGTAAAACGGTCGGGTGCCAGTTGGCTGGAGCTGGTTGCATGTAGGAAATGGACAGTTGCTAGTTGAGTGTCTTCCTGGTGACATTTGCTGGGTAGGGAAGTAGGCTGATGTACCAGGAGATCCTGTGGTACTGCCGTCCGTTGTTTAAGAAGGGCCTGGGGCTCTGCATGCCTCCTGCAGCCATGGAATGTGGCTAACTCAAAGGAGACATTCATGACGCGCAGGACGTGGGCTTCAAGGATGGCGAATGATGTGGTTGAGAAGTTGCGTGGGAAGGGGCCTGATGGAGAGCAAGAGTGGATGGTGCACATGATCCCGGTTGTGTACTTGCTGCTGATGGGAGTCCATGACCTGAGGGGGGTTTGTCCAGCGGAAAATAGTGCTGTCTGCCTCTGTGTGCCAAGGCTGTTGTCCATGGCCATGAGCTTGCAGTGGTACAAAGTAGCAAGGGATGGGATCTGCCTTGCAAGGGTGGGGTGTCTTGGATGGAGATCTGCTGTCAGTTCACTCATAATGCTGAAGAGCTCCTTGCTGTCGTGTGTTTGGGTGTCTCGGCACTATCTGAAGGATCTCCACTTGTCCTTGCTGAAGATATGGTGATGGCTGTGTGTGGTGTTTTCCAGGGCTGTAAAGAAAATGATGGCTCTTTGTGTTGCAAGGTTCGCACAAGAGTCTGGCTAGGTCTGTAGGAGTCCAGTAGGTCTGCCTTGTCCCAGGTGCCTTAACTGTTGTTGTGCTTCACAGGAAAGTCGGTCAATGTGGCCAGATTGATGGATCAGTTGCTGATCCAGTGTGTGGGTTTGCAGAGTGTGGCGGTGGTGTTGTTTTGAGTGTGCCACACAGCTTGTCTGTGGCGACTTACATCTGGCATCTGTGAGGGATCGGAAGCAGGGTGAGTGGCACTGTGTTGCTTGTTGGAGACGTGGATTCAAATGTTGATGGACTAATGATGGATGGTGGTGTGTGTCCCCTCCAGCAAGAAGTTACTGGCCCCCAGCCACATGTAGCCTGTGGAGGTGAGGGCTTGCATGCAGATGTACGTGTTGATGGCTTAGTGGAATTGTGGATGTAGGCCTGCAGATCTGTAGATGAGTGTTACTCCGAGGGTTGCTATGGAGTTGCTGCAAACCCGGACTTGTAACTCTGAGGCTGTACTTGTCAATAATTACCTATTCAGCCCTCGGGAGTGGTGTTGGCGTCCCTGCGGGTGGTCTTGTATCCGTCTGAGATGGCAATGAAGACATCATGTGCTGAGGATGCTTTTGTCCAGGTTACTGTCATGAAGGTGATGTGTGGGGCTGCAGTGTTGAGGAGGTAACAGAGTCCAATGGCGTGCTGGTGGATGGAGCAGGTGTGGAGTAGGAGGCACCTAACCTGGTTGGAATGACAGGGTCTGGGAGGCTGGGCAGCGCTGTGTAGGCAGTTGGAGTAGCACACTCAGCATGCGAAGGTGTCGTGTGTGTGCTTAGGGGTTGCCTGATGGCAGGAGGATGATTGTCACGAGGACATTGCTTGGAGAGTGGCTGCAGCATGAGCCTGTTGTGTGATGTGGGTAATGCAAAGACTAGAGGGTCGTGCACTGTGCATGTTGCAGGCGCAGACGGTCCGTCCTTTTGCACGGCGCTGGGGCTACAGTGGCACAGAAAAGCTGCTGGCTGCATTACAAATGGGTGGAGGGGGAAGGGCTGAGCATTTCAGAGGCGTGGGGGTTGCAGAATCAGGGCACTCGGAGTGGCAGGGCCGCAGGTGAGGCAGCAGCAGGCGGAAGGGGTTAGAAATCATGCAAAAATCAACACACAAAGACAAGGAGGTCTGCAAGGCACAGTGCAACAGGTGTATGTCAAGGAAGGAGTGTCAGCTCACTCATGGGTCACTCCCAGAAAGTGTATGATCAGTCACCATAAATGACAGCCACTGTGTCAACAAAATGCGAAGATGCGCTAAGGAGACACACCACCAGCAGGCATTCACGTCCCGTTGTGGGCAGCAACCTGCACAAATACCTTCACAACCAGGCACGTCATGCACAATAGAGATCATTAGCCATGAAGCACTGCATGCATGTTGCCAAAGTACACATACACTCATATGCCCAATCTTTGTCAAGTCTGCCATAGATGACGCATGCAAACTGGTAAGAGATCTGCAGTGACCGAGATGAGGCACTTTGGATTGTGCTGAACACCTTTATTCCACATACACACATAAAGGGATATGCCTCCATATTAACAGACTCACAGGTCAGTTGACAGAACATGTGGGACATACGCTGGACACCCCCTTCACAACACGGATGATGTCAATCCCAATGAACTGGCACACAAGGTAAGGGGATGAGCAGAACACATCCTGCTGCACACTGAGAGGCTGCAATTCCCCATAGAGCATGTTGTTGTGATGTCCCTCACTATGTCCACCGGTAGCCTCTGCAATGTTTCAGAGCCAAGGTACACACACATTGAAGCCTTCATCAGACGCCATATTCCACTACAGATGACTGTCAAGAAGGCTGACTATCATGTCTTGGGAGTGATGCTACATGTCATAAGCTCCATGGTGAGAAGACATGTATGCATGGTACCACAACATGCACAGAAGCAGTCACCACACATTCACAACCTATATCAGCACAAAAACGCCTTGCTGCAATACTTACCCAAACTGACATTTCCACATGTCCGTGCATGGAACGCTGATTCAGCACACGTTGCAATCCACACGAGGAATAGCAGGAGGACAACGATGACACAACCAGACAACAGGTGCCAAATACCAGGGAATGACAGACACACGAGAAGTCAACAAAAAAAGATTCTCAACGCACACATGGAAGTGTACAAAACAGCAACAATGTTGGACACATGTAAATTGCCAATCAAGTCTCTCTGCAAAACTGTGTTGCATTACATCATCACTCGAGTGACACATCAGAACACACATCCAAGTCACTATGCATTCACACTGTGCTGGACACACACATTGCAACACATGCCACTCAACGCTACAAGCTTGCACACTCCTAGCTAGTGACTCACCATTATGAGAAGAAGTTGCGTATGAGCTGACTCCGGATATCATCCCCCTCCTCCTCATCATCACTAGCCTCGTGACCAAGCCCTTGATCCTCCACGGGTGGATTCTCCTGCTCATCTGGATCCAGGATGAGTGGCACAGCCTTCTCAACTGCCATGTTGTGCAGCATGCAGCACACAATGAATATCTTGCAGACCTTCTCCGGGGCATAAGGGAGGGACCCGCCTGTCTTGTCCAGGCACCGGAATCGGCTCTTCAGGAGTCCAAACGTCCTCTCAATCACTCGCCTGGTCTGGCCGTGTGCATCGTTGTACCGGTGATCTGCAGCTGTTCTTGGGTTGCGGAGAGGTGTCAGCAGCCATGGCATGTTGGGATAGCCAGAGTCCCCTACATGGAAACACCATGTAAATAAGTTGGTCACGAGATGCCGTAAGAGACAAAGATACCGCAACACATAGGACAAAAAGACTATACCCACCAACAAGACCTGCTCGTTCGTTGTGCAGCCGCAGTATCATTAGTGGCACCCTGCTACACCTCATGATGTAGGCATCGTGTGCTGATCCTGGAAAACGTGCACAGACATGGGAAATCAGCATGTTAGCAAGACACACCACGAGGGCATTTATCGAGTGGTAATGTTTGCGGTTGCGATAGGCTTGTTCTTGTGCCTGTGGTGGTACAAAAGCCACATGTGTACCATCAATGGACCCAATTACATGGGGCATCCCACCCAGGGCATAGAAATCCCCCTTGACATCTCTCAACCCCTCTGGACTTGGAAATTTGATGAATTCATCAAGGTGCTCCAACATGGCTGCTAAAACATCACGCAGGACACGGCTGAACATAGTCTGGGACATCCCACCCACATCAGCTATGGTGAATTGAAACGTACCTGTTGCAAAAAAATGTAAGGCTGCCATCACCTTCATCTTGGGGGTCAGCACAGTAGGATACCTGTGTTGCGGTTGGAGGTGTGGTGCCAGCCTGTTTGTCAGGTCCTCAATCACCTGTTGAGTGAATCTGTAACGGTGGATGCAGGAACGTTCCATCATGGCACCCAAGTCTAACATTAGTCTTGGGACAGGTGGTGCCCTGCAAAACATAGTTTAGGGAATGAAGATTGAGAGTCGGCAAACATCAATGTCAATGAACATAGCACATGCTACACTGCTAATACACATCAGGTAACTGGAGTCTGGTGTGTGCAATACACCCAGGACACAGATGGCAGCTTGCTGGCAATCCTGCAAAATGCATGATACACCTGTTGATTGTCAAGTCAACATGACATTCCCTGAAAAGATTTGGGGGCCAGTCTGAGTGAAGAGCCACAGATATGACCGGAGTGACACACAACCACATAGCTGCATTTGAAGGATGTCATCTCATCCAGACAGCTGACTGCAAGGCACACACACAGGTCACATGGAATGTCAAATGTACATGTCAAACACAGTGCGATGAAGGGGTACACGTGACAACACAAAGACACAGCCATTAAGACGACAAACACATGTATGACTGAAAATATATGATGTCCCATGCACACAGACCCTACAGCCTTGGGAATCCACATGTGGCATGGTGTGCGTAGATGTGTTACATGCCCATCTCCACACAGACCCCTGTTGGATGCACCAACAGCAGATGCCGTTGACGGGACACTGACATGAAGCTCATGGGAACACATGACACACAGCCGACATAGTCCCAAAGGGGCACGCTGATCGTGACAGGTCAGTTCATAAGTGTCCCTGTCCCTGGCATCAGGAGACAGGTGCGGGTGTTGATGATTGTGCCACCCATTACTGCTATGCATGACCCAGTTGGACTACAGACACACATGTGGCACGTGTCAAGGTGATGTGTGCCACATCGTGCCCCATCACACATGACATGTGTCCACAGGTCAGAACACATCAATTGTGCAACGAGATGGAAGGACCTGTGCAAGATCACAGGCTAACACACCTAGGGCCTGCACCTGAAATGATAAGTACTTGATGGACATCCATGTGCGACTCGTAGCCCTCCATTCCTGGAATGTGTACGGCTGTATCACCATTGTAAGCGTGTGAAATGCGTACACGTACGTGTAGGCACTGTTAGTACACGTACGTGTACAACTGGTGCGTACACGGACGTGTACAACTGGTGCATACACGTACGTGTACAAGTACGTGTAGGCACTGGTAGTACACGTACGTGTACGCACCAGTGGTACACGTACGTTTACGCACCAGTTGTACACGTACGTGTACTACCAGTGCCTACACGTACGTGTACAGGTACGTGTAGGCACTGGTAGTACACGTACATGTACCACTGGTGCGTACACGTACAACTGGTGCGTAGACACGGACGTGTACAACTGGTGCGTACACGTACGTGTACTACCAGTGCCTACACGTACTTGTACACGTACGTGTATGCACCAGTTGAACATGTACGTGTACTAACAGCGCCTACACGTACGTGTACTAACAGTGCCTAAACGTACCTGTACACGTACGTGTACGCACCAGTTGTACGTGTACTACCAGTGCCTACACGTACCTGTAAACGTATGTGTAGGCACTGGTAGTACACGTACGTGTAGGCACTGGTAGTACATGTACATGTACAACTGGTGCGTACACATTCGTGTACCACTGGTGCGTACACGTACGTGTAATACCAGTGCCTACATGTACTTGTACACGTACGTGTAGGCACCAGTGGTACACGTACGTGTACTACCAGTGCCTACACGTACTTGTACACGTACGTGTGCGCACCAGTTGTACACGTACGTGTACTAACAGTGCCTACACATACGTGTACTAACAGTGCCTAAACGTACCTGTACACGTACATGTACGCACCAGTGGTACACGTACGTGTACTACCAGTGGCTACACGTACCTGTACACGTATGTGTAGGCACTGTTAGTACATGTACGTGTACCACTGGTGCGTACACGCACGTGTACAGGTACGTGTAGGCACTGGTAGTACACGTACGTGTAGGCACTGGTAGTACATGTAGGTGTACAACTGGTGCGTACATGTACGGGTACCCCTGGTGCGTACATGTACGTGTACTACCAGTGCCTACACGTACTTGTACACGTACGTGTACGCACCAGTGGTACACGTACGTGTACTACCAGTGCCTACATGTATGTGTACAGGTACGTGTAGGCACTGGTAGTACACGTACGTGTACGCACCAGTGGTACACGTACGTGTACGCACCAGTTGTACACGTACGTGTACTAACAGTGCCTACATGTACGTGTACTAACAGTGCCTACACGTACGTGTCAAACGCACAGTGCAACTGGTGCAGTAGGGGTTCGTGTACGTGTGGATACCGAGTTTTGTCTTCAAACTTTTACAGCAGGTGTCCTGGAAAAGTCAGTTGGCCACAATATACAATGTTGCAAAGTGGTTGTTGACTTGACATGATGCTCTAAATTTGAACTATGCAAATGCTGTCACTGCTATGTGTTTAAAGGGGTTGGAGTAAACGTATGTTGCGAATGATTCAGACCAATCACTATGTACTCCTCAAAACGAATGGCCCTCAGCAAGACTGATATAAGGCAGCCAGAAGCCATGAGAGGGCACTTGCCTGCACAACTTTCCTGTCGACAACATTGCTGCTGTCTCTGCTTCCATGGACCATGTCTCGTGGAAGCAGCTGGTCCAGGTCCGCAAGAGGTGGCAGGAAATCCGGTGCTGGACCCGGCGGATCGCCCAGGTCCAGCTGAAGCTCTCTCCACCTCGCCGCCACGGCGGGCGCAGACACCTGACCCTCCACATGAAACGTGTCCTGGCGGTGGTCTTCCCTGACCTCGATAGGCAGTTAGAGGAGGGACTGCAGCAAGGAGGGGGTAGGTACATGGCTTTTTGTTGTGTTATGTGTTGCCAGCTTTAGGAAGTGCTATTTTGCATGAATACACTCCCAGAGTTCATATGTGCAGTGCATTGTCTCTTTCTAAATGTCACCTGGGCATCTTTTTCATCCCTTCCTCTCCTTGACATGTGTCCCATGGTGTGTGTGTAATCACATTTGCACATGGTCATCTATGGTGCCAGTACATCTAAGTGCACATTGCTTTCTGCATCATGTGGGAGGGTGGTCTGTGACTTGTGTCGGTACCTTGCCTGTACCATGACCTGTTCACTATGTAGGGGGTCCATAGTTGTTGTCACTGATGCTGATTCTCAACATAGGAGTGTGAGCCTTCAACTGGACACCCTTGCAGCATGCATGTGCAATTTTGTGGCCTCAGACATGATGTGCATGAGTGTGAGATATGCATAGTGCCATGACGGTTGTACATGGTAGAGTCAGCTCAGTCCAGGACCATGGAGCAGTGTGCCCACTACAGTCCCCTGAGACACCCTGGCCTCCTAATCATGTGTGTCATCCAACACTGTGCACATTCTCTGTGTGTGCTGCATAGGTCTGCCTCTGTGGCATTGTTCCCTGCCCTACTTTGATTTGGTTAATGTGTGCTACATGTGTCCACTGGACAGGGATACAACATTTTGCTTGTGCATACTAACACTGGGCAGAGCCTGTGTGGCTATTCACAAGAATCTGTTGATGGTTGTTTGTCGCAAATATGTGTTGTCAGCCCCACGAGGTGATGTGGTGTCAATGAAGCAATTTTGCAAGCACAGTTGTTGTAACCCTGAATAAGAGGTTTCTGTATATATCACATAGACTCAGGTATTGGGGGAGGGGGGTGCAGGAGAGGCATACATGTGCAACTCAGATTTTTAAGTGGCAGGTCTGACTTGTGTGGGAGAATTACCTGGACTAAAATACACTGGGCAGTGCCCCTGTGATGCTGGCCAGTGCTCAATGTACGTGCTTTGCAGCCTGTGTCTTTTTTTTTACCAACAAGAATCCTGCTCATACATTTTTTGGCACGTGTGTGGTTCTGATGCAACGCAGTTTGGACTGTGTGTGCTGACATCTGTATGTACATTCAGGCTTGCCATGAGGGTGTCCCCACAGTACAGCTGGCCTTTTTTAACACCCAATTGCAGTCCCATTGGCTTATGCATTGTCCTGGGTGTGGACATGGGTGTCACTCCAGATGACAGGCAGTAGGTCATATGTGTAGCCAACTGTGTAATCAGGTGACGGATGGCCTGGTGACAACTGACATGATTCTAGTTGTTACTCTTCATGATTTGTACCTTGGCACTCACAGCACTTGTCAACAGTCGTTCATGTTTCACATGTTGAAATTTGTTGATTTGTGTTAAGAACACTAATGTGCCTGCATGCAATATGTCGCACAAGGCAGTGCACACAAAACTACATTGACACTGTAATGGAATGAGCTGGCACATTTTCTATGAAGCCACTGTTTTAAATAAATGTTGTCACATATTCTCCATATACATGTGCCTACGGTGATCTTGATTTTGTGAGACTCATTAGTTGTCGGTGATACAAACTAACAAGTGTCAAGACGTCCAGACCTCCGTGGGCCCATGTATATGTACTTTATGCAACACAATCTATTTCTGACAGTGGCTCCTCCGAAAAGGTGGCAGCTTCTTCAATGACAGTGTCAATGTACTTTTGTATGCACTGCCTTGTGCAACATCTTGCATGCAGGCACATCAGTGTTCTTTTAGCAAAAAACCAATTGGTGCATCCCAAACATGTAGATTGGTTGAAGTTGTGTGAGTCCCAAGGTACCAACATTTGTTCGTTTTGTGTTCCAAGGGACTTACAGGTCTCTCAGTGTGGTGACACCTTGAGTATTGAGGTGTGTTAGTTTACCTTGAGTGCACCACTCCTGTTTATTTCAGGGTAAACAAGAGGTGTCATGACTTCATTTTATTGCTGTGCTCACCGGTTCACAGACACTAGCTTCTCAGTGTATTGCTAATTCAAGTAGTGGTCTTTTGTGTATTGAGTTTCCTGGTGTCAAAGTGGCATAGTGGGTCTACCAACTGGGCAGTACAGGGCTTACATATGTGCGGAGTTATCCAGCTGTTACTCATGATGCATTGCCTGATATGCACTGTGACCTATTGTTCTTGTGCTCATGTGTCAGATGTATACAGGTGACTGATGCTTTCTGGTTTCTTCTCCTTGCCCACAGCATCATCATCCACATGCGAGGGAGACACCGGCATGGACCTTGAGGAGGGACCCAGTGACAGTGCCACCAGTGCTGTGGAGTCAGCAGGAGACAGTGGCACGGAGGGCGAGGGGAGTCAGTCGGAGGACCTGTCCGGAGGCGAGAGCATGTACGACACCGACGGGTCCCAGGCTGACATCCTTGAGGAGGCGGAGGATGCAGCAACATCTGGCAGCATCCCACCATCTGTACCCGCCTCCTCCATTGCCATCTCCGCCCTACCAGTTGCTCCCGTCCCTTCTGTCCGTGCACGGTCCCACCGTGTCTCCTTCAGACCAGGCACCGCAGCCCCTGCCCCTGTCACCCCTGCTGCCCTCAGTGAAGAGTCTGTGGACACACTGCACCAGTTGCAGGTTGGTCAGGCATCAATGCTGCATGTCCTCCATGAACCCACTAGACTGCTCACACAGTTGGTGTCGTTCGTGGAGGGCATGTCATCAACGATGACTGAGCAACGCAGGTTTCTGCGGTCCATGGACTTTTCACTGAAGGAAGCAGTGTCTCTCCTGCGGCGCTCCGTCCCCCCTACCCCGGACCCATCCACACTGCCCTATCCCATGCCTGTCCAAAGCACACACAGACAGTCACAGGCACACACCCCAACAGAAACATCCAGCACACCCCCAACTAAGGCACAGCGCACACCTCCTGGCACGCACACTCAGGGGGATGTAGTCACACCCACAGGGTCTGGGGGCAAACGGCAGACACGCAGCCACAGTCAGAGTCCGCAGTCCTCACGACCCACTTCCTCCAAATCCACTCCCCTTAGCTCCCCTGCCAAGACATCACCCAAAGTGACCGACAGGGCTAGTCAGTCCCTCAGCCCCACTGTGACACCACCCCGCAAGCGGTCGAGGAAGTCTCTGGCCAGGGGAGTTGAGTCCCCCCCCCATGTCCACCCCCTCCCCCGAAAGCGCTGCACCCCATCCCTCGGACACCCCCCCCCCCGTTGGCCCTGGTGCTCTTTCCGGTGCAGGGGTTCCTCTGGACGCCCTGGCTGCAGTGTGCAGCAAGCTGCTCACCACCACCTTTGGCGCTGCACCACCCCCTGTGGTGGATACGTCCAGCCCTGCACCCACCACACCTACCCAACCCACTCCTGTCCCTGTGGTGCCTGGTACTCCCACTGATAATACCCCCCCCTGGTCGACAACCCTTAAGGTGACTTTGTGCAGGCAAGGTAGGGGTGGACACACTCACATACGTCCACCCTTGGACTCGAACTATGGACTGGCCATTGGCCTTTGTAAATAGTGTTTTATTACAATTTCTTTTTTTGTGTGCTGAATAAAGCCTTTTCTTTTAGTTTCCACACTATTGCATTTCAGGTACTTGATGTTGGTGATGAGGCCCATGAAGTTGGTGTTCTGGAAATGTGTTAGGGTTCTGAGAAATGTTTTAGTATGATGGTCATGAGGTGGACCGTGGTGTCTGTGTGCCATCTCAATGTCTGTGAAAATATTAATTGGTAGTGTGTGTTCCTTTGGATTGTGAGACATTGTCCCAGGAAGTGTTCCTTCCTCTGTGGCACCTGACATGTTCCCTGCAAACAGTTGCACAATTGTTGTGCTGACCTATGTCAACATATCCTTTGTTGGTGACGGATCCCTTCACCAATGGCCATGCATGCTCACCAATGTCTCCTGCTAACTCGTCTGTGCCATCCTTGCCAATCACTGTACTTGTGTTTAGTGTATGTAGGAATGGCATCAGGGAACAATTGGCCCTTTTCAGCACTATGCATGTGTGTAATCACGGCCTAACACACAAATGGCACGTGTAATGCAGGGTATTTGGGAACCTGACTCCCAATTGTGGGCATTGTATCTAGTGGCAGTGAACCAGCAGGGACGTCATCTGGGTGGCTGGACCAGCACCTGGACATTCCTATCACTCCTGTGATGTGCGTGACAGTGTGTGGTCCCCTTGGCTAACTTATTTTAGTATGCATTTCCATGACTATACAGTCTGTTGGCATGAAATCTGGGTGTGTATTGTGGGGCATCCGCCATGGGTGGGTATACATGTGTTCTATGTCCTCACACCCACATGTGGTGTGTCATGCAGTGTGTGAATGACATCCATCCTCCTGGGAGTGGGGCACCCACCCCTCATATGTCTGGGCACTGCTGGGAGTCCTCTGCACCCACCCCTCATATGTCAGGGCACTGCTGGGAGTCCTCTGCACCCACCCCTCATATATGTCTGGGCACTGCTGGGAGTGATATGCACCCACCCCTCATATGTCTGGGCACTGCTGGGAGGCCTCTGCACCCACCCCTAATATGTCTGGGCACTGCTGGGAGTCCTCTGCACCCTCCCCTCATATGTCTGGGCACTGCTGGGAGGCCTCTGCACCCACCCCTCATATGTCTGGGCACTGCTGGGAGTGATATGCACCCACCCCTCATATGTCTGGGCACTGCTGGGAGTCCTCTGCACCCACCCCTCATATGCTGGGAGTGATATGCACCCACCCCTCATATGTCTGGGCACTGCTGGGAGGCCTCTGCACCCACCCCTCATATGTCTGGGCACTGCTGGGAGTGATATGCAGCCACCCCTCATATGTCTGGGCACTTCTGGGAGGCCTCTGCACCCACCCCTAATATGTCTGGGCCCTGCTGGGAGTCCTCTGCACCCACCCCTCATATGTCTGGGCACTGCTGTAAGGCATCTGCACCCACCCCTCATATGACTGGGCACTGCTGGGAGTGATATGCACCCACCCCTCATATGTCTGGGCACTGCTGGGAGTGATATGCACCCACCCCTCATATGTATGGGCACTGCTGGGAGTCCTCTGCACCCACCCCTCATATGTCTGAGCACTGCTGGGAGTCCTCTGCACCCACCCCTTATATGTCTTGGCACTGCTGGGAGGCCTCTGCACCCACCCCTAATATGTCTGGGCACTGCTGGGAGTCCTCTGCACCCACCCCTCATATGTCTGGCCACTGCTGGGAGGCCTCTGCACCCACCCCTCATATGTCTGGGCACTGCTGGGAGTAATATGCACCCACCCCTCATATGTCTGGGCACTGCTGGGAGTCCTCTGCACCCACCCCTCATATGTCTGGGAACTGCTGGGAGTGATATGCACCCACCCCTAATATGTCTGGGCACTGCTGGAAGTCCTCTGCACTCACCCCTCATATGTCTGGGCACTGCTGGGAGGCCTCTGCACCCACCCCTCATATGTCTGGGCGCTGCTGGGAGGCCTCTGCACCCACCTCTAATATGTCTAGGCACTGCTGGGAGTCCTCTGCACCCACCCCTCATATGTCTGGGCACTGCTGGGAGTCCTCTGCACCCACCCCTCATATGTCTGGGCACTGCTGGGAGGCCTCTGCACCCACCCCTCATATGTCTGGGCACTGCTGGGAGTGATATGCACCCACCCCTCATATGTTTGGGGACAGCTGGGAGTCCTCTGCACCCACCCCTCATATGTCTGGGCACTGCTGGGAGTCCTCTGCACCCACCCCTCATATGTCTGGGCCCTGCTGGGAGTCCTCTGCACCCACCCCTCATATGTCTGGGCACTGCTGGGAGTCCTCTGCACCCACCCCTCATATGTCTGGGCACTGCTGGGAGTGATATGCACCCACCCCTCATATGTCTGGGCACTGCTGAGAGGCCTTTGCACCCACCCCTAATATGTCTGGGCACTGCTGGGAGTCCTCTGCACCCACCCCTCATATGTCTGGGCACTGCTGGGAGGCCTCTGCACCCACCCCTCATATGTCTGGGCACTGCTGGGAGTGATATGCAGCCACCCGTCATATGTCTGGGCACTGATGGGAGGCCTCTGTACCCACCCCTCAGATGTCTGGGCACTGCTGGGAGTGATATGCACCCACCCCTCATATGTCTGGGCACTGCTAGGAGTCCTCTGCACCCACCCCTCATATGTCTGGGCACTGCTGGGAGTGATATGCACCCACCCCTCATATGTCTGGGCACTGCTGGGAGGCCTCTGCACCCACCCCTCATATGTCTGTGCACTTCTGGGAGGCCTCTGCACCCACCCCTAATATGTCTGGGCACTGCTGGGAGTCTTCTGCACCCACCCCTCATTTGTCTGGGCACTGCTGGGAGTGATATGCACCCACCCCTCATATGGCTGGGCACTGCTGGGAGTCCTGTGCACCCACCCCTCATATGTCTGGGAGCTGCTGGGAGTCCTCTGCACGCACCCACCCACGCACCCCCTTGGAGCTGTACACTGCTGGCCAGGACCTACACACACATCAATTTGTAGGTAACATGATGGGCCAGTTCTCTATGCCCACATTCCTGGCGTGTGTACGCCTCGTATCCAAATTTTCCTGCTGCCGTAACGGGGTACGTGTGGTATGGACCGTACCCACGCATGTATGCGTGGGTACGGTCCATACCTGGTTAATCATGGGGCCGTAGGGGTATGCACCGTACCCACGCATTCATGCGTGGGTACGGTCCGTACCTGAGGACTCATGGGGCCGTAGGGGTACGCACCGTACCCACGTATTCATGCGTGGGTACGGTGCGTACCTGATTTATTATGGGGCCGTAGGGGTACGCACCGTACCCACGCATTCATGCGTGGGTACGGTCCGTACCTGAGTACTCATGGGGCCGTAGGGGTACGCACCGTACCCACGTATTCATGCGTGAGTACGGTCCGTACCGGAGTACTCATGGGGCCGTAGGGGTACACACCGTACCCACGCATTCATGCGTGGTTACGGTCCATACCTGAGGACTCATGAGGCCTTAGGGGTACGCACCGTACCCACGTATTCATGCGTGGGTTCGTCCGTATCACTGTTGGCATGGTGCCGTAGGGGTACGTATGGTACGCACCGTACCCACGCATTCATGCCTGGGTACGGTCCGTACCACTGTTGTCATGGCGCCGTAGGGGTACGTGTGGTACGCACTGTACCCACGCATGTTGTTCTCACCTTCTGCGGCGTGTGCGTCGGGTGCGGTGCACCAGGTCATAGGCCAAGAGGACCGGGATGACACGTACGATGGGGTTCATGGCTGTACGTCGCGTACCGGGGCTCCATGGCGTTGCCGTTCGCGCCGGACTCTGCTTTTCCGGCTGTGTTTGGCTCCCGTAAACAAAGAGCCGTACGGAGTGATGTCGGTACGAATCGTACTAGCTGGGCCGGAAAACCCTGGTGAAATACGTACGGACGTCGCGTACAAGCATTTCCGGATCGGAATCGTGGGTATTTTTTGGCTGTACGGTCTTTTGTACGATTCGTACAGAAAATGGCTTTCTGTACGAATTGTACTTCCTAGGTTGTGAAATGAGTTTACCTGGTATGAGTCGTACGGGGAAAACGCTCCGTACGACCAATCGTAGGGCCTTTTTACAGGATCGGAATCGACCCCTTGATGTAGTAATACCAGAGTGTGTAGTGATTGCTGAAGTGTGTGTGCTCAATGGTTGGTCCCAGGTGAATAGTGCATCCAGATGTGTGTCCTGTCATAATATACCTCCTGCTGATATGGGGACAAGGGTATAAGTCCAAAATGCCCTCTCCTGATCCACTCTAGAGGCACCGCTTACTCCGGGGATACAGGCCTCCTGGTAGTCATTCCTGCCTCACATCGGGTTCTTTTTTATAGGATTAAAACTGTCCTTTATATTCTTCTCCTATCTCTTCTTCCCGAGCTCTCCCTCTAGGTGCTCCCTTCCTTCTGAAATCCCACATCTCTCTCTCTCCAGACGACTGAAGGCAGTGTACATGCAGTGTGTGCTCTCATGCAGCTCCAGTTATCGATCTGTTGCTCTGTGTCCCTATGTTTGTGCAGTGTATGGCTTCAGGTATGTTCTTTGCTTACAAGTATTGTCTAATCATGTATACATGCACTTGGGATCCTATGTGTGCTGATCTCCCAGATGTATATCTCAAATGTTTGCAGCAACGGGCAGGCAGTAGTGTGCATTGTATTCTCCCTTGTGTGTACAATAGGTACATATAGTGTATGCTGCCACTCAGCTTCTGCTGCCCCCAGGTATGTGCTGTCAGGTAGGCACGCCTAAAACACAGTGGCGGCTGGCATCTACGGTTGAGACGCAAATAATAAAAAAGAAAATTACCTGAACCGACATTCTCCGCTCCGGACCTCTTCTGAACCGGATGCTGTAGTGTGGGAACCAGATTTTATGAAAACTATGACCTTTTAATGAATACAAAGATACACATAGAGTATGCAAAATGTCAGTCCATATTTCATATTCGAAACCCCACAATGCACCTTCCATTTCAAGCTACCTAAGTCCCTTAGAGTACATAGATTACAGAACACTAAATATCCACTTCATGTAAGTAAACAAGTAGTGAACAAATGTCTTTGTTGCTGTATTGTGTTGAGTTGTCCTGTTGTGTTTTGGTTTTGTACTAAGCTGTGTGTTATGATGCTTTGCGTAAATTTGCATTTTATTTATTTTTTATTTTATGGTGCTGTTTTTGTGCATTCTCATTTTTTGTGTTGTATTTTTGAGTTGTATGTATTATGTTAAGACGTTCATCCTTATTGTGTTGTGTTCTGTGTTGTTGCAGTGTTAAATAGTGTTGTTGCAGTGCTGTATTTTTGTTTTGTTGTTATGTTTTGTTGCTGCTATTATTTTGCGATGTTATGTGATATTGGGTTGCGGTGTTCTATATAATGGTGTTGTTTGCATTTTGTGCTGAAGTCTTGTGTTGTGGAGTTGTTCAGTTGTGTTACGTTTACGTTGAGTTCATGTTATTGTGTGGTGTAGTAAAGCGGCAGCTCCTCCGCTAAGGTGGAGGAGCATCGCCCCACCGCTCTGCGAGAAGTTTAAAAAGGAAAAATAAAATGATAATAACGCAATGTTATTAATTATATTTTTCTGTTCCTGCTTAGGTGTGGCGCAGGGTGGGCTGGTCAGAGCAGGGGCCAGGGTGGAGTGGTAACCACACTCTAAGTGCGCATGATGGTTTGGCCGGCCGTCTTAGGCTTGCGTACTTTGCATGTTCTCCACTGGCTGTATTGCACAGCCTGGTTGGAGAACATGCACAGGCTTCCAGTCACTCTCTGAGCACCGAACCACAGCGCTCAAACCAATCACAACGCTGCTATAACGTAGCATCAGGATTGACTAGGGGAGTCTGGGAGCCTGGAGTTGACTGAGGAGGACAGAGAGGCGGTGGCATGCCTGCACGTAAGTGTTTTTTTTCTTATTTTGTTTTCAATTTACCCACCATCCCTGTTAAGTAGTGGCTGGTGTAGTATCATGCCACTATGTCTTTAAGGGTTGTGCTGTGTTATGTTGAGATATTGTTCAGATGGTTTGAAGGAGTAAAAAAGTTAGGTATATCTGGATGGCTGGCCCCGCAGTACCAAATATTAAAAATATAGGGCCCTCTGATTGACTGAGACAGCTTTTTGCCTGTCAGCCATTTCTGTTCTGCAGGACTCGTCCCGTGCGATTTGATTGGCTGGCCGCACATCCAATGAAAATGTGGTTTACACTGCAAGACTCAGAGACTCAATCTCCATGTCCTACAACGTTTTATACAAAACATATATGTGGCCATCATAGAGATACCCTGACCCCCTGCGCCCCCAACTGGGGCCAAAATGTAAAAATGTAATTGTGCTTTGGGACCCATAGCAGACTCCCTGAGGTACCACAGTAAACTTGACCAAATGCAGCTTCTTACTCAGGGAACCTTGCATGGTATTGCAGTACTATGAAGGTAAAGCTTCAGCACCGGCACAGTGATAGTACTGCGGTACCCTTGAAAATAAAAAAAAGAAAGACAAAAAAAAGAAAATGTGAGTTAGGTGTCTGCTGGGGGAGTGGGCGTCCATGGGGCGCTGTACGTAGGGCTAATCAATCCCCCACTGCACACAGCCAAAGGCCATATGCAGCTGCCGATGGCCGCATGTGGTGGGTTGCCCGCTGTGCATGGTCAGAGTAAGAATGTGATAAGAAAACAGGACTGTTACCCAAAAATCATTTAATTCTAACTATGGAGGAGAAAACACACAGTCTCACAATCCAGTCACTTAAATATGGTGTGGTGAGAATGTTATGAATCTTGAAACAAGGAATCCTGTACTGTGATGTTGATAATCGTGTTTCACTAAATTGCTTGATGATAGACAAACAGTATCCTTCCTATGCCTTTGTCTCTTTAATAGCCATTATGTGATACAGGTGGGAGAGTCATTGAAGTCTTGAGCCAAATGCCTGGCTGTGACTCAGCTTGAGGTTCTTTTGGATCCTTGAGCCCAAAAAGAGTGAGTCTTCATGTAGCTTCTGTCTCCCAACCACACTCTAATTTCATGCAGGAAGAATTATAGACAAAGTGTTAACTTTTGATGTAAAGAGAAAGAGAGAGAAAGATACCATTAGCAGTTGAATTGCACAATGTGAAACCAGAAAATGTGGGATTGATACCATCTACCCCACTTGGCTAAATTGTGTTATTCTAGGTAAATCTTTCATTTCACTTTGCCTCTTTTTCTTCATTATCACCTATGAGAGCACCTTAAAATACATGGGTTTAGGGTGTGTGCTGTACATAACTTTGTCTTGTGTCTGATTTACTAAATTATAATGTTGATCCATGTATAATAACAACCCAAGCCACCCAAAGGGTGCACATGGCAACTGACTTGCCTCTTCATTCTCTAATGACATTGTTGTCAGGTTATGGGAGGCATGAATGGTTCCAAGTTTATGTTGTGAAGGCTTTCACTTTTGATAATTGTCTCCTCAAAGTACTGATATGATCTGATGTACTAAAGTGAAATGCTTCTGTACATCAATGAAATACCCTTCATTAGTTTTGAAGCAACTTTATCATAGTTGTTTATGTTTGTTGCTAGAGGTCTTTAAAAAATAAGATGTTTATAAAGTTAAGTGATGCAAGACACCTTCTCTGCTTCTTTTCCTTTTCTTAAATTGATGTGCAAACATATGGTTTCCCATTTGTTTAACATCTTTCTGAACGTTGGTGATCTGTCACGTAAACAGCAGCCTAGTGCTACTGTTCACCAGGGCGTTGCGTGTAAAGTTCAGAAGGGCCGTATTTTGAGTATCACTGTCCTTGTCCAGTGTCCAGAGGATTCCTTGGGTTCAAAGCTCCAGCATTAGTTAGAAATAGTGACAAAAGATGTGGTGAGGGAGTTGTGGATGTAGGAGAGGGTGGTTGGGGCACCGCTCTTGTGATAGGCCAGAGAAGAAAATGATTAATAAACATGGCATTGGATGTTGGAATAGGTTAAAGTAGCAAAACTCCTGCTGATTGAGCAGAGGATTTGTCTAGGCATTTGGATAGTGTGCTTATCAATTAAGTGGCACTAAATATTGTAAATAAAGGTCGATGGCATAGTCCAACAAGCATAAAAATACCAAACAGCATTCATTTGGGGCTAAATAAACCATTTAGGCACTCCGACAAGTTTCAGCTCAAAGGGACAGTCAGTCCAATACTGCTACGGGGAAGTGTAGGAAAATGCCCCTTTTTATGTCGTCATCACCACTTTTTGCTAGACTTTTCTGCTGGTTTTTGGACTCTGCACACTGGGATACTGCTGTCCGGTGGCCAGTGACGCTTAAAACATACTGAATTGGCATATGCCTGACTGGCATATTTAACTTAAAGTCCCTGGTATACGGTACAAAGTGTACCCCAGGGCATGAAAGTTACATAATGGGCGCTTTGTGCTTTTTGGCGCTATTTTCATTTAAAACTTACTTTAACAATTCATATTTGAGATTCTCCTTATAGGATTTGTGTTGTTTTGTGTCATTTTGTTCATTCAAGTCTATATTTTCATAAATTGGAGTGGTATTTTAATTTGTATTGTGTTCTGACTTTTTAACTGCTTTGGTACTTCTAAATATTTTACACATATTCTTAAGTTAATGCTGGCTGCTCCATGCCATAGCTACCACGGTCTGAGCTCAGGTTTAAATTACTAAAACCTTTACTGGACAGGGAGTCTGTATTTGAACATGGGCTCACCCGACACCTAGACACCCATCTCATCTTGTCTACTCAACTCAAGCACAGTATCAGCTTTAAGGATCCACTGGCCTTGAACTGCAGACCTTGGATTGGAAGCTTCTCTGGTCACTGGCTTGTCTCCTCTGAATCCTACCACCCTACTCCCACTGCACATCAGGGAGAAGGGCATAACATTTTAAAATAGATGTCCCCCTGGTATTAGCATTGGCATCCTCTAATCTAATGTAACAACTAGATTGACACTTAGGGAACTACTAATGCCATGGTCACCTTCTGCTCTAGTTTAGACTTAGGCTTTGACCGTGGCTCAAGAACTAAAATAATCCACTCAGATGAAATATGCTTGCTCCTGTCACTTAACCATCAACATTTATCAATTATATATTTGTTCACTGAAGTCTTAAAGAGAATCACATTAACAAATAGCTATTACAACCATGTTGATCAAGTGAAAAACAAACAAAGAAAACAACATCTCTTAGGATCTGATTTAGTGTCTGGCTGTCAACCCGCTCACCTCGCCATCCTCACCACACTACACCTTGCCATCCAACATTTTCTTTTCATTGTGTGCCTTCACCATTACTCAGTGGCATTGAACATACCTTTCTGTGTAAAATGGAAGGAGCCTGGAAAGTGGGTTCATGTGTGTGTGCTCTTGATGTACAGACAATAGCAATGCTGGACTAGAGAGGAAGGGGGCACCCTAGGAATCTCTGAGACTCCTTCTCTCAGCTTCTGACCCCAGATTCTGCTATGCTCTGCACTCTCACTGCCTCCTTTGCACCATCAGAAGTAAACAATTGATTAACGCTCCAGGTAAACAGACAAAAAACTGTAAACTGCATCCCAGTAGAAAAGTGTGGTGCAAAGACTACCATGTGAACTGCAGCCAGATTATGACTTGGAAGTCGGGGGAAGGGGTCACACCTTGCAGTCCTATAAAAACGTGGGTAGATGCAGGGTTGCCATCACAACTAGTACCTTAGCCCAATCTTCTCCAAACGAGTAGCTAGTGAGCTACTGGTAGCTTTCCAGTTTCTCTTTGTGCAGCCCAGCCTACTAAATTAGAAGCTTTTGCTTGGTTGAATTAATATATGTATATCAAAATTGAAAAGTGTGTATTTAATATGGAAATCTGTGTTTTTTCAGAATCCATAATTTCCAAAATATATTTAAATCTGATATGTGGATGATAAATCATGCAGCATTGGGAGATGTGTTACAAATATTAATGCCTTGGTGCCGGGTGGTATTGCAGCTGTGTCTTTTATGTATTTCCCTTGTAGAGGCATTCCAAATTGACGAAGTCGTTTTTACATTACTGCTGGCAATCCTGCACTGAGGAAATCACGGCTGGTAGTCTTGCATAGGGTCGCCACTAATGTAAGAAATTGAGGAATGTACATGTTTAGAAACTCCTGAATTAGAAATGCTGATGAAAACGACAAGCAATCTCCTAACTTCACTTCCAGGGTCGGATTGGTAACGCGGGCACTCAGGCAATGCCCAAGGGACCGGTGTCCAGTTCCAGCTGTGGGCTGTTTTTTTAGCAGTCTGGAGGGCCGATTTGGGTGGTGTCTGCATTGTTGGGATACTGCCAGCGGCCCAGTGGGTGCCTGAGTGGCCTTTCTGGAGGCAGATGGGCGTCCATTACCTCCCTTTTATCAACGGGCAAAGATGTTGATTCAGCAGCGTACCAGCAACAGATACTCCAATACCATATACTCACTTGGGCACATAAACACACATACACACAGTCTAGTAAAACCGCTGGAGTCAAAGTTTATGATTTCCTAACATTCTCAAGATTAGTCACCTCTTATTCTCAACTAATCATTCACTGATCAAAAAGTTTGTTTCTCTGGTCGATAGACCATTAGTCGAACTAGTTGATGGTGAAATGACATTAAAAAAATCTTCTCACATTAAATGAAATGACCACAGACTTGGGAAAATAATTTTTAAGTCTTTAGCTAAATTAATTTCATGTGAAACACCTCAAAGTACAGTACAGTCTCTGTCACTCATAGGAAGGAAGATTCAATTAATCAATCATCAAACACTACGTGAACTTTTGCAATGACTTATGCTCAGAAAGGAGAGGACAGAGAGAAAAGAACATCTACACATTCACGAAAATAATAGTTACCTAGGATGGTGTGAAAACCAACCCCCTGGCCAAGGAGCTGGTAAGGGTCCCCCGGGAAAGATCAGGCGACAAAGGCTTCAGGACAGGATTCAGGACAGGATAAATGACCTCTATAACACCGACGCTTAAGTAGCACCCCTCTCTGACACTCCCTTCCTCCTCGAGATTCTTCTACGATTTTCTTCTAAATTAATTAATTTTAAGGTAGATGGTTCTGCGTTCGATTCTTCATCAGTCACTTCAACAGCATCCCGAGCTCTGCAGCATTCAGCAAATCTCCGTCTGACTGACTAACTAAGACTACTTCTTCGATATTCATGTATCACCCATTAATGTTTCAATATCGTAAAAATACTAACTCTGATTGGACATGCAAGGGGGGGGGAATCATCACACCATGCTTAAGTGTCTCCTTGGTCTATTAGTCTATTGTTCAAAGATCCAACTCCTTAATTTGTATTCAAAATTTGTATTCCCACCCGTATTCACATCTTTATTAGAAACATTTGTTTATTTTTCCATGTATGTCTATTCATCCAGAAGTCTTTAATGCTTGTTCCCAGGGTATGTAACTTTTGTGTCCTTGGATTGTGTTCAAGAGTCTCGTCACTCTTCCGGCTCAATCTCACCAGGCATGCACAGAGGTCATGTGCTAACAGACTCTGGACTCATACGAAAGGCCCAAATGTGCACTAATAAGAAAGTCAGAAAGACGAATGTTATTTTCAAAAATAAATGGTTGCACTGTATACCACCTATCTCTACTCTAATCCCCTTTATTTATTAATGCTTTCCCCGCATTAGCAAAATAGCTTGGTTAGTTTCAACAAAGCAGATGCCAAACATGTGAGCTTTCAAGACGCCATTTAATAGTGTTTGCTCATGAGCGAGAATTCCCCTCCAAGCGACAGCTCGTCATACTGCGTAGATGCAGTTGACGCATGCATGATAAAGATTTCCCGTTAGCAGCCATTTTAGAATTTCACTTGAGTTACTTATTAGTAAACACATAAGCAAGCTTCTCTGTCTCTTATGTTTAATGTGGTGCATATTAATGTACACAATACGTAGTTAATACAATGTTAGAAGTTAAATGAGAGGATTGCTTCAGAGCACGTCTCTTTTCTACGAGTCCTTGCTCCATCAGTGTCACTCCCTTTCTTTGGCTGGGCCGGCCCATTAATATATGCATATTGATCAGGGGCAGGGGTGCATGAACAGAGTGGCCTTACTTGTTTTCAGGTGTGTTTTACCAGTGTAAACTAATCCGTGCATTGCCCCCCCCCCCCCCCCCCCTTCAGGTCTCGCTGAGCCCAGCGCATGCGCTGGCTCGGAGAGACATTTTGAATGTGAGTTTTCAAGGTGCTGCTGGCTGGCCTAGCGCTTGCGTTCACGCGACCGTGCACGCGCGAACCGCTAGCCTTCAGCAGCACTTTGAAAACTCGTGCATCATCGCGATCACTTTCGCTTTCAGAGCGATCGCGATGATGCACGCTTTCAATGCTTGTTTTTTTTTTACTACAACAGCACGCCTCGACTTGTAGGCCTTTATACCTAATGGGGAGTGTGACAAGAATTTCCTTAATGACTGTGTTATTAGTTAACAAGCCATGGCCATCTAAGTCACATGCCACCATTAGTCACCAAAGCACCAAAAGGATGGCTTTAAGGAGACAGCATAGCTGACATTAAGTCGAAAAACGACATGAAAGGTGGAAGCAAAAATCCGAGCCATGCCACACGCAGATATGACTTTCAAGATTTAAAACATCGTTTTGAATTTTACAGTAGGAATGTGAAGCTGTCTACCTACTATCCTGGCTGTCAACATTGCCACAGAGACAGACTGCCTTCTAAATGAAGTAAAACAGTGTGTCCTCTTAAGTGCGACGTGGACTCTGCCCCAAAAGGACATCGCTTTATTTGAGGCAGTGAAAATGTGATGGAAGCTACTTTTTTGCACAAACCTTGCTTCAAAGAACATGTAATGGGCCCTATGCTCTTCAAGGACAGGTCGGTGTTCATTCTGTAATGTGGCTACAGAGTAGTAGCTCTAGATTAGGGCAGTTTGATTTATTTTGTTCCTATTAACTCTAGGATTCAAGGCTGCAGCTGGCAAAGATTCTGCTGTGCGATAAGTGCCGCTTGGCTTCCGTTTTGCAAAGCTCGTGGCAGGCTGACTGTTTCACTTGTGCAAGTCATGGCCCTTGCGATGGTCTACACAGCCAGAATCTATAGTAGCTGTGGCTATTTATTATCGCCCTGAAACTGTCCTGAAACTCACAACAGAGCAGATGTATTGCATGCCAGGCTAAGAGAGTGGCCATTACAAAAATGGGGTAACCCAATAGTGATCAGGGACCTGGGTAGATTATGATACAAAAAACAATGGTCCTAGACCTTCATTTATAAATCAACAAATGATTATGTGAGCTAATAGCTCATTTTTTTTTAAATACATTTTTTATTATTTTCCATTTCCATCTCCACATCATCTCTTACACAGGTGTTGTAAGCATTATTCAGGAAGAGTGTGCTCCACCCTTCATCCCTACAAAGTTGTCATATTATGCAACCACAATGATTTACATTATTACCCACAGTCTCGTTGCCTATTATTCACCAACTTCCGCCCTACCATCCCCCTTAAGCCCTTTTCCCCACAACCCTCCCGAAATCCAGAACTACTATTTCTACCCACCCCTACCCTCCCCACCAGTGTGCTCCCCCCCCAGTCGTTAATCTCAATGTGCCTTGATCTATAGGTGTGTGTTCTCTGTGTACTCTTGCAGTTGCTCGGCTTCTCGCCCCCTACCACCCATCTTCCTCTCCTTCGGTTGTGCTTTCGATCCCCTCATTCTCCCTTGCGCTGTTAACCACCCGTGGTCTAACTGTGGGCCGGCTCGTCGTCTTGGTCTCCTCCAGAACCGCGTAACGCTTCAATTAGCGCCTCCCAGGCTCGTGCCACTTCCAACATTGTCTCCTTCTGGGACCTATGCGCCAGTCGTAGCTTGATCACACTCTCACTCGCCGCCCACTTAAGGAATTCGTGTTTCCACCTCTGCACTCTAGGTCCCTGACTATGCTTCCAGTGGCTGGTTATTTCCCTTTTGGCTAGTATCAGTCCCAAATCTACGAATTTGCTGGTTACTTTATTGCGTTTCGTCCGCGGGAACCAGTGCAATAAACCCACCGCCATATCTTTATTAAGTGTTCGCTCTGTTGCCAGCTCCAACGCCCCGATCATGTCTTCCCAATACGCCGTCAGCTTCGGGCAGGACCACAGCATATGCTGGAAATCCGCCTCCTCTAGTCCACATCTAGGGCAGCGAGCCTCGTCCGCCCCGAAGATCCGTTTGATATGGCTCGGGGTCATGTATGCCCTGTGCAGCACATAAAACTGTATGAGCTGGAACCTGGCATTTCTCGTGCTCTTCCATGCCCTTTCTACTAGCTTGGGCCGAGTAGTGTGTGTGAGCTAATAGCTCATATGACTTAATACATTATTTACAACATAAGAGTGCAACAGACCATAATCTGGGTCACCGTACATCTTATTCTCAAATCAAATGGTGAAAAACAGACAATGTTGTATGCGTTTGTCGATTTTTAAGAAGAAAAAGGGAGGTTGCTCCAGAAGGAACGTGCATAGAATTAGAAGTGCTCAAGTGTGAAGTGATAAGGAAGAGGGTATTCAAAGGAATGGTATAGAAGAGTTTAGTATTTCAAAAACACACAGGACTGGTTGTAAATCACCGTCCTCAGGAAAGCCTGGCCACAAAACAGTTACAAATATATTGCAATTTCAATTCACATAGAATTCCATTCTAAGGTGGCACTTGGGGGGTAAGATTCAAGATCCAGGCTTGGTTAAATGGGCGTCGACGTTTCGACCCGTCTTATGGCCATGAGGGCAATTAGATCCTCGGCCTTGCGGATCTTCATCAGGACAGGGTGGAGCAACCAAAGGGGGAGGGAGGTATGGGGCCTAGTCACATACCTAAAAAGTTAGAAACCAGAGGTAAGGTCGTTGCACTAGAGATTAAAAACTGGTAGTATCGCTAAAATATGAATAATTAATTACCGTTAAATCTGGTCTACTGGTCAGTAGTAGGGAGCAAAAGGTCGGTAAATCTTATGGTTGATGCGGCCAATATCGCTGGTGGATGTGCGTCGAAAAAACTAAAGGAGGTATAAGTATGGTAGGAGTCAGTAAAACTGCTGATGCTTGGTATCAGGCAGGTAATGTTCATACATATCAAAAAACCCTTTACCTTAAAGCGGAAGATAGAATCTGTAGCCAATGATTTGGTCAGTCTATGAGTCAGTGTACTTCATAATTGTTAATCGGGTCCGCATACATGGACATTCAATTAGAACTGAAAAAATCAAAACCAAATTGTGAATAAGGGAATAGAGGGCGCTTAAAGTCTATCATTAAATCGATATTTGTCCAAGGTTAAAATCACCTGTGAAGCGCGCTTCATCCGTGTCCGTCTCCCGCCGTGTATGACTGCATACTGGGAAAGCGGTCGGCGCGTGGACGTACTAAACCGGGAACCACGTCAACGTCAGGCTGACACGGGCGGTTCACGTCAAATACCAGGGAGAAAAGACTCTCCCGGTATCGGTGCATGACAGTGTTTGACAAGGTTATGGGTAAAGGAAATTCAATAAAGTTTGCAACCGATTGTTGAGGCACAATGCTGATAACAAGTATGTGCGTGACACTTGTAAAAAAGGGGGGGGCTTATAAAAGGAAACATTCCAAGATTGTATCCACCAGATTGAGGAGAAGCAGTGATTATTAGAGGATATATGTATGCCAAAGGACAGTACTATTGGCACACAAACAATGGATGTGCATTTCAAGTAGATACATTAGAAAGTCACACATTACCACAGGTTTAAAACGCGATTAGGAAAAACATGAGTCAACAATACAGTTTGGTATTAATATATACACAGATAAAATTGCTACTTACAATGGTTATGTATATGGCAGATTACATGTCAAGAGCCTAATACATGTGGCAAACAGAACAAGGGGAACGGTGTATAATTACATTTGAAAAACATACTTGCTAGAGTACACTAGATCCCTAGTGTACTGAACAGATGGTCTAAGGGCTAAATCACTGTAAGAAGGCATACTTCATCCATTACTAAGTACAGCTACTTGCCTACTGATTTCTTCAAATTCATTGAGTCCCCGTGCTACCGTATCCAAAGAGTGTATCCATTTACACTCTCGTTTGTTAAGTATATTGGTAAAGTCACCCCCTCTTGGGTTGGGTTTGACTTTCTCAATGACCCACCATCTAAGGCTTTCAGCTACATGTTCAAACGCGGTTAAGTGTTCCACTAAGGGTGCACCTTGCACCTTGCAACGAATGCGACTGCAATGTTGTAGGATGCGGCATTTAACTTTCTGGATGGTCTGCACTACATATATGAACCCACAAGGGCAGGAAATAGCATAAATAACGCCACTAGTGTTGCAGTTACTGTGCTCATGTAGTGTGTATGTCTGTTCATTGTGCGTAAACTCAATAATCTCTTTGGACAGTGGGCAGGCTTTGCATGAGCCGCACTTATGGTGGCCCATGATAGGCGGGATGCCCCATAGAGTGGTTTGGCTAGAGGTCCTTGGTGTATATAACAGAGACTTAACCACATGATCACTAATATTTTTGCCTTTTCTAAATGCATGTAAGGGAGTGGGTATATTGCCCAATTCGTCTGACACCAAATGCCAATGCTGGTTAATGGTCTTTTTAATAGCGTTACTTTTGGTATTGAAAGTAGTCACGCACACTAAACGTTCCTCCTTGGTGTTAGTTTTATCTTTACGAACTAGTAGGAATTCCCTGTGGTTGTGCCAAGCACGCTTTCGTGCTTTCTTAAGCAGTCTGATGGGGTAACCCCGTTCGCTCAATCTAGCAAAAAGGCCTGGTGACTCTTCAAAACAGTCTTCCTTTTTTTAGCAATTCCTCCGTAGCCTCAGGAATTGACCAAAGGGCAGATTGTCCCTGAGGTTACCGGGGTGGTGGCTTGTGTATCTTAAGAGGGTATTCCGCTCACTACTCTTCCTGTATAGACTAGTGTATAATCTGCCTGACTGGGCTTTTATTGTAATATCCAAAAAATTGATTGCTTCTCTACTGAGATCAAGGGTGAACTGGATATCAGTAGACCAAGTGTTGAGCCAATGATGAAAAGATCTGAGTTGTTCCTCATTGCCATTCCAGATTGTCAAGATGTCGTCTATGTAACGTCTCCACATTATTATGCCATCTCTATATGGGTTACGTTCATTGAGGATAAAATGTTGTTCAAACTCACTCATTTAGATGATTGCTAGGTTCGGGGCGAAGCTCGCCCCCATCGCCACGCCCTTGGTTTGTACATAATATTCACCCAAGAAGGTGAAATAATTCTTGGTCATAGCAATGCGCAAAAGTTCAATGATGAATTCGGTTGGGACCTTGTGTGGTGCAGGCCTTTTATTCAATACCGATTCAATACATGTGAGTGCAGCACTCTGCGGAATATTGGTATACAAAGACATTATGTCCATAGTAGCCAATATATTGGTACTAGGGTCATGTGGACGCTCGTCCACTAATTTAATCGTCTGCATTGTGTCTTTTAGGTAAGTCGGAGTACTCTCCGCAATGGTTTTTAGAAACAGATCAATGTATTTGCAGAGTGCTTCCAGTATGGAACCACAACCTGAAATTATTGGTCTGCCTGGTGGATCCTCCATGCGCTTGTGTATTTTAGGGAGGGTATAAATTGTAGGCATCCTAGGGTGTTTGTTGTTGAGATACTCGTGTTCTAGTTTGCTAAGAAGTCCTGATTCAAGTGCCTCACGAGTCACACATGTTATAATGTTACTGATTTCTTGTGTAGGGTCCCCTCTCAGTTTCTCATAGTTTCCTTTAACGGATAGTTGTGCGAGAATTTCTTTCTTATAGGTTTCCACATTCTGTACCACAAAGGCACCGCCTTTATCGGCAGGTTTGATCACTATACTGGTGTTGGTTTTCAAAGATTCCAAAGCATCCCGCTCCTGTTTACTCACATTGTATTTTACATACTGCCGATTGGCCAGTATCTTATCCACATCCCTCATCACTACCTGTTCAAAAGCCACCAATTTGTGAGGCATTAGGTGAGTTGGGGGGTTAAACTTGGAGGGAGGTTTTAATCCACTGCCTGAAAAAGTCGGATTAAGGGGAATTTTAAGAAAATAGTGTTTCAGCCTGATTTTACGGAAAAATTGGTGCAGTTCTACCTTCAAATTAAAATTGTTGGGCATAGCGGTTGGGACAAAAGACAGACCTTTTCCTGAGCTGTCTTGTTCATTGGGTTTCAGTGTATAATCAGACAGGTTGACTACTGGATTTACAGGTGCGTAAGCTACCATCTGTAGTATTGGCGTTGCGTTTGTATATCTCCATGTGTCTCCTGTTGGAAATGTGTCTGTTTCTTTATTCTTCCTCTGCCTTGGTTCCACATTGGAACTCTTGTACCCCTGGGTCTGCCCCAGGGGCGTCCCCGCCCTCGCTGTCCCCACCATGGTTCCTCTCCTAAAAAAGAGGAGGAAGAAGAGGGCTGTTGGTCCGTGTATATATGGCCTGAGGTGGGTGTAGCTGTACTGGGACCTGGGCGTTCAGTGTCACTATCTGAACCACTTCCTAGTGAAGATCCTGAGAAAGTCGTGTATCTCCTATACCCACTCCTGCCTCTGCTGGAGAATGTTCCCTGTTGTTCTCTTATGTAGTAGCCCTCTTGTAAATATGGGTAAGTGTTTTTCTTATCATAAAATTTGATGTCCCTTGCTACCTTGTCCAATTTGGTCGCCTGAGTATAGATGTCAAATTCACGGATTGTTCTCTCTAGCCTTTCTAGGGCCTCTTTGGCATTAATAAGGGCTTTATCCTCAATAATCTCTTTGTTTAATTCCGAAATCTCTTTAATCAGACGTTGTACTTCTTCAACTGCTGTCTCAATTCCCAGCACCATCCAGTGCCTGGAACAATTATTTGAAACAAAACTGAAGTTCTCCTTAAACTTCGGATTATCCAAGAAAATTGCAGGTTCTTTTCTAACTTGTAGCCCAACTGGGATGACATTAGATTGTAAATACTTGGCTAAGGTGTGTCCATGTAATCTTGTTCTAATAAGTTTTTTCTCCAAACGTTCAAGTTTAGATATTTAGATTATATGGATAAACTCCTACAAGAACAAGGGGGTGGTACATTCTTAGGAGGAACCACCCCTAATATAGACCTCACACTTAATGAAAAAATATCTAAACTTGAACGTTTGGAGAAAAAACTTATTAGAACAAGATTACATGGACACACCTCTTAAGATACACGAGCCACAACCCCCGTAACCTCAGGGACAATCTGCCCTTTGGTCAATTCCTGAGGCTACGGAGGAATTGCTAAAAAAAGGAAGACTATTTTGAAGAGTCAGCAGGCCTTTTGGCTAGATTGAGCGAACGGGGTTACGCCATCAGACTGCTTAAGAAAGCACGAAAGCGTGCTTGGCACAACCACAGGGAATTCCTACTAGTTCCTAAAGATAAAACTAACACCAAGGAGGAACGTTTAGTGTGCGTGACTACTTTCAATACCAAAAGTAACGCTATTAAAAAGACCATTAACCAGCATTGGCATTTGGTATCAGACGAATTGGGCAATATACCCACTCCCTTACATGCATTGAGAAAAGGCAAAAATATTAGGGATCATGTGGTTAAGTCTCTGTTATATACACCAAGGACCTCTAGCCAACCCACTCTATGGGGCATCCCGCCTATCATGGGCCACCATAAGTGCAGCTCATGCAAAGCCTGCTCACTGTCCAAAGAGATTATTGAGTTTACGCACAATGAACAGACATACACACTACATGAGCACAGTAACTGCAACACTAGTGGCGTTATTTATGTTATTTCCTGCCCTTGTGGGTTCATATATGTAGGGCAGACCATCCAGAAAGTTAAATGCCGCATCCTACAACATTGCAGTCACATACGTTGCATGGTGCACCCTTAGTGGAACACTTCACCGCGTTTGAACATGTAGCTGAAAGCCTTAGATGGTGGGTCATTGAGAAAGTCAAACCCAACCCAAGAGGGGGTGACTTTACCAATATACTTATCAAACCAGAGTGTAAATGGATACACTCTTTGGATACGGTAGCACGGGGACTCAATAAATTTGAAGAAATCAGTAGGCAAGTAGCTGTACTTAGTAATGGATGAAGTATGCCTTCTTACAGTGATTTAGCCCTTAGACCATCTGTTCAGTACACTAGGGATCTAGTGTACTCTAGCAAGTATGTTTTTCAAATGTAATTATACACCGTTCCCCTTGTTCTGTTTGCCACATGTATTAGGCTCTTGACATGTAATCTGCCATATACATAACCATTGTAAGTAGCAATTTTATCTGTGTATATATTAATACCAAACTGTATTGTTGACTCATGTTTTTCCTAATCGCGTTTTTAACCTGTGGTAACGTGTGACTTTCTAATGTATCTACTTGAAATGCACATCCATTGTTTGTGTGCCAATAGTACTGTCCTCTGGCATACATATATCCTCTAATAATCACTGCTTCTCCTCAATCTGGTGGATACAATCTTGGAATGTTTCCTTTTATAAGCCCCCCCCTTTTTTACAAGTGTCACGCACATACTTGTTATCAGCATTGTGCCTCAACGATCGGTTGCAAACTTTATTGAATTTCCTTTACCCTTAACCTTGTCAAACACTGTCATGCACCGATACCGGGAGAGACTTTTCTCCCTGGTATTTGACGTGAACCGGCCGCGTCAGCCTGACGTTGACGCGGTTCCCGGTTTAGTACGTCCATGCGCCGACCGCTTTCCCAGTATGCAATCATACACGGCGGGAGACGGACGCGGATGAAGCGCGCTTCACAGGTGATTTTAACCTTGGACAAATATCGATTTAATGATAGACTTTAAGCGCCCTCTATTCCCTTATTCACAATTTGGTTTTGATTTTTTCAGTTCTAATTGAATTTCCATGTATGCGGACCCGATTAACAATTATGGAGTACACTGACTCATAGACTGACCAAATCATTGGCTACAGATTCTATCTTCAGCTTTAAGGTAAAGGGTTTTTTGATATGTATGAACATTACCAGCCTGATACCAAGCATCAGCAGTTTTACTGACTCCTACCATACTTATACCTCCTTTAGTTTTTTTGACGCACATCCACCAGCGATATTGGCCACATCAACCATAAGATTTACCGACCTTTTGCTCCCTACTACTGACCAGTAGACCAGATTTAACGGTAATTAATTATTCATATTTTAGCGATACTACCAGTTTTTAATCTCTAGTGCAACGACCTTACCTCTGGTTTCTAACTTTTTAGGTATGTGACTAGGCCCCATACCTCCCTCCCCCCTTTGGTTGCTCCACCCTGTCCTGATGAAGATCCGCAAGGCCGAGGATCTAATTGCCCTCATGGCCATAAGACGGGTCGAAACGTCGACGCCCATTTAACCAAGCCTGGATCTTGAATCTTACCCCCCACGTGCCACCTTAGAATGGAATTCTATGTGAATTGAAATTGCAATATATTTGTAACTGTTTTGTGGCCAGGCTTTCCTAAGGACGGTGATTTACAACCAGTCCTGTGTGTTTTTGAAATACTAAACTCTTCTATACCATTCCTTTGAATACCCTCTTCCTTATCACTTCACACTTGAGCACTTCTAATTCTATTGCACGTTCCTTCTGGAGCAACCTCCCTTTTTCTTCTTAAAAATCGACAAACGCATATAACATTGTCTGTTTTTCACCATTTGATTTGAGAATAAAATGTACGGTGACCCAGATTATGGTCTGTTGCACTCTTATGTTGTAAATAATGGATTAAGTCATATGAGCTATTAGCTCACATAATCATTTGTTGTTTTATAAATGAAGGTCTAGGACCATTGTTTTTTGTAGGCTAAGAGAGTGAGCAAGTCCTAAACACGAGACCTAAAGGTTATTTTGTTGTGTTCTGAAGTTATATTTTGTGGTTACTTTTGCTTTGATTGTCAGACTACGTGGGACAGTACTATGTAGAATATGGAACTTCAGTGAAGCCAGTTGGCGCTGTTGCACTGTGGGCTTCAGTTATATATAGCCTTCTCTCATCTAATAAAACCTATAAAAACGAAATGGCTGCAGAGAGGCTTCTTTATAGTTCACTGACCAGTGTTCTTAAAGTCTTTATTTTAGTACATGCGCTGTTTGACATGTATGCCACAAAGCTGCCTTTTGGATTATGCAAGTTATGGGGCAACATTTTAGCAGTGACCTACCTCGAAGTCTTTCAGGTTGCAGCCCCTTTGGATGGTTTCAATACAAAAAAGCCTCTACACAAACTCAAATATTTACAAAGATGTCAATTTCAAATAACTGTTTTATTTTTATCATGTAATGCAGTGACCTCCAAGAAGCAAGTTTTAATAACCCCAAATCCGATATTTAGCCACTCAAAATGTAAAAATCGTGGCCGTTTCCCATTAATCCTCCACGTTATACTAGTACTCCTTAGGCATGCAACTGCTCTTATGGCTACGTATTTCATGTCAGAAGCGACACTTAATGAGGGACAGACATTCTTAAAGTACTTGGTTAAACCATGCATTGCGAGGGGCCAAATTTGTTGTTTAAGTTAATGCTTTCTTTTCTCTTTATGTTTAAATTTGGACGGTTTGTCCTCAAAAATTAAATTCAGGCCCTCAGACTGGAAAAGTCCCCTCCTTTTGTAAATCTCTGGTAGATTAGGACTCTTTTTAAACTCCTACAGTATACTAAGTTGAACTTAAAGATATGAGTACAATAAAGTTTCTAATATTCTACTTTCAGAGCTATGGAAGCTGCAGCAGTGTTACCTTGCCAGAGACTCTGCTTTTTGTTTCTACCCTTGATGGAAGCCTGCACGCGGTCAGCAAGAGGACAGGTTCTATCAAGTGGACATTGAATGAAGGTACAGTTGAGTATGGCATGTCTCCTTAAATGCCAGTATTACTTACATGATATTGTATTTTCTTGCTAAATGCACTTCATTGTAATTGCCTTGATGCTTTAATTAGGAATATGCATGCATACTTAATGTAAAGCTGCAATCACAAATGTGGGTAGAGAGATGGTGAATATAATGGAAATATGTGGCATTAGTTTTGTGTAGTTAAAATAAATGTACAATGCTGTAAAAGATACCAACGTTGGCTGAGCCAATAGGTCTCGCCTTTGGAGCCTTTCGCATTTGCCAATGCTCATTGTCGATGCTGAGCAGCATCAATAAAAGGAAAAGAGGGTGCGGTGATGCGCCCACTATTGGTTATCATGTCATTCTATAAGCATTTGCATGGGTGTGCCTTCAGAATCACCCAGGCGCTATTTAAAAAATAAAAAATAAATTTGATCAATCTGAGATCAGGCAATAGAAAAACAATCCCAGAAGCATTTTTCTGGAGGGCCTGCAGCAATTTGCTACCTGTCCCTCCAAAATTATATATATATATTAATAAACAGCTTAGTTAGAGCAACGGAGAAGCAGATTTGGGGGAATCAATGGGTAGTGGGCAAGAAACATGAGGGACAGAGCAACACGTGCAGTTGCTGGGGGAGGACACAGGAGAGAGAATGAGCGCCACGAGGAAGAGAGTAAATAGCGCATCAGGGACAGGAGCGGAATTTTGGCAGGGTGCAAAAGGAGAGAGAAACACATGAGGGAGAGAGCTGGAAACACACATGCACTCTGATGGAGGGCTTACCCCCCAAAATAGTAGTTACCTAAAAGTGAGCTGTGGCTGGACACAAGTCACCCAGTCAAGATTAATGACATTGTAAAATGTATTTATATAGTGCTTAATACCCCTGACAAGGCATTGAAATGCTTTTTGTGGTGCACGCTACACCGGAACCCAAGATAAGTAATTAGTGGGTTAGTAATTTTTTTTTTTTCATTTTGTCATTTCTCTTGTGTTAGGATTGTGCTCTTGATTTCTTGTGTGACTAATAGCGTTTGGGGTAGGGATAGAATAAAATAGAGATGGATTGAATAAGGGGAATTAGTGAGCTGGGTTGTAAGTAATGGTCATATTTGCTTGTTAGTTGAGTGGCATGGTTAACAAGCATTGGCATAGCTAATAGGTCTCGCCTTTTGGGACCTTATAAGTATTTAGCCATGCAACATTTGATGTTGTTGCACCAAGGATATTGTGCTGGATAACTGAACACTTATAAGGTCCCAAAGGCGAGACCTATTGGCTATGCCAATGCTTGTTTTAAATACAATTTAGCCGAAGCAGTGTTTTGCGGAAAGACAATATTCAAATGTGGGCCACTTTTTTCTAGCGTGCTCACTGCTCAGGCCGATTTTTTAATCACAATCCAACCCTGTTCACTTCTATATCAGACAGGGTGCCTTTTATAGTACTCTTTAGCCATCATCACAAATAAAATTATAGCAGTTCTCAAGATTAGCCGTTTCTGAGAGGAGAAAAAACCTATGGCTTATAAGGTGATAATGAAATGCATACATAAAACAGAGACGATAGCAACCTGAACAGAGATACTACGAACATGAACCGACTAGACTAGACAGCAACAAAAGAAACTGTGGAAACCAAAGAAAAATATTTTTGGCAAGCGCATAAATCAGTCTCAAAACAAAAACAATACATGTTTTACTCTTTACTTGCCTTTAAGGGGCAGTCAAACAACGTCTAAGCAGTACGCTGCAAACCCCTCCTCCACAGAGATGAGAGCCTTTATATTTGGTCCGTTTTCCAATCAATGCCTTTTTAGGTCGAGGACCGTCCGGTCTGCCGAAGACAGAACCGGAAGTCGGAGATTTAATGTTTTGGAGAAGAGGGGCTTGAACCCGCCCCTCTTCTCCCCTCTTCTCCATTGGCTGGCCTCTTGAATGCTGGCCAGCCATTGGAGAAGAGGCTTTGTCACTCCGAACAGGCCCCGTCCTTTTCGGATTCGGGGGCGTGTTTTTTCGTTACTTTTCTAATTATCTCCTCCAGCCAATGGCAAGAGGAGAACACGCCCCCGAATCCGAAATCGCCGCTGCCTTTCTCTGAGGCATTTCTGCTTCGCCTCGGAGAAAGGCAGTGGTGTGCTTGTTTCTATTACCTTGCTGTATTGGTTATATTACTTCTGTTCCTTTCTCAAGATGGCGCCCATACTCCGTCTTTGGTTCAGTCTCTCTGTACTGTTCAGTTTCATTTGACATTGTTCGCGCATTACGTGATTTAGTCATTATTTATATCTGGTCTTGTTGTCTTCCTTTTTCTCACACGCACAACTCTACCGAGACTGATTTCAACCTGCAGTGATTTCGGCTACTCTCCAGGACAGATTTGGTAAGCAGGACGCATTCCTTCCGAACATTTTGAACTCTACATACATATGTTTTTTTCCAGCGCGTTATTTACCTGCGCGTTGTTTCACCACAGGTTTCCGTGTTTCTACCAAGCACCAGTGTTCGAGCTATTACACACGTTCGCTCGAGGTCAATTACAACGTCGTTCAAATTATGTCTAACTTAATTGACTGACCATCACTCCCAGGTATTTATCTGTTACACAGGGTGCCTTTCTCTTCAGTTTCTCACAATTGAATTACGTCTAAAATTCCTTTTTGCATTGACAGCTTTGTCGAAGCCGCCACACATACCGCATTTCAACAGTTGGTTTTCGAGGTTGCTATTTACTGTGAGTTCACCACACACCTAGTGCGGTTTTGCTTAGTTTTTTTTCTTCGCATTAGCCACAATATAAACATGGATTTCTTTCCTGTTTCTAGAACTACAGTCGGTAGAAAGGTCTTATTTCGCCTTTGAATTATCTTCAATCAGCAGCAATACTTAAGATCTTACAAGTAAGTGCTGTTGGTGCAGATCAGAGCTTCTAAATCCCCTCTACTTCCACGGACGAAATGATTTCACAGTCACACACGCATACACACATCTCACGCTGGTGGGGCCCATTACACCAACATTCACCCTAAATCACTCCATCCGTGCCCTGTAAAGGAGAAAATACCTTTCACATATGCTCTATCTAATCTGCCTGTACTTTGAGGTCAATGAAACCAGCTAGTTGCTTGTGGATCTAGCAAAATACATTCCAAAGAATACACAATAAAATCAATAAACATGACCAGAAATAATCACCCGAGACAGTAATTCAAACAAATTGTTCATTTATCTAATTTTTCAAGAAAAGCCAATTAAATGCAAATTCATTTTTTTTCTCATATTTACCTATTCTGTCTAAATGTCAGATCCTAAGTCAGAACCGGTCCTCTGTAGAAGATTTAGAGTCTTCTGTCGTCATGTAGAGTCATCGCCCTCTCTGTCAGCATAGGGACCTCGCATCGTCAGCTCGGGAAGAAGTGGCGCTAGACCTCTCTAGTCTGCTAATATTTATACTAAAATTCTACATTCAAAAGTTACAAAAAGAACATTAAAACATCCGTTGAACAGGAAAAACTATCGTCTTGTAACATTCAAGAATTTTCCCATTATTGATAATTCTAAGTTTCTGAATAAAAGTCAGATGTCCATAAATTTGTTACTTCTACGGAAGTTTCTTTCGGATTAAAAATGTATCATCTTATGGGACCACCAAAAGTTCATGTAGTCAGATTATTCAGTTGCTACAAATTTTCACATCCAGGGGTTTTTGGCTGCCATCCTGGATTTGTCGTCATGTTCATGGCTTTTCAGTTCAACCAGAAGTCAGGTTCGCAGTCCGTGCAAAGCCTTTTTCATTATTGCATCTACTCGACTGCAGGCTGCAGATGGTGGCCATCTTCCAGTAGGCCACAATTGTCAACTTAAGAGCAAAGAAACACAAAACATAATTACTGCATAGAAATGATTGAACAGTGTTATTCCCCTGCCCGACTTGGATTTGTGTGATAGAGACGCAAGGAAGGATTAGATTCCACATCTAAGTGAGTTGACACAGAGGCGGCCGTTTAGTTAATGGCTCGTGTTTGCTTTAATGGTTCTCTCTAACAGACGCCCTTGGTCTTTCCAGAGTTGTGAAGCATCCAGAAATAACGCGAATAACGTTACCGCTGCGGGAGGAACGCACCCGTTTTGGTTCGTTTGGCTTCAGTTTTCCATAAAAATCTGTTTGCATCTGGCATTTATGCTAGAGAGTGCGGCCTCCAGCCTGATGGGTTGTTTTTGGAATCTTCCAGATTAATTGACAATTTCCTGGAAGATTCAATTCGCATACCACATGAGAATATCGTTTCACTTTTGCAGGGTCGGAGTTCAATCCAAGACCCACTGAGAGCGTGGGACCTGTGTGAGCAGCTTCCATCATGCTGTCCACAAGAATGTGGTGGATGTAGAAGGACGCTACGCTGCTTGTGGGGCCCTTGAACTGCCAAATTCACCGGGACTGCGAGGACCTGGGAGCATTCCGCTCCGTTCATCCAGCTCACCTGTTCCTCTTCCCGCTGATCAGTCCGACGCCACGCCTCGCGGCCCCCGCTGCGCGGGTGCCGCTCGCAGGCTTCATCACTATCACTACTTAAAGGCTCGGCTGGCGCGCTGAAGGTTGGGTCTTCCTTTTGCTCTCTTTGCCAGGACGCTGCGCTGCTTGTGGGGCCCTTGAACTGCCAAACTCACCGGGACTGCGAGGACCTGGGAGCATTCCGCTCCGTTCATCCAGCTCACCTGTTCCTCTTCCCGCTGATCAGTCCGACGCCACGCCTCGCGGCCCCCGCTGCGTGGGTGCCGCTCGCAGGCTTCATCACTATCACTGCTTAAAGGCTCGGCTGGCGCGCTGAAGGTTGGGTCTTCCTTTTGCTCTCTTTGCCCAGGACGCTACGCTGCTTGTGGGGCCCTTGAACTGCCAAATTCACCGGGACTGCGAGGACCTGGGAGCATTCCGCTCCGTTCATCCAGCTCACCTGTTCCTCTTCCCGCTGATCAGTCCGACGCCACGCCTCGCGGCCCCCGCTGCGCGGGTGCCGCTCGCAGGCTTCATCACTATCACTACTTAAAGGCTCGGCTGGCGCGCTGAAGGTTGGGTCTTCCTTTTGCTCTCTTTGCCAGGACGCTGCGCTGCTTGTGGGGCCCTTGAACTGCCAAACTCACCGGGACTGCGAGGACCTGGGAGCATTCCGCTCCGTTCATCCAGCTCACCTGTTCCTCTTCCCGCTGATCAGTCCGACGCCACGCCTCGCGGCCCCCGCTGCGTGGGTGCCGCTCGCAGGCTTCATCACTATCACTGCTTAAAGGCTCGGCTGGCGCGCTGAAGGTTGGGTCTTCCTTTTGCTCTCTTTGCCCAGGACGCTACGCTGCTTGTGGGGCCCTTGAACTGCCAAATTCACCGGGACTGCGAGGACCTGGGAGCATTACGCTCCGTTCATCCAGCTCACCTGTTCCTCTTCCCGCTGATCAGTCCGACGCCACGCCTCGCGGCCCCCGCTGCGCGGGGGCCGCTCGCAGGCTTCATCACTATCACTACTTAAAGGCTCGGCTGGCGCGCTGAAGGTTGGGTCTTCCTTTTGCTCTCTTTGCCCAGGACGCTACGCTGCTTGTAGGGCCCTTGAACTGCCAAATTCACCGGGACTGCGAGGACCTGGGAGCATTCCGCTCCGTTCATCCAGCTCACCTGTTCCTCTTCCCGCTGATCAGTCCGACGCCACGCCTCGCGGCCCCCGCTGCGCGGGTGCCGCTCGCAGGCTTCATCACTATCACTATTTAAAGGCTCGGCTGGCGCGCTGAAGGTTGGGTCTTCCTTTTGCTCTCTTTGCCAGGACGCTGCGCTGCTTGTGGGGCCCTTGAACTGCCAAACTCACTGGGACTGCGAGGACCTGGGAGCATTCCGCTCCGTTCATCCAGCTCACCTGTTCCTCTTCTGGCAGCCCCGCCCCCTTCACTACTTAGCTCAGTCCACGCGAATTCGCAGCGCGGATCGCAGCGCGGGCGAAGACCGGGCAAAGAGCGGGCCGTTTTAGGCCGTTAGAGGCCGGCAGAGACCGGACCGGGCCCCCTCTCCAACGTTGTCATCATCCCAAGGCACTTTTTTATACTCCATTAGCCTGTGGCTTTGACTGTCCCGCCCGCCATGGCCACTAGAGTATCCAGGAGTAAGGCTGCCCAACAGTGCTCTAGCACATTGGACAAATTCTTTCCTAAGACTAGTGCTGCGGCTAGCAAAGGCCGCACACCACCAGTCATTCTCCCTGAGGCAAGTGTGGAAAATGTGTCAGTATCAATGGTCCCCTCGGACTCTTCATCCATTGATATTAGTACTCCAACACCTTTTGATGCCACCCATCTATCTCTCATGGATAGTATTGACCAGACAATCGAGACAGTCCTCCAACAACTTAGGACCCCTTCCAATCTATTGAGGGATAGTGAGTCTCTGTGTCCCTCGGGGGTGGCGGAGTCCACTCCGCATATTAATTGTGCGGAAATGTCTGAAGTGCAGGATGAAGGGCAGGTTGCAGCGCCAACTGATCCCATAGGCAGGAGAGTCTACCACCCTTTAAAAAGGAAAAGGTTAAGGAAACTAAGAGGGGTAAAAAGGGCCAAAGTAGATAAAATTAACCCAATATCAGATGCTAGCTCTGCCATTCCGGCTTCTCCCGTGGTTATCTCCCCAGGAATTGGCTGTGATCATTCAGATCCGCCATTAGTTAAAGTGGTACCTGGGTGTTCTGCCCCGTTTGTATTCGGAGGAAATCCTCCAAATGCAGCAGAGGCTCTGATTGGCTCTTTTAGGGATATCCTTAGGAGCATGTTGGAGCCTCTGTCTGCAAAATTGGATTCCATAGTTGATAGACTTAAGGCTTTAGAAGATGCACATAATAGGATCAGTCCTAGCAGGGGGTTGGGTCCAGGTGCACAGACGGCTCCCCTGGATTCTGCAGGGTTTGGACCGTCTACTGCTGGAACAAGCATACAGGTCCCGGTCGGGGCACAAGATAGTGCTACAAGTAGCCATGCTCCCCCTTTGCTCCCTTTACAACTGCCTAGGCCCCCTGTTCCGGCACCTAGAAGATCTAAACAACCAACACCATCCCTCCCAACGAGTGGGGGGCGAGCCAATAATGATTATATTGATCGCCCTATGAGTCCTAATAGTAGACGTAGGGCGGTTAATTTCCCCCCCGAGGCCGTGCCTTATACAGCGATTATGGTGGGAGTTCCTGAGCTCACTGGTGGCATCAGAGAGCCACAGGACTCACTTCGTAATAAAGTAATTAGCTGGCTGAATATTAACAGGCCCCTCCCTTCTAACATCAAAGGTGATGTGCTGATGGTCAGAAGGATCCCATGGATTGGAACTACCCCCAAAAATAGGGCAGGGGACTGTATCATAATTAGCTTCAAAAGCCCACTAGTTGCTCCGTACATTTGCAACTGGTTGGTAAGGCCGGATAAATCCAACATAGACGTAGTGTCCCTCTCGCATTTCTATCTAAATGTTTCCAATTTAGGAGTGGGGAGGGAACAGAGTTGGACTAGAGTGGGCTTTGCCGTAGACGGTTCACGGTACAGACCCAAGTATAATTCACTGCCTGTCCATGGTAATCTTGTCCTTCAGAATAGATTCTCTTGTCTGGACCTAGTAGATTGACCAATAAGGGGGGTCATTCCGCAACACCCGATAATTTCTGCCTATGGGTCTTCATTCAGGGGGGAAGGTACATCCGATCCCGTAAATAAAAAAAGGTCCCTGGCCCCTGCAAAAGACGGAGGGACCACATTGGGAAGCACTCAAGTGTTAGATGAGGATCCACCAAATACATTATCTGCTGCTGCAAAGCAATTGGTGGAGCACGCTGAATTACCCATTCGGCCGCCCATTACCATTGGCTTGGGTGACTTGGGTAATTCTGCACTTGATATCCCGTCTGCACTTAGTGAAGTTGGTCCCCAACTCCAAGGCCCAGGTTTGACCATTCTGTCCTGGAATGTAGCTGGCATCTCCAGTAAGGTGAATATCCCAGAGTGGGAAACTTTGGTTAGCAAAGGTGACATACTCCTCTTTCAAGAGACATGGGCCAGGGCGCCTCAGGTTAGGAGGGGATATGACATTTTTGAAATCCCGGCAAGATCGAATGGGAGAGGGAGACCCTCGGGAGGTTTGGCAATCTGGGTGGCGAGCCACATTGGGTGCCAGGTGGCTGGTATGGATACACTTTCACCGGACATACAGTGTGTGCTCCTCAGTTGGCCTGACAAAAGCACGTGGGCTATTGTTAATGTCTACTCTCGACCTGTCGCTGTGGGCAAAGAATCTCCCACGTTGGCTGATCTCTCATCTTTTCTGGGGCAATTGACAGGCAACTTGAAAATAGTAATGGGAGGAGATTTTAATTGCCACTTTGAACCCCTGGAGGGCCTAATGGAGGGTGCTTTTACTGCCGAGGATGACCATTGGGGAGTCCCTCCTTCTTCATCACCTCACCCCAAAGCTTGGTCTCCGTTGGCAGTACAACTTACTTCTCTCACCCTGAATTTTGCACTAAGGGCGTGTAATGGGCGCACCCCTTCTGACACTCCTTCGGTGTGCACCTTCAACAAAAAGGGCCATGAGTCAAGGCTGGACTACATTTTTATAGATATTTCCCTGTGGCCTAAAGTTTTAGATTTTAGAGTGATCCCGAGGACAGACAGTGACCATAATGCCCTTTCCTTGGAGATCCAGCACCCAGCCCCTACTTTAAGGACGCCAACTACCGATCTTGCAATCGATCAGGGAGACATATTACTCACCACAAAGAGGCGTCGAGTGAAATGGGGGAAGATAGTTGAGAAAGAAGAAGCTTTAACAAACCTCTATGGTATAGCACTCCCTAGGTTCCAGGAGGTGGACGCCCTCATAAACCAACCTAGACCCGCAGATTATAATGAGAGGCTATCTGGTATTCACCAGGCCCTAGTAAGGGACCTCGCAGATGTCTTCAACCCGGCCCTGCCCATTAGAAGGAAAAAGGCTCGTGCTCCGACTTGGTATACCTCCATTTGTAGGAAAACTAAGTCTGAGCTACTTTCTGCAATTAAAGATGGTAGTGATAAGGTGAAGATCGCTGCCCTTAGGAGGGAGTACAAGGCAGCACTGGCCAACGCAAGGGCAGAGTGGGATTGGAATCACTGGCATGACCTGTCTGGAGCCCTCAAATCTAAAGACTTTAGAAAATTTTGGGCTCTTGTAAACAATGGAACAGGGGATTTGTTGTCTGCAGTAGAACCCAATATTGCCCCCTCTGTCTGGGAGGCTCATTTTGGGTCTCTATATCAAGAATCCACTCTCTGGCCGGAGGGGATGATGGTAGAGTCCCCCTGCCTGCCAGATGTGGCCTTGGAATTTTCTTTGGGGGAGGTGAAGCTGGCACTGGAGGGCTTAGCGCTGGGGAAGGCACCGGGGCTGGACAAGTTACCCGGTGATCTGTTCAGATATCACCCTGACATTTGGGCCCCGTACTTTCTAGTCCTTTTTAATGCCATCTTGGGAGGTATGGCGATCCCTTTCTCCTGGTTAGGGGCTGAAATAGTTCCGATTTATAAGAAAGGGTCCCCCTTGAGTCCTGCAAATTATAGGCCTATCAGCCTGATAGATGTTCCCCAGAAGCTTTTTGCGCGCCTCATTCTGAACCACCTATTAGACTGGGTCGAGGAAAATGACATCTTGAGTCCCTTGCAGGCTGGCTTCAGGAGAAACACATCGACCATGGACCAGATCTTCCGCCTAGTTCTCCTCTACTGGAAGACGGTGAGGATCGAGGGCGGGAGATTGTACATGGTCTTCGTGGATCTGAGGTCAGCCTTTGACCTAGTCCCGCGCAGGAAACTCTGGGAGGTGTTGGAGAAGTTAGGTATTCCCCCCCAGCTACTTAACATCTTGGTCAGGCTGCATGAGAACAACTATGCGCAAGTTAGGTGTGGGAAGGATGGTAGACTCTCATCCAGGTTTCCTGTGTGCCGAGGTGTGAGGCAGGGTTGTGTCTTGGCACCGACCCTGTTTTGTTTATTCATCAATAATGTCATCTCACATCTGGAAAACGTCAAGGATAACGACGCCCCCTGTTTGGCAGGTAGGAGGGTTCCGGCAATCATGTTCGCCGATGATACCCTCTTCCTTTCAAAATCGCCAATGGGGATCCAGAGGATCCTGGATGGTTTTGGTCTCTTCTGCCACCAGCATGGGTTGGAGGTGAATACAGAGAAGACCAAGTTTATGATCTTTAACCCACCAACTAAAACTAGGCCTAATCCTACCCTGGGGACCGTTAGCCTCGAGAGGGTGTCCACCTTCACATATCTGGGGGTTATATTGCAGGAAAACTTGGCATGGGACCGACAGATAGTACGATCCAAGGCTAAACTATCCCAACTCTCGGGTGCAATCCTGAAAGTGGCTAACACTTCTTCCTTCAAGCCCATAAGCCCGGCCCTTGAAACCTATAAGACCCAGGCCAAGGCAGCGGCCATGTATGGCAGTGAGCTATGGGGACATAAAACGGTGAAGGGTCTATCAATAGTGGAAAATAGCTTTCTAAGGCGCCTTCTAGCCCTTCCAAGTGCCACGCCATTCCAGCCTTTGAGAATGGACATGGGTCTCCCCCCTATCGCAGAGGAGCTTGTGACAAAGCCAGTGAAGTTCTGGCACAGGCTCTGGTCTACGGACGAACTCCATCATTATAGGGAGGATCTTACCCATGTCATGAGCTTAAATTCTAGCGGTAAAATCCCCTGGCTCACCTTCGTGGAAAACGAACTGTCTGGCATTAATCTCCGCGTTCTGTGGGAGGACCCTGTACGAGGCTGCCGTGCAATTTCGCGCAAGGCTCTGGCACAAATCTATAAAGCCAGGTCCCTTGAACATTTGACGGCTGCTCAAAATAGTGGCACCTTAACCCTGCAATTTTTAGAATCCAAAAATTCTTATGTTTTCGAACCTTTTATGGATTTTATCTTTCCCATCCTGGCAAGGAAATTGTATGTTCAGTGGAGGTATAGCACACTACTTATTAATTCATACACTTCGAAGTGGTCAAATGGGGGCGATAAAATATGTCCCTGCTGTAACAACCATGTGGAAGATGACCCCCATATTTTGTTTGTGTGCCCTGCATACCAAAGGCCCAGAAAATATTGGATAGCGCCAATCTGTAAGAACCTGGGATTCAGAGAGTTTGCACAAGCATACAGGATTTTGAAAACTAGTACCCTGGGCCACATTGTGTTTGCTGTTTCCAAATTTCTTATGGCCATTTGGTTGATTAGAAGGAAAAAATTGTCTGAAGCTCCCTGAACTTTTTAAAGAATCTTTTAAATGTAATTTTAACTCATTCATTGCTGGGAGAGTCGTTTTTACTTAAATGTATTTTAATAATGTTTTATTGTCTGTAATGTTTTTATTGTGTCTTTTATGGTCTATATGACCGAAATAAAGAATTTTTGGATTGGATTGGATTGGTTATTCCCCTGCTAATACCCTTATGTGTGTGTATTTATCTAGCCATTTGCGACATCAGAAGCCATTAATGCATATTAATTATAAGCGCAAAACACCATAACATCACATAAGCAACATCGTTTTCTGTCAGTTTGCACACCAATTTAGTTCACTTGTTATTTAGCCATGCAATAGCATTCCCACGTGTAATTCTCTTGTTAATAAGGTTGATTAGTCAACATTCTACAAACTTTTAATACTTTAATAATTAGTCAGTAGTACTTTTAGTTATAACATGCGAAAATGAAACAGGTATTCCATTTTGGAGTAAAACCCCTGCTCCATCAATCCCCCCTTTGGTGATATATAATCACCACAAAAATCAAAACCCCAAAATCAATTTAATTTCCCTTTTTAGAAGAATTTGAAATGTCTTCTTGTTCTTGTTTTAGACCCTAGTTTCCATCTCATCTTCCTTTTTAGTTTCTATATACATGCTTTCTCTTAGTTCTTCTAGTTCTATTTCTTGTGGATCTCTTTCTGATTTCTTTTGTCTCTTTTTAACATTTTCTTTTACGATATTCTTTTTATTTCTTCTATATCTACAACACATACATCCTAATCTAAGAATCAATAATGCAACTATTACACAAGTTAATGGAAGTAATATCTTACCAAAAATGGTACTACCTATTTTAGCTACAAAGTTCTTAATAGCAATCATCTTATTAGCCAGTTTAGTCCAGATACTTTCAGCTTCCAGTGGTACTAATTCTTCATGCAAATCAGTAATATTTTTGATGTAAACTTTTATATCTTTACTTTCGTCAGGAATGTAAGTGCAACAATGTTGAACTTTCAGCGTTCCACAGACTCCACCCTCTTTTGCCAAAAGAATGTCAAGGGCAAGTCGATTTTGCATCGCCATAGCGCGCAAAGCAACCATTTCTGTATTTACCAAAAGAAAGCCTCCAGCGGTGCTTGTTGACAAGCGATCTACCACTGTTGACAGTTTCCGAATGCCATATGCATTTAAAGAAATTCCCACTGCTGGAATTAAAGCTCCAAAAATATCTCCTACAATTTCTGTCCACGTTTCTCTTTTATAGCGTGTTAATGTGTTAGAATGTTCAGCATCATCTACTCTATCCATGTGAAAAATCTTTGGAAAGACCAGGCCAACATAACATGTACCAAACCAATGGTCAGGCAAACGGTAATAAGCCTTGTTCCCACAAATATAATACACTCCCGGAAAAACTGGATCTTCTCCTCCTCTAAATCCCCATCCGGTTGCAATAAAGTATGTATCATGGCACTCACTAGTCCCTATGAAATAATAATCATATTGGGATCTCTTCCTGGTAATGCACAGCTTCCCTTTCTGTGGGGCATCTATAGCCATAGTTGGACTGGCTCCATTTTTCAACTCCGTTTCTTTCTCAATATCCCACATTGTGTCACTCATTTTATGCCCTTCTGCTTTCTTGTGCATGTTCAACCTTCTTCTCTCAACCATGTCTAAAAAATTCTTCTCTTCTCCTTTCAATTTGCAAGTTAAATTGTTTCTAAAAACATAGTCTAAGGTTAATTCTTTGGTTTCTAGAAAAATCTCACCTAAAGTGTTAGCATCCTTTGCAGGATTCAGTGCTTTATTCATAGGCAACTGCCCAAGAATATTATCTATATTAGACATATTGTAATCTAATTTCCCTAATTGATAAAAAATACTAATCAACACACTACAGGAAATTCCATACGTAGCCGGAAGATGATAAGTCACTCCTTCCGAAACAGAGGCAGGTAATTGCATGCAGACGTAGCAATCCCTTACTTCCATTGTCTTTACGTACTCATACAACAATTTAGAAAAAACATTGCTAGAAAAATCATTAATTGACCTATCTTTGTGAATATGTACATTACTAGTTCTAGTCGGAACTACCTTTAATGGACTCTTCCCTATATTAGTCTTGTTCTCAGTATGACCTTCTAAAGTGTCTATAGTGACTCTAAATGAAATCAGTAGAGCAAGCACGCTCCAAAGCAGCATTAATAAACCTGTACAGCAGCAGCACATTTTGCACCATCTTTTCAGAAAGGTACATCTACTTTTATTCTCAGTGTTAGCAATCTTGTTAATTTGACCGTGTCTTTTGACTTAGCCTCTTCTACTCCTTTACTGAACTTTTAAGGGCAGCAAGTACCCACCAGATTATTAAACTCTACTAATTTTAGTACTACTTCTTCTTCTCTTCTCCAAGTGATTTTCCTTGGATTTACTCAATTTGGGTTTTCATCACTTTTCACTGTCTCTTCATCATCATTAAACTGTATCAGGTCCTGAAAATCCGTCTCTTCTCCAATGTCGGACAAGATAACTCTCAGGATTCCCACAGCTTCTTCTTCAGCAACCTCCTTCAGTAAAGCCTCCTCTGGACTTCCTTGGCTGTCCGCCTCTTCTCCTTCTTCAGGCAGTGCCACATACGTCCATTCCGGTGACTTGTACCTCTGGTTTGGTTTTCGTATTCTTTTTGCTCTTTCAGGTATCTTTGCTTCTTCTTCTTTGGTTGGGTTTTGACTTGACACTTCGTTCACTTGCTCAGCTCGCGAAGAGTTAACTCGTGTCAGTCTGTACCTTAGTCTCTTTATCTTATTTGGCCAAAGATCTCCTTTAGCATTTCTCTTTTGCTTTCCTTCTTTATTGTTTCTTTCTCCAAGCCAAGTTCTCTTTCTCAGAACTCGTCCTCCATGAATCTCATTGTCACTTTCATCAGACTCTATTTCAGTTGCTACTGGTTCATTAACAGCTTTCTTTTCTTTGTCAACTTCCTTTTCTCCAACAGTCTCTTTTTCCACCACTTGAGATTTCCCTACTTCTGTCCCTCCTCGGGTCTCCGTCACGCGATCTTCTTGCTGTCTACTTGTCCCTTCACCTAGCTTGTTGTGGATGTTCCCTACACCTCCTCGGGGTTTTTCCGCAATCTGTCCCTCTCTGGCTTTGTCTGCCCCTTTTTCTTCAATATTTATCTCAGGTGGAACTTGTCCAATTCCTTCATGTGACTCAGGTGTCTCTTCTGTTGGAATGTTCTTTTCTTTTCTTTCTTTCTTTTTGTGTTGGTCACTGTCAATTGGAACCTCAGGCAATTCTTCTGAGTCTGAGCTTGCTTCTGCAGTTTGCACTGTTCTCTTCAGACCCTCTTCTGGTGGGATGAAAGCTTCTCTTGACTCCCTTTCCCCACTTTCAGGATTCTTTTTCCTTCTTACTGCCTCACTGTCTGCATCATCACTGGAGTCTGATTCTTCAAAGTATTCTTGGATTTGGAACTCTCAGTGTGTGGCTTGCATGTATCCAATTCTTCACACCAGCGCACTTCACAGCAGTCGTTGTGGTCAAAATGACTTGTCTTGGCCTTCCCCACCTTGGAACCAGGCAATTCCTTCTTCTGTGGACTTTTATCCTTACCCAGTCCCCTGGACTCAGATCATGGGCTGGTTTCTTTTCAAGTGTGGTGGCGTCTTCTCCAACCTGGTGAAACACAGAATGAACTGCGTCAGCCAGGCCTTTGCAGTAATCCAAAATCATGTCATCAGTTATAGTCATAAGCTTGTTCACTGGTACATATGCATGCCTCATAGCACGTCCCATGATAATTTCATGTGGACTCAAACCTGTTGTTCTGTCTGGAGTAGACCTAATGGTCATCAAGACTAGAGGCAAGACATCGGGCCATTTCATTCCTGTGGCTAAGCACATTTTGCCAATTGTGTTTTTGATAGTGCCATTCATCTGCTCAACAACCCCAGAAGCCTCTGGTCTGTAAGCACAATTCAACTTCTGCTGTACACTCAATGCTTCACAAATCAGACTCATGATTTCATTATAAAAATGTCCTCCTCTGTCTGATTCAATGGTTACTGGGAACCCGTACCTTGAGATGAATTCTCTTAACAGTAATTTGGCCACTGTTATCCCATCATTTCTTCTTGTTGGGTACGCCTCCACCCACCTTGAGAACAAACAGACTACCACCAGGACATATCTTAACCTGTTGACTGGGGACATTTCAATGAAATCTATCTGCATTCTTGTGAAGGGTCCTCCCTCTCTGCCTATTGTTCCTAGGCTCACCACTGTTTTCTTTCCAGGATTGAATTGCTGACATATCAGACATCTCTGACAGAGACTTTCTGCTATCAGTCTGAACTTTGGACTGTACCAGGTTTGCTTAAAGGCTCTTATCATAGCATCCCTCCCCAAGTGTCCTTGGCCATGATACATCCTTGCTATTGTTGACAGCATGCTGTTTGGCATGACTGGTCTTCCATCCCTGTAGACCCACACATGATCCTTTTCTCTGGGTGCACCAATCCCTCATTTCATCATCTTCTGCCTCATCCTGCAGCTGTTTTACTTCCTCCCATGTCCCCACTTCATTAGTAAACATTAATGAACAAGAAGACATTTCCCGTTCTTTGCTCCTGTTAATTGAGTGATTGTTCCTAGCACAATACTGTGCTATGTCATTGGCAAACTTATTACCAACTGTTACAAAATCATCACCATGACCATGAGCAGCACATTTTACAACAGCTAGTTCTTTAGGCAGCTGTATCGCCTCTAGCAGTTTTCCAACCACTTCAGCATTCTTTATGGGAGTTCCACTTGAGGTCAGGAAACCTCTTTGTAGCCATAGTTGGCCAAAATCATGGACAACTCCAAAGCCATACTGGCTGTCAGTCATCACAGTCACTCTCACACTCCTCCCAATCTTGCATGCCTTTGTCAGTGCCACCAGTTCTGCCACCTGAGCGGATTTAACTCCTTTCAAGGGTGATGCTTCCACAACTTCCGAGACTTTGCACACAGCATATGCAGCACTCAACACTCCTTCATCTGTTCTCAGACATGACCCATCCACGAACAACACATGATCACTTTCAGGCAGTGGCAGATCTCTTATGTCTGGCCTTGGTTTTCGGTACCATGCCAAAATCCGCTCTCCAAATCTAAATGAAAATATCGGCTGGCTGTCATGATGCAATGGGATTGAAAAGAAAGCATGACACAAATCAATTACAGTGTACCATTCTGCATCATGAGGAATCTGATAAAAAATCACTGATGGATTTGGCACAATTGGACAACATGGTACAACAATCTTGTTAATCTTTCTCAAATCTTGTACTATTCTGAACTTTCCATTAGGTTTCTTCAGTCCCATTATCGGTGAATTACATGGGCTGCTCAATATTTCTCTGAACACCCCTTGCTGGATCATCTTTTCAATTAAGGGTGTTATCCCTTCAATTATTTCAGGTGTCAATCTGTATTGCGGTATGTTTGGGTAAACCACTCCCTCTTTTACAGTAATCTTTACTGGATCTACATTTCTCCTCAGGCCCACATCTTCTCCGGTAAAATCCCAAACTGCTGCTTTCACTGTCTGTTTCAACTCTGTTGGTAATGCATCAGGATTAAATATTGCATATGTCCCCAAAGCTTCACATTCTCTGTTATCCATGGTCATTCTATATAGTACATCCTCATCAGGTGTCTCAAAGGTCATTCCATCTGGAGTACAGAAAATAGTGCAATTCATTTTGCACAGCAGATCCCTGCCTAACAGGTTCACTGGACTAGTGTCACACACCACGAATCGGTGCATGTCTGAAAATTTCCCTATTCTAACCCTTACTGGTTCAGTAAGTAGTGTTTTGATCTGTGTGTTGGACACACCAACCACTTGGATCGCTTCGTCCGAGAGAGGAAGATTCTTTATATCAGCTGACCTGACAGTTGATCTCGTAGCCCCAGTATCAACTAGGAAAGTGATACTTTCACCATTAATTTTCCCATCTACAAAAGGTCCTGCCTGGTCTATTTCCAGAGTAGCGCCAAGTATGCACTCCTCCTCCTCTCTTCGGCCCCGTCAGAAGTCTCCCTCAGAGTCACTTCCCTCATTTTTCAGCCAGTACTGAGATACAGCGCTTGCGCGTTTTGGTTTGATTACCTGTTCTTCATCGTAGAACCCCGATTCTTGGCTGTACTTCTGGGATCCTTTTCTCTGTGGCAAGGGTGGTTTTGGCACCTGATTCTGCTGCTTATCAGCCTTCTGCTGTTGCCGATGCTGACCACACCCCTCACTCTGCACCTGCGAATTCAATGATGAATTATCATCGTTAATGGACGGTGAATTCTTACACTCGGATTTCCAATGCCCCAATTTTCCACAGTTGTGACACGGGAACTTCTTTTTGGCCTCTTCTATGTTCCCTTTCCCTTTTCCTGGACCATACTTGGGTTTATTTCCTGGGTTATTTGCCTGTTCAACCAGCTGAGCTTCCTGTCTTTCTGCAACTTTCACCTGTGCCCACATTGCCTTTTCTTTCAGCTTTCTTTGCTTTGCCTCAATCTCATCACTAAAGTATTTTGCATGTCTCAAAATCTCATCAATCTTCTTACTCTGCCAGTCCACGGTATGCTGCCGTATCATTTCACTGATTTCAGGCCGCAAACCGTACACAAATCTGTACACAAAGTGACTCAGATCTTTGTCACCCAGGTGTTCATCTCCACTGAACTGCTTAAAAGCTAGTATCAGTCTTTCATAGTAAGCATGAATTGATTCTTTCAATTCCTGATGTGTTCGGTCTATTTTAACCCAGTCTGTCTCCTTGGGGGGTACTTTATTTTTCAAGAAGGCCATAATCTGCTCATACTTCTTCATGACCTCCGGGTCTGGAGCTCCTGTTTTTGGATCTCTCGGGTATTCCTTAGTAGGCCAGTCTATGACTATTTTACATTCAGCCCACAGGTCTGCTGGTACAATTATATCAAACAGACTATTCAGGTCAATCCATAGTACTTTTGACAGCTTTACAAATCTGTCGACTTGTCTGTACCACTCCACTGGCTTTTCCCTTAATCGAGGGAAATCATTTGTGAATGATAAAATATCCTGTCTGGTCCATGGGACATGTACGTACCCTCCTCCTGGAATCTCTCTCATGGGGTAAGCTGTCACTGCCTTCTCTTTTTCTGTCAGGGGAAATGCTGAGTAAGTTCTATCCACTCCATCCTCTCGCTTTCGATACCATCTGTCTTTCCATCTTTCTACATCTCCCCATTTCCTTAACAAGGCAATCATTTCCTTAATCTGTCCTGTTCGGCCTGCATTGTTCAGATTCTCAATATCTTTGTCTGAAAAATCCACTCGGTATGTTTTCTGTAAAGCTTTCACCTTATCCATGTCAATTCCCACCTCACTGGCTATTCCTTTCAACCTGTCGTGTATGTTCTTTGCTCTCCATGTGATGCTCTTACATTAAAAAAAAATCTCCCCTTCCTGATAATTCTTCAGTGTTTCTGTAGGTATAGTTCCTACTATCAATTCTTCCATTTCCATACGTAGCCTAGCTACATCCATTCCCTGGGACTCTTTCTCCTTTTTCTGTAATGTTTTCAGCCAGTCATTCAAATCTTCAGCAGTTATCACAGATTTTTCCGCACCCCCTGGTTCTGCCACCCTCTGCGGTTCCAAAATTGATCCTCTGTTCCCTTCCATACACCCAGAATCTAAACTTGAGTTAGTTTGCACACTCATTTCCCCTCCACACACAGTATGTCTCCGCTGATTCTCTCCTGTTCTCCATTGTGTTTCTCTCGCTCTCATTTCTGCCTGTTCCGGAGGTACAATCAACCTATTGCCCACATATGGCACCGTCAAACCATTTTCACCCGTCCTCTGCTTGTCAAAAATCGGCATAACCAGGCCTATTGTCACAGGCACTGTAACAGACTCAAGATTCTTAGTCAGCTCCCTGATTTTCTCTGTTAGTTCAGATGTAGTTCTTGCTAGTTCTCTGGTCTTTTCATTTTCAATTTCATTCTCTCTCTCTATCTCTCTTTCTCTCTCTCTCTCTCTCTCTAACTCTCTTTCTCTCTCTAACTCTCTCTCTCTTTCTCTCTCTCTTTTCCTATCTCTCTCTCTCTCTCTCTTTCTTTCTCTATTTCCCTTTCTCTTTCTCTCGCTCTTTCTCTGTCTGCCAGAGAACAACCGCTTTTCAGCTCAGGGGCTGTAGCCTCCGTCTTTATAATCCGCAGGGTGTTTCTCATTGGGGTAACTGCTGTTCCTACCTCTGGTTCTCTTCTATACGGGGGTGGTCTTTTGTAGAGCATGTCCTCTAAGATATCATCATCAGACTCATTTGCCCCATATCTTCTGGTCTCTACATTATGTGCTTTCTCTGTACATTTTCTCCCTCCTGATTCCTCTGCTGTTCTTACAGGATATAATCCCTCGGTCATACTGGCATCTCGCCACCTTCTCATTCTGTCATGATGTGTTTCGCGATCATATTTTCTACCAAACATGTACCTGTAATTACTCCCACCCCTCTGCTTTTCTCGTTCATGCATCTCGTCTTCCCATTCAGTTAATGCCTCAAATTGCGTCGGCCTAGGCCGAGGCTCTAGATTCATCATCTGCTCTCGTAAATTCCTCAGTATGGCCAGATTAAATGAACCATGTTCTGGGAACGCTAACACTCTGTCATCCTTAGTGTATTTCACCCAGTTGTCCAACCAAATGCAGGTATGATACCCATACTTCGCAACCATGAAGGATGCCGGGGTTCTTATCGGGGGCAATAACTGTCCTTCCCTTGTCACTATGTCTTTATCCTTGTCAAACCAGGTTTTAACCTTACTGAACAAGGACTTTTTCTTCTTTTCCTCAGCATGGTAATACATCTTTCTTATTTTCCCCTAGCTGTTTATTCTTACTACAGCTGTACGATCTTTTGTCCAATTGCAGCGCGACTCACACCAACGCACCAATCCTGGAGCGTCCACGTCACTGACTCAGTCCGCGAATCCTAGCGCGACTCACACTAACGCACCAATCCTGATGCGTCTACGTCACCCTGTATGTCTCCCAATCCTAGCGCGGCGTACACTAGCACACCAATCTCTGCGCTTCCTCCGTTCTAACCCACTGTCCAATCACAGCGCGGTCTTCCTGACGTCAGCAGCCGCTGCAGTCACTTCTGCTCCTGTATCTTCTTCTTCCGTCTACCCCTCCTTTACAAGACTACTTGGTAGACTTTGTTTCAACTTCTACGAGTCTGTTAGTTACAACATACAAACATCTCCATTGTCTGCTTCGCTAGCCACAGAACAGCAAAAGACCTTTCCCACGAGAATTCTGCCTTTCCCGAGAACAGCGCTTACCTCTGCCCTACTACAGAATCGTTACTTCCGTTGATAAAGTAGCACATCCCTCTACTTTACCCTTCTAACAAGCATCAATTAACTGTAACCCTTCGGAATGTTCCTAAGAGTTTCACAATTAACCAGAATGCCTTCTCATTCACGCACTTACACACCAGAAAATGTAGTACATTCACACAGAATTCTGTCTTTCCCGAGAACAGCGAACAGTCTGTCCTACTACAGAATTATATCATACGTTAACAAAGCAGCGCTTACCTCTGCCCTGTCCTTCTAACAAGCTCCGAGAATACCTATTACTTCTCCAGCGGTAAGCTTTAACGGCAAACCTTACGGATCCCTGGGACTTAAGACCAGAGTTTCACAGATAACCTTTGCTATCATATACACTTCTCTCACACAGAAAACGTTTCTAATGGCAACACACGGCGATGCTACCTTGTCGAACCCAGACAATGCGACGCGCAACTTCAATTGTCACACGTTTTCCCCTGTCTGCATACAGGGCCAACAATCCCGCCTTTTTCCGAGAGCAACACTCCCTCTGCTCTACTACGGAACTGTCACCGACTTCCTACATCCCAGAAGCCGTTCACAATACATAGAACTCAACACGACTTCAACACATTATGTTAGTACAAACATCAATCAATAATCAACAAGCCTATATACACGCAATTCCGCTAGAGCAAGACAATAGCTAACCATCAATCTGCTACCAAGAAACTGGTGCAGATCAGAGCTTCCAAATCCCCTCTACTTCCACGGACGAAATGATTTCACAGTCACACACGCATACACACATCTCACGCTGGTGGGGCCCATTACACCAATATTCACCCTAAATCACTCCATCCGTGCCCTGTAAAGGAGAAAACACCTTTCACATATGCTCTATCTAATCTGCCTGTACTTTGAGGTCAATGAAACCAGCTAGTTGCTTGTGGATCTAGCAAAATACATTTCAAAGAATACACATAAAATCAATAAACATGACCAGAAAAATTCACCCGAGACAGTAATTCAAACAAATTGTTCATTTATCTAATTTTTCAAGAAAAGCCAATTAAATGCAAATTCATTTTTTTTCTCATATTTACCTATTCTGTCTAAATGTCAGATCCTAAGTCAGAACCGGTCCTCTGTAGAAGATTTAGAGTCTTCTGTCGTCATGTAGAGTCATCGTCCTCTCTGTCAGCATAGGGACCTCGCATCGTCAGCTCGGGAAGAAGTGGCGCTAGACCTCTCTAGTCTGCTAATATTTATACTAAAATTCTACATTCAAAAGTTACAAAAAGAACATTAAAACATCAGTTGAACAGGAAAAACTATCGTCTCGTAACATTCAAGATTTTTCCCATTACTGATAATTCTAAGTTTCTGAATAAAAGTCAGATGTCCATAAATTTGTTACTTATACGGAAGTTTCTTTCGGATTAAAAATTTATCATTTTATGGGACCACCAAAAGTTCATGTAGTCAGATTATTCAGTTGCTACAAATTTTCACATCCAGGGGTTTTTGGCTGCCATCCTGGATTTGTCGTCATGTTCATGGCTTTTCAGTTCAACCAGAAGTCAGGGTCGCAGTCCGTGCAAAGCCTTTTTCATTATTGCATCTACTCGACTGCAGGCTGCAGATGGTGGCCATCTTCCAGTAGGCCACAGTTGTCAACTTAAGAGCAAAGAAACACAAAACATAATTACTGCATAGAAATGATTGAACAGTGTTATTCCCCTGCTAATACCCTTATGTGTGTGTATTTATCTAGCCATTTGCGACATCAGAAGCCATTAATGCATATTAATTATAAGCGCAAAACACCATAACATCACATAAGCAACATCGTTTTCTGTCAGTTTGCACACCAATTTAGTTCACTTGTTATTTAGCCATGCAATAGCATTCCCACATGTAATTCTCTTGTTAATAAGGTTGATTAGTCAACATTCGACAAACTTTTAATACTTTAATAATTAGTCAGTAGTACTTTTAGTTATAACATGCGAAAATGAAACAGGTATTCCGTTTTGGAGTAAAACCCCTGCTCCATCAATGTCACATCAGCACTAAGCAGACTTTCACTATTAGGACGCTTTACATCTTTGGTTTGGTTTTGGGTCACGTGTTCACTTGTAAATAAAGGGACCCCCTCAAAGGCGTATAAGGTCTAGGAGTAAGAGGGGAAAGGTAAACAATCTAATATACAAAAAACTCCTCTCTGACCTATATTTCTTTTACACAAGATTTAATCTATGCATGGGTTGACCAATACTTGTAAGGCCTAAATACTTTTCACTTTAATCCATGATTACAAAGACTTTTTGTTTTTTTATAAAATATTTATTTTAATTTTGTTTATTCATTTCAAAATATAATTTTTGTTGTACATCAATCTTCATTATTTTCTAACACAAGACAAATCATTTCCTGTTCGAATAATCATGTACATATATTTTTGTTATAAAATCTATTGAAAAATCGCAACCCTACTCAACCAAAGCCACAACAACATACAAAACCACACTCTTAACTGACTCAAATACACTCTCATTCATACAACACACTTATACTTTGTGGGTATCGGGAGTATCAGAATATAAGACATCTCCAGCAGATGGTTATGATGGAAATAACCTAGATAGGTTTGGGCGCACGTGGTCTACGCGCGTTTCGGTGGAGTAACACAAGATTGAACCACCTTCATCAGGACCTCGTCCAACTGGGTATAGTGTCGTCAGACTTGTACAGAGTAGGGATACCTAAAACATGACAAACAAGTATGTATTACTTTCTAATCAACCCATGCTTAAGGCAGTCATAATTTCAAAAACTAATCATGAGTGGTGTATTAAATAATTGCCAAACCTTTAAAATAGAGAAAAGCCACCAATTGACAGACTTGTTGTTGTGCACTGTAGTTACTAAACTAAGTGATAAACGCAACATAGTAAAGAATCAAATACACCAAGTGAACACCAACCGTGTGCCGTAGAGAGAATGGCTATAGATATTATATATACAGTGCATATTGGAAAATGAAAGGTGTATGGTTTTTCATCTAAGTTAATATATTATATGATTCTAAGCCTTACAATTGAGGGTCAGATAAGTTGTTCGTACTCCAAATCGCAACTGGAACAAAGTTGCACACTGTGTCTAATGTTATAAGGGCAGACGCTAATTCTAAGGAAACACAAACATAGAAAGCAATAAGTATACTTCCTATTTGGCTTAAAGATCAATATTTATAGGTGACCATACTGAAAAAAGAATAATATGTATAGATGATAGTGATACCTAATGGGTACGTGGGACTTGATTTCACTAATCTGGTACTATGTCGAGGAAAGAGGCAGCAATATGTTATGCGAAATGGCGTTCTGGAGACATAGAAAAAACAGGGTTTTTTTCAAACATAGACATAGCATGTCATACTTTCGATATTGTTCTATTTAGTAATACTGTAGTGTTAGAAAACCGGGCAACCGAGGTTAGCAGTCACCCGGCCTTTCCACGCATAAGGGGTAGCTTGGCTCGAGCGGTCGGCGGTCAGGCACCGTGTTAAGCGTACGTCACACCCTCACAATAACCATGCGTTCATCCGTTCCAAAAACGACTCTACACCGTAAAAATTTATGAAAGAATCTCTTTGTGTTTATCTTAATTTTCTCTTAGTTGCAGGGTTATGTCACAAATACAATACAAAAGGATTTCCTTCAGAAATAGCAGGTCAATTAAATAATAACACTTTACAGGTGCAATAAATAGGATTAGGTCATAAATACACAAGGAATAAATAGAGGTGCGATAAATACATAGGGCAAATAAATACTGTCAGACAATAAATACCAGGCAGGAATAAATACAGTTAAACAATAAATAACACTCCTTCAATGAATAATATAAGCAGTCAAACAATTGCAAATCAGATCACATTTATGAGGTAGATTGATTTTACCATGCCCAAGTACAGCTTGTGGTCACTGGGGTGGCCTGGGGATGTCCCACCTAGTGTGGTCAAGGCTGGGGCCTAAGCTGAGGTAAAATGAGGGTACCCTAAGGTTCTGGCTCACCAACTACACAGTCCCTCACACAGGTCCCTGCACCAGTCTCAGTTCACCCCCCCTGGCACCCTCAGGTTGGTCCTAACACCCCTCTAGCCCCTAGAATGGTCTTTTAGGGCTCCATAGGGCCTCAGATGCCCTTTCTACCACTTACTGCCCTTTTCTCGGTGTTCGGCTCCACTCGGCGTCGGGTCGACGTCGATGGGCGGCTCCGGTTCGATGACGAGTCGATCGGTTCCACTTGACGCCGTGTCGATGCCGTCGGCCGGTTCCGGTTCGATGTCGCTGGGCGGCCTCGGTTCGATGTCGGGTCGATCCGCTTTACCTGACGCCGGGTCGATGCCGAGAGGCGGCTCCGGATCGATGTCGCTGGGCGGCCTTGGCTCGATGTCGGGTTCCGGCGTCACAGGGTCACGGTCTCCCCGCTTCCGGGCGACTCCGGTGTGCGACCTCCACACCCGACCTCCGTCGGCTCCACTTCGGGTTCCGGCGACTCCGGAGTGCGATCTCCACTCCCGACCTCCTGCGCGCTTCGCCTCGACCTCAGGCGACTCCGGAGTGCGATCTCCACTCCCGACCTCCTGCGCGCTTCACTTCAGCTTCCGGCGACTCCGGAGGGCGGACTTCACTCCCCCGTCGACGCCTCACCTCGACCTCAGGTGATTTCTACTCGACCTCCGGTGTCTCTCCACGACCTCCGTCGGCGCCCTCACTCGACCTCTAGCGGCTCCGGGTACGACGTCTGCCTTCTGTCAGCGCCGCTTCTCCTCCTCGGGCTCCAGGTCTCCAGGCTACTCGACGTCGGGTCTCCAGGAGGATTCCACCAAACAGGTCAGGAACTTGCTGTTCTTCTCCTTTAAGGCCTGTTCCGGCTGTTCAGGTCCTTAAGATGATTTTCTGGTCTTTATCCCACACAGGGCACTAGGCTGGGCTTGGTCAGTAGGACTAGCATCAAGGGTGGGTTTCTGGACCCCACTCCAAGCACTGGTTTCCACCCCTGCTGCCTCACTCCTTCCTCCTTCTGAATCTCTGTCCTCTCTCTTCACTAGTCAGGTGCCAACTGCCAACTCCAACTGCCAACTCTGAGCTGGCTTCCCAACATTCTAAACCTGCCTCACACTGTCACAGGGTTCTAGAATGTTCTGGAAGGTACTAGTAGGTTCCAGTGATGTCACAGGTGACAATGGGTGGCCACCATTTTGTGTCTCAGGCCCTCAGACAGAAGTTCCAGGGGTAGGGAAAATGGCTCCCTGACCCTGCATCAACACTAAAAAGTCTGGTGGTTCCCAAAAAGGAAAATTTCTAACAGGGTTTGAGGCAAAAGTGGGACAAAATAAATAATGATGAGGAGGGACCACCCAAAGGGCTGACAGGTCTAACACGCGTCCCCCCCCCAGCTGAAAGTGGGGAGAGCTACCCAACCCCTTGGGAGTTCTCATCACTAAGGCGGAAATACCTTGAGAGACCGTCTGCATTGGCGTGGCCCACTCCAGGCCGATGTTCCACCTGAAAGTCCATTCCCTGTAGGGAAATAGACCACCTTAGCAACTTGGGATTCTCCCCCTTCATCTGCATCAGCCAACGAAGGGGTCTGTGGTCGGTCTGAACTAGGAAGTGCGAGCCAAACAGGTATGGCCGCAACTTCTTCAGAGCCCATACCACTGCAAAGGCTTCACGCTCTATTGTACTCCACTTCTGTTCCCTGGGAAGTAGTCTCCGGGATAGGAAGACCACGGGTTGATCCAGACCCTCTTCATTGAGTTGCGATAATACTGCCCCAATGCCATGTTCCGATGCATCCGTCTGGACAATGAACTCCTTAGAAAAGTCTGGGGCCCGTAAGACCGGGGCCTCGCACATGGCTTGCTTCAGTCTCACAAAGGCCTGCTGACAAGCCTCCGTCCAGACTACCCGTCGAGGTTGTTTCTTGGACGTGAGCGCCGTGAGGGGGGCTACAATGGTACCGTACCCCTTCACGAAGCGGCGGTAGTATCCTGTGAGGCCCAGAAAAGCTCGGACCTCAGTCTGAGTCTTGGGGGGTTCCCAGGCCATGATTGCCTCGATTTTTGCCTGGAGGGGTTGCACCGCTCCCCTACCCACCAAGTGTCCAAGGTACACTACCGACCCCTGCCCGATCTGGCATTTACTGGCCTTGATCGTCAATCCAGCTTGTCTCAGGGCCTGGAGAACAGCTTGCAGATGACGCAAGTGATCCTCCCAGCTGTTACTGAAGACGGCTATGTCATCCAGATAAGCAGCAGAGAAACTCTCCATTCCAGTGAGGATCTGGTTCACCAGACGCTGAAACGTGGCAGGTGCGTTCTTGAGCCCAAAGGGCATCACACAGAACTGGTAGTGGCCATTGGGCGTGGAGAAGGCTGACCTTTCCCTTGCTCCATCAGTCAGAGAGATCTGCCAGTACCCCGAAGTAAGGTCAAAGGTACTTAGATATTGGGCAGCTCCCAGCCGGTCAATCAATTCATCCGCCCTCGGGATCGGATGAGCATCAGTCTTGGTTACTGAGTTCAGTCCCCGGTAGTCCACACAGAACCTCAGTTCCGGTTGGGCACCCGGTGGTGCAGCTTTTGGTACTAACACCACCGGACTGGACCAGGGGCTGCTGGAAGGTTCGATCACTCCTAGCTCCAGCATCTTAGTGACTTCACTGTGAATGCTGGCCCTCACCTTGTCCGACATCCGGTAGATCTTGGACTTCACAGGTGGGCTGTTGTTGGACCCGGCCTCGTGGCGTGGTCCTTAACCCCCTGGATTGTGCCCGTTCCCCGCCCCGGCCGTCACGGGCCACCCGTCTGAACTGCACCAAGGCCCTTCACCCGGAGCTGCACGTGGTCGCATACTCCTCGTGGCTCCGCCATCTTGTTGGCATCCACGTCACACCGTGCACCAGCCGGCGCGACCCCGCTCAACCCGGCCTCGACCCCAGCGAAGCCCCGACATCGAGGCACCACGAACTGGCCAGGGGGTGCCGCAGGAACCATTCATCGCCCCCGGCGGAGGACAGTATCGATGGGACCCCCAACTGTCCTCCCCTCTCGAGGTGTGATCGCCCTGCAACTCCCATGGGCCTGGCGCCTCTCCTGCTGGGCGTCTGGCCACCTCCACCCGGCCACTCCGCCCCCTCGGGCGCATAGGTCCGGACATCAAAGGGCTCCAGACCTATATCTGGGGCGACCCCACCACAGCTCGGCAGTTGTATCCCGGAGTCGAGAGCCCTGCTGATTGAATCGCGGCTGACCCTACGGAGAAGAACTCTTGTCGGAACCATCACGAGCCCTGCTGACTGCGTCGCGGCTCCTTCTTGTGAACCCTTTCTGAACCACCTGGAACATCGGAGCCCTGCTGACGCTGTCGCGGCCCAACCTCGCTGAAACCTTCCTCGGAGCCCTGCTGACGACGTCGCGGCTCGAGCTGAGCGGAAACCATCTTGAGAGCCCTGCTGATTGAATCGCGGCTCTCCACGAACTGTACGCCAGAGCCCTGCTGACGCCGTCGCGGCTCGACCCCTCCGAGATCGGAGGTCCTCCAGCTTGAGGATAAGAACTGGGCCCCAGGTACCCTCGTACCGCACTCCTGCCAAAGACTGTCCCGCTACCCCTACCCTTCCAAAGGGACACTGAGACTTTTGGTGGATCCCTCGATCCCTGCGTGTAAATATTGACCTCTTAACCTTTTTATTGATGATAAAGAATTGCTTGTCTTGAGACAACCTCCTTGAGTCCGGTGTGGTGGTGTTACTGTGCTAGTACGTGATAGGAGAAGGATCTCTCAGGAGACTTCTCGGCAGCGCTCGGCTACTTCGTGCAGTGAGAGGGCCCCCCCTGGTGGTCTCACCGACTCCTCGGGGTCCGCCTTCCAACATTTGGTGGCCAGCGACGGGATCCGAGCCGAACGCAGTACGTACCAGCCAGTACCCACTAGCTACCCATCCAAACGAATAGCATCATGAGCAGCCAGGAAAACAACGCGACAATGGAGTTCCAGCCCGAACGGCTGGAAGAATATACGCACAAAGAATTAAAACAGTTCTGCAAAGACAAAGGTATTGCAACCACCAGCCTAGGTACCAAAGAAGAGATGCAGAAAGCTCTGAGGGCATGGTTGGAGGCCGGGGCAGGCCCCTCCTAGGAAGAAGGGCCCTTGCCCCTGACGGAGACCACAGCAACCGCACTGACTCCGGCAACCGGAGGAAGAAAGAGCCTAGAAACCGGCCTCTCCGAAGAAGAAATACGAGAGCGGGAAAAGGTCCGGAGCCACGAGCTAGAGCTCGCCCGACTGCGGCTGGACGGCGAACTCCAACTGGCAGAAAAGAAACTGGCCCTCGAGCAGCTACGCCTTCAAGAAGAGATAGAAGAAAAGAGACGACACCGGGAGTTGGAGGAAAAGAAACTAACTCTTGAGCACGAGCGCAGTCTCAAGGAGCTCGAGATCAAGGCCAAGAACGGAGGGACCGACACCCCCAGTACTAGAGACACTCTACCGCCTCCCGAGGCCAAGGTACATATCCCGAAGGAGGTCGTCAAGGAGTATTACAAGAATGACGACATCCAACAATGGTTCAAGGCCTACGAGGTGGCCATGACCTCCCATCGGGTGCCCCGAAAAGACTGGGGCGCAGGCCTGTGGGGGCGATTCCTGAGTGAAGGGCGGGACACGCTGCTCCAGCTACCGGAGGAGGTGATGACCTCCTACGATCATATGAAGGAGGCCCTGCTCACCCGCTACGGGCTAACAGCGGAAATGTACCGCCAGCGGTTCAGAGACTGCAAGAAAATCCCGGGTACCACATGGGTGGAATATGTGGACTTTTTCAGTCGGGCCCTAGAAGGGTGGATCAAAGGAAGCAAAGTAACCACCTACGGGCAGCTGGTCGACCTCATCGTGTGGGAACATCTTTCCAACAATTGCTTAGTGGAACTGAGACAGCACCTCCTCGACAGCAAAATGACCGACCCGCGAAAACTTGCCGTCGAGGCCGATAGATGGGTCAACTCCCGGGTCCCCCGGAGCTCAGTGGGGGAGTACCAGAGGAACCCCAACGGACCCCCACGCCAGCGCGGTGGGGGGGGAGGGCCGAACAGGAACCGAGACCCTCCCGCTGGGGCCCCCAGGAGACCCCCTCGAGGGCCACCGCAGCCACATCTCTCCCCGAGCCAAGCTCGAAGGGTGGGCCCGGCCCGACCCGGACCACGGCCCCCAGTGACCTGCTATGGCTGCCAACAAACCGGACACTTTGCCAGCGACCCGGCCTGCCCTCTGAACCGAAGAAATGGGGCCGGCGGGCCCCCGCCCCGGCAGCTGACAGCCGCCGCCTTGGGGGGAGGAGAAGAGGAAGAGGAGGCCCTCGACCAAGAGAACACTGAGTGGGAGCCGGCAGCCATGTCCCTGGTCTGCCTGGGTAGCCGAGAGATGGTACCCTGCACCCCCATCCCAACCAACACCCAGAAGTACCGGCAGCAGGTCACGGTCAACGGACAACGGGCCGAAGCCCTTCGCGACACAGGCGCCAGTATCACCGCTGTCCGCTGCCACCTGGTGACCCCTGAACAGATTCTACCGAATGTGCTGTGCCCCGTACGGACGGCCGACAACAGTGAAAGCCTATGCCAGATGGCCCTGGTCCCCTTCGAGTGGGGAGGGGTGACGGGCCTGCTGAAGGTGACAGTGCGCGACGACGCCCCGGTCGATTGCCTCCTGGGGAACGACTTGGAGAGTTCCCCCTGGGCTCAAGTAGAGCGACGAGAGCACCTCCGAATGTTGGGACTGGCTGATTGGGCCTGCGCCATCACCCGGTCCATGACCGCCCAGGCCCCCCGCTCATCCTCGACCAACCCGAGGGGCTCGCACCCCCTCCCACCAGCAGCGAGGAGGAGGCGGACACCGACCCTGGGCCCAGCGAATCCTCCCCCGAAGAGATGGCTTCTCCGAGCGCCCTACCAGAGCTGACACAATGGCAACACGAAGGGGGCCCCACCCGAGAGCAGTTCCAGCAAGAGCAACAGTCCTGTCCCTCTCTCGAAGGGGTCCGACAACAGGCGACCGCGCAAGCCAACGGTGACCAGACCGGCACCCACTGGATCTACTGGGCCGAGGGCCTGTTGTACAGTGAACAGAAAGTAGCAGAACTCGGGGCCAGCCGCGTGTTGGTGGTCCCCCTCCGCTTCCGGGAGTTCCTTCTCAACCTGGCCCATGACGTGCCCCTCGCCGGACACTTGGGGCAAGACAAAACGTACAGTCGTCTGGTGACCCACTTCTACTGGCCCCGGATGCGGAGAGATGTGGACAACCACTGCCGGTCCTGCCAGACCTGCCAAGCCAGCGGAAAGACGGGGGGTCGGGTCAAGGCCCCCCTCCAGCCCTTTCCCGCCGTCAGCACCCCGTTCGAACGGGTCGGAATCGACATTGTGGGACCCCTGGACCCCCAAACCGCCCTGGGCCACCGCTTCATCCTGGTCCTCGTGGACCACGCCACCAGGTACCCGGAGGCGGTCCCGCTAAGAACTATAACGGCCCCTGTGGTAGGCCGGGCCTTGATGGGGATCTTCTCCCGAGTGGGATTCCCCAGCGAAGTGGTGAGCGACCGCGGCACGAACTTTATCTCCAGGTACATGCGGTCCCTGTGGCAACAGTGCGGGGTCACGTACAAGTTCACGACCCCCTATCACCCTCAGGGGAACGGACTGGTTGAGCGGTTCAACCGAACATTAAAAGGGATGATCCATGGCCTGGAAGAACCCCTCAGGCGGAAATGGGATGTCCTGCTGCCCTGCCTCCTGTTTGCCTATCGGGAGGTCCCGCAGAAGTCCCTGGGGTTCAGCCCGTTTGAACTATTGTATGGACACCCGGTCCGCGGACCGCTCAGCCTGGTCAAGGAGGGCTGGGAGATGAAGCCCCGAGGCGCCCCTCCTGACGTCTACCGATACCTCCTGACCCTCCGAAACCAGACCCGCAAGTTCCGAGCCATGGCCGAAGCCAACCTCGAGGCCAGCCAGGAGGACATGAAGCGGTGGTACGATCGCAACACCTCTACTGTAGAATTCGAGCCAGGTCAGAAAGTATGGGTCATGGCCCCGGTCGAACCCGGCGCCCTCCAGGACAAGTGGACCGGGCCCTTCAAGGTGGTGGAGAAGAAAAGTCCCGTCACCTACCTGGTCGATCTGGAGTCCCCCCGGAACCCCCTCCGGGTCCTACATGCTAACAGGCTAAAACCCCACTTCGCCCGGACCGAACTGAGCCTGCTGCTGGCGACCGACGAGGGGGGCGAGGACGATTCCGAGCCCTTGCCCGACCTCTTGCAATCCGACATTCACAATGGATCGATCGAAGGGGTCCAACTCGCCTCGTCCCTGACCCCGGAACAGAGCAACGACTGCCAGCAATTACTGCGGGACTACGCAGCCCTCTTCTCTCTCACCCCGGGGGTGACCCACTGGTGCGTCCACGACGTCGACACCGGGGAGAGCCCCCCCATACGACACAGAGCCTACCGGGTGCCTGACCGAGTGCGGGCCTGCATCCAGGCCGAAGTAGCGAAGATGCTGGCCCTGGGGGTCATCGAGCCTTCCGACAGCCCGTGGGCCAGCCCTGTCGTCCTGGTGCCCAAGGCCGCAGCTCCCGGTCACCCCCCGGAGTTGCGATTCTGCGTGGACTACCGAGCCCTGAATGCAGTAACCAAGACAGACGCACACCCGATACCCCGGGCCGACGAACTCATCGACCGCCTAGGGGCCGCTCGCTACTTGAGCACGCTGGACCTCACCGCCGGGTACTGGCAAATCCAGCTCACCCCCGGCGCCCAAGAAAGATCCACCTTTTCGACTCCGGATGGGCATTACCACTTTCGGGTGATGCCCTTCGGAATGAAGAACGCCCCGGCCACCTTCCAAAGACTGGTGAACAAGGTTTTGGCCGGGCTTGAGGCCTTCAGCACGGCCTACTTAGATGACATTGCCGTGTACAGCAACCACTGGGCCGAGCACCTCCTCCACCTGAAGGCCGTCCTGGCCGCCCTCCAGCGGGCCGGGCTCACAATCAAGGCCAGCAAATGCCAGATCGGCCACGGATCCGTGACCTACCTGGGCCATCAAGTGGGGAGCGGGCAGGTGGCCCCCCTCCAAGCGAAGATAGATGCCATCCAGACCTGGGAACCCCCCACTACCCAGACCGCTGTCCGGGCCTTCCTGGGCCTCACCGGATACTACCGGCGGTTTATCCGGGACTATGGGAGCATTGTTGGCCCCCTCACAGAGTTAACGTCCAAAAAGCAGCCCAAGAAGGTACACTGGACACCCCGCTGCCAAACAGCCTTCGACACCCTAAAAACGGCTATGTGTACTGCTCCGGTGCTGCAGGCCCCGGACTACCAGAAGGAGTTAGTGGTACAGACGGACGCCTCCGAGTATGGGATCGGGGCCGTCCTCTCCCAAACCGACGAAAAGGGGCTCGACCGACCAGTGGCCTTCATCAGCCGACGACTACTGCCCCGAGAGCAACGCTGGAGCACTATTGAGCGCGAGGCCTTCGCTGTGGTGTGGGCCCTCAAGAAGCTCCGGCCCTACCTCTTTGGCGCCCACTTCCGGGTCCAGACCGACCACCGGCCCTTGCAATGGTTAATGCGAATGCGGGGCGAGAACCCCAAGCTGCTGCGCTGGTCCATCTCGCTACAAGGGATGGACTTTGACGTCGAACACCGGCCCGGCAATGACCACGCCAACGCCGACGGCCTGTCCCACTTCTTCCGCCTTGACGAGGAGAATCCCCAAGGAGATGGGTGACTCTCCATGCCTTCGGCTGGGGGGGACGCCTGTTGGACCCGGCCTCGTGGCGTGGTCCTTAACCCCCTGGATTGTGCCCGTTCCCCGCCCCGGCCGTCACGGGCCACCCGTCTGAACTGCACCAAGGCCCTTCACCCGGAGCTGCACGTGGTCGCATACTCCTCGTGGCTCCGCCATCTTGTGGGCATCCACGTCACACCGTGCACCAGCCGGCGCGACCCCGCTCAACCCGGCCTCGACCCCAGCGAAGCCCCGACATCGAGGCACCACGAACTGGCCAGGGGGTGCCGCAGGAACCATTCATCGCCCCCGGCGGAGGACAGTATCGATGGGACCCCCAACTGTCCTCCCCTCTCGAGGTGTGATCGCCCTGCAACTCCCATGGGCCTGGCGCCTCTCCTGCTGGGCGTCTGGCCACCTCCACCCGGCCACTCCGCCCCCTCGGGCGCATAGGTCCGGACATCAAAGGGCTCCAGACCTATATCTGGGGCGACCCCACCACAGCTCGGCAGTTGTATCCCGGAGTCGAGAGCCCTGCTGATTGAATCGCGGCTGACCCTACGGAGAAGAACTCTTGTCGGAACCATCACGAGCCCTGCTGACTGCGTCACGGCTCCTTCTTGTGAACCCTTTCTGAACCACCTGGAACATCGGAGCCCTGCTGACGCTGTCGCGGCCCAACCTCGCTGAAACCTTCCTCGGAGCCCTGCTGACGACGTCGCGGCTCGAGCTGAGCGGAAACCATCTTGAGAGCCCTGCTGATTGAATCGCGGCTCTCCACGAACTGTACGCCAGAGCCCTGCTGACGCCGTCGCGGCTCGACCCCTCCGAGATCGGAGGTCCTCCAGCTTGAGGATAAGAACTGGGCCCCAGGTACCCTCGTACCGCACTCCTGCCAAAGACTGTCCCGCTACCCCTACCCTTCCAAAGAGACACTGAGACTTTTGGTGGATCCCTCGATCCCTGCGTGTAAATATTGACCTCGTAACCTTTTTATTGATGATAAAGAATTGCTTGTCTTGAGACAACCTCCTTGAGTCCGGTGTGGTGGTGTTACTGTGCTAGTACGTGATAGGAGAAGGATCTCTCAGGAGACTTCTCGGCAGCGCTCGGCTACTTCGTGCAGTGAGAGGGCCCCCCCTGGTGGTCTCACCGACTCCTCGGGGTCCGCCTTCCAACAGCTGTCTCCTGTGTCCACATCATGGACGCACAGGTGAGTCCTACCCGGAACAAGGGAGAACAACGAAGAGTACTGTCCCAGGACCTGGCGGCAGTCCTCCTGCTGTTCAGGAGTTAGAGATGGGGAGAGAATCACTCCCTCCACCGACCCATCCTTCTCTTGAGACGCAAATAAGTCGGGGAGAGGCTCGCTTTCCACGTCCTCTGCTCCGTCAGTCACCATCATCAATATGACTTCGGGCCTCTCGTGGTGGGGTTTGAGGCGGTTGGCATGCAGCACCCGTAGGGGCTGGCGAGGGGTCTTAAGATCCACCAAGTAGGTAGCCTTACCCTTCTTCTCCAATACCTCAAAGGGTCCTGTCCAGCGATCCTGGAGGGCTCTAAGCTCTCCTGGTTCGATCACCCACACCTTCTGGCCAGGCTCCAATTCCACCGGGTGAGCGTTGTGGTCATACCACGCCTTCATTACTGCTTGGCTGGCTTCCAAGTTGTCAGAAGCTTGCTTCCACAACTTAGCCATTTGGCTCCGGAAGGCCAGCATGTAGCTCACCACGTCTTGGGGAAGCTTTCTGGGAGTTCTTTCCCATCCGTCTCTCACCAGGCTGAGAGGTCCACGCACAGGGTACCCATACAAAAGCTCGAAGGGGCTGAAGCCCACTCCCTTCTGAGGCACTTCCCTGTAGGAAAACAATAGACAGGGTAGGAGGACGTCCCATTTCCTCCGCAGGCTTTCAGGCAGACTTCTGATCATGCCCTTCAAGGTTTTGTTAAACCTCTCCACCAGACCATTGGTCTGGGGGTGGTAAGGAGTGGTGAACCGGTAGGTCACTCCACACTCCTTCCACATGGCCCGCATGTATGCTGACATGAAGTTGGTCCCCCTGTCGGACACAACTTCCTTGGGAAAACCCACTCGGGTAAAGATTCCCATCAGGGCCCTAGCCACAACAGGTGCAGTAATGGTCCTCAGAGGTATTGCCTCTGGGTACCGTGTGGCATGATCCACCAGAACCAGGATAAACCTGTGACCAGCTGTAGTAGGCGGATCTAACGGTCCCACAATGTCGATGCCCACCCTTTCAAAGGGGGTGCTAACGACAGGAAGTGGTTCCAGGGGAGCTTTCAGCTTCACCCCTGTTTTCCCACTAGCTTGACAAGACACACACGTCCGGCAGTAGGTGTCGGACGACACTTTCATCTGAGGCCAATAAAAGTGTGGGACAAGACGGGCAAAGGTCTTGTCTTGCCCCAGGTGTCCTGCCAAGGGGATCTCATGAGCCAATTCCAGAAGGAAGGCTCGATAACGTTGAGGGACTACTAAGGCTCGTGACGATCCATGTAGGGGTGCCTTGGGTTCACTGTAGAGGAGGCCATCCTCCCAGTAAACGTTGTAGTTCCCCTCAACGTTCCCTGCTGCCTGGGCTTCGGCCTGTCACCTCAGTCCCTCAAGGGTAGGGCACTCCCTCTGGCCCTTGCAGAATTCCTCCCTGGTCGGCCCTCCCTCCACGTGCCACTCGGCCAGGATGGGTAGGTCCTCCAGTTTGGTAACATCCCCCACCGCGGACTCCTGGTCCACCACCTCCGGTGGCCTATCCGTCACACGGGGCGTGGATGCCGAGGCAGGCTCCTCCTGTCCTCGGTTCTTCCCTTGATCGGCAGCTGGCTGGGCCTTTGTTCCAGGCTCCAGCCGAAACGAACTCCCCCTCCGGGTAGTCGCGGACCTTGTGCTGACACAGGCCCAGTCAGGTGTACCCAGCATCTCAGCATGAGTCCGGTATTCCACCTCCTTCCAAGCATTGTGCTCCATGTCATTCTCCAGCAGACAATCGACTGGCACGGCAGGGCTTACGGCAACTCGAAGTGAACCTGCAACCCCCTCCCATTCAAAGGGAACCTCGGCCACCGGATAGTGGCCTGTTCTGCCGTCAGCCATCGCGGCTGGGTGGAGTACATCGGGAATTACCTGCTCTGGAGACACCAGTTGGCTACGTACCATAGTCATACTGGCTCCTGTGTCTCTCAGAGCCTCCCCTCTTTGGCCGTTGATGGTGACCCACTGCCCATACTTTACGGTATTTGCGGGCACCTGGATCTTAGGAACCATCTCCCGTTCTCCCAGGGACACTAAAGTGACACCCGCCCACTCCCTTCCCTTAATTAAGGGCATCTCCTCCCCGAGCACTGCACATACTACTCCGGGGGCCTTTCCTCCAATGGGAGGGGGTGGTCTTTTCGGGCACTTCGCATCTCCCTTATAGTGTCCAACGCCACCGCACTCGAAGCAATGGACAACCCTTGGCTGCTGACTCTGGCCAGGATTAGGGTTTCTGGGTGGGTGAGCCCTAGGGGTGAATCCTGTTCCCTTCCCTGGGAAACTATTTTGGGGGCCTTTAGAGAACTCCTTTTTCTTTTCCCCTCCCTCTTTCTTCTGGGGGGCGCCCTGTCCGGCCTTTTGAGTATCCCCTCCAGTCCCCCTTGTGGACACCCGGGTACTAGCCCAAATGTCCGCCTCCTCAGCAAGCTTCCGGGGATTGGTCAGCTTGCTATACACCAGGTGTTGACGCAGTTCAGGGAAACATTTTTCGAGCAGGTGTTCCTTCAACATTAAATCAAACAACCCCTCGTAGTCCCTCACCTCACTGCCCTGAATCCAACCCTCTAATGCCTTCTTCGCATAATCCAGGAAATCCACCCAATTCTGTGTGCCCAGTTTGTGGCTACCCCGGAACTTCTGTCTGTATTTCTCGGGTGTTAGTCCAAACTTTCTCACGAGCGCCACTTTCATGGTGGCGTAGTGGGTCTGCTTATCCTGCTCTAGGGCCAATAATGCATCCCTACCAGCTGGAGGCATGTATTTGTACAATCCCCCTCCCCAATATTTCTCTGGAACCCCATGGGCCCTTAAAGAGACCTCATAGGCCGCTAGCCACTTGGCAATATCATCCCCTGCACTATAGCTAGCTACTATGTCTTTCGGCAGATAGGGTTTGGGTTCCCTGGTGATCTCTCGGTCTTTGCTGCCACCATTAGGAACAGTTTGTGCCCCGACTCGTAAGATCTGGAGATCCATCTCCTTGAGCCTCAACTCGTGAGCCATCCTCCGTTCCTCCTTTTCTTTCTCCAGCTCCGCTAACTTCCATGTGAGCTGTCTTTTCTCCCTCCGGTCAGTTAACTCTGCTTCAGATAAGCCACCGCTAGAGACAGTGCTGCCCTTCCTGGAAATGGTTCTGGGCCCCGCTATTAGGTTCCCCACCTCAGGTTGGTACAACCCAGCCCCCTCGCTATCAGGCTCTCCATTCCTGTCCTCCTGCTCAGCCTTACTTTCTCATCGTGCCTCCCCCCAAGCCCTCAAGCTGGTCAGGAGTTCACCCTTCTTTGCACCTTGGGGACAAAACACCCCCTCTCTCTGACAAAACTCTCTGAGTTGGGCCACAGTGTAAGTTTCCACATCTTCCAACACAAACTCCATTTTGCCCACTCAGATTAGAAGACAGGTGTTTACAGAAGCTATGCAGGGGGGTACCTTTTATAATACCTCCTCCCACCACCAGAGTAAATTTGGAAAAAACAAAACTCAGAATTAGGAAGTCCGCTTTGAGAACTCCCGGTGTAGGCCTATGGACTACCCACAGTTATTGTCGAGTGGACGCAAGCACAGCTGTATCCCACCGCTGAACACCAATTATGTTAGAAAACCGGGCAACCGAGGTTAGCAGTCACCCGGCCTTTCCACGCATAAGGGGTAGCTTGGCTCGAGCGGTCGGGTGTCAGGCACCGTGTTAAGCGTACGTCACACCCTCACAATAACCATGCGTTCATCCGTTCCAAAAACGACTCTACACCGTAAAAATTTATGAAAGAATCTCTTTGTGTTTATCTTAATTTTCTCTTAGTTGCAGGGTTATGTCACAAATACAATACAAAAGGATTTCCTTCAGAAATAGCAGGTCAATTAAATAATAACACTTTACAGGTGCAATAAATAGGATTAGGTCATAAATACACAAGGAATAAATAGAGGTGCGATAAATACATAGGGCAAATAAATACTGTCAGACAATAAATACCAGGCAGGAATAAATACAGTTAGACAATAAATAACACTCCTTCAATGAATAATATAAGCAGTCAAACAATTGCAAATCAGATCACATTTATGAGGTAGATTGATTTTACCATGCCCAAGTACAGCTTGTGGTCACTGGGGTGGCCTGGGGATGTCCCACCTAGTGTGGTCAAGGCTGGGGCCTAAGCTGAGGTAAAATGAGGGTACCCTAAAGTTCTGGCTCACCAACTACACAGTCCCTCACACAGGTCCCTGCACCAGTCTCAGTTCACCCCCCCTGGCACCCTCAGGTTGGTCCTAACACCCCTCTAGCCCCTAGAATGGTCTTTTAGGGCTCCACAGGGCCTCAGATGACCTTTCTACCACTTACTGCCCTTTTCTCGGTGTTCGGCTCCACTCGGCGCCGGGTCGACGTCGATGGGCGGCTCCGGTTCGATGACGAGTCGATCGGTTCCACTTGACGCCGTGTCGATGCCGTCGGCCGGTTCCGGTTCGATGTCGCTGGGCGGCCTCGGTTCGATGTCGGGTCGATCCGCTTTACCTGACGCCGGGTCGATGCCGAGAGGCGGCTCCGGATCGATGTCGCTGGGCGGCCTTGGCTCGATGTCGGGTTCCGGCGTCACAGGGTCACGGTCTCCCCGCTTCCGGGCGACTCCGGTGTGCGACCTCCACACCCGACCTCCGTCGGCTCCACTTCGGGTTCCGGCGACTCCGGAGTGCGATCTCCACTCCCGACCTCCTGCGCGCTTCGCCTCGACCTCAGGCGACTCCGGAGTGCGATCTCCACTCCCGACCTCCTGCGCGCTTCACTTCAGCTTCCGGCGACTCCGGAGGGCGGACTTCACTCCCCCGTCGACGCCTCACCTCGACCTCAGGTGACTTCTACTCGACCTCCGGTGTCTCTCCACGACCTCCGTCGGCGCCCTCACTCGACCTCTAGCGGCTCCGGGTACGACGTCTGCCTTCTGTCAGCGCCGCTTCTCCACCTCGGGCTCCAGGTCTCCAGGCTACTCGACGTCGGGTCTCCAGGAGGATTCCACCAAACAGGTCAGGAACTTGCTGTTCTTCTCCTTTAAGGCCTGTTCCGGCTGTTCAGGTCCTTAAGATGATTTTCTGGTCTTTATCCCACACAGGGCACTAGGCTGGGCTTGGTCAGTAGGGACTAGCATCAAGGGTGGGTTTCTGGACCCCACTCCAAGCACTGGTTTCCACCCCTGCTGCCTCACTCCTTCCTCCTTCTGAATCTCTGTCCTCTCTCTTCACTAGTCAGGTGCCAACTGCCAACTCCAACTGCCAACTCTGAGCTGGCTTCCCAACATTCTAAACCTGCCTCACACTGTCACAGGGTTCTAGAATGTTCTGGAAGGTACTAGTAGGTTCCAGTGATGTCACAGGTGACAATGGGTGGCCACCATTTTGTGTCTCAGGCCCTCAGACAGACGTTCCAGGGGTAGGGAAAATGGCTCCCTGACCCTGCATCAACACTAAAAAGTCTGGTGGTTCCCAAAAAGGAAAAATTCTAACAGGGTTTGAGGCAAAAGTGGGACAAAATAAATAATGATGAGGAGGGACCACCCAAAGGGCTGACAGGTCTAACATCCGGGTTTTTTTCAAACATAGACATAGCATGTCATACTTTCGATATTGTTCTATTTAGTAATACTGTAGTCTATAGTAATGCTAATGCATTTGTCAGGTAGTAGTTTACTCACTTGAATAGGGACTGCGTCCTCGAGTACAGAATTAGGAATGATACCCCTGATTTTGATTTGATGAATAAGCGACAATAAATGAGATTTCTTAGTTGTTCGTAGGTTAGGGCCTCCTGAGGATAAAACATATAATGAGTTGATTGGCAACGCGTGTGGGATGTTTATATTCAAAAGGGTCAAGATAGTAGAGACCAAAGATATCTACGTACACTGGGGCGGTACTATCATATGGACAATAAAAATAGAAGATACGATGCATGCTCTAGTCCAAATGTTGTATGATACAAGAAGTATCGTAATCATTAGTACGATGGAAAATGTATAATATATACAAACATTGCCCTTTGAGCCTACCAAGATGTATAGGTAGAACACACAACTGGCACGTGGGGCAGATGCGATACATTATCTGGAAATACCCAGGATATGCATAAGAACACGCGATAATAATGTGTATCAAAATGTCAAGAGATAGAGGCTATTCTCAATGTGGACCCATAGTACGCATCACAGCCTGCGGTAGTAACGTATAACCGCGTATCATGAGGTAACACTTGTTCTCAGTGTGAAATACATACATAGGGGACTCGGCATGCCCTGCACGTTGAAACGACTGTGCGGGAAGGAAACTTTGTTAAGATACAACAATCGTGCTAGGGATTTTACATAGCGGAAAGGAGAGAGCGAAGGCACGCCTAGCATGGGAACCTATAGATATCAACAGAATTTAATTTTTAAATACAACATCCGCTGAACAAGATACGAACTACCCCATTACGCTAAACTCCTCACCACTTTCTTGGGCCACTTCTTCTCTCAAATGTCAGCAAGCGTCTCCCGTAGCGTCACGAGGAATCCGTGATTCAATTGTTGAAATCCATGCGTTTAAGAAGGAAACGCCGCGCATGCGTGTAAGGTGTCTGACCTAAACGTAGGGTCAGAACGTGCTAGTGGTCATGGAAATAGGACTGCGGAAATACGATAAAGTAAAACAACCACATAGGTTGTGATCCAGTGAATGTAGAAATGGGACTTCATAGTCTCTCAACGCTACACTGAGCATAGGGTGGAACTACAGCATTAAGGGTAATAAGTGAAATGTTTACACAAACTTTCACGTGGGCAAATAAGTGGCCATATTGTAGTACGTAAAGTAAGATGCCATACCTGTTGAAGAGAGGCCTATTGTCACATATATAAGATTGTAAGTTTTTACCATTTATAGCAACAGGACTCCTAACAAATTATTCATAACAGTGGAGCTGCTATTGATGAAAGGAATATAATGGAGAATTGCATATGTTGTGGCAATTCTAACAGCTCGTGACATTCCATATAATTTCTTCATTTAGCCCACTCTTAACACTGTCTAATGAAAAAATCCAAAAAGTTTCTCTACGTTTGCGCACAGTTTCATTTAATTGTCCAGGTTTGGGTTTGATTTTTTCCAGGATGCACCAGCGAAGATCTTGTTCGTCATGGTGTTTATCCAAACAATGAGTGACTAGGGGAGCAGAGACTTTTTTAGTACGTATAGCTGACTTATGTTCGCTATATCTAGTTCTAAATTCTCTACTTGTTTCCCCTATGTAAGCCAACTCACATGGGCAAAAAATGATGTAAATGATATTGCTACTTCTGCAGTTGCTCAGATCTTTCAGTTTATATGTTCTTCCCTTGTAGTCGATGGTATCCGTGACCATGGCAGTGTTACAGGCATGGCATGATCCACATCTATGATTACCCAAAATCGGGGGTAATCCAGTAAGAGTGGTCTGTAGGCATGTTTTACGAGCATCTTGTCTGGTATGTACTAACATGTCGCGTAAGTTTTTGTTCCTCCTGTATGCTATGATAGGTGTTGGGAGTGCCTCACCGTCATGCACATTAAGGATTTTCCAATTCTTAGTAATGATGTTTTTGATTTTGTAGTTCCATTGGGAATGATTGATGACACATACTGTCTGGTCTTTGGGGGGATGACTCTGGCCACTCAAAAGTGCCTCTCTGTTGTAATTTTTGGCTCTTTTGTATGCTGTTCTGACTAATCGGTGAGGGTAACCTCGGGCTAACAGACGTGTTTTTAAAGCATCCCCATGGATGTGGAAATCTCGTATTGAGGTGCAATTGCGTCTTATCCTAGGAAATTCTCCAAAAGGTATGGAGTCTTTCTGACAAGTGGGGTGAAAACTTTGATGTTGTAAGATGGTATTTTTTGCTGTGGGTTTGCGATAGAAGCTCACTGTAAGTTTTTCTTCTGTACCACGGATTATTATGTCGAGGAATTCAACTTGCACATTGCTAGAATGTGAAGTGAATATGAGATTCTGATCACTGGCATTAAGCCAACCAATGAATTCTTCAAGTGTCTCACTATCGCCCTTCCAAACAAAGACGATGTCATCGATGAATCGTTTCCAAAGACCAACATTTTCAAAGAAGGGAGCTATCTCATTAAAGACATGAGTGCGTTCCCATTCTCCCATGTATATGTTAGCTATGCTGGGAGCACATGATGCTCCCATACTCGTGGCTTTGACTTGCTGATATGTGAGATTGATTTCAATAGATTGTATAACAAAAATATATGTACATGATTATTTGAACAGGAAATGATTTGTCTTGTGTTAGAAAATAATGAAGATTGATGTACAACAAAAATGATATTTTGAAATGAATAAACAAAATTGGAATAAATATTTTTATAAAAAAACAAAAAGTCTTTGTAATCATGGATTAAAGTGAAAAGTATTTAGGCCTTACAAGTATTGGTCAACCCATGCATAGATTAAATCTTGTGTAAAAGAAATATAGGTCAGAGAGGAGTTTTTTGTATATTAGTTTGGGTCACGTGTTCTCATTCACTCGCTCACTGTGTTGACTAAACACAAAGGGTACGACCGTTTCGTTACTTATAATTAACACTTTTCTAAAGCAGTGTTTTTAGGTGCAAATGTAACTTCACCGGTCCTAAAGCAAGACCACTGAAGTACACGGGACATGCGGCTCTAAGAAAGAAGGGCCTGACGAGCAAAATGTAAACATTTTAGGAACAAGAAGGGGTGGGCCCTTAGGAGTCAGGATGGGTGGCAACCTGATCTGGCCTTGCTACCCCACCGCCCCGAGGCCAGCCTGGCCCGCCCCTCTTCTCGTTTGAGACCTCCTTCCCAGAAGTACAGTGAGTCTTCACAACAACAAAGTTCACAGGGAGTACTCCAGCCGAGCACGTGAAAAGGCCCAGCGCACTCCAGCTAGCCACACGTGCTCCGCTGCACTGCTGACCGTTAAATGCAGTGTTCTGGTCACCGATGGACTACCCGGGCTACCACAATTCACCCACGCGGTAATCCTGTCTCCCGGTGCAGCGCACCACACTGTGCAATATCACCCCCCCACCACCACCACCAGCAGGCAGTCCCTGGGTCGAACGTCTGCTGGAGCAGGGTTTTCTATTGAAAATTTATTGAGATTTAAACTCCAGTTTATGTTTATATGTCATGATTAAAATTACTGATAATTAATTGATAATTATTAATTTTGTTAAAATCTCTGACTAATCAACATTACTAATGAGCGAATTACACGCGGGAATGCATTATATGTTGCTTTATTAATACGTGAATTAAATTGGTGAGCAAATTAATTAAATAAGTGTCGCAAAAGTGCTATTTGTTTCGTGTTTGCGCTTTAAAATAACGTGCTATAATGCTTCTTTGTGTCACAGACGGCTAGATAATTACATACACATAAGGGTATTAGTGGGTATTAACACTGTATAATCATTACGATGTGGTAACGTTGTTTTGTATTTCTTTAAATTAAGATGGTCCGTTTTGGCCTAATTCAAGATGGCCGATATTTACAGCCTGCACTCGAGTGATTGAAATGTGACGAGAGGCCTTGCTGAACATGGTTTGAAACCACCTGACTTCGGCCTCTGTCTGAATTAAAAGTTTCCGTGAGGACAGCAGCTCCAGGCTCGCTGCCAATTGCCCTTGGAGAAGAATAAAGCCACAATGAACTCTGATAAACTTGCGGTGGCTTCACTATGGTTCCGAGGAAAAGCATTCATGAATGTATCATTTTTCTAGCTTGAGTTTCCTTCTTCCGTGTTTTTATTTTTGTGATTTTTCTGAGCTGAGGTTTTCTAAATGTTGCCAGTCAACATCCTTTCCTGCTCGCTCTGCTCAGTGGCTCAACGGACGTTTAGAGTTTGTTTGTTACTTTTATTTTGTTAGTTTCATTATAAATAATGTTAGACTAGAGAGGGTCTAAGGCCACTTCTTCACGAATCTATGCTCGAGAGGATCGACGCTGATTGAGAGGACGGCGACTCGGGAGACTATACTGAGAGACCTGTCCTGACCCAAATGACACTTAGTTAGAATAGGTAACTATGAGAATAATGATTTTACTATTGATTGACTTTCATTTGAATTAATGTAGATAAAAGATGACCTTTGTTTGAATTCCAGTGTCGGGTGGTTATTTCTTTGTTGTTTATTGAGTTTCAAATGTATTTCCTGTGTTTAAAATCATGACTCAAGACATATCTTTAGGGTCACATTGACCTCGCACTGGATGCAGATTGGTTTAGGTTTCTCTCATATATTCAGTGTGGATAGAGTAATAGAATGAATGTTAGTGTAATGGTCCCTAGCGTATGATGAGTGTATGTGCGTGCGACTGTGGATTTACTCTGTCCGTGGAAGTAGGGAGAATTTATATGCTCCGATCTGCAGCACGTCCACCCATGCACTAGTGAGAATGCCAGTTTGCTTGTGAAACATGAAATGGAGCTATTATTTTTTGCCACTGTCCATACCATGTTAACTTTTTTGCACCAGCTTAAAACACCACAATGGCAGTTACCAACTCCATCCAAGCATACAAAGTAGTGATTTTCTGAAACCTATCATGCAGTGGTCCAGTAAACACGACTCTTGTGAACTGGACCTGTTTCACCAAGAAGAAAAACCACAGATGACTGCGTCATCAAGGACATAGCCTTCCAGTCCATTTATTCCTTCTACAAAGGATTGTGATGAACTGCAACTGCCAGAATACCCTTGCCAATTGAAAGCCATCGACTAGACTTTAATGTCCTGGTGACATGCTAACCCGCAGATCACTAGGGTTAACATGTCAACAGGGCGTGGCTGTTTAACATTTACCCAGCCGGACAGTGAGCTAACTGGAGTTTTTAATGTCACAACATTGTTTTATTTTCCTACTTCTTATGGTCACAAGTTTTTACTAAGTTGTTCCATTAAATGGTGATACGTAACAGTGAAAGAACACGCAGCGCCTTTCATGGTCTTTCTTGCTCTATATGAGTCAGGCGCGCAACACCCATTGGGCTCACCGGGCTTCAGCCCCCCCCCCCCCCCGTCGTGTGTGACAGCCCGGTCGAGACAGCCTCGCGGGCTGGCGTCCGTCTAATTGCAGCCGCACCAGAGTACTTCACGGGTCTTTAAAAGACCATTTACTCGTTAATGAGGCTTTTGTTGTGTCTTCACCCCTTCTTACAGCCATTCTGCCTATGGCTGGAAGACTTAGCCCCCCCCGAAATCTTTTTCAGCCCCCCCCCCCCCCCCGAAATTTGGCTCTAGTTGCCTACCTAATATGAGTGGCTCTGTGTATGTGGGTGGCTTTGTGTGTGGCGCTGTGTGTGGCTGCAAATGCAATAGGTCTCGCATTTGAGAGTGATTAAGCTATTGACATTGTAAATAACAATGCCGTTTCTTTAAATGTTTTAAAAACAAAAACATAAACAAAAATAATGTCATGAGCAATGCCAATAGCTCTAACTTTAACAATGCCGAGACCGTTGCATTGTAAATGCTTGTTCAGAAATCGGCTGGCTGTCCGACTCTGACTTTCTCTCTTTCTTACGAGGGGCAAATGGACCAATAAAAATAGTTTTCAGTTTGATGGGCAGGCTGTATGGCATATGGGTACATCGGTAAAGCTTCCACCGCAGGATGTCCCGCCTAAGAAGTGCTGCCGAGTACGGAGCGCCATTTTAGGCTTGGGTGCAGTTGGGCCGCGTGGTGGGAGTGTGCCTTGCGTGCTTCGACCTGGGGATGTGTTTTGTGTTTAACATCCAAGAGCGAGCAAGAAGACCCCATCGTCGCCCCTTCACTTTCAGAAGTCTAGACAAAGCAGTCAGTCAGAGAGCGCCGCTGAGGGAGTGGGTTTAAAGAAAAACGAGAAAATCAAATTAATTATCATTAACATTCATCTTTCGGCAAGAGGTCCAAAGCGCAGCAGACTCCGAGGTCTCGAAAGCTTAGGCCGCGCCAGGTAGGGTGCAGCTGGTGTGCGATTTCGTAGGCACTGTCATTTATTGTGCTTCATTGGCCTTACACAGGGGAATATATTATTGTTCCAAGCATTACCTTCCACCTGAGGCCCGGATATTTTCAGGATGGAAACATGTTATGTAAAAAATTAATTTGTTGTGAGTTAGTACTTCTGTCACGTTTGCATACATGTCAGCATTTTGGAACAGGAAAGTGACATTATGAAAAAATAAATCGTGTGAATTCCTCCCCACTCCATTGACTTCTGTTGAAGCAGAGGCAGTTTCACGAGGGAGACAGCTAAAATGAAGAATTTTTGCTGTGAAACCCGTGAGCCGTGACACGTATGTTTGTTCAGCGTCCTTGATGTCGCCTGTTTTAAAATAACATAAATATTTGTAAACTGCACGTTTACCCCAAAGGGTTATCTTGGCGCTGATCAGCAGATCTTTATGGTTACCCAACTCAATGGCACTCATTTTATCTGCGCTCAGAAAGAATTAGAGAACCCGGTGGGATTTGAACCCGTGACCATGAGGTCGCACTCAAGCCCTTGCAGTGGATTTAGTCCACTGAGCCACGCCTTCTAGTTTTATTCTTTTTTGCATTGTTCCATCTCTTGTCCACAATGTATTTGTCGAACGCAGGCTGTAATTCCCTTTTACCGTGTCGCCCTCCTCCCCCACCACCCCACCCCACGCCTTTGAAGAATTTGGTTTGAAATGTTAATTTTATGTTGTTTTGTTATAGATGTTCATTTAAAAAAAAAAAATTGCTTTGCTTTACTTATATACCGTTTCCGAATCACTTACGTAGTTGCCAAGCAAAGCTTTCCACGTTCCCTCCTTCAGGTACGGTGGAATGAAACGGGCCCTGCTGCTTGTCAAGAATCCTGGAGGTAACCCCGAAACGTATCTCCGGAGTGCCAATGGATAATTTGCAACTCAACTAATACAAATATGAGAATCTCAAGTGCACGCGTAGGACGCGAGAAGCAGTGCTACTTACGTGCACAAAGGTGACAGCAGTTAGTGCAAGGGCCCTCTAATTTGCGTATGATGTGACATCATCACAGAAGTATCATCCATTGGCTATTAATCCTCTGGCATCTTTCAAGTGACTTTGCAAAACGCAACTTTCCTGGGTCAGGTATCAGTAAAACGATAACATTAATAACTGAAATAAAATAATTGCATGTCTTTTAAAGTTCTGTTAAGTGGAAATACATTGTGTTTGTCACAGTACGTGGAAAAGTGAGGTCCGGGTCTGTCCAAAACTGTTGTCTTTATGCAAACGTTAACAAATTGTTTCCGGGTTAGTGCAGTGCTATGTATGTATACTCTGTTTGTATACAGCTGTTTTCAAAATTGGAAGAGGGTTGAGTTTGTCTTGATGGACGTGGAGATATCGTTCCTGAACCTTGGTGTATAGAAGAATGCCCTTTGCTTTCTTATTTTCTTTTCTTGCACTTATATCTCCAATCTGAAGGTGTCTTAGGTACCTGAGTGCTGAGAGCCACCAGTGGTGGTGAGCTTGTCATCCAAGTAGGCAGGGAGGCCAGCTGTGATGGTGCTGTGGGTGATGCCGACTGACAAGGGGAGGCCATGGAGTTCCTTCAGGGTGTGGGTAATGTAGTCATAGTTGTTCCTGCCCTAACGAGATATGCTATAGCATGTAAGCTGCCCCTAAACGGGGGCAATGAGTTACAATTCCAAAACGGTTTATAGATAACTAGTGCAGGATAAAATATGTGGCACAAACAATTTTTGAGCAAGAAAGATATGAAAGCAGACAAGCTATTTGAAAATAGCTTGACTTCTAGTAAAGGCATGACTCAAGCCACGGTAAAATTAAACATTAGGATCTAGTGAGATAAACGTGGGTTCTTATACATTTGCCTTTGTTTTTTAAGACTAATAAACACAGGTCAGTCCTAGGAGTAAGGCAATGATGTGTTGTAAAACAAAACCATATTTAGGGCTTTCAACGACAGTGATTATTAGCATCTTTTTTTATTTTTTAAATTTTATTTTAGCCCAATCTTGCAATGATAAACGTATACCAGTATGAAATGTCATGTATGCTAAAATGTTTCAAATGTATATGCCCTGAGCCATGGCGACATAGCCATATCCCCTGCCTCGTCACTCCCCAGCAGCCTTTAAAAGTTCTAATAATAATTAGTATATATATATGTAGTTCCAGGGTGCATTTTGTGCTTTTGTAAATAAGCATGATGCAGATTAACCTTTTTAAGATATATCTGCTGAATTTTACACTGCATTTATTTATTATATTCCCCCCCTCGTTTTGCAGCACACTTGAAAAGCATTTCTGTGAAAGCTTTGCACTAATAAAATCAATGGCCTACGCAGTCATAGTCATCCTTTATTGTTAGAATAATTAAAATCATTACCTAGTGCTAGTGCAATAAGATCTGTCAATTAAAGAAGAACAGTGCAGTAAGCAAAGTGCAATTGCGAAAAAAGAATCAGCAGTTAGTTTTAAAATGTGTACTTTAAAAAGAGAGTGTGGTTAGTTAAAACTAAGATAGAAATTAAAAACGTACAGATACAGTTCAAATGTTCCAATGCACACAGACCAGTTTGTAAAAGGAATATGCTTGGATTTTTGTCCGGGCGACAGTTAAGTAGCTGTTGCCCTGTTTATAGTCCCCCACGACTCCTTGGAGGTGTTCAACAGCCTAATCGGCGCATTGTGAGTCCCATAGGAAGGGAGCATTAGTGCAGATAAAGAAAACCTTTGAAGGACAATATTCAAAGTAAAAACCATAAGTGTATTCAAAATTAGGAAGTATTGCAGAAGGTAAGAAGTAGTTAATGAATAATGCAACTGTGAGAGGTTTTAACATAAGAGAATTGTCCATAATTAAAATAGAGTTCTGTAATGAACTAGCATAAATTAATTTGTAAGTCAAGGAAAAGAGATAAATTATCAGACAGTCTACCTTGGAGACTGTTTGTTCAAAACAAAAGTCTGATTACAAAGTGATAATCCCGACAAGTGGAAGCTCGGTATGAAAGCATGGAAAGGGCCTGGCACACATCCCACAAAAGGTCCATTTTATAGTTTCAGAAAGTGAAAAATAACTCACTCAACATAGCATGAAGTGGTATCATAGGACTGTACTAGCAAACGTACATGACATAACCCAATCATCATCACAGAAATTGTGCTAATAAAACAGGCTTCCTTAAGGACCGCCTAAATTATGAATAAATAAGGATTCCACTTGCCCTACAAATAAAGGAAATGACATTACACTCTTGAAGCCAACACAATAAGCTATTTAAATATTAATGGAATACAGCTGTGGCAGCAGGCAGCAATAGCCTTGATTATTCAACACGTCACAACATCTTGACATAAGCTTCCTCCTACAGCACACAGTAAGATACAGTGCAAGGAAATAACACCATGATTAAATCCCATTTCAACTGATTTATGAAAAGGTAAAATGCAGAGGAGGATAAAACATGCACATAGGAAACTTGTTTGTGCAACATTTAAAAGCTAAATTTTCTTCAGCAGTCCATCCAAACAGGCTAAAAGCCCAGTAAATTAATTTTGCGGCCTTATTAGGTTGACTTGAACACACGTAAATAAACATTGTGATTAATAAAACACCCTGACATGCCCAAATGCAATTAAATGATTCTGCAAGCCTAGATCACTAACTGTCCCCTTCCTTAGGCCTCACAGTGCTGAACTACGGCTGCCAGTCCGAGGCGAGGGAGGCCAGCCCTCTAAGGTTGCCAGATGGACAGTTTTAAAAAAAATTGTTTTATTTTTACCGTCTTGGCCACTATTTTAATGTCTAAGCCAGAAGGAAAATTGGACAAAGGAGTAAAAGCAGGTATTTTTCTATGTTTTCTATTAGAGGATCAAAATCGACTTGCTGTTGGTTCGTCCTTGTCTGTAGCATACTTAGCAAAACGATGGACTGAAATCATAACTACAGTAATTACCAGGGGCTGAAATTAATTATAGGTTTCCACTTTCAATCCTTTTTTGGCCAGTGCAATGGGCATGCCCAGTGGTGGGGTTTGTAGCTCACCAGGTGATAGGATGCAGTCTACACCACACTGAGGCCAGTCTGGGGTTGCTTGCATTTCAGTTGCGAGTGGTTATATGACATAGCTGGAGTATTTGAATCTGAATGGGACCAAGGTGAATTTGTATAAGGTGGGTCCTTAACAGCTGTAACCAAATGAGTAAAAAAAAAAACACGGATGAGAATTTCCCCCAAGTAACGACCAGGGTATGAGATTTCAGGCTTCTACAGCCTTTTCTGTAATGACAGCTACTTCTGCTCAAGGAAAGTCCTGCCATGCTACTTGCATATTTTATCACTGTCAAATGCTGACAACATGTGTTATTATTATACTATGACCAGCTTAAGCTGGCTTATCGGTAATTACTATCAAAGCATTTCAGGCGAGGTTACAAGTAAAAATGCAAAACGTTCCTCAATATTAAATGCCTCCACATGAGTAATGAAATAACATTCAAATCATCATATGTCATGTGGCACAAAGGACATCATTGTTTTTGGATTTATCTAGCGCTTACTACCCTTGACGAGGCATTGAAGCGCTTTTTCGATGAGAAGCATGCTACTCCGGAGCCCAAAAAGGATTAGTAGTGAATTATTATAGGGAGATATTAAATGAATTTGAGTGGTGGGCATTTGAGTTTATTTGGAGTGAAAAAGGATAGTGGAGGGATAGAAGAGGGAAGGGTTTGCATTTATATAGCGCTTGCTACCCCTGATGTCAAAACACTTTTCGGCTGGTAGCACGCTACCCCAGAACCTAAACAGGATTTGTAGGGAATTAGTATAGTGAAATATAAAATTAATCTGATCGGTGGATATGTTAGTTGGATTAAAAAGGATAGTGGAGGAATAGAAGAGGGAAGGGCCTAAGCAAGAGTTTTATTTCTTTTCTTTTGGAGCCATAGCAGTAGGAGCAGGTTTGGGATGAGTACAGGGGAGGTGGTGGGGGTAGGAGTCAGAGGGAAGGGTTTAGAAAGGCTTGTTTGGGAGATCTGAATAGTAAAAGAGGAATGAGATGTAAGGAAGGTTAGAGGAGGGACCTGTCGAGAAAGGGTTATTTTGTGGATCATAGTAGTAGAATGGGGTTTGGTATGAGTCAGAGAGTGGAGGAAGAGGATATATTGAGAGGTATATATTGAGAAATAGGTTAGTGCATTGGAGATGTTGAATTAGAAGTAAAGTAATACTTATAAAGATACATTAGTACATGGAAGGTATATATATATAAGGATCGTAATATATGTAGATTTAAGTTTTTAATAAACTTAGACTTTCATGTTTTGCTATACTTTAATTTATTTGTGTTTATATATTTTTTTGTAATTCAATAGTGAAGCAGTTGTAGATAGTTATGATAAAATATGTACTTATTTATACTGTCACCTACATACATGTTAAACAGAATAGTATAACTGTTAAACAGAACTAAAGAATATCTATATATTTATAAACATAATTATTATACACATTTATTTAAAGCAATACACATATGTAGTTACACATCTATAGTCCAAATAAATGCTTATAGATAGAGGGATCTGCTGTATAGTTACTTTTGAGTATGGTGGTTATGTGGGGAAGAGCCAACTCTTGAGTAGTCTTCCTAAGATACAGTAGTTATCGTGGATCTTATGTTTGGGGGTAAAGAGTTCCATAGTTTGGCTGCTTGAACAGAGAAGGATGTGCCACCTATGATTTTTTCCGTGTATGGTGGGGTTTTGAGGCGAGGTGCCAATCTAGAGCGGAGGTTCCTTTTTTGAATGTATATGGTGATTTTATTTCTGATGAAGAGCAATCCTGTTCCATGTATCGCTTTGTTGGTGATACAAAGCAGCTTGAATGTGGATCTTCTGGCAACCAGTAACTAATGTAGGGTGTTCAAGGCACGGGAGATGTGGGCTTGTGGATTTATATGTAAGAATAGTCGGGCAGCAGAGTTCTGAATTCATTGTAGTATTTCATGGTTGTTAAAGATGATCCGTGATAGAGGCTATTGGCGAAATCAAGTTTAGATAGAGCAAGAGAGAGATCGTAGCCTGAACCTTGTGTTGAAATCTCAGGTGGGAAAAGATGCGTTGCATAGTGTTTATAGTAACAAAGCTTGATCTTGCTAATTTGTCCACTTCGGCATTAATTGATATCTTGGAGTCTATGGTAATTCCAAGGTTTCTTGTTTCCTTTGATGCTTTATGCGGTGTTCCCAGATAGTCAGGCCAGGCGGCGAGTGGGTCATCCTTTTTGTGAACGCCACATATGAGTATTTTCGTTTTGGAAGCATTCAATTTGAGATGGCTCCATGTCATCCACTGATCCACAGCTCTGAGAGAACTGAACATTTCTGAGTTTCCAAAGTCTTTGGGGTTTTTTAGTTTAAGGAGTATTTGTGTCATCTGCATAGTTATAGCATGTGAGGTGAAATTGATTGATCAGTGCCGGTAATGACTTCATGTAAATGTTGAAAAGCATGGGTGAGGTGATAGAGCCTTGAAGGACCCCCTCCCCCTGCTTTTGTGAAGTACAGTTTGGACAAGAAAAGGGGGGGGAGGTATGAATGACATTAGTTATGGTTTGAAGGTAGGATGTGATCCATTTGAGAGCAGTCCCCTCTATGCCGGCTTCGTAGAGTCTTTGTAGTAGAATGTCATGGTCATTTGTGTCAAAGGCAGCTGAGAGGTCCAAGGGAAGTAGTGCAGCAGCCCCGTTTCTGTCAACTGTGTTTTTAAGGTCATCCCAGATGGCAATGAGGGCAGATTCTGGGCCTATTCCTGAATGGAATCCTGTTTGGAAGTCTGAAAGTATAGAATTATCTTCAATAAATTGTGACATCTGGGTGAATGCTGCTCTTTCTATCAGTTTCCCTAGGAAAGGTTAATTTGTAATTGGTCTGTAGTTGTCGGGGTTAAGTGGGTCCAGGTTTGTTTTCTTTAGCAATGGACATATGTATGATTTTTTTTAGATCTTCTGGAAATATTCCTGTAGTTAAGGAATTGTTAATGATTTTTCTGACTGGTGTGGCAGCAGAGGTAGTTAGAAGAATTTCTAGTAGGTTTGTGTTGGACACTGGTCTGAACAGCTGTCGTCAGGCCTGCCTGCTTTGGCCAGGTCCATAAATTCATTTTGTGAAATTTGTTGGGAGGAATGGAAAGAACAAAAGTAATCTGTGGGAAATGCACGTTATGATACCTCAGTTGGTTAATGCGATCACTGCAGATGTCTGCTTTGAGATCTGAAAGTCACAGAATTAACTCTTGGATGAAGTAGTGCAGAGTGGTGACTTTATAGAGCTTTGAGATTCTAGCCTGAAACGGAAAGGACTGTGAATATGTAAGTTGTAATTTTACAAAAAAAATTACACGGAGTATACGCTGCCACAAAATATTTAGTGTTTTAGATAAACAAGTGCTTTCAAGGAATACTTTAGGAATAGGTAATCAGACTGTACTTATTACAAACATTTTTATAAGTCCATTAAAATGTCACTTTCCACAACTCGGTCTCCTAATGGGGAGTGATTCTGTTACGGGTTGTGGAGACTGGAAAGAAGGAGCAAAACAGGCGCTGCTCGCAAAGAAGCACCGGATTAAGTAGAAGCATAAAGACAAGAAAAGAGAGGCATAAAGCCTATCGTATATACGATGGAAGACAGCCTTCCATGCAGAAAATAGAACACACTCCGGGAAACATCCATTCCTCTGAAAGAACAAATTTGTGTCCCTCAAGAACATATTGGCCCTGAAGAAGACCTTCCCCACAACCACCATCAAGGTCCATTCCCGAAGGTCAAAACGCATCAGCGTACCCCATAACAAGGTCAAGAGCATAAACAAATAATTAATTGGTGTATTTGAGGCACCCTACAGAAAGCGCGACTATGGGCACCGCAACAACCTCATCAGGACTTTAAAACAGTGTTATTGTATAAAAATGTGCGAGGACGCAAGGGTACTTGGTCCCAGCTATAAACAAGAGTAGGATTCTAGATACTCCAAAAAGACATCTGGTTTATTTTGCCACAAACAAGAGAAACAAAGCACTTGTAAATATATGCATTATATGTGTAATGTAAAAAGACATGACATGTCTCTGTGTTTATGACTTGTTTATGAGTAAGAGATGTCTCAACATATATTTATCTGTTTAATTCGTGATTTTTTACTATTTGTATAGTGTCACAGTGAAGTACGTCACATTTTTTGTTACTGTAAAGTGTGTAAATTGTGTTTATATATATATATGTGAAAATATGATATTGAATATTTGCCCCAAAAAACCAAAAAGAAAGATAGTGAATCAGACAACGGCCCAGTGTAAGAGTACTCATTGAAAGAGTTGGGTTGTACTTAACAGGGATCCATACTTTTTGTTTACATTTGTACCAGAGTTAGAACAAGTTCATTAGTTGAATTTAAGCAGGGAGACATGTACAGATCCTGGCTCTAAAACTGATAGCAATTTAAGGTCTGAGAGGCATTTCTTGACATAGACTTTCCACAACTCCTCTCCCTTACCGTAGCTCTTAAAAAGAATACATCTTTGTTTCCATGAAGCTTCAAGCCTATACTTTCTCCCAAGCAGCGTTTATGTTTGAGGATTATTCAATATCACACATTTACATTTCTTTCAAGTAGCAGGTTCGTAGGTGAGAGGGCCTGCCTCTTCTTTGTCTCTCAGTTGCTCAGTCAGCTTCACTTTAGACCCTTTTTTCACTTTCACCCAGAGGCATCTCAAGGTCCTCATTAATCATTGAGGGAATGTTGTTTTTACAATAAGTATGGTAATTGCTTTTGCAAAATAATAAAAAACATTTTTTACCTCTGTTTCCATGCAGATTTCCTTTCAGGTGAGTTGAGGGGTTTAAAGGTAGTAGGCCAGCAGGGTCGCATTCAGATCCAGAGAGGTTATCGCCCGGACCTCCAAATAATGGCCATCGGAAAGCGGAAAGGAGCAAGCTCCATGGAGTGAGCCAGCGATGGCCTAGAAGAGGGGGCACTATGACACAGCACATTTTTGTGTATACAAGTGGACAGAGACCACATCCTCAGAGAGACGTTCAAATGAAGGTGATGAGCTACATGGACTGTTTTTTAAACATTTTTTTTAATACCATTTACATAGTGAGACAGACAGCCTGCTTTGGGCCTCAGGCCTAGGAGTGATGACCCTGTAGAGTGGGCAGAGGAGTAGGTATCACTAGTGCTGCAGGTGCAGTGGCACTGAAGCTTAAAGGTGTGAGCAGCCAAATAAACCTCAGTTATGGATGGGGTAGGGCAAGATGGAGACCCATATTCTTAATAAGCGGAGACTGCACGAGGGCAGTAGCTCTTATTAGTGAACCGGGTGCAGTGGCTTTGGGGCCCAGAAGTGTGAGGGGCCCACTGCATCACAGTTATGACTGTCTTACGTCACAAAAGAGGCAAGTGGTTACCAGTTTTAAGTATCACTTTATCACACTTTCAGGTGGAGATTATGGACTATCCTTTTAGGCCATTCTTAATGTATAGATCTGTTCATGTTACTAGAAGTGATGTGTAAAACCTACTGCATACATATGTGATACTCTAGAGAGTGTTGCCATGGAGCATTAGTGCAGTTTTCTATCCAGAGATCTATTCTTATTTGTGTTGTCAAGCGGGCTATTGATTTTGTGAACTCTACATAAACACAAATTAGATAGCAAATTTAGAAACGGAAAGCAACTTTTGAAAGTAAGGTTATCTATTTTAAAGTCGCATGTCTGTTGGTTCTGGTGGTCCAGTGAACTAATGCATCCTCTGTAAGATATTTATTTGACATGTCCACATGTTCAAATCCCACCTGGTCCCTTCATATCTCAACTTTCAAAGGGCAATGAAATGATTACCATTGAGTTGGGTAACACTAAACATGTATTCTGCAACAACGAGATACCCTTCAAGTTGATATCTGCTCTTGGCCTTTGCTGGAGTGAGCTCTGGTCTCTAGGAGGACATGGGAACCCTAGAATGGACCTGGAGGAACAGCTCCAAAAAGAAGGAAAGGTTGTGAATTGAGAAACCAGTTGCTTTAGCAGGACATTGTCCAATGCATATCAGACTTTGAGAGGACTTAGCTGGATACAGCCTTCAACCTTTTCCCACTGGAAAAGTTCAACTTACAAACACAATAGTCAAATCTTTGACCCCGTGGCCCAGAAGAGATTTGACAGAGGCAGCAACTATAGCAATGCGCACTCACTTGGACAGACGGTGAGTCCCGCACATGCACTATTTGTATCGTTGTCCTGCAGCAAGCTGAGGGTTCCTCAAGGACGTGATGGTCCCACGTATATGCTGATTTGATCTGCCAGCAACTTAAAGATAATGGGTGCACCACAGTTACCTTGTGTAGGGTGCTGAAACAGTTAATTAATGCCCTAAATTGCCTTGCCCTACCTGCTCCATCATGCACATCTTAAATGACTGGGCTGTACGATTAATACTAAGAGGCATGACGTTTGAATAGATAAATTGCACTTATTGCCCAATACTCTAACATTTCCAGGTTTGAATGGCACAACAGACCATGTGGTTGTGGGCAGTGGATAATGGTTGTGGTGAACATGTTCCATTAGAACGCCATACCATTTCATTGATTTGCGACATAAACACTAATCAACCCCCCACAGCAGTGTCGCATGGTTCCTTGCTGCTGGGAGTAAAATCAAGAAAGGTGACACTTGCCAAAGTAAAAAGCTCTTCAGCCAGAGACCAGCAGTGAAACTGATGGAGGAGTAGGAGGAGAGGCTGTGGCACTTGCGCTTTGTTGCTAGAAATGAGGAGAATTCTCAAATGTATTGATACTAAAATAGATATGTTGACTGCGAGGATCAACTTTGGGAGCAGCTTGCCAAACAAGATATCAGGTTTGAGCTGACAGAGAATTGAGTGCCCACCCCCGCGACACTGCTGTTTGCAATGACAGGGCGGGAGCCTCGCGGCTCCCGCCCTGTCATCGCAAACTGCTTTGCTTCATTGAAGCAAAGCAGATAGCTTTTCCACATGTGAAAAAGCAATGCCCGCTCCTGCAGGAGCCGGGGAGCCGGCTGAGACCGTGGGGGCATTGGGGCTTCCCCCACGGTCCCCAAAGGAGAGGGCCAGCCCCGGGGGATGGGGTCCCCGGGGCTAGAAGTGGCCGGGAGGGGGGCCACGCAGCCCCCTCCCTACAAAATGTTTTCAAAAAAGGCGGGCCGGCCACAGGGGATGGGGTCCCCGGGGCCATAATTGGCCTGAGAAGGGGGTCCACGCGGCCCCTCTCCGAAAAAAAAAGCAATGGCCAGGCCCCCTCCCCAGTAAAAAACCCCAAAATAAACGAGGCAGAGCCCCAGGGATGGGGTCCCCGGGGCTGAAAGAAGACTCAGGAGGGGGGCCACGCTGCCCCCCTCCTTGGTAAATAGCTAAAAATATATATATATAGTGGCCATGCCCCGGGGGAAGGGGTCCCCGGGGTCGAAAATGGCCTCGGGAGGGTGTCCACACGGCCCCCTTCCATTTTAAAATAATAAAATTGAGAAATTAGGGGTCAGGCCCTGGGGGATGGGGTCCCCAGGGCCCAAAAAAAGGAAAGGAAGCGGGGCCACACAGCCCCCCTTCTATAAAAGAAAATAAATTAAAAAAAGACGGCATCGCGCTGGAGGCCCCGCCCCCCTCCCAGCAACACTATGCAAACGCGCCCTGTGGCGCGTTTTAAGTTGGGGAATTAATTCCCCTTCAATCCTGAGGGTCCCTGGGGACCAACTAGCCCACCAGGTACCGTCAGTAAGCGCCACAGGGCTGCGTTGCAGAGAGGTGTAAAAAGGGGCGTGGTCTCAGACCACCTCTCTGCAACGCAACCCTGTAGCGCTAACTGGAGGTACCTAGTGGGCTAGTTGGACCCAGGGGACCCTCAGGATTGAAGGGGAATTAATTCCCCAACTTGAACCTAAAACGTTGAAAAACAATAGGTTTCAGGCACGTTATAGTTAGAAATTAGCATTTAAAAATAACTTTAGTACTCCTAAACTGAGAAAAATCCTAACTTTAAGACTTTTGATATTCACAGAAGGCATTTAGGAGTCCTAAAGTTAGGACTCCTAACTTCTGTGAATACCGAAATGAGTAAGTGCCTCCTGTGAATACCAAAATGAGTAAGTGCCTTCTGTGAATACCAAAATGGTAGTAAGTTTAGGATTTTGTCTTAAATTAGTTCTGTGAATCGGGCCCATGGTCACTCAGTACAGCACTATCGTATGCACTCATACACCTATATATACACTCACACACCGCCACTCATCCATAGAGGTACTCACACACCTAGTCAGTCATGCAAATAATTAATCACACTGCCATTTACTCACCTATACAGTTATACGTGCACCAGCTCAATTACTCATACAAATACTAGCACATTTGTACGCTCTTATACAATCAATGAAACAAGCACACACTCAGCCATACAGCCTCTCTCACAATCACACACTCACTTATAGCCATTTATGTACTCCAAAACACATATATACTGCTTTTCACATGAGTAGTCACACACATGTACCACTGAGATATACATTCACTCAATAACACATCCATACACACACTCACCCACCCACACAATCCATCACAGAGGCACTCTTGAAAATATGCACCCAGTGAATCACCCACTCACACATCTATGCACAGAGTCACACACACCCCACCCACACAAACACTCAGGCACCCATACAGATACTCAGACAATCAATAACCCATATAGACACTCTTCTAGCTATTCGCAAACCCATGTAGCCGCTTACACACCAACAGACAGACGGATACAGACATTCACACAGTTTAGTCACTAACCCATGCATTCAGTAAGATACGTTTAATCACTCACTTATAGTCAGTCACTCACCTACTAATTCACATCATCCATTCAGACACTTATACACCCACTCATTCTTCAATACGCCTTTCCCTATATGTATTAAACATATTTAAACTTTACAGAAACACACAGTCACTGGATGATGTCATCAGTGATATCATTTGAGATGTCATCAGTGATGTCACTGACCATGTCATGAGTGATGTAATATGTGACGTCATCAGCAATGCATTGCGGGGCTGCGAGTTATAGTTAGCTGGACTAACTATAATGGGGGAATTTCACTGGTTTTGTACGAGTGAAATGTCCAACTAACTATAACTTTCCCTAAAACCTATGTTTTTTTTCAGTGAATTTCTAAGGTTTTTTTAAATGCTAATTTCTAACTATAACATGCCTGAAACCTATGGTTTTTTCAGTGAAAAAAAAATATATATATATATATATATATAAAATAAATGCTGTGCGAGATTGAATAATGATTTATGGCACTGAAGAAGGCACCGCACCGAAAGGCGTTTGCAAAATTAAATCATACAAATAACCCCTAGAATGCTCCAAATTCTTTGTAGTTGTCATGTATCAGAGGCGAACTCACCTTTCATCTACGGAGGCACCCGCTGTGTGTTTGGCTGCCCGGGTGAAGCTGTGCAGACAATTTATTTTTGCTTGCCAGAACCGCTGCTGTCAGAGCCTGTCGACCCTGGAGGACGTGGACTATACAAGTTTAAGGTGCCCAGCCATATGAGGGACACCTATGGGACTCCTCATCATCCAGGCCAGCTTGAATCCCGTGGCAAAGTGAGCAAGGGACCCACGTCTGGGCATTCCCTGCCAACAAGGTTATCAGGCCTTGAAAAATCATTACTAGATCTGCAGGTCTAGTGACTTAAATAATCCACTCAAATGAATTCTAATGCTCTTGATGCATAAACTGGTTTCAAATTATGTGATCCTGGTCAAATGTTTTAAGTCACTGAGCCCCCATTTTCTTCCTTATCACATATAAATGCACCTTCGAATACGCGAGTTCAGCATGTCTGCTGTACAAAAAAACACTTTGTTTGATTTAATAGACTAAACATTTGCTCCAGTATGTAATACAATACAAATCTAGCCGCATATAGGATGCACATGACTGCTGACTTGCCTCTTAGTTCATTAACTGCATTGTCATCATGGCGGGGGCAGGAATGTTTCTCAAATCATGTTTAAAAACTGTCACTTTTATAATATACATACCTGAAGCATGAAATGGTAGCACACTTGCTTGCAATCAGCAAGACTGATAAAACTATACAGTGTACAATGTTTTGAAATCAAGTTTATGCTAATATTTTTCATTTGCGCATCAGTAAACTGTTCTGATTAGGTTTGCTCCTTTTTAAATCTGGGTTTGCATCCCACTTCTGAATTACAAAACAATGTTCTTTCATAATTCCTGATATATTTTTAAATAATTGTACTATTCTTTTACAATCTGTTTAAATGTTGTAGTAGGAAAAAAACTGACATCCCACAGCCTTTTGTTTTACAATTATTGTTAGACAGCCTAGTCAAGATAAGTAACAATTAGTAAAACGACAAACGGACATTTGACCTTTGTTCTTGAACAGACAGCAAATGTGTCAAGATAAAAACAGTTTTAAAGGTGCCATTATTACTCATCCAATTTCTGATTGAACAGAACACCTGTTCCTTCTAGCTTAAGTTCACTGTCCAGGAGGAGTAGATGCTAAAAATAGCTTGATCTGATAAAATCCAACTCGCCATAGCGAGTGGGCAAGTAGATTTTTCGATGCCAGTTACTAATAGAATTTAGCGCTAAAGCTGATAGGTTGCATACCTAGGTTAATTTGTATCTGCCAGAAGATATGGTGTGGGGGAGATGTGGGCAGGACACTGACTCATTTGATACATAAACATTAGCCCTCCAGTGAGGTTCTTGACTTGGAAGGGTATAATGGCACACTGGTAAAGGATGACCATAACATTTTATCAACCTCTACCAATTACTAGTCCAAGGTATACAGGTTGCATGCTGGCATGACTGAAGAAGCGAGTCATGTTTAAAGGGGTTACTTTGGCATGTTCGAGCACCACAATAGCTTGATGTGACCAATAACAAATTTCAAGGTAATGTGAGCTAACAAAATCAATTGGGGGTGGGTTAATAAAGCTCCAGCCAATAAATAATTTTCCATGGAGTTAAAAAAAAAAAACAGAAGCAGTGCTAACCCCATATATGCCATAGATTTATAGAGGTTCATTCAGTTGGAAAACTGACAGTCGCTCAGAAAAGTGGTGATAATCACAATACTGAAGCTGCGCAAAGCCTAATTCAGTGTTCTCCTACCGGCCATTATCATTAAATAATGTAGCTACTACTGTTAAAATTAATTGCTCATAGACTCTTGCCATACAAAGGCATTGTCCTTCTGGATTAGCCTGGATCTATCTCTGGGAGGAGCTTGGCACATAATTTATGGTCTATTTTTGGTTTTCTGCACTAGATATATCATGACCATCCCAACTGTAGCTGTAATGCTAGATGCTGATAAATCTTCAGTTAAGTTTTATATTTGCTGTCCTCCAGATAATTTGCTTGGGAGAGCAGTCTGTTAGCTGGATCTCTTTGCTGTACACAGACCTCACAGCCAGAATGAAGGTAAATGGGAAGCTGTTAATTCCTATACATAAAACAAAAGGCACCAGGCAGGGATGTGCTCTATCCCTATTGTTATTTTTCCTTGCTCTGGAGCCACTGGCTTGCGCGCTAATGGAGCAGCATGCAGATAGTGGAGTGAAGTTTTGGCAATGCGAAATATGAGTTCCCCTCTCTGACACTAATATGATAAATTACTGATACCCAGCCTAACAATTGTTGGCTATCCTGCACTGCACAATACACCCCATTTCGGGAGGGTGTCTGTTAGACCTGTCAGCCCTAGAGTGGTCTTCCACCATAACATTTTGACCTAATCCTTCATTATTTTACTCGGTTTTGTTGGCCATAGGACTCTGTGCAGTTTACATCTTCTACCCAGTACTAAAGTGTGTGTTCACTCCTTAAAACATGGTAACATTGGCTTATCCCCAATTGGCATATTTATTTTACTTATAAGTCTCCAGTAAAGTGGTATTACATGTATCCAGGGCCTGTAAATTGAATGCGTCTAGCTAGCCTGCAGCACTGATTGTGCCACTCACTTAAACAGCCCTTTAAACATGTCTCAGGCCAGCCATCGCAGCCTGTGTGTGCAGTTTTAAACAGCCATTTTGACCTGGCAAAATAAACCTTTTGCGAAGCCCAAACCTTCCTTTTTAATACATATAAGTCACCCCTAGGGTAGGGCTTGGAGGGCCCAGAGGGCTGTGCTCATTGTACCTCGAAAATAGGACATGTACTTTTAGGTTTTACGTGTTTAATTCTTAAACTTGCTTTTCGCGTTTGCAAGGCATACCTCTCGCATAAGATAACATCGAAGTTACCTTATTACATTTAATAAGCTGTACCTTCTGAATGGGAATAAGTAAACAGTTCATGTTTGGTGTCTTTGGAATTGTAGTCAAAGTCCTCTCTTATGGTACTGTCTGATTCTTTTATTACCTTTTGAAAATGTCACTTTTTAGAAAGTTGTCATTTTTGCTCCTTAACCATTTAGTACCTGCAGCCTGTCCCTAGGTCACCTGACTGGGTGTAGTTGGCAGTTAGCTTTGTGTATTCCTCCTAGACAGCCAAACACAATAGAGAGCCTAGGTGTACCTGAATGGGCCATTACTGGCAGGATGGATGGGTGGGTGGGGTTAGGCACAGTCTCTCCTATACCTGAATAGGCTGTGTCCTACCTTCAAACAAAGGGTTGTCTACCACCTGTAGCTAGTCTGAGCCAGGACAGGGGAGGCAAGAAACCTGTGCCCTTCAAAGGGAAACCTCGAGAAGCTTCTCCCACTTCAAGGGAGGCAGCAGGCAGAAATATTGGACCTCAGACACCAGTTCTTCAGTATACTTCTGGACCTGTGGAAGACTGCAAGGATGAAATGTTGTGGGGCTGCTGGGCTGCTGTGTTGAATGACTTCCTGCCATGCTGTGCTGACAAATTGCCCTCCTGCCTGAGTAGGAAGGACTAGAACTGCAACCTGCACCAAGGACCACCAGAGTGACTCCAAGGGCCAAGTCTTGTAACTTGGACTCTGCAACTGTGAGTCCTACCCTACCCTGCCCTGTGCCACCCAGCCCTAGACCACATGGAAGTGGGTCTGAAGGTGTTCTGCCAGCCCATCCGTGGCTCCAGCAGACCCAGTGCTCCTCCTCTGCTGCGTGTTGCAACCATGAGCAGAACTGACGCATTGCCTCTGCTGCGTGGAAATTGTCCCGGCACCATGACTCAGCATCGCAGCCTTGCGGATCCTTGTAACCGACGTCTCTCTTATGCTTCTCGACGCATCCTCAGTGTCAGACTTTGTATAGCAAGTCCTTATCAATGGCGTCCTTGATGATGCCGGAGGGCCTTGCATCGCAGCCCCTCAGAACTCACACATTGCCTTGGCTGTGCGATGCATCCTTGACACTGGACTTCACATCCCAAGCCCTCGTTGATTGGACCCTTGACGATGATGCAGGACCTTCCATCACAGCCTCGCAGCTCTTTGGAACCAACGCATCGCCTCGGCTGCACGGTGCAACCTCGATGGGGGACCTCGCAATGTTCTGCAACCAGAACTTAAGATACTCTTGTTCAGCGAGCCTAACTGGGTCCCTGTAGTGGCCTGTGTTCTATCACAATCATCCTGAACTTGTGAGTTTGTCCCAGTCCGCCGCGACCAGATAGTCACAGTTGGTGCTTTGTGCATTTTCACTTAAATCTTCAAAGTTGCATATCTCTAGTTCCACTGATTCGATATTTGTTGTTTTGGACTTGATTTATTTATTAAAATGTATTCTATTATTTTAATCAGGTGTGGGATCCTTTTTATGTTACTGTTTGAAGAACTGCATAAATTCTTTAAGTTAAACCTGACTGCTCTGTGCTTGGTTTTACTTGTGATTTCACCCTGACCAGGATTGTGGTTGCTCTATGAGTATAGCTCTACACCCCTCGGCATCAGCTTTGGAAAATTAAAGATGTTTGCATGGATTACAGATTCTACCAACCCATATGTAGAGTTCCTTTGCAATTGAAAGAGGAGTTGGCAAGATATTTGGAGAGTCAAATATATTGCAGTTTGGAGATGGTGCACATGGACAGCTATGGGCGAACAGTGGCAGAATTGCAGGATCAAGTAGACTTGTGGGTTACACTGCCACTGTCTATGGCCGGGTAAATTTCACTAAGTAAAATTATCATACTCCTTAAGTTTCTTTACCTCGTTGTTATTAACACTATGCTTCTGAATAAAATTACTTGAAAAAAAAGCAATTTTTATTTTTTATTTTGAAAGTTTTATATAGTGTGAACTTCACCCCTGGGGGTATCAGAGTGCTTTACAATTTGCTAATCACAAAAGATACAGGAAGTAGTAACAGTAAACCAACAGATCAACGTACAATCATGACAGTCAAATATAAGCCAGAAATGTCTTCATCATTATCGCTTTAACTTCCGATTTTGAAAAAGAAGCAGTAGAATGATTCAGTCTGATTTGACGGGGCAGGGAATTCCAGATTCTCAGTGCGATACCCGAGATTGCTCGATTGTATGTTTTGTTTTTATGGCATTTTTGTGGCTTGAGCAGTAAGGTGCTGGAACCTCTAGAGGATCTAGAGCCACCAGAGAGCTCAAGTTATTGTGCAAGGTATTTCGGGGTGTTGAAATGTAAAATGTTGTGGGTCATTAATGCAATTTTTTCTATATGTATCCTTGCTTCATACGGGAGCCAATTTAGTGATTTCAGCTCAGGCATTATATGATTGCATCGTTTTGAACCTGTGATTAGCCTTGCAGCGGAGTTGAGAGAGGCTCTTAGTGGAGCCATCTTAGATCTGGGAAGGCTGCAGAGGGTTGTGCTTCCATAATCCAGCTTAGAGATCACTAGGGTTTGCACCGCAGCCTTGAAGTCGTTGCAGGATAGGAAAGGTTTTATTTTCCTTAAGATGCTAAATTGGGAGTTCGCTCTTTTGATGAGAGCACTGATGTGTTTATTTATTTATTTATGAGTTTGTAGACCCCGCAGTTACCCCCAACGGGTGTGTCCTGTCGCTGAGGCAGTCGACTGAAACAAACAGGCGCGAGTGGCAATTAGGTGTTGGTGAAGAGCCAGGTTTTAAGGGCACAACAGAAAGTAAGTTCAGTCTCCGATAAGCAGATGGAGAGTGGAAGGGCATTCCAGTGTTTGACGATCCTAACCGCGAAGGCTCTGCCGCCTGTCCTCGCCTTATGAAAGCGGAGGTTGACGAGGGGACGCAGTTGTTTGGATCCCAGGGCTCGGTCATGATGGTAGTGCTTGAGTCTGTCTCTCAGGTACGCAGGGCCCAGTCACATGGTAGCTCTGAACGCCAAGGTAAGTGCCTTGAATTCTATGCGCCAGATCACAGGTAGCCAATGAAGGTTTCCCAGGTGGGGAGTGATAGAGTGGCGGAAAGGTATTTTGCAAATAAATCTAGCAGCAGCGTTTTGGATTATGTGCAGTCTATGTTTCAGATAGGCGGGGAGACCCAGATAGAGACTTTTGGCGTAGTCCAAGTGTGATGTAATTAGGGCATGGACTACTGTTCTTTGGCACTCTAGAGGCAGGAAGTGGAGACATTTCTGCATAGTACCTTCCCAAAGCATGAGAAAGAAACTTGCCTAATTTGGGATTTACAGGAGAGTACATTGTCGAATCAGAACCCCAGGTTTCTCACTGAGTCAACAGACTCAGAGGGAGGATTCAGCTCCTGTGGCAACCAGAGCGCAGGGGGGGAGGGGACTTGTTTCTGTATGTTCAAACGCTTATTTCGCATTATTCCCAATGAGCTTGTGGAATCAATGATGCTTGGCATGCAGTTGAGAGCTGTTAGTTGATTAATCTATTCCTCGATGGCTGGGGACTGTTTGGATGGGGTGATTAAGAGGAATTCTGTTTTGAGAACACTTAATTTTAGGTGATTAAGGTTCAGCTAACTTAGGAGTTTTCTGTAAAGCTGAGTTGACGGACCTGATAACCTCCAGGGAGGAGACTTTCAGGTACAGTAGGGTGTCATCTGCATACACGTGATAGTGGACGATAGATAGTTTCAGAATTTCTGTTAGAGGCTCCATTAACAAGTTGAAGAGAGTGGTTGACAGCGTAGACCCCTTTGGCACCCCCAGAGTGAGCGGTGAGGGATTAGACCGAGACTGGTTCACTTTGAATCTTTGGGTACTATTTTGCCGAAATGAGTAGAACCAGTTTAGAACAGTCCCTAATATCCCCATCCTGTGTTCCAACAGGTCGATTAGGCAGTCATGTTTAACCGTATCAAAAGCTGATCCAGCATTCTTAGCGCACCATCTACAATGTGAGTGAGAGTGGATTCAGTGCTCTGGCCCGGACGAAAGCCGGATTGGAATTGATCTAGCAGTCGGAATCTGCCAGTTAAACAATTACAATCTACTGGCCTGTCGTCATGGAAATACCTGTGCATCGAGGTCGCATGTAACAGGCAAGTATGCAAATTCCACGCGCTCTACCACCCTCCACGAGACAACCTTCCTTTCATAGAACAAATCATGGAAACCATCTCAACTAAGGCAGAGCTTCACAGCACCTAGATCTTATTTGGAGATTTTGACTTCCACCGCAATGACAAATGACTTGGCAGTCAATAGCCTCAAATCCTTCTTAGTAGACCTCAACCTAACCCAAATATGACAGCCCTACTCACATCAAGGGAGCTACCTTAGATCTAGTCATCAGTAAGGTCAACTCCATTCATCTTGAATCTATCGCCCCTTGTGACTTGATGGACCACCACTGCATCACCCTCCTCATCACAGAATATGTGAGACCTAATAAAGTTCAGCTAAAAAAAAATAGACACTGGCAAAGAAGCCTTGGAAACATTAACTTGTATGATCTGACCTCAGTGATAACATACTGCCCCGTCCTGTGGACATGTCTGATGTCCATGACCTTACAGGCCACTATAATTACTCCATGACAAACATTTTAGACTCGATCGCGTATTTACAGTTAAAAAGAATGACCTCCAAAGTCTCCAAACCTTGGTACAATGGTAGTCTAAATACAGAAAGACGAAATCTGAGACTAGCGGATCGATTGTGGAGATTCTCTCCCTCCCTCGCACATCTCAATCCGCTGAGATCATTGAGAAATATCTATAACAAACGTATTAGATGCTCTAAAGCTAGTTATTTTGAAAACCAACTAGAGCAAGACAAAAACCGATCCCAAAAATAGTTTGAGCTCATCAAGTTTCAAACAAATAGTCAACCTAACTTTCCCTCAGTGGATGCCTGTCCGCAGCCTAAGTGCGAGGAATTTGCTGCTTTACACTGTGAAAAGACAATAAAGATCGAATTGGATTTGCCGTCCTCCTCGGTTTGTATGCTCCCGTTTGCTATGGTCCTCCCTCTTTCCCCCCCCCCCCCCCCAAAAAAAGACAATGCTTCTCGGAGCCTATTCAAAACTTTGGATGAAAGCACTATTCTTTCTGTACTGAAACACTCCAACCATTTTAGTGAATCCTTTCCATCAAACTTCTTCAGTGAGATCAGATCATCCATACTCCCATTCTGGACTAAGATAGTCCATGCCTCACTACTTCAAGGCTCTATCACAGATTGCCTAAAGTCTGAGCAGGTCACACCTGTTCTAAAAACTCACTGAAGGTCACACTGACCTTCGCAATTTTCTTCCGATTTACAACATTCCTACTCTTACAAAGCTCCTTGAGAAATGTGACCACATCCAGCTATGTAACCACATAGAACAATTCCAACTGCTAGACCAATTCCAATCCGGGTTTTGTCAGGGTCTTAGTACTGAATCTGCTTTCACTCACATTGTAGATGGTGCGCTAAGAATACTGGATTGGAATGAATCATGCCCTTTGATCCTCCTCGACTAATCGCAGCTTTTGATATGGTTAAACATGACAGCCTAATCAACCTATTGGAACACAGGATGGGGGGCTATCTGTTCTAAACACAATAGAACTCAAAGATTCAAGGTGAACCAGTCACTGTCTAATCCCTCCCCGTTCACTCTGGGGGTGCCACAGGGGTCTACGCTCTCGCCCACTCTCTTCAACTTGTTCATGGAGCCTCTAACAGAAATTCTGAAACTATCTAACATCCACTATCACATGTATATAGATGACACCCTACTGTATCTGAAAGTTTCCTCCCTGGAGGACATCAGGTCCCACAACTCAGCTTTACAGAAAACTCTAAGTTGGCTGACCCTTAATCACCTGAAATTAAGTGCTCGCAAAACAGAATTCCTCTTAATCGCCCCATCCAAACAGTCACCAGCCATCGAAGAATAGATTAATCAACTAACAGCTCTCAACTGCATGCCAAACATCATTAATTCCACAAGCTCATTTGGAATAATGCTAGATAAGCGTTTGAACATGCAGAAGCACATCAGTGCTGTCACCAAAGGAGCGAACTTGCAATTTGGCATCTTAAGGAAAATAAAAACCTTTCCTACCCCTGGGGAACAACTTCAAGGCTGCGGTGCAAGCCCTAGTGATCTCTAAGCTGGATTATGGAAGCACAACCCTCTGCGGCCTTCCCAGATCGAAAATGGCTCCAGTAAGAGCCTCTCTCAACTCCGATGCAAGGCACATCACAGGTCCAAAAGGAAACAATCATATCACGCCTGATCTGAAATCACTAGATTGGCTCCCATATGAAGCAAGTATACATCTAAAAATTGCATGCAGGACCCACACAGCCTTACATTTCAACACCCCGATATACCTTGCACAAAACCTTGAGCTCTCTAGAGGTTCCAGCAGCTTACTGCTCAAGCCACAAAAATTCCATAAAAATAGAACGTACAATCGAGCATTCTCGGGTATCGCACCAAGAATCTGAAATTCTCTGCCCCCTCAAATCAGACGGAATCATTCTACTGCTTCTTTCAAAAACGGAAGTTAAAGCGATACCAATGAAGACATTTCTGGCTTAGATCCCCAGCCCACATAGGGAGATGATGGACGGATTGCTGAAACTTTTCAAACACTCACCCCCAATCCATCATCGATCTTTAGCTCACTTTGTTACCCCAGTTCAGACACAGCTATATGCAAATCAGTCTTGAGCATGTACCTCATGGGAACAGTCCAGCCCGAACTGCCAAGCCATGTCTTCCCTGGACCGGACACAAGCACCCTGGGACCAGTTTTGGGGTAACACCTCTCATTAGCCAGGCTAGCTTGAATCCAGTGGCAAAGTGAGGAAGGGAACCATGTCTGGGCATACCCTGCCAACTTACGGCGTACAAAGCAAACACGAGATGATGGACGTAGTGCTGAAACTTTTCAGACACTCACCCCCATTCACAGATCTGGGTTGAACCCATCATCGTTCTTAAGCTCACTTTGCCTCTCCAGTTCAGACACCGCTATATGCAAATCAGTCTTGACCCTGTGCCTCATGGGAACAGTCAAGCCATGTCTTCCCTGGACTGGACACAAGCAGTGAAACCCCAAAACCGGTCCTAGGATGCTTGTTTCCAGTCCAGGGAGTACCTGGCCTGGCAGTTCGGGCTGGACTGTTCCCACAGGGCACAGGGTCAAGACTGATTTGCATATGGCTGGGTTAAAACTGGAATGGCATGGTGAGCAAAAAAACAATGGATTTAGGCCCAGATCTCTGTACTGGGGTGAATGTAGGACATTGTTCTGCAATTTGTCCGTCGATTGTTCCTTTTGCATTTGTCCCCCCGAGTGGGACGGGTATGCTCACACGTGTGTCCCGTGCTCTCCATGTCACTGGAGTCAAGCTATCCTGGCTGATGAGGGGTGAAACCCCGAAACCGGTCCTAGGATGCTTGTTTCCAGTCCAGGGAGGACCTGGCCTGGCAGTTCGGGCTGGACTGTTCCCATTGGGCCCAGGGTCAAGACTGATTTGCATATGGCTGGGTTCAAACTGGAATGGCATGGTGAGTAAAAAACTATGGATTTAGGCCCAGATCTCTGTACTGGGGTGAATGTATGACATTGTTCTGCATTCTGTCCATCAATTGTTCTTTTTTGCATTAGATCCCCAGCCCCACAGGCACTCTAGGACACGCTTGTTTATATTTGACTGTCATGATTGTACATTGTCTCATTGGTTTACTGTTACTACTTTCTGTATCTTTCATGATTGCCAAATTGTAAAGCGCTCCGATAACCTCTGGGGTCAAGTTTGAGCTATAGAAAACTTTTAAAATAAAAGAAATAAAAAATAAAGGAAGTTTATGCTTTATGAGTACTTTAAATAACTGTATGTTGGATCCTTATTATTTCGGTGTTGTTTTAAACAGCTAAATTTTGGATATTTTTCTTAAATTGGTGTGGTATCCTATTGTAGTGTTTTCACTATATTATTGTGTGTTATATGCAATTGCTTTTCACATTGCCTCTGAGATAAGCCTGAATGCTCGTGCCAAGCTATCAAGGAGGTGAGCAGGGGTTATTTAAGACATGTAATGCCCCTATCCTGATTAGAGTGGTGGATTCTGCCTGGCTTAGGTGCATAACCTAGCAAACCAGAAAACCCATTTATAACAGTATTACTTCACTATTTTGTCGTTTTTGCACTTACTAACACTACCTGGACATTGGTTGCACTTAATTAGTACCAGTTTAACATCCAAATGTAGCAATAAGCAGCAGAAAGGGAACCAGTCTAGCTTTGCAAAGGATCTTTGGCTGCTTGGCAACACATGTCATTGCGTTATTTGGAACTTTTGAACTATTTGAGCTAAAAACAAAAAGTTGTTGTTAAGACCTGCAGATTATGCATCAGATGCTGTATTATGTGGCAAATGCGGCAAATCAATAGTTATGCGAAAAATGCAGCGGGAGCATAATGGCATAATTCCAGTGGCCCTTGCAATAAATTGAGAAAAGTTAGTGCCCAAGAGCACACAATTTGGCCAAATGGGAGGCTAGGATTAAAAATGCGTCTTCTGAAGAGGCGTGGCTTGGCCGGCGGCAAGATGGCTGCTTGCTAGGGCAGCTCTGCCGACCGAGCGTGACAATCCATTATTATCTTGTTCCTTGCTGCAGCCGTGTGCCCACCGTCACTAGTTTCAGGCACCGGAGTGCGTTGTGCAGCCTGCTGGCTGGTTCTGGATTCATGTGTACACCGAAAGACCCGATTTCCAGGGCCCGTGATCGGAATCAGAGCCAAGGGATAGCGTTGTGTAAGGCAAGCTGTACGTCGCCAGGCGAGGAGAATGGGCGCAGACAGCAAGGCGGCGTGTCAGGGATGACTGCAACCTTTCTGCTGTGCACCAGAGCTACAGGTTTGGACTGCAGAAACGATCACTGGGAATTGAGTGCTGGATGGCCTGGATGGGACAGTAGCGGGCTTCCGGAGCCGGAATCGTGTGCAGCCCTCTTTCCTGGCTGCCGTAGCGCGCGCTTGATGGGAGCAGTAGCATTCTACAAATCATAGCTGGGGGTGCTACCTGTGCAGTGGGACAATTAGTAAGGCACATACGTATGTGGAGAAGTGGAAGTGAGCGGACCAAGTAAGTGCACTAGTTGTGTGGATTGCCGGTCCAGAAAAGTTATATTTGTGGCACTAGTAGAGACTGTCAAAAACACACAAAACTTCCATCACATATATATTTCAGTAGTAGGCAGCATGTCCATAGAATTTAGGTACACCCAAGGACCAAAAGTTAAATAGAAAATTAATTAACTTATTATATAAATTTATCGAAATATGTTATTTTCATAATATAGTAATATTCTTTTTTTGAAGAGTTCACCACAGCGGGTATCGATACCGCTAGAATTTGAATTTTCGACCGGTGGATGACGGCAAATTAATCGGATACCCACAGACTTAGCTCTTTTCAGCAATGACCCCCGGTTCTACCGAATAGTCTCCAAATTCCTTGATATTGATTGCTGACCAAGTGTTCTCCGATATGTCCTATTAAGTTGTGTCCCACTCATTACCACTATACTTACTGGTTTTGCGTCAATTTTTCTTAAACGCATGGATGTATTGCTTCTATGAACATCTCACCAGTAGACCGTGTATTCCACTCTCAGCCCTCTGTGACTGACCTATAGAAGCCTCAACTTGACAGCATCTGCCTAGGGTCTTATTTAAAGCATTGAATACTGTTGAAAACCAACAGTTGTTTACATTGAATGAAGCCCGGCACCACTGCCTAAAGATCCTGGAATTTAAATCATGATACGCTTTTCAAAAATAGACTCATATTATGCGCCCTGAAGAAAGAGCTTTTTGAGTTACATGGGATCTCCGAAACTCGCGTCGGCGCTTTTTTCTGTTTATTATTTAACTGTACTTGTATAATGTATGATGTTTTGTCATTTTTCTGTTTTGCAAAATTGTTTGTTTCTTTACTTGTAGATTTTGGTTCTTCCATGTTTTCTTATTGACTGATTTTGTAATTGCTTTGTGTGTTGGGCTAGGATGTGTTGATATTTACACATTTATATTGATTTTGCACTTTATTATTTATTTTTATTTTTTAAACTCTTCAAAAAAAGCATATTACTATATTATGAAAATGACATATTTCGATAAATTCATATAATAAATTAATTACTTTTCTATTTAACTTTTGGTCTGTGGGTGTACCTAAATTCTATGGACATACTGCCTACTACTGAAATATATATGTGATGGAAGTTTTGTATGTTTTTTGACAGTTATCTTTCCCTGATTACTTCCTCACTTATCTTACTATTCAGGGTCCCTCTTATGTAGTCTTACTAGTAGAGACTGTATCAGCGGTGGCCAGGCCAGTGACGGCCTGGTTCAAAAGCCTGCTAATTGAGCAATTGAGAACGCTAAAAGGCGGTGCGACGCACAGCCTGGGGAAGTGTTATTTGAGGGACTAGAGATCTCTGGTCTGTAGGTGTGGCATCGAGCCTAAACGATTGTGATGAGCAAACGTCGAGTTAACAGGGACACACTCCCGAAGAGCCTGTGCAGGGCAGGAGGTTTGAATCCATCAGTGGGCGGTTTATGCTAACGGGTAAAAGTGAGTGATCACAGCCAGGCAGAAATCCAACTGCAAATGGTGAGTGCTAGTGGCGGGATCTCTACTGGTAAAGCGGGCTTGCTGTGAAGTGTGCGGAGGGCTGCAGTAACTGAAGTGTGATATAGCCTGGCAGGTTGTAACATCGAGCCCTAGTGCTCTCTGCCAAGCTGGGTGCGGCTATTCCAAGATGGGGAAAACAGACAAGCAACAATCGCGCCTAACTTTCGAAGCTAAGAGACTGACTAAATCACAGCAATCACAGCAGCAGGATAATTCATACTCTGAGCAGGAACTTTCAGATAAAACTCCTACTGCTCTGGAAGCCACAATAATGTGAATGCAAACCAGCCTGCATTCAATCGATGGTAAAATCGATGCCCTTAATATGCGTATGGACCACTTCGCTTGATAAGTAGGGGGCACGGTTGGGTGAGACCGAGCAGCGGATTTCTACGGCGGAGGACGCCGTGCAGTCTGTGTCCAACAAAAGTTTGGATATGGAAAAAGTTCTTGCGTTGATACAGGCAAAGAACGAAGATCTTGACGCGAGGTCTCACCGCAACAATCTCTGCATTCTTGATTTGCCTGAATCGACCAACACGGGCAAGATGAAGGTGTATATTGAAAAAATGCTCATGGAGAAATTCGGGCCTGAAAATCTTTCCAATGTGATGCTGTTGGATCGAGCGCATAGATCGCTGGTGGCGCGCCCGGTTTCGGGCGCCCCGCCGAGGCCTGTGATAGCGCGCCTTCCTAATTATCTTGATCGGGACACGATACTCCGCATGGCCAGGGAGAAACAGAAAATCACACACGATGGAAATGTGATTGAGTTCTATCCGGATTTCCCGGCCACAGTTCAAGCGGCAAGGCGGGAATTTATTCCTGCAAAGAAGAAACTGCAAGCCGAAGAAATTGCCTATGCGATGCTTTATCCAGCCCGCTTGCGGGTGGAAGTGGATGCTAAACAGAGACTTTTCACGAGCTCAAAAAGTGCAATGGGTTTTGTGAAAATGTGGCTGAAGAATCAGAAATCTATGGATGCCCAAATGTCGGCTGTTGAGTGACTTACTGTGTTACAACAAACAATTGATGGACGGAATGCTGACAATGCATACATTCTCCCCCAGTCAAGAGATCTGGGTTAAATCCATCGTTCTTTTGCCCACTACACCACCCCAGTTTAGACATGGCCATATGCAAATCAGTCTTGACCCTGTGCCTCATGGGAACAGTCCAGCCCGAACTGCCAAGCCATGTCTTCCCTGGACCGGAATCAAGCATCCTAGGACCGGTTTCTGGCTATCAGCCGTCATCAGCCAGGATAGCTTGACTCCAGTGGCGTAGTGAGCACGGGTCCCACGTCTGGGAATACCAGACGTGGGACCCGTCGTAGTGGGCAAAAGAACGATGGATTTAACCCAGATCTCTTGACTGGGGGAGAATGTCTGCATTGTCAGCATTCCGTCCATCATTTGTTTGTTGTAACGCTTCTCGCCCTAAGTGGGATGGGTATTCCCAGACGTGGGACCCGTGCTCACTACGCCACTGGAGTCAAGCTATCCTGGCTGATGACGGCTGATAGCCAGAAACCGGTCCTAGGATGCTTGATTCCGGTCCAGGGAAGACATGGCTTGGCAGTTCGGGCTGGACTGTTCCCATGAGGCACAGGGTCAAGACTGATTTGCATATGGCCATGTCTGAACTGGGGTGGCGTAGTGGGCAAAAGAACGATGGATTTAACCCAGATCTCTTGACTGGGGGAGAATGTCTGCATTGTCAGCATTCCGTCCATCATTTGTTTGTTGTAACGCTTCTCGCCCTAAGTGGGATGGGTATTCCCAGACGTGGGACCCGTGCTCACTACGCCACTGGAGTCAAGCTATCCTGGCTGATGACGGCTGATAGCCAGAAACCGGTCCTAGGATGCTTGATTCCGGTCCAGGGAAGACATGGCTTGGCAGTTCGGGCTGGACTGTTCCCATGAGGCACAGGGTCAAGACTGATTTGCATATGGCCATGTCTGAACTGGGGTGGCGTAGTGGGCAAAAGAACGATGGATTTAACCCAGATCTCTTGACTGGGGGAGAATGTCTGCATTGTCAGCATTCCGTCCATCATTTGTTTGTTGTAACGCTTCTCGCCCTAAGTGGGATGGGTATTCCCAGACGTGGGACCCGTGCTCACTACGCCACTGGAGTCAAGCTATCCTGGCTGATGACGGCTGATAGCCAGAAACCGGTCCTAGGATGCTTGATTCCGGTCCAGGGAAGACATGGCTTGGCAGTTCGGGCTGGACTGTTCCCATGAGGCACAGGGTCAAGACTGATTTGCATATGGCCATGTCTGAACTGGGGTGGCGTAGTGGGCAAAAGAACGATGGATTTAACCCAGATCTCTTGACTGGGGGAGAATGTCTGCATTGTCAGCATTCCGTCCATCATTTGTTTGTTGTAACGCTTCTCGCCCTAAGTGGGATGGGTATTCCCAGACGTGGGACCCGTGCTCACTACGCCACTGGAGTCAAGCTATCCTGGCTGATGACGGCTGATAGCCAGAAACCGGTCCTAGGATGCTTGATTCCGGTCCAGGGAAGACATGGCTTGGCAGTTCGGGCTGGACTGTTCCCATGAGGCACAGGGTCAAGACTGATTTGCATATGGCCATGTCTGAACTGGGGTGGCGTAGTGGGCAAAAGAACGATGGATTTAACCCAGATCTCTTGACTGGGGGAGAATGTCTGCATTGTCAGCATTCCGTCCATCATTTGTTTGTTGTAACGCTTCTCGCCCTAAGTGGGATGGGTATTCCCAGACGTGGGACCCGTGCTCACTACGCCACTGGAGTCAAGCTATCCTGGCTGATGACGGCTGATAGCCAGAAACCGGTCCTAGGATGCTTGATTCCGGTCCAGGGAAGACATGGCTTGGCAGTTCGGGCTGGACTGTTCCCATGAGGCACAGGGTCAAGACTGATTTGCATATGGCCATGTCTGAACTGGGGTGGCGTAGTGGGCAAAAGAACGATGGATTTAACCCAGATCTCTTGACTGGGGGAGAATGTCTGCATTGTCAGCATTCCGTCCATCATTTGTTTGTTGTAACGCTTCTCGCCCTAAGTGGGATGGGTATTCCCAGACGTGGGACCCGTGCTCACTACGCCACTGGAGTCAAGCTATCCTGGCTGATGATGGCTGATAGCCAGAAACCGGTCCTAGGATGCTTGATTCCGGTCCAGGGAAGACATGGCTTGGCAGTTCGGGCTGGACTGTTCCCATGAGGCACAGGGTCAAGACTGATTTGCATATGGCCATGTCTGAACTGGGGTGGCGTAGTGGGCAAAAGAACGATGGATTTAACCCAGATCTCTTGACTGGGGGAGAATGTCTGCATTGTCAGCATTCCGTCCATCATTTGTTTGTTGTAACGCTTCTCGCCCTAAGTGGGATGGGTATTCCCAGACGTGGGACCCGTGCTCACTACGCCACTGGAGTCAAGCTATCCTGGCTGATGACGGCTGATAGCCAGAAACCGGTCCTAGGATGCTTGATTCCGGTCCAGGGAAGACATGGCTTGGCAGTTCGGGCTGGACTGTTCCCATGAGGCACAGGGTCAAGACTGATTTGCATATGGCCATGTCTGAACTGGGGTGGCGTAGTGGGCAAAAGAACGATGGATTTAACCCAGATCTCTTGACTGGGGGAGAATGTCTGCATTGTCAGCATTCCGTCCATCATTTGTTTGTTGTAACGCTTCTCGCCCTAAGTGGGATGGGTATTCCCAGACGTGGGACCCGTGCTCACTACGCCACTGGAGTCAAGCTATCCTGGCTGATGACGGCTGATAGCCAGAAACCGGTCCTAGGATGCTTGATTCCGGTCCAGGGAAGACATGGCTTGGCAGTTCGGGCTGGACTGTTCCCATGAGGCACAGGGTCAAGACTGATTTGCATATGGCCATGTCTGAACTGGGGTGGCGTAGTGGGCAAAAGAACGATGGATTTAACCCAGATCTCTTGACTGGGGGAGAATGTCTGCATTGTCAGCATTCCGTCCATCATTTGTTTGTTGTAACGCTTCTCGCCCTAAGTGGGATGGGTATTCCCAGACGTGGGACCCGTGCTCACTACGCCACTGGAGTCAAGCTATCCTGGCTGATGACGGCTGATAGCCAGAAACCGGTCCTAGGATGCTTGATTCCGGTCCAGGGAAGACATGGCTTGGCAGTTCGGGCTGGACTGTTCCCATGAGGCACAGGGTCAAGACTGATTTGCATATGGCCATGTCTGAACTGGGGTGGCGTAGTGGGCAAAAGAACGATGGATTTAACCCAGATCTCTTGACTGGGGGAGAATGTCTGCATTGTCAGCATTCCGTCCATCATTTGTTTGTTGTAACGAGTGACTTACTGTGGGCATGGGAGTCAGTGAGCAAGTTGGTGGGATGCTGTCCTTATAACGCTTCATTAGCTGTACTTATTTAGTTGCATTCGTGAAGAAGCCATGTATAACTTGTTTAGTGAAATGTTCCATGTGCCTGGATTGGGAAGAGGACAACGGCGGGGAGGTTGGCAGATGGCCATTTCAGACTTTTGATAACTCTGAACTGACACTATACTGTTTTGAGGTGCTGAGGTAGTTTGATGGTGACTTCACCTATGTGGGCACAGTGTGGTGCCAAATGCATGCTCGGTCAACTCCCCTCACCTACGGGAGGAAGTGCTTTGAGCCTGCGTTGCCTCCCAGTTGGGTGTACCCCTAATGTCTTTTTGGGTTCGTTGTTTAGGGGATGACGTCGGCCAGTTGGGGAGGCTGAAGTGGGTGGGGGTGGAAAGGGAGGGTTTGCTTAGGTTGCAACCACAGTACAGATCATTTCTCATTTTGAATGCAGGTTTGATAGGATGAGTGAAGCATACACATTGTTCAGGTACACAGGGCAATGGTATGAATGGCATCAAAGGGTCGGATGATTAAATTGATTACGTGGAATTTAAGGGGGTCTCAACAACCCGAAAAAGATTAGACCGGTCTTTTCCTACTTAGATAGGTATGCTATAAATGTAGCCTTATTGCAAGAGACACACTTGACCACACATACTGAAGATCAGGTGGGCAGACACGGTGGTGGCCTCGTCCTATTCGGCATATTTTAGAGGTGATATGATCTTAGTCAAAAAAGGCACTCCGTTTAGGGCTCTTCACACTGAAGGTGATGAACAGTGCAGGCTGGTCCTGCTGTAGAGTTACCTGGGAGGGTCTTTAATTACGTTGGTCAATAGTTGTGGGCCAAATGTGGACGACCCGTCCTATTATAGTGACGTGTGGAGATGGCTGCGTACATTGGAACCATCACAGATTATCTGGGGCTGCAATCTGAATATTTATCTCGATTCGGAGATGGACAGATTAACAACCACTGACTGGCATGGCAAAATGCCCGTGAATATGGTCAAAGAAATTATGTATGAGGAGGGGTTGATTGATGCCTGGAGGGTGAGGAATCCAGGGAAAAGAGGGTACCTTCATGTCCGCTGTTTATAATTCCTGCTCTAGATTGGACTACTGGTTAATATCGGACATAGCTGGCTCATGGGTTGAGACTGGCGACTTTGCGCAGAACGTTGTCTGATATTGTACCGGTGACGCTAACTGGCCATACCAACATATATTAGATCCCCTTATCAGTGGCGCTTGCAACCGGATTCCCTATCTGACCAAGTATTCCGTACCATCATAGGTACTGCTATAATAAAAAAATTACGAAAACGCTGGGTCGATAGACAGCAATGGGGTTGTATGGGAGGCTTTAAAAGTCACGATAAAGGGCGAATGTATGGGGATTCAGGCTGGTGTCCTCAGATCTCTGCGTAACAGGATGCAGGACATCGAGACTAAGCTGCTGGCTCTGGTGCGGCAATATAACTCTGCTCCCTCACCTGAGCTTTTAGCAAAAATAAGGAAAAGTAACACAGAATACTCAGAATTGGCCAAACAGGAGCTATGCTATAAATCCCAACAAGGAAAGCTAGAGCCTATGGGGAAGGAGGTAGAGCTGGGTGTGCGTTGGCGGCCAAGCTAGCTGGGCATAGAGTGCAGGGTGACATAATTGAAATGCTAGATTAAAACTAAGTGTCACGCTACGCCACGCCAGAAATAGTGTTGGTTTTTGCAGACTTTTACACGGAATTGTATGGGCAGCGTCCCGAGTCTGGGTCAACGGATTTTGAGAAGTATATGGAGGATATCGCTCTTCTGTGGTTATCAGGTCAGAGGGAGCATTTACTGCAGTCACTTGCCGTAGATGTTAGCAAGGAAGCTATACACAAGTTACCAGCGGGTAAAGCGGCGGGCAATGATGGCCTACCTAGCGAGTTCTATCAAACTTATGTGAATCAGCTGGCCCCGGTACTGTTAAAGGTATATGCAGAGGCCTATGATAGTGGAGAGTTGCCTCCCACCCTAGTGTGAGGCGCTAATTGTGATGTTGCTGAGGCCTGATAAGGTCCCAAACAAATGCGTATCGTATCGCCCACTGTCTTAAATGAATATCGATGTGAACATTTTGGCGAAAATAATAGCAATGAGGTTCCAGCCGCTGGTGCCAGCTTTGGTGTTGCCAGACCAATCTGGGTTTGTTCAGTAACTCTCTACGACGCAAACCTTAGAACTTTGTTTGCGGTATTGCATTATTTTGATCCCGAGATGAAGGCAGCGGTGGTATTTCTGGATGCTGCCAAAGCCTTTGATTTTATAAATTGGGGTTACATGTTTATGGTGCTGAGTAGGATGGGTCTCCCTCCAATGTTTGTGCAGTGGATCAAGCTACTATATACTGTGCCGACGGCTAGGGTCAAGGCTAATAGCTGGGTGTCCGATAGCCTCAGAACAGAGCGGGGTACTAGGCAAGAGTGCCCATTATCACCTATGTTGTTTTCCCTCGTCCTCGGGCCTTTGGCTTGTAAAATTAGGCAGCAGCATAGGTATGCAGTGCTGGGATTCCGGCAGACACCGCTGGCCATATCATTCTATGCCGATGATATGCTATTGTTTGTTCGGGAGCCAGAGGCACACCTCGGGCCTTAGCTTAGGGAGTATGTTAGGTTTGGGGGCTTCTTGGGATTAATGATAAATTGGAACAAGAATATTGTGATGCCCCTGACAAAGAGCACAGTTGCGCACAAGGTGGAATTCCCCTTGCAGCTAGCCAAGGATGCTGTTAAGTAGCTTGAAGTCTGGGTCCACAGGGATCCGGAAGTGGTGCTTCAGAGGAATTATGGACAGGCAATGTCTGCATTGACGGAAAGGGTGGCAGGTTGGATACGGCTTCCACTATCCTTGGCGGATCGTATTGCTGTGATTAGGATGAATAGTTTGCCAAAATGTTTGTACTTCTTTGCTAATATCCCCATTATATTAAACAAAACATTTTTTAAAGCTTTACAGTCATGTATTCTGACTTTGAGACGGGCCGGTAAGAAGCCTTGCTGTAGTTGGGACATCATGGCGCAACGATATGAGAGGGGGAGTTAAGGCGCCAGAAATGAGATTATATTATTTGTGTGCACAGGCCCAGTTTGCCCACTATTGGCAGTTTCCGCAGAATTTCTTGCCGCATTTGGCGGTGGAGGATGATGCTTACCCAATTCCACTGATAGCCATGTTGTATCAAACTTGCCCATTAAATTCTAAGGTGCATATAAATACGGTAACTTGCACTGCCCGAGCTTGGAAGGGTTTACAGGTCAGAGCTAGTAGGAAGCGTCTCTGTGCACCGGCATTGCCTCTTATTGCGCACCCGGGTATCTGTCACCCAAGAGCAGAAGTCGTTGGCGTTTTTGGGCGATACTGGAATAACCACACTGGGGGATATGTATCAGGGTAGTTTGTTTGTTGCTCTGAAGGACCTCATGGCCAAGACAGATTATTCGTTCATGCTCGGATTTACATATGTCTGGTTGTGGGCTGCTGTGAGGGCTGAATATCCTGTGAAACCGCAGACGTTGAAGGCCCTTCAGATGCTCCTGACTAGCAGTAGCAGAAGGGGTTTGATCACTAGGCTATATAGGTCATCACTAGTAGAGAATCAGATGGTCACCTCTGGGCGTATGAAAAATGGGTTGCGCAATTGGACGAACCACTGTCGTGGGAGGACTAGATGGCTTGCTGTACGCTGACTGGGGGGCTCACGGCAAATTGCAATTTACAGATAATCCATTTTAAGTTTTTACATCAAATGTATTACACCCCTACTCAACTGCATAGATATGGGCTGCGGGAGGACTTGCGAGGTGTGGAGTGGAAGTTGCGGACTTCAGACACTTAGCCTGGAAGTGTCCCTTGGTGGCACGGTTTTGGGGCAGGGTTACATTACATCTAACAAAGATATTGGTGGAATCAGTGCCCTGTACCCCGCATGTGTGTCTACTAGGCTGCTGTGTAACAATAAAAGTAGGCAATCGTAGATTGGCTGCTGTGTCGTCGTTGCTGGCAAAGAGGGTGGTGGCCAAATGTTGGGGTGGGAGAGCTGCACCCATGGTTGCCTCCTGGTTCAAAGACATTGCCTATTGTAAGGTCTGTTAAATATATATGCTGAGGTCCTGCCGGTTCCTTCACAGCCCAAGGATATCTGGAGTCCTGTTGAGGCCTATCTTACAGAACACCCGTATGTATTGCAATAAAGCTGTTAGATTGATCTATGTGCAGTGATTAGACCTATGGTGTTCAGAGTTTTGACAGCTAAAATTGGTTAATGCTTATCTTCTGTCTTTTTATGGGTCTAGTGAGTCAACACAAGACGCAACGTATGTGATGTGCTGTGGTGATGTTACTGTGATATAAAGTTCAACTGTTTTCTTCTGTGAAATATGATGCCTACAATAATGTACTCGGTAGAACATGTATGAATGATGTTAAAGTATGGAAAATCTTAATAAATTAAAACAAAAAAAAATCATCTCCTGGTTCCATATGTCCAACTAGTCTACTAGGCCCAACTGGGTTGTCGGTGTCTGTGATGGCAAGGCAAAAGGGCTGCCCTTGCCAGCAAATCGCCACTCTGTTATCGGCCCCGCTCAACTATAGAACATGTTGTTTATTTCCATCATAAAACAGAGATTAGATGTCAAATATCCTAGTTCCATGGTTAAAATGTACAGTGAACCAGGTCATGTGGCAATGGGTACTTACTGAACAGTATGCGATACTGATGTTTACCACTGGTGTTTCAAAGCTTAAGACTATTTCGTTCTATTTGGATACCAGAGGCCATTTTCTAAACTTGTTACTCAAAATTTACCATAGCGAGCAGTCATGGCTTACTCCAGAAGGTAGTAAAGGGATTAGAATTCAGATATCGTATATAGAGTAATAATACTCGATAAACTCAATCTCCACCTGAGTTATGTTTTTAACATTGCCTGTTTTCGAACCGAGGGGGGGGAGGGAAGGATGGGAGGAGGTGCTAGAATGAGACCCCAAAAATCTGCTATGTGACTCTGAGGGCCAGATGCATTAAGGCTCTGTTTTGTGATTCCCTAATTGCGAACCTTTGCAATACGCAATTAGGAAATTGCAAAACGGAATGCATGAAAGTGTGTTCAACACTTTTAGCGATTCCTATGGGATGGCAAATGACCTACATCATGAATATTAACAATTTGCGACCCCCCTAGGAATCGCAAAAATGACAGGGATGGTGGCCTGCTGGGCTCACCATGTCTGTGATTGCTTTTAAATAAATCAATTCATTTTTTAAAAATGCAACCCGTTTTCCTTAATGGAAACAGGATGCGTTTAAAAAAATAAATGAAAAGTTCTCTTTTCATTTTATAAGAACAGGCAGTGGTCTATGGGACAACTGCCTGCTCATAAAAAATTATTTTCTTAGTTTACTAACATTCACAAAGGGGAAGGGGTCCCTTGGGGACCCCTTCCCATTTGCAAATGGGTTATCAACTACTTGAAGTAGGTGCTAAAATGTGAATGTTTTGTGGCCGCATTCACGGTCACAAAACATTCATGCATAGTTAGGATTCGCTATTTGGAAGGGACGTCCTAAACACGCCCCTTTCAAATAGCAAATCACAAACCCATTTTGCTATTTGGTAAAAGGTTACTGATTCGCAAAATTGGGTTTGCTGTATCATAAATTAATTTTTTGCGCTAGCCAACGGGCTGATTCTGCAAATCGGCACATTTGCAAGGAGCAAAACGCATGATGCATCTGCCCCTTAGTTCCCCTGCTCCTCAACATGTTCTGATGTCTCTACACATACAATTTGCCTCTACAGGTGCAGTGTGTCTCCAATGGCACAAATTGTCCTATGAAGAGGTAGTAGGAGATTGGTCACCCTACTCGGGTGTAGACCATGGCTTTAAGGCCCAGGGAAGGGAACTCTCCTCGACTGGGCCTTTCCGCACCAGACCAAGGATGTGAGGCCCTGGTCAGTGGGGCTACATCCAATCAGCCTTGCAGCAATAATTCATAACTATGAGGCCAGAAGATGGCACAAGACTCCAGTGGGCCTCACAGCTGTGGATCATGGTGGAGTGGTCCATGAGAGGGAACACCTGTTCCCCTGGACTTGCAGTGCTACACTATTGTTGCAAGGTCAGTGGTAAAGGACTCCACTATTCTGGGTCCCCTTTCCTGTGCCTCACAGCACTAGACCGTGGTTGCGATGCCTAGGGTACTGGAGGCTTCTACCCTATACCTTGTAGCCATGAAGTAGCATTGCCAGGCCATGGGGAGGGCCCCTCTCCCCTGGGCCTTGCAGCCATGCTGATGTGGTTAGTGTGCTCCCTTCCCTATCCTATCAATGCTACACCATGTCTGAGAGGCTCAGGAGGTGGGGCGCCTTGTGTGGGCCCCTCCCCTGGTACCCACTGGGACTGACACAGCACTGTGCATAGGTCCACATCACGGTCCATGCCCTTTGATGTCATTTCCTTTTATTTCAAGTTGCATGCAAATTAGAGGGGCCTAACACATTCCTGTTCTGCCCAGTCATTGCCATTGGGCAGGGGCATAGCCATCTGTAGTGCAGCAGGTACAGTGGCACCATTACTGTGCTACGTGCCTCTCTTCCATTGGCACTGCAGCCATGTTCCATTGCTGTGAGGCCTGGGAGAGGCCCCCCCCCCTCCCCTGGGCATTGCAGCCAGCTGTGGTTGCACCCTCAGGGGAAGAGGCGCCAATCCATGAGCTTAGCGTGAGGGATCATGGATGTTCTGGACCAAATGCACCCAGATTATATCTGCTTTTTAATGCCCTGCATGATTTGTTTGCAACAGGGCCCATGGCTGCATTACTGTGCCACTGGTCCCTTCCATCATGCACCGCACAGCTATGATCCAGAGCTACGACAGTCATGAAAGGTGCATTCTCCTCTAGACCAACCAGGAAGGGGCCAGTGGAGAGGGAGCCCGCTGTTCTGGGCCTTGCAGCACTGGTCCATGGCGCCAGAGCAAGAGGCCCCTCTGAAGGGCATAGCTATCAATAGTGCAGCAAGTGCAGTGGGAGCATGGCCTTGTTGGGTTATGGGTCCAGTGCGCCTAAATGTTGGCTGTATTTTACTGTCCACCTAAAAAATATATAAAAAGTGATGGATGGAATGCTTGACTTAATCATAGCAACCAGTAATTACTCAGGCTGCATCCCACTCCATCATTATGTTGCATACCATGCCACCCAAGTTTGTACCCAGCCACGTGCAAATCAGTCTTGACCCTGCTCCAGTAGGAACACTACACCAAACTACCAGGCCAGGTCCTCCCTGACCCAGAACACAAGCAAACCAGGACAGGTGTGCCTTAGTTAGGGATCATCAGCCAGATGTAGCTTGATTCCAGTGACAGTGTGCATGGGACCCACACCTGCCTTATACCCATTCCACTTAGGGCAACTCATTAAAGTATACAAAAAAAGTGAAGAATGGAATGCTTGAATTAATCTCAGCCACTGCTGAGGCTGATGCCGCTGTATGATAAATTGAGGTCCACCAGGGGACCCATTCCCCAATTTGAAGACCTCTGGTTACACCATTTGTATATTTTGTGCACTTCCAATTTGAGAAATTTTACTTAGCTGATGAGGCACAGATATTTTGTTCTATATTATTATATCTCTAAATTGTCTATTGAGATTTTTTGCTTCTTATAGACATTAACATGCTGTTCTTGATGTTAAAATACTGACCAGACACAACCCTAAAGGCCTGGCTTCTCTCCCATGGGCCTTGCAGCTATAGTCCAGCACTATGAGACCCAAGGAAATAGACTGGTTAGTGGGCCTAGCTCGCAACATTATTTAATTGCATTTGAACATATGCCATCCCGGTTTTGTTCAAAATGAGGGGAAATCAAATGAGAGAATATGTAGCTCCAATATGTTAACTGAATCTGCATCATGCTAATTTACTAAATGAAATGCACTCTAGAACCATGCAAGTGTATACTGATTATTAGTATCTCAACATGTAAAATCTTCAGAGGATGTTGATGGGGGTGCTGTAGCCATGTCTCATGGCACTTGACATTAAACTCTTTTAGCCTATATATGATTGTATTCTGGTCATTTCGGTTTGTTTTTTTCAGAGACTTTGGTGATGCCTTTTATTATATGTCAAGCTATTCTCAACTGTTTTACTTGCTTTCATATTTTTTTGCACATACTCTATCTAGCACAGAGTATCTGGGAAACCATCTTGGAATTTTAATTCACAGTGGCCCCCTTGAGGGCATACTACATGCTGCAGCACACCTCACTAGGGCATGAAGAAATATAACCACATCATAACACCGTGATGGAACGCCTCAGGCCATTCTCGCAATCCTGTGCTCAGCTGCCTTATCTGCAAAGAGATCATAATTCGTTAACAGTCCACAAACTAGCTCATCCCTTGACTAAATGTTTGCCATTGACACTGTACAGTGCTCTGCTGCTTTTGACTTGGTTTGCACTATACAACTGACGCTCCTGCCTTCTTGGATGACAAACTTGTGATCTCCAGTGGCTCTCCAAACACCCACAGCAAGCACACCTTCAGAAGGAAGCTGTGCTATAATGAGGAAAAAAGAAAAAGGCCTTTCCTGTCTATGCCCCAAGGATCTGGAATGTTACTCCCATATCCATCCAGACTGCCTGAAGTCTGCTCCAATTTAGGAAACAGTGAATACTCAGCTTAGAAAAAACGAAATCATGAATCGGTCAAGATCCAAAAACCATCTACTCCTATCACATGTTGACTGTGTCTTTGACCCTTTACAGTACTTAGCAGCCTTTCGGCTTGGATTGTGCTATATAAATACTGCATACACATATAGGTATGTAGTGCACTAATATGTGAACAAATTGTTAATATTTGAATGTACTTATAAGGTTTGGAGGGACATAGGCCAAAACTTTCCATCCAGTGTGACTAATGTAATGTATTTCCAGTTAATTTACATTTAAAATATGTGCTTATTTTTATTAGTGTTAATGTTTATGTTTTTGTTCAACTGATAGCCACACCAAGAAAGTTACTTCTTGCAAAGTTGCTCAATAACACCCAATTTATGACAATTCCTATGATGTAATTTTCTGTGATTTTACTTTGTATGCAAATTAGGGGGGAGCTCACACATTCCGTTTCTGCCCGGGGCCCCAAAAGACCTAGGACTGGCCCTGACACTTCACATATTATTGGTCCCCCCTTGAACAATGCCCAACATGTGTAGTAATTGAAGAGCGATGGCATCTCCATGCCCATTAAATACAGCATTGGTGTGACACATGACAAGCCGACCATATGCTTCGGCACAGTGGTCTGCACCAACTGGGCCTGGTACTGTATATTGAAATGGAGAGAACGACCCCTATACTCACCTGAATTCTCATAGGCCAGCAACTCCTCTATACCCTTATGAGAGGAACCTAAAGCTCACTCCAACTTAAGAGACTGGGACTAACACCAATGAAGAACTGATTTATAAAGCAACATTTTGAGACCCTGTCACAGTTTAAATCTTTGAGGGCATATCCGCACTTGAAATGCTTTGTATTATAGCTTGCAGCATACCATACAGGCATAAAGCACAGTGCATCATGCAGAGCCCAACAAAAAGGGATTTATTTCACTCTTAATAATAGCTTCCACAAATAGACCTCTGTTCTCCCATCTATATACCCTAATATAATACTTCAAAATGCAGACACAAAGGTAAACTAGGAGTGAAGGGAGGAAGATCTGGACCTCAAATGAACAGTGGAGATTCTGTTATTCTGGATATTGCATTTTTAACTTCCTCATAAAGTGTAATACAGAGTGGCACACGTATGGATCTTTGGGTTGGATGTGGAGTTGTGTGAGAGGCCAACACCTCAATACTCATGCATTTTTGACTGGGACATGCCCCTAGTTTATGCCCTTTTGGATTAATCCAGAATTATCTGAATTGATGGCGATATAACAGCTGGGCCCCGTCTCCAGTCCTTGTGACTCTGTTGGACTGGTTAAATACCTATTGGCAGCAGTGAGCCGTTTTAGTGTTATGGTGCTGCTGCCGTCAAAAAGGGGTGTGGCAGTTGATTGGAGAAGGGTACTGAGACTAACAGTCAAGAGATGTATATAGGATATGGTACATTGCAATGAAATTTGTGACACATTCACAGCTTATGCCCCAGATTTCTCACCCGAGAGACACATGCAATCTGCTTGAATTATTTCTCATACATAAGGGTGATTAGGCGAAGGCACATGACGAATAGTGGAAGGCATAGATTGGGACCAACTGGGTAGAGTGAAGGGAGGCGGCTCCAACATGTAGATGAATGGCTTACGGCAAACCTGGCCAAGAGGGTACACCAGAGGTGCTCTAAAGAGGAGCAGGCTGAGGAAATGCTTTTGGGGGGCGTTGGTTCAGGCTCAGAAGAGACCATATGTTATAGGTCCATTAGTTGTACACAATGTAGGGAATACTATAGGAATCTAATTGATTAATCATCCCTATATTCATAAGTAATGTGATTGTTATTTTGTGTTTGAACCTACCTCCATTCAGGTGATAATACTGAACACATTATTGTTAAAATTAATCTTGGTTTGTGATCGGGATTTCCTTTTGGCTCTACTTTGTTTTTCTGTAACGTAAAAAGACTGTTTTCAGTGTGTAAGAGACATGTCGTTGCCATCTTCATTCAAAGCGACAATACAAATGTCAAGGGGGGTGATATGTTTTCCCTACAGTATATAGAAATACAGTTGAATCTAACACCTTTCCATGTTGTATCAAACAAGCAGGTCCTGGCAACAGTGAGCAGGGACAGAGGAAAACATGATTCCTTTTTTCTTTGTGAGCTGTCTTGTCCCATTTTTCTTCCTCTTTTGGCCTACGATACGTAGGTACACATTCACATAACATTTTATGGAACATGCACTGGAGGGCCTGGGCCATTTAGCCCAAAATAATATGACGCCTGTGGCAGCTGCGATATCTGGAAAGTGTAGGTCACGTAAGATATGCTAGTAATTGGCATATTGCCATAGCTCTTAGGTATTCCAAGCCCATCCATGAATAACGTGTTCAGTCCAGATTTGTTTCTTCATATTTTGGTGTTTGCCCGTATCAGAACGAAAAGAAACAAATCAAAATTGAAAGAGTTACTCATGTACCCATAAAATTTGAGCGTAGAGTCATCTGACTGCTATTATTCACGCATTCCTTAGACTGTATACAAAAGAGGAAACTCATTGAGTTAAAAGGCCAAGTAATCGGCGCTCTCAGTATTTCTACTTGTTGTATTGTCCTTCTTATGAACTTGATTAAGTATTTGTGCTTTAAGTACCCCTACTATGATGATGGGGTATGGTTCAGAAGTCAGCACACAAATTGTGTAAGTTGATTAGGACACAAATGAGGCAGCAATGCTATATGTTTGCACATTCATCAATTGTGTTGGGCAATATTGTTAATAACCAATTTAATAACCAAGCAACATGAAAAAAGTCATGAACGGTGGTGCACACTTGGTGTCTGAACCCAGCTACTTTGGGTACACCATGCCGTACTGTGACACAGTCCGGGCAACTTGTTCCAAAATTACACCGAAGCACACACTCTGCTGTTGAACTGCAATCCTTGATAAGAAAGTACAATATAGGCGTAGATTAAGTTATTTTCTATTTACCAACACGCTCAGTACATGTTATGATTGCTTCTGCCAGCAAAATGCAGCCGACACTTGTTTTTTCCCCTGGACTTTTTCAAGGCTGCAAAATCATAAATACCCAATTACCAGAAATTTGGTTGTATATGCCTAAAGTACACGTCCAGTCCATGTGTAGATGTGCCACCATGAGGAAAGAGCCTCAGAAAGATCAGTTGTTTAAAAAACAAAAAAGCACTTACACATCATGTGCCTAATCAAGAAGGTTTAATGCTTTGCAATTATAGTCTCATTTTCAAATGATGTCATGTGCATCCCCCCACGGGGAGAGAATCAAGAGAAATATCCACATGTGCAAGCGCACTACTCGTGAGAGTCCATTCATGCAAGTGATCAAACCAAAAGTAATTATCCATTACCTAAACCAACGTCCAACCAGACGTGAATTCTTGCAACTTATGCAGTACTAGGGACACTACATAGATAACGTCATTATGTTTTGGTCTCAAAAGATTTTTGGCATTTTTGAAAGACAATACCTTTAACATCACATTCACAAAAGAACAAAGTAACCAAGAAGTACATTTTATCGATGTGACCGTCCGGATGGAGGGTCATAGGTTAGGGACGCATTTATTCAGGAAGCCAACAGCCTGTAATTTGGTGGTACATGCCACAAGTGCCCATCCTCCTTCCCAGACACGAGCAATTCCCTACCGCGAAAGGTTGAGGACAAAACGTAACTAGTGATAGAGATAGACTGAATCAAGTACTGGATAAAGTGGAAAATTGATTTATCAATAGAGGTTATGCTAAAGAAGTATTGACTACTGCACAAACGTAAATTTGATAATGTCAAGCAGGAGAGTTTGCTAGTGTCCACCCACAAAAAAAGCAAAAAAGAGAAACATTGCCTTCATTACCCCATACTCGGTGCTCCGCTCTAAGGTGTACAGAATTTCAAGCAAGCACTGGTATCTATTAACTTGAGACCACATTTAAAAAAAAGTAATTGGGGATAAACCTCTACTTGCAGATGGCAGAGGCAAAACACTTAGAGAACATCTTTGCCCGAGTTACAAACCTCCCAGCATCAGAGACACTTGGCTACCATCTCCACCGAGAGGTTTTTACAAATGTGGCACATGCAGCATTTGCTGATTTGCCCTGGATAAAACTTCTTCTTTCATGTATAATACCACAAAATTGACAGGATATGCAGTTTCATCAATTGTAACACAAACTATGTACTATACTGTGTTCGATGCATATGTAATTAGATCTACATTTTTAGTACTGTAAGACCACTAAAGGATTGAATACAAGACATTGTGAGGCCCATAAGAAATAATACTGCACATTGCACAGTGGCCACACATTTCAGCACCATGCACAAGACTAATAAAATTGTGAACATTTTGTTCTCTTCCTGGGGATACTCATGAATAGTCGTAAGCACTGAATAGTCCCGCCCACGTGCGGGGACCCAGAGCATATACTAAATAATTTATATATATGTCATATATCATATATATATCATGCCCTACAGGTGTCAGTTAGGTCTGTTCTTTTTTTGCAGCTCCTTCTGTGAGGACCCTGGAGCATTGAGATCATCAGTTGTAGGCTTTTCTGTCAAAAAATGTTTTCTAGAAGTTTCTTCTTGATTTAACTCGACCTTTTTGACTGCTAGCTATGTTTTTAACTTGTTTTCTGACTATTTTGAAAATATTTTTGTCAGAAATGCCAGCATTATTCAATAAATGTCCTTCCTGTGGAAAGAAGATGACTAAACCTGAGCTACACTCTGCCTGTATTGTGTGTTTACCATCTTCCCACAATCCAGATAAGTTTTCCTACTGCCAGTGCTACTCCAAGAGAGCTCTACGTGACAGAGAGAGGATCAAGCTGCATGCCTTGCAGGAGAGAGGCCTTGAAAGCAATCAACCTTTCAAAGAGCCCTCCTCTCATCAAATAACTGAGCACAGGGGGAGAACAGTGAAAAGGAAGCATCGCTCTTCCTCACCATTGAAGGAAAAGAGATCGCCGTTGAGACAGATACCTGCGACAACATCGGGGCACAAATCACTGTTGAGACGATCAGCACCACCTCCGTCGACGAAAGCCAAGTTGTCGTCGAGAAGGCCAGGTTCGGAAGGTGTAAGTCCGCCGTCGTGGCCGACGAAGCATAAGTCAACGTTCAAAAGTAGGCTTGGGTCGATGTCGAGATGTTTTCCGCATTGCCATTCGGAGACAACCCAGAGGCAGCGATGGTCGACATCGAGAACTCCACCACCGTCAGAGAATATAGACGGTCGGTGTCGAGAACCTTGCTGTCGTACAGACGCCGATTGTTGACGTTTAGAACCCCGCCAACAGGACATAGATGATGGACGTCAAGAGCATTGCAGTTGATATTCTCAACACCAAGAAGACGTTCAGCATCCAGAGGCCCGACGTCAAGACTTACTTCTCCGCACCTCTCACCACTGGCGAAGAGACAGTTGGTGGCGGTTTCGCCATCGAGAAACCCAGCGACGTCAACAGCCATTATGACCTTGAGGCTCCCCTCGCCGCCTACAGAAGTACAGGGAAGACGAAGATCGATGTCGAGATCTAGACGGTCGCCGTCAAAAGAGACATATTCCTCCCCAGCCAGATTGTATAAATGACGCTGGAGGGCTCTCTGGTTCCATAAAAGCATACACCACCAGTTAACCTTTTGCCATGTTGGCTGCAGAGCGTTAAAGTGTGGAGAGTTCTACACAGAAGTTCAGGGTCGGATTTCTCACAAACTAACTCTCCTCCCAGAGCCTCGGCTGTTATTGCTCTACCAAAGACTGCTGTTAATGGACTTCCACATAGGTCTGAAAGGAGAACGAGGTGTCCTTCCACAAGGAGATCACTATCCAGAACAGCTCCCCGACAGTCTCTGTTTCACCACTCACGTATTTCAGGTCTTGAAGACAGACGTAGAACATGGTCTACAGCAACATCGAGATCTTCTGTCCGTGACTATTCACCGACTCTGTCGATGACTCCTTCAGTCAAGTGTCCCCAGTGGACAATATTGTCAGCTTCAATGAGGTCCTGAGCAGAGGTGCCACTATATTGAACATTGAGATGCCTACACCAACAACTTTGGCATCTGTTATATTTGAGACACTGCATCACAGGTCTTCTGCAAGGCCTCTGCTCCCTCTGGTCCTTGGCCTGCTTGAATCAGCTCTACAAACCTTTCTGACACTAACTGCAATAGGGTCTGCACCACTGGGTAGCAGTAAGAAATACAAAACGCCAGATCAGGAACCACTGCTTCTAAGAGTAGATCCGTCACTGGACTCAGTAATAGTGGCAGTGGCCAGAAAGGCACATCTAGGATCTTTTTTTCTCTTCCGTTCCACCCAAGAAGGATAGTAAGCAAATGTACTCCCTAGGAAAAAAAGATGTGCAATACTTCTGCAGCTTACATGAAGGTCGCCAGTTCCTCTGCACTTCTATGGAGGTGTGACAGGGCGCTTTGGGACTCTGTCAAGATTCACTGAAAAACTACCCAAGGAAGATCAACAAGACTTCCAGGAGGTTTTAAAAAAAGGTGGTTTGGTAGCAAATCAGGTTATCAGCACGACAGCTGATGCTTCGGACCTAGCAGCACATGGATACTCCCACGGCTAGACGTTCATCCTGGCTGCGAGTCACAGGGCTCAATCCAGAATCTCAGCATAGGATCATAAACCTCTCTTTCATTGGTAACTCCTTTTTCGGCACACATGCTGATGACAAAATGACCAATATGAAGTCAGAGCTAGACACCTTGAAGGCAGTCGGTCTGGAAAAACGTAAAGACTTCCGGCACAAATGCCGACCTTACGAACTTCGTCATTTTCAACAGAGGGTTCAAACCTCTCACTGGCCAACACAACAGCAACATCAAGCCAAGTCGCATTATCACCAACGTCGGCCGGGATGAGGAAGAGGAGTGTCCAGACCAGCACCCTCCTCGAATAAATCACTGACAAAGCAGTGAACATATGCTTCCTATATCCTTATTTCCCACTTCGGTGGAAGGGAAGTATCAAGACTCACCAGAACGAGTGGAAAAAGATCACAAGAGACACATGGGTGCTCAATATTCTGCATAATCGTTACTTGATCAGATTCAAGTCTCCACCCCCAACAGTTTCCCCTCGGAGAACATCTGTCTGTCAGCACCATTTACTCCAGACTGAGGTGAATATTCTGCTACTAAAAGAGGCCATAGAGAAAGTTCCTTTGCCTCAACAACGGCAGGGAGTTAACTCCAGCTACTTCCGGGTATTAAAAGAAGGGTCCAACCCCGGAGTACAGACCCATACTCGATGTAAGACTCTTAAACAAGTTCTTCTGCAAGGAGAGGTTTCGGATGCTGGCACGGCACCAAATATTCCCCCAGCTCCATCAAGGGGACTGGATGTGCGCCATCGACTTTCAGGATGTATATTTTCATGTACCGATTCCCCAAAAAATCTGGACATTCTTATGGTTCCCGATAGTGTCGGAGCATTTCCAGTACAAGGTCCTCCCGTTTGGGCTCAAATCAGAGCCTCGTATGTTCTCAAAATGCATGGCGGTGGTAGCCGCTTTTCTACACAAACAGAATATCTTTGTCAATCCGAACCTGGATGACTGGTTGCTGAAAAGCTCGTCACTTTCTCTATGGCTGTAACACCTTGTAGGATGATGGCTCTGTATATACTATACCAAATTAAGGTATAGTGTGCACAGAGTCCAGGGAGTTCCCAGAGGTATAGCAGAGGCTAAATTAGATAAGTACTAACAGCTCTTTTTGTGGTAGTGTGGGCGAGCAGTTAGGCTTATCCAGAGGTTGTGTTAAGGATTTATTGTATTCACTCAATCAAGGCTGATGGCCCACACTCAAAGACAGAATCCAGACCAATTAGGTAAGTATAAAAAAGGTATATTTATGTTTTATTTTAGAACCAATAAGGACCTGGCACAGGTAAGTAAAATATACTTTCAAATGCAAGATTGTACAAAGAAATGCAGTTGTGCTTTTTTGCAATTGCTTTGATAACAGTTTAAATTACGCAGTAATTACTTTTCATTGTTCTTGGATTACTTTTTGGATTACTTTGAGTACTGGGGGTGGTATGCCTAGATACCACACCTTAGGATCTCTCAATACAAGGTAAGTACAACTTTTTATACTTTGCAATTGACCTCTCTTTTTCTCATCCAACAGTTCAACACAGACATTTTTAGGCCCAAAATTTCTTTCCATGGTTTCCTACGGGGAAAAAGTGTTAGCAGTTTCTTAGGTAGGTACACGACTTACGAGGGTGAGTTTTGGGGGTTTGGACCCAGGTTCCTCAAGGTCTAAATGGGCACTCCAGTTGCACCACCAGTGGCAGTGGGGCGGGCGGGTGCAGAGTGCAGGTGCCCAATGTTAGCCAACGGGGCTAAGGGGGCCTTTGATCTGGGACTGCTTACAAGCAGGCCCCTCTGGTGTGGGAGAAAAGCTCCTGGAGTTGAGATCAGCACTGCAGGGGCCAACCACCTGCAAGGGAGCTGCACCACCAGCGGCAGTGGGGCACGCGGGTGCAGGGTGCAAAGAGGACGTCAGGACCCTGTGCTTCTAAGTGGAGACGTTTGTTTTGCAAAGTTGCTGCAGGCTCGGGCAGGGAAACTTCCTGAAGGTAAACACCAGCTGGAGAGGTGAGTTGGGCTCTTGGGGGATGCCTGGACATCGTCGGTGGAACCACCCAAGGCTGTGAGGCGTTTGTGCTGGGTGCCCTCTGGCGTTGGGGTTTCTTACCTGCTCCGATCGCAGTTGGGGGGACCGTTCAGGTTGAGGCTGCAGGCGTCGTCTTCAGACTTGAGGGAGGGCGGGGATCACCAGATCCCAGGTCAGGGTCACTGGAGAGACCTCCTTGGGGTGTTGGGCCACTCGAACTCAGGCCGTGGGTGTCGGGTGCAGAGTGGTGCAGAATCACTAAGTCGCCGGAATCTCGATTCTGTGGTGGTTCTTGGCTTGAGGAAATTCGGTGCTCACGGGAGACAAGAGTCTATAAGATGGTTGCAGGGTAGGTCATCCGGGCTCTGGGGGTTGCTGGCTGTTGAACTCGCCGGGGTTCTTGCTGTAGGCAGGTCGTAGACAGGACAGGTTGGTAGGGCTGGGGCCAAAGCAGTGGGTGTCTTGGGTCAGCACAGCTCTTCGGTCCTTATTCTTTCTTCGTCGATTCTGAGGAGGCAAGGTTCAGGGTTGCCCAAATACTAAATTTTGGGGCGTTAAGAGGTGTGCAGATCTGAAAGAGACACGTAAGTGATAGATTCCTTACCTTAGAATAATCTCCAGGCGTCAGACTGGATCCGGAAACGTTTGCTAGCAGTACCCCTGCGCGTCAGTAGGTGGTGTCGTGCAGCTCCGCGTCCGTCGCTGGCGGCGTAAGCGCCGAGATGACGTTACGGAGACTACTTAGGCGCCACCCATGCGCGCTGACGTCAGTTCTTTCTTTTTCCGCAAGCGCAGATCCGGTTAGAGCACGTACCTTAGTCACTTTTTGACTACACTTTTGAGACTTTTTGTCTCCACCTTTTTAGGTCTCGCCTGACCCAGCGCATGCGCTGGTCTGGGGAGACTTTTAGTGAGGGCTCAAAAAATGCTACCATGGCGAGCCTAGAGCTACAGTGCATGTGCGCGGGCGCGCCCTTTGGAGCAGAGGTACCATATGGCAAACCTCGTCATGCTCACTAAGCGCCCGCGATCACTTTCACCCGCGGTCACTTTCGCGGCGCCCCTTTGATGTTCTCGTTCAAAGAACATCAAACATCAAAGAACATGTTGTTGTGTTAATGCTTTGCTGCGCCCGTTTGACTTGCAATGTGGTTTCTCTTTCCACAAACTCGATGTTTGTGTTCCTTTATTTTGAGATGCTTTTAGAATTACTGCTTTGTGACTTGACTAAAGGAACATTAAGGTAATGTTACAGTAAAACTGGACACGTTCACAGTATTTATTTCTGATCGCAGTGGCTGCTTCATGTCCATTGCACCATTCAGGGAGTCCTTTTGTTGGTGCTTTCATGAGGACATGATGAGGAAGCTGGAAACTTTTGGCACATTCTCTTGAAAAGCACAGCATGTTGGCGACTGGTTTGTCGATTAGACCTATGTAGCGCTTTAGATCTCAAAGCGCTATGGTGGGTGCAGCAGTTATAACTCATGAAATATGGGGTGCAACTCACAAGGAGAGGGCAGGTTTGAGTGCACATTGGCTGCAATCGAACTCTTAAGATGATGGGCTGTGTGTATCCATTATCAGCACTCAGTCTTCACTAAGTGATCTTGTTTTGTTGTTTTGTCAATGCTTTGCTGCGCCTGTTTGACTTACAACGTGCTTTCTCTTTCCACAAACTCGATGTTTGTGTTCCTTTATTTTGAGATGCTTATAGTATTACTGTCACACACACAACCACACACACAACCACACAACCACAGACACACACAACCCCACACACACATCCACACACAAACCACACACACACAACCACACACACACAACAACCACAAACACAACCACACACAAAACCACATACACAACCACACGCACAACCACACCACCACACCCACAACAACACACACACAACCACACACAACCACACACACACAACCAAACACACACACACACAACCACACACACACACACAAAACCCCACCAAGCATTGGCATAGCCAATAGGTATCACCTTTGGGACCTTATAAGTGTTTAGCCACGCAACAGTTGATGTGGTTGCACCAAGGATATTGTGCTGCATAACTAAATACTTAGAAGGTTCCAAAAGCGAGACCTATTGGCTATGCCAGTGCTTGTTTTCCTTGGTGCACGTAGGGATGCCTGGATTTAAGTCTTGTGGGACCTGCCTTCGCAATATGTCGGTGGCGGACCCCCACGATGTTTGCCTCTACTGCCTGGAGACCGACCGCGACTCCCGGTCCTGCCGGGACTGTCGGACCATGGCCCCGAAGGCCTTGAGTTTGCAGCGCCTGAAGCTGCTGTAGGTCCTGCACTCGTCCCAACGCCGTTCCAGGGACCGTTCCCGGAAACGCTCGGGGGGCCGCAGTCGTTGCTCCTCGGGCTCCAAGTCTTCGCCCTCGGATTCTGGTAAGCGACGACATAAAAAGAAGTCAAAGAAGCGTGTTCGCTCTCCGACGTCCCCCCGTCGGTCCTCGGATGCGGACGAGGGGGACAGGGGTTCTGCCCCTGTGGCTCATTTGGAGCCTGGGAGTCCCGCAGCCTACCCGCCTTACCTGGATCCGTCAGCGACTCCCGAACAGGTGCAAGAATTTCTTGCCACCATGGAACGCCTTTTTAGGCCTCGGGCCCCGCGGTTCCGTGTTCAGATCCTGTTGGGCCGTCGGCACCGCCGGCAGATCAAGCTTCGGCGCCACAGGATCCTGCGCGTTGGCTCTGGCCCCGTCACCACGATGTCCAGCGCTGCTGGCTCCGGCCCCTGCGCCACCCTCGGCTCCGCCTCCGGCGCCGCTGTGGGTGCCGTTTGTCCCACCCTTGCCCCGGTTCCAGGACCATTTCGTTCCTACCTTGGATCCATATTGGGAGGCGGCGCCGTCTCGGCCCCGGCCAGCGCCGTGAACGTTTCCGACGCCATATGTTCCTTCTCCGGCTCCAGCTCTGCCGCCGCGGTCTGTTCCCCCTGCAACGGAGGTGGAAGATGACTGGGAGGGGTCCGAGGACCCTCTGGCCCATCAGTGCAGGACTGGGTGGACGACTTGGAGGACGCCAGTCTCTTCTGGCTTGCTTCTCCCCCGCCTACTATGGAGGAGAGCGCTTCCTATACGATGGTGCTCCGTCAGGCTGCTGAGGGCCTCAATCTCGATCTTTCCACGGTGGCCCTCAAAAATAATCTCCTCACTGAGGTGCTCCAGACGGCGTCTACTTCGTCGGAGCCCCTGCTTTCCTTCAACGATGCCCTCACCAACCTCTTGTTGGGCACTTGGTCGAGGCCGGCCACAGGGGCCCCTGAGGATAAGAATGTCGCCAGGCGTCACCGCCCGGTGCCTGGTGACCCCGCGTTTCTGACCACTCATCCCATGCCTGAGAGTCTAGTCATCCAGGCCTCGACGTCGCAGAGTGCCTTTCCCACGGCACCGCCGGATAAGGATTCTAAGAAGCTGGAACAGTTCGGTAAGCGGTTAGCTTGGGGCTACGCTCGGTGAACACTGCTTGCTTATTGGGCCGCTATTCCCACGCGGTGTGGGTTACGGTTGCTCAGGTGTTGCCTCAGTGTTCTTTCCCAGGCGGTTGCTGAGGGTAAGGATGCGGCTAAGTTCACCATTCGGTGTGGTTTGGACTCCGCTGACTCGTTGGGCTGGGCGATTTCTACGACTGTGGTGCTGTGTCGCCACGCCTGGTTGCGATCTACTGGGTTCTCGCCCGACGTCCAGAGCTCGCTCATGGACATGCCCTTTGATGGCACTCGCCTGTTTGGCGATAAGGCTGACAGTGCACTGGAGCGTTTTAAGGACTCGCGAGCCCGGCCAAGTCCTTGGGTCTTTCCGCAAAAAGCCCGGCCACTCCTGGGTTTCGTTCCTTTTGTGGCCACAGCAGTGGTGCCCAGGCATGTTCATTTGGCAAGCCTGTGCAGAACCAACCTCAGCCCAGATGCGGTTTTCGCAGGGGCGGGTCTGGGAATCAGCGTGGGGGTCAGTCCACCTCCGCCCGCTGCTTCTACCTCCAAACCTTCCTAATCCGAGCTTTGGGGAGCACCCCACTCCGGTAGGTGTCAGGATCCGCCACCTCCTCCCCCACTGGCGCGATATCACATCGGACAAGTGGGTGTTGCAGATCATCCGCAGAGGTTACTCTCTCCCCTTTCAGTCCTCCCCTCCAGCCATGCCACCTCGGTGCCACTGCATGTCGGGGGATCACTTGGTACATCTCCGGCAGGAAGTCACGGCCATCGAGTACGTTCCTGGGCCGGAAGTAGGAAGTGATTGTTATTCCCACTACTTTCTGGTCCCCAAGAAGGACAGAGGGGACCTGTGCCCCATCTTGGACTGCCGGAACGTCAATCTTTTCCTTCGGAAGGAGAAGTTCAAAATGCTGACTCTGGCTCAGGTCCTGGCTGCCCTCGACCCTGGAGACTGGATGGTAACGTTGGACTTGCAGGACACATATTTTCACATTCCCGTCCTGCCGACCAACCGGCGTTACCTGCGGTTCACGGTAGGCCAGGAGCATTTTCAGTTTGCCGTGCTCCCCTCCGGCCTTACCAGCGCCCCTTGGGTGTTCACGAAAGTGATGGCAGTGGTCGTGGCTCATCTGCGCAGGTCAGGGGTGTCAGTTTTCCCTTACCTCGACGACTGGTTGTTGAAGGCGGGCTCGCCCCAGGCAGTCGTCAACCACCTGCAGACTACCTCCTGCATTTGCTGGTGTTCTCCATCAACGTGCCGAAGTCGCACCTAAGTCCCTCTCAGAAGCTCCCCTTCATCGGAGCGGTCTGGATTCAACACTGTTTCGGGTTTACCCTCCCGAGCAGCGAATCTGGGATATTCAGGCTATGATTCCGCTCTTTCAGCCTCTGTCCCGGGTTTCAGTCAGGATGACCCTCCGGCTTCTGGGCCTGATGGCCTCCTGCAGCCTGCTGGTGACACATGCCAGATGGTATATGCGGGCTCTGCAGTGGGACCTGAAGTTCTAGTGGGCGATCATAACCAGATCTCGGAGGGCACTGCACAGCAGTTGCAGTGGTGGCTCACGAATCGTGATTGGGTCAATGACAGATCCCTCTCCCTTCCCCAACCGGAGCACACAGTAGTGATAGATGCGTCCCTCCTGGGATGGGGAGGCCACTTGGGAGAGGCGGAGATCAGAGGCCTCTCGTCTCCGGCGGAGTCCTGGCTCCATATCAATTTGTTGGAGCTTCGGGCGACCCGACTTGCACTGAAGGCATTCCTTCCCTCTGTCCGGGGAAGTGTGGTGCAGGTGTTCATGGACAACACCACCACCATGTGGTATTGCAACAAACAGGGCGCGGTGGGGTCCTGGACCCTATGTCAGGAGGCTCTGCGCCTCTGGACATGGCTGGAACATCACCTGGCAGGTTCTCTGAACGCCAGGGCGGACAAACTCAGCCCCCGGTGCTTGATGGATCACGAATGGCGTCTGACCTCGGACGTGGTGCAAGGTCTCTTTCAGCAGTGGGGAGAGCCTTGGTTAGATCTATTCGCCACCGAAGAGAACGCGCAATGTCATCAGTTCTGCGTGTTGGAATTTCCAGTGCGGCACTCGCTAGGCGACGCTTTTCGTTCGAGTGGAGTTGCGGTCTATTGTACGCCTTTCCGCCTATACCACTTCTGCCCAGAGTGCTGAAGAAGATTCGGCGCAACCGCGCCCAAGTCATCCTTGTGGCTCCGCATTGGGCTCGGAGATACTGGTATCCCGAGCTACTCAGCATGGCGATCGATCCCCCGATCCGACTGCCTCTTCGGGAGGATCTTCTATTGCAGCAGCAGGTGACAGTCCGCCACCCGAACATGTCCTGCCTCCACCTCCCTGCATGGAGATTGAGCGGCGACAGTTGACAGATTTTGATCTTCCCCCCGAAGCCTGTGATGTCATTCTGGCAGCCAGGCGTCCCTCCACTAAAATGGTATACGCCTGCAGATGGAACAAGTTTGTGGCATGGTGCACAGCTAAGACTGTGGATCCCCTTTCTGCCCCTCTTTCCGAAGTCCTTCTGTTCCTTCTTTCTTTGGCCCAGTGGGACTTAAACCTTGTCTTGACATATCTGATGTGCGCTCCCTTCGAGCCCCTTCATACCTGTCTTTTGCGTCTTCTCACTCTCAAGACGGCTTTCCTGGTAGCTATCACCTCTGCCAGAAGAGTGAGTGAGCTCCAGGCTCTTTCTTCTAAACCTCCTTTCCTTTCTGTTCATCCGGATATGGTGGTTTTAAGGACCCGTCCTTTTTTCTTGCCAAAGGTTGTCACACCCTTCCACATAGGGCAGACCATCACTTTGCCCACCTTCTTTCCGCCTCCGCATCCTTGAATGGAGGAGTAGAGGCTCCACCGTCTGGACCCAAAACGGGCGCTCTCATTCTATCCGAAGCGTACACAGCAGTTCCGGGTGGATTACCAGCTCTTTGTTGGCTACGTGGGCGCCAAAAAAAGGTCGGGCTGTGCACAAACTGCGGTGGGTTGTTCTGTGCATCAAAGCATGTTACTCCTTGGCTAAGAAGGAGCATCCTGTGGGGCTGCGTGCCCATTCGACCAGGCCAACTGCAGCCACTACTGCCTTGGGGCGCGGCGTTCCCTTGCAGGACATTTGTCAGGCAGCTACGTGGGCCTCGCTGCACACATTTACCAAGCATTACTGCCTTGACCGTCCGGTCCGGAGAGACGGCTTCTTTGGCCGTTCTGTTCTCCGTGACTTCCTGGTGTAATCTTGTTCGCAGACTCACCGCCGGGGTTGGTATTGCTGGGGTATCTATTCTAAGGTAAGGAATCTATCACTAACGTGTCTCTTTCAGATGCACAAGTTACTACTTGTGTAACGATATATCTGTAAGAGACATTAGTTAGTGATAGATTCCTTACCGCCCCACCAATCCTCCACGTTCTGCGAACTGATGTCTAGGGTTAAGGTCATCCCCTTTTCAAGGCCCTAGTTTTGTGGCACCAGTGGTCAATTTCTTGCATGGCTCTGCGCTCCTGGCGTGGAAAGTCGTGTACAGAACTGGGTGGCACCTAAGTAGTCTCCGTGACGTCATCTCGGCGCTTATGACGCCAGCGATGGACACGGAGCCGCACGACGCCACCTACTGACGCGCAGGGGTACTGCTAGCAAAACTTTCCGGATCCAGTCTGACGCCTGGGGATTATTCTAAGGTAAGGAATCTATCACTAACTAATGTCTCTTACAGATATATTGTTACACGAGTAGTAACTTGTGCGTCGGAACCATTGGGTCCCAACCCTGGGGTGGGTACACCCGCTATTATGCCACCATCCAGTGGGAGGGGGCATGAGCCTCTCCCTAACTGGCTGAATCCCGCCATCTTCAAAATGGAGGGGACTAAGATGTGTGTTTCACCTCACCTCCCCCACCTGTGGGGTGGGGTTGGCAAAAGTGGGCACACCTCTCTTCCTAGCTTAGTTTTCCTGCCAATTCTCCCGGCCAAAGCGGGGGCCAAAACCGGTGGGAGCCAGTTGCTGGGGGCAGCAAAAGGCAGGGACAGCTTCCAAAAGCGGCAGGCTATGAAGCTTCCCATTTCGTTGACCCAGCCCATCCTAGTGGAGTAGGCACAACACCTCTGCTCAGAATGGGCTTCGTTTCTGGACCCAGAGAGTGGAGGCTCTCTACCGATAGGTCCAGAAACCTTTTTGGTGGTGGCAAATGTCAGGCAGCCATCAGGAACCACACCAGGGCTGGTAGATTTTCAGGGGGCATCTTTAAGATACCCTCTGAGTGCATTTTACATTAAATCCCACACTAGCATCAGTGTGGGTTTAATGTGCTGAGAAGTTTGCTACCAAACTTCTTAGTTTTTAGTAAAGCCATTATGGAGCTGTGGAGTTCGTAGTGACCAACTCCCAGACCATTTACTCTTTATTGCTTTACTACACTTACAATGTCTAAGAGTGGACTTAGACACTGTAGGGGTACAGGGCTCACGTCTCTGGACCCTCACCTTAGGGCTAGTGCACCCTGGCACAGGGGTGACTTACCTAGGCCTCAGGCAGTGGATTGCAGGCATGGTACACAGGGATGCGTGCTATCTCGACTCTTTACTTTTCTTTGCACAAAAACATGCTGCCTGCAATGACAGTGTGTGTGTGTGTGTGTGTGTGTGTGTGTGTGTGTGTAAGTGGCAGGGCCTCTAAGGGTGGCACTATGGGTGCTGCAGCCCTTAGAGGCCTTCAATGATCACAGTGCCCTTGTTTCCCATGGTACCTTTTACAAGGGGTTTACCTGTTGCCAGGGATGTGCCAATTGTGAATACAAAGGTACAGTCTTGTGAAAGAACACAGGCCTTGGGAACCTGATTGGCAGGAACATGTGGGACATCAAGTCAGGTTGCATCAGATGTCAGGCAGAAAGTGGGGGATAACCATGCAAAAAGTGCACTTTTCTACACACCTTCAATGCTGCATTCAAGTGCTACGCTTTTTGGGCCTACGGGCCAACTAATAAGTCTATTCTCAACCCAACTCAAAGGATTCACTACTTGTGTGCTACTCTGGATAGCGCAAACGCAAGTGCGTGTCATTCAGAGGAGAGGTTAGTTATCCTCAATAATCAGCAAGTGCCACACTCTCCTTCGCACACAGCATCCCAAAGCCAGACAGGTATCCTCCCTTCTGGGCTCCAAGGCGTCCCACAGCTTCATTATCCCCAATGCCTGATTGCAAATGTGATCCCTCCTGCAGGCATTAGAGGATCAGTGGTCACAGATCTCGGACCGCTGAGAAGACACATTGACTCTGCCTCAGATGGCCAAAGATTCACTCCGATGGTGGATGAAACGTTCTCAAATGTTGAAGGGAGTCTCTTTCCATCAGGACCTTCCGAGCCAGACACTCATCACAGACGTGTCCTTTCAAGGTTGGGGAGCCCACATGGGCCCTCTCCAAGTTCTGGGATTGTGGTCAGAAGCAGACAAAGGGTATCACATCAATATGTTGGATCTGAGAACCGTACATCTAGTGCTTAAGGAAGTCTTCCCTTCCATCAAGGCACGCTCCCTGTTAGTTCAGACAGACAACACCACAACCATGTTTTACCTGATCAAACAGGAAGGAACCAGGTCAAGACCCCTTTCGCAAGATGCCCAAACCATATGGAAATGGCTGCTGGCAAGATAGTTGACCATATCTGCGATCCATCTCCCAGGTACTCTCAATGTTAATGCGTAGTAGTTTCTCTTTCAGCTCACTGTCCATGTGACATGCACTGCTTATGATGCCACTGTCATGGTAATGGAACACTATGGTTTGAATCCCAGGATCTTGTCAGTTCGTGGAAGCTGTGGAGATGAACAGTCAATAAAGCTTGTGCTCTTACACTTACCTGCTTGGTGTAATCACTTCAAATTTGGCAACGAGTTTGGCTATTCCTCTCTCCACCCACGTGTGCAGTGAACGTCTCCTGTGTTCCTAGACTTCTGAGCCATCCTGGTTGTCTTCAGTGCGGAAGATCAACTTTCACAAGATCTCCAGAGAAGAGTGACTAATCACACCCGATTTGCCTTTGCCACATTTGGCATTTCACACCGAAACTGCTGGCACTCCTTGGTTGGTGAGCCTCTTATAACTTTTTCACCCCATTTGCCCTGCACTTCTGGCTGTGAACAAACTGTTGGGAATATACTGGTAGCTCACTGGCATTTCCCTGTATGCTGGTGTGACTTTTCTTCGTGCTGGAAGTGAAAGTTGATGACTCTATCAGACACAATTGTGTGCCGCTGTCCCCTTGCGCTGTTACCGTTGAAATTGCTTGGGGGAGAGCTCTTTCTCTCGCTGTGGCTTTCCCCAACTGATGATGTGGTAGAATCTCCCACAGGAGTCAGCGGTGGAGGGCTACGCGTCACAAGGAGCAAGCTACATGTCTGTAGGGGTTTACCGTTGCCTAGCTACAGAAAGCTTTGGTGATCAGCATTTTCCAGCTTGTGCATGTCACCGTGCTGGAGCAGTGCGTCGAGCGTGTTTTCTGGTAAACAGACACATCTACTGTTGCGTTCACAGGCTCTGCGTCCTGTACGTTGCCCAGGTGTGTCCTCTCAGCTCTTAGAAGAAAGTGGAAAGCCCTGATGCTGGATTCAGGTCTTGTGTGAAGGTATGCAACTACATCACACTTGCTGTTTAAACATAATTACTCTGCCATGCAAGTACTGAAACGGAGCTAATTAAACGTATTTGTTCTTCCATCCAAGTACTGAAACTGAGGCGAAGCTATACTTCTGGCACTGCAGTTGAGGTCGGGGAATTTTATGGCCACACATATAATCTGATGGTAATTGACTGCCGTTTTGCCATCCAAGTACTGTAACAGATTCGAAGCAATTATCTGGGCATACCTAATTTACTCCCACCTTTTACGCATACCATCTCCATTGCTGATGTCACTTTGAACAATACTTGGGCGAAATCTATGTTTTTCTGTGGAGGTCCAGTATCGAAGTGGTGGTGTTCTGATTACTTATTGATTGTAACCTTTTCTGTATTTCACAGGTGGACTGTTCTAACCTTTACTGAATTCTTTTAGCACTAACCTCTTTACTTTTCAGGTGTTTTACAGGTGGACTCTTCATTATCTTCTGTCTGTGCATAGGAATTGAAAGTGTTCTTATATGTGCTTACCATACAGAATGTACAAGCCCCCCCCCCCCTTTTTTTTTTTACTGCTTCTAGGTGATCCACCAGTCAAATGGAAAGTGTGGTACAGAGCATTTGTAAAATATTTGGGTGCAATGGGGGGTTCTAACTTTAGTGCTGGGAGGAAGCGTTTCATTTTAGAGCATAATCTAGGTTTCGAAGGTCAAGCTGTTTTAGAACATGTACCTCCTCTTGTTGTGGTTGCGGGAGAGGAAGAATTAAATATTTATGATCAAGCTGTGGGCATGCTAGAAAAACAGTTTGATGTGGAAAGCGGACTTGTTGTTGCTAGTCACAAGTTTTTTTACTAGAGAACAGGAGAGTGATGAAAGCATAGTATCTTATGTAGCGACTTTACGTATTCTGGCTTCAGAGTGTGAGTTTGAGCATTTTACTTCTCAACTCATTCGAGATCAAATTGTTGTGCATTGTAGGGACAGGAAAGTCCAAGAGAAACTACTCACCTTAAAGAATCCCTCTTTGGAGGAAACGATTAGCATTGTCAGAAGTATAAAATTATCTCAGAAATCCTCGAAACCTGAGAAGAATGTTGTTGGTGCAGTTAAAGATCAAAAGGAATGGGAAAATACAGGGAGACAAATTCAAACCTAATTCCGAGCAAAAGGGGAATAGATTTGTTTCCATCAAAACAGAAAAAAGGGTCTTACTCCAAAAATCTATGTAACAAGTGTGGTTTCCCATCACATTATCCCAACTCGCGGGTATGTCTGGCGAATAATGCATCGTGTCGTAAGTGTGGGAAACAAGGACATTTCGCCAAAATGTGTGGTTTTCGAGGGAATGTCAACGTTGTATACTCTAAGGAGCCCAAGCATGATCCTGTGTGTGAGGTTGTTAGCTCGCTTACCGACTGTGTAGTGATTGTGAAGGACGATTCTGATGACTGTCGATCCTGTAGTTGATATCTTGGTGGATGGAAGGTGTCGGAAACTGTTGGTGGATTCAGGGGCGAGGATGACTATGATTAATGAGGAATTGTTTGAAAGTACTTGGGGAAATGGACCTCTCAATCCTCCTGATAGAAGTTCAGTTTCCTATGAAGGGAGGAGAATTGACTCAACAGGATATTTTGAAACTTCCTTAGTTTTTAAGGACAGGCACATCCAAGGGAAGGTATATGTGGCCAAAAAGGGTCTCAACATTCTTGGTTGGTATCACCAGGGGTTGTTGGGATGACTCTTAGGCCTGGCACGTTAAAACAAGTTTCTGTAGTGGGTGAACAACTTGTAGGGGAGAGTTTGGTCTATTGGTCCAAGAAATTTCCCAACGTTTTGGGAGACAAACTAGGATGCATTACAGGGTTCAAACATTTTATCAAGGTTAAGGATGAGGCTCTTCCAATCAAACACAAAGTACCTTTCAGTATCAGAGATGATCTGTCTTATGAACTTAAGAAAATGTGTGAACGTGAGGTCATTGAACCTATTAGAGTCATCTTTCTGGTTATCGCCCTTGGTGGTAGCAAGGGAAAAAAATGGGACTCTCAGGGTATGCACTGATTTGATCAGCCTGAATAGGGAGATCTGGGTTGACTTGCACCCTCTTCTTCGCATCGATGACATTCTTTCTAAATTCGCTGGTGCAAAATACTTTTCTAAGATCGATTTAGGCTCGGCATATCATTAAGTCGAGTTAGATCCGGTCTCCAAGCACCTGACAGCTTTTGTGTCACCTGTGTGCACTTTCCAGTTCCGAAGGATGCCGTTCGGGGTAGCGTCGGCAGCTTCGGTATTCCAGCTTATCATGGAAAAGGTTTTGGAGGTTGTCACAGACACTGTTGTCTTCTAAGATGATATTTTGGTATCTGGAAAGAGTAAGGATGAACATGACAAAAATGTTGCCAAAATTTTGAAGAGATTGGAAAGTAGGGGGATTGTGGCTAATGAGCTCAAATGTGTTTTTGGTGTTGTCCATTGAGTACCTGGGTCACCGGATTTCTGGTGATGGTATTGTGCCAAGAGGGGGTCTCATTGAAGCTATTTCTAACGCTCCATGTACCACTTCAAAAGAACAAGTTTCCTCATTTTTGGGTTTGTGCGAATTCTACACAAAATGTATTTCTAATTTTGCTTCCAAGACAGTCCACAGGAGAGATCTTCTCAAGAGGAAAACAGCATTTATTTGGAGTGATTCCTGTGAGGAGGAATTTTTGCAGATCATGAAAGAGTTAGGGTCTTGTGAAATTCCTACCCTTTTTGGCCCTTGTTTTCAATGTACTGTGTCTGTGGACGCTAGTCTTGATGGTCTTGGGGGAATGATTTCTAAGGGTCAAGCAGGGTAAGGAGTATACTGTAGGCTTCGCATCCCGAGCTCTTCGGCCGAGTGAAAAAACGACTCAGTTATTGAGAGAAAATTACTTGCGTGTTGCTGGGCTGTTGAGCGGTTCAAATGTTTTTTGTAGGGGAAGACGTTTACCCTTCTTACTGATCATAAGCCCCTCATTCCCATCCTTGAGGGTAGAATTGTAAAAGATCATACTCACAGAATTGCTAGGTTGAGTTCAAAATTGCTGCAGCACAGTTTTGGTGTTGCTCACATCCCGGGTGGGAGAGACACGAGGGCTGATTATCTTTCAAGGTGTCCTTTGCCCTTAGGTAAAGATGATTGTGATGTCAATACTGATGAAGAGTGCTTGATTGCTGCAGTGGATGCCTGTTGTGTGGGTTGTTTTTCTGAGCGCGATTGGTTTTGTAGGATGGAGTCCGATGCTATACTTAAAAAAGTGAAAGATTTTATCGTGTCAGGTTGGCCTAAAGAGAAACATCTTGACAGGGATCGTCATTCCTTTGCCAAGGTTGCTGATGAACGTACTCTGGAGGGTGTAGAAATGATCATGCGGGGGATAAGTGTGTCCCTCCTGAGTCTCTCAGAAGTCGTATCATTGACTATGGTCACGAGGGACATCTTGGTCAGACTAACACGAAGAAAATAATTTGTTGTGTGTATTGGTGGCCCTTCATGGATTGTCAAATAAATGACGTTGTGGAAGGGTGTGCCACATGTTGTACCAGTGATAAAGTTATTAAGATTGTTTCACCGCCTGTACAGCATGTGGAGGCACCTGAGGGTCCATGGTTGAAGTTAGCTATTGACTTCGTGGGACCCTTCAATGTTCTACCCAACAAATACAAGTTCACATTAGTTGTTGCTGACTACTTCAGGAAGTGGTGGGAAGTTCATTTTATGACAGATCCCAACTCTCAAGAAGTCATCAGGTTTCTAGAAAGTCTTTGCCAGAGAGGGTTTTCCTAAAAAGATTGTATCCGACAATGGTGTGCAGTTTACGTCCAAGGAAATGTCATATTTTCTCTACCAATGTGGGATCTCTCACCGGCGTGTGGCTTTATATCACCCACAGGCAAATGGCCATTGTTGGAAACCGGGCAACCGGGTTAACGGTCACCAGGTTCCCAGCACGGTGGTAGCTTGGCTCGAGCGGTTGGGGGGCAGGCACCGTGTTAAGCGTACGTCACACCCTCACAATAACCATGCGTTCATCCGTTCCAAAAACGACACTACACCGTAAAAATTATGGAAGAAAAGAAGAAAATATATATGTCTTTATCTTATTTTCTCTTAGTTGCAGGCTTCACATCATAAATACAATACAATAGGATTTTCCTTTAGAAGAGCAGGTCAAATAAACAATACTACTTCGAAGTTTCAACAAATAGGTTCAGGTCATAATTAAGCAAGGAATAAATAGAGGTGCAATAAATACAGATGGAAAATAAATACAGTCAGACAATAAATACAGTGCAGGAATAAATTAGTGAAAGACAATAAGTAAAGCACCTTCAATAATTAAGGTAAAGCAATCAATGACAATTACAGATCAGATCACTTTCATGAGGTAACTTGGTCTTACTTTGCCCATACACAGCTTGTGGTCATTTGGGTGGCATGGGGGTGTCCCACCTAGATTGGTCAAGGCTGGGGCTTAAGCTGAGGCAGAACGAGGGTAACCTAAAGATCTGGCCCTCCAAACTACACAGCCCCTCACGGAGGTCACTGCCCCAGTCTCAGTTCACCCCTGGCACTCCCAGGCTGGTCCTAACACCCCTCTAGCCCCTAGGTTGGTCTTTAGGGCTCCACGGGGCCTTAGACGCCCCCTCTACCACTTACTGTCCCTTCCACGACTATCGGCTCCGCTTGGCGCCGTGTCGACGCCGTGAGGCGGCTCCGGATCGATGTCGCTGGGCGGCCTCGGCTCGATGTCGCCTTCCGGCGTCGCAGGGACACGGTCTCCCCGCTTCCGGGTGTCTCCGGAGTGCGATCTCCACTCCCGACCTCCGGAGGGCGGACTTCACTCCCCCGTCGACGCCTCACCTCGTCCTCAGGTGACTTCCTACTTGACCTCCGGTGCCTCTCCACGACCTCCGTCGGCGCCCTCTCTCGACCTCTGATGGCTCCAGGTACAACGTCTGCTTTCTGTCAGCGCCGCTTCTCTACCTCAGGCCCCAGGTCTCTAGGCTTCTCGACGTCAGGACTCCAGGAGGACACCGCCGAACAGGTCAGGAGCTTGCTGTTCTTCCTCTTTAAGGCCTGTTCCAAATGTTCAGATCCTTAAGATGGTTCTTCTGTTCTTGGTCCCACACAGGGCTTTAGGCTGGGCTTGGTCAGTAGGGACTAGCATCAAGGGTGGGTTTCTGGACCCCACTCCAAGCACTGGTTTCCACCCCTGCTGCCTTACTCCGACCTCCTTCTATCTCTGTGTCCTCTCTCCTCTCCAGTCAGATGCCAACTGCCACTCTGAGATGGCCTCCCAACATTCTAAACTGCCTCCCACTATCACAAGATTCTAGAATGTTCCAGGAGGTTCTGGATGTGTCACAGGTGACAATGGGTGGCCACCATTTTGTGTCTCAGGCCCTCAGACAGAAGTTCCAGGGGTAGGGAAAATGGCTCCCTGACCCTGCATCAACACTAAAAAGTCTGGTGGTTCCCAAAAAGGAAAAATTACAACAGGGTTTGAGGCAGTAGTGGGACAAAATAAATAATGATGAGGAGGGACCACCCAAAGGGCTGACAGGTCTAACACGCGTCCCCCCCAGCTGAAAGTGGGGAGAGCTACCCAACCCCTTGGGAGTTCTCATCACTAAGGCGGAAAAACCTTGAGAGACCGTCTGCATTGGTGTGGTCCACTCCAGGCCGATGTTCCACCTGAAAGTCCATTCCCTGTAGGGAGATAGACCACCTTAGCAACTTGGGATTCTCCCCCTTCATCTGCATCAGCCACCGAAGGGGTCTGTGGTCGGTCTGAACTAGGAAGTGCGAGCCAAACAGGTATGGCCGCAACTTCTTCAGAGCCCATACCACTGCAAAGGCTTCACGCTCTATTGCACTCCACTTCTGTTCCCTGGGAAGTAGTCTCCGGGATAGGAAGACCACGGGTTGATCCAGACCCTCTTCATTGAGTTGCGATAACACTGCCCCAATGCCATGTTCCGATGCATCCGTCTGGACAATGAACTCCTTGGAAAAGTCTGGGGCCCTTAAGACCGGGGCCTCGCACATGGCTTGCTTCAGTTTCACAAAGGCCTGCTGACAAGTCTCCGTCCAGACTACCCGTCGAGGTTGCTTCGTGGACGTAAGCTCCGTGAGGGGGGCCACAATGGTCCCATACCCCTTCACGAAGCGGCGGTAATATCCGGTGAGGCCCAGAAAAGCTCGGACCTCAGTCTGAGTCTTGGGGGGTTCCCAGGCCATGATGGCCTCGATTTTCGCCTGGAGGGGTTGCACCGCTCCCCTACCCACCAAGTGTCCAAGGTACACTACTGACCCCTGCTCGATCTGGCATTTACTGGCCTTAATCGTTAAACCAGCTTGCTCCAGGGCCTGGAGAACAGCTTGCAGGTGACGCAAGTGATCCTCCCAGCTGTTACTGAAGACGGCAATGTTGTCCAGATAAGCAGCAGAGAAACTCTCCATTCCAGCGAGGATCTGGTTCACCAGACGCTGAAACGTGGCAGGTGCGTTCTTGAGCCCAAAGGGCATCACGCAGAACTGGTAGTGGCCCTTGGGCGTGGAGAAGGCTGACCTTTCCTTAGCTCCATCAGTCAGAGAGATCTGCCAGTACCCGGAAGTAAGGTCAAAGGTACTCAGATATTGGGCAGCTCCCAGCCGGTCAATCAGTTCATCCGCCCTCGGAATCGGATGAGCATCAGTCTTGGTTACTGAGTTCAGTCCCCGGTAGTCCACACAGAACCTCAGTTCCGGTTGGGCCCCCGGTGGTGCAGCTTTTGGTACTAATACCACCGGACTGGACCAGGGGCTGCTGGAAGGTTCAATCACTCCTAGCTCCAGCATCTTAGTGACTTCACTGTGAATGCTGGCCTTCACCTTGTCTGTCATCCGGTAGATCTTTGACTTCACAGGTGGGCTGTCTCCTGTGTCCACGTCATGGACGCACAGGTGAGTCCTACCCGGAACAAGGGAGAACAACGAAGAGTACTGCCCCAGGACCTGGCGGCAGTCCTCCTGCTGTTCAGGAGTTAGGGACGGGGAGAGAATCACTCCCTCCACCAACCCATCCTTCTCTTGAGACGCAAATAAGTCGGGGTGAGGCTCGCTTTCCACGTCCTCTGCTCCGTCAGTCACCATCATCAATATGACTTCGGGCCTCTCATGGTGGGGTTTGAGGCGGTTGGCATGCAGCACCCGTAGGGCCTGGCGAGGGGTCTTAAGATCCACCAAATAGGTAGCCTTACCCTTCTTCTCCAACACCTCAAAGGGTCCTGACCAGCGATCCTGGAGGGCGCTAAGCTCTCCTGGTTCGATCACCCACACCTTCTGGCCAGGCTCCAACTCCACCGGATGAGCATTGTGGTCGTACCACGCCTTCATCACTGCTTGGCTGGCTTCCAAGTTGTCAGAAGCTTGCTTCCACAACTTAGCCATTTGGCTCCGGAAGGCCAGCATGTAGCTCACCACGTCCTGGGGAAGCTTTCTGGGAGTTCTTTCCCATCCATCTCTCACCAGGCCGAGAGGTCCACGCACAGGGTGCCCATACAAAAGCTCGAAGGGGCTGAAGCCCACTCCCTTCTGTGGCACTTCCCTGTAAGAAAACAATAGACAGGGTAGGAGGACGTCCCATTTCCTCCGCAGGCTTTCAGGCAGACTTCTGATCATGCCTTTCAAGGTTTTATTGAACCTCTCCACCAGACCATTGGTCTGGGGATGGTAAGGAGTGGTGAACCGGTAGGTCACTCCACACTCCTTCCACATGGCCCGCATGTATGCTGACATGAAGTTGGTCCCCCTGTCAGACACAACTTCCTTGGGAAAACCCACTCGGGTAAAGATTCCCATCAGGGCCCTAGCCACAACAGGTACAGTAATGGTCCTCAGAGGGATAGCCTCTGGGTACCGTGTGGCATGATCCACCAGGACCAGGATAAACCTGTGACCAGCTGTAGTAGGCGGATCTAACGGACCCACAATGTCAATGCCCACCCTTTCAAAGGGGGTGCTAACGACAGGAAGTGGTTCCAGGGGAGCTTTCAGCTTCACCCCTGTTTTCCCACTGGCTTGACAAGACACACACGTCCGGCAGTAGGTGTCGGACGACACTTTCATTTGAGGCCAATAAAAGTGTGGGACAAGCCGGGCAAAGGTCTTGTCTTGCCCCAGGTGTCCTGCCAAGGGGATCTCATGAGCCAATTCCAGGAGAAAGGCTCGATAACATTGAGGGACAACCAAGGCCCGTGACGATCCGTGCATGGGTGCCTTGGGTTCACTGTAGAGGAGGCCATCCTCCCAGTAAATGTTGTAGTTCCCCTCAACGTTCCCTGCTGCCTGGGCTTCGGCCTGTCGCCTCAGTCCCTCAAGGGTAGGACACTCCCTCTGGCCCTTGCAGAATTCCTCCCTGGTCGGCCCTCCCTCCACGTGCCACTCGGCCGGGATGGGTAGGTTCTCCAGTTTGGTAACATCCCCCTCCGTGGACTCCTGGTCCACCACCTCCTGTGGCCTATCCGTCACACAGGGCGCGGATGCCGAGGCAGGCTCCTCCTGTCCTCGGTTCTTCCCTTGGTCGGCAGCCGGCTGTGCCTTTGTTCCAGGCTCCCGCCTAAACTAACTCCCCCTCCGGGTAGTCGCAGACCCTGTGCTGACACAGGCCCAGTCAGGTGTACCCAGCATCTCAGCATGAGTCCGGTATTCCACCTCCTTCCAAGCATTATGCTCCATGTCATTCCCCAGCAAACAATCGACTGGCACGGCAGGGCTTACGGCAACTCGAAGCAAACCTGCAACCCCTTCCCATTCAAATGGAACCTCGGCCACCGGATAGTGGCCCATTCTGCCGTCAGCCATCGCGGCAGGGTGGAGTACATTGGGAATCACCTGCTCTGGAGACACCAGTTGGCTACGTACCATAGTCATACTGGCTCCGGTGTCTCTCAGAGCCTCGCCTCTTTGGCCGTTGATGGTGACCCACTGCCCATACTTTGTGGTATTTGCGGTCACCTGGATCTTAGGAACCATCTCCCGTTCTCCCAGGGACACTAAAGTGACACCCACCCACTCCCTTCCCTTATCTAAAGGCATCTCCTCCCCGAGCACTACACTAGCTACTCCGGGGGCCTTTCCTCCGATGGGAGGGGGTGGTCTTTTCGGGCACTTCACATCTCCCTTATAGTGTCCGACACCACCGCACTCGAAGCAATGGACAACCCTTGGCTGCTGACTCTGGTCAGGATTAGGGTTTCTAGGTGGGTTAGCCCTAGGGGTGAATCCCGTTCCCTTCCCTTGGAAACTATTTTGGGGGCCTTTAGAGAACTCTGTTTTCTTTTCCCCTCCCTCTTTCTTCTGAGGGGGGCCCTGTCCGGTCTTTTGAGAGTCCCCTCCAGTCCCCCTTGTGGACACCCGGGTACTAGCCCAAATGTCCGCCTCCTCAGCAAGCTTCCGGGGATTGGTCAGCTTGCTATCCACCAGGTGTTGACGCAGTTCGGGGAAACATTTTTCGAGCAGGTGTTCCTTCAACATCAAGTCAAACAACCCCTCGTAGTCCCTCACCTCGCTGCCCTGTATCCAACCCTCTAATGCCTTCTTTGCATAGTCCAGGAAATCCACCCAATTCTGTGTGCCCAGTTTGTGGCTACCCCGGAACTTCTGTCTGTACTTCTCGGGTGTTAGTCCAAACTTCCTCACGAGCGCCACTTTCATGGTGGGGTAGTGGGTCTGCTCATCCTGCTCCAGGGTCAATAATGTATCCCTGCCAGCTGGAGGCATGTATTTATACAATCCCCCTCCCCAATATTTCTCTGGAACCCCATGGGCTCTTAAAGAGACCTCATAGGCCGCTAGCCACTTGGCGATGTCATCTCCCGCACTATAGCTGGCTACTATGTCTTTTGGCAGATAGGGTTTGGGTTCCCTGGTGATTTCTCTGTCTTCGCTGCCACCATTAGGAACAGTGTGTGCCCCGACCCGTAGGATCTGGAGATCTATCTCCCTGAGCCTCAACTCGTGAGCCATCCTCTGTTCCTCCTTTACTTTCTCCAGCTTCGCCAACTCCCATGTGAGCTGTCTTTTCTCCCTCCGGTCAGTTAATTCTGCTTCTGATAAGCCGCTGCTAGAGACACTGCTGCCCTTCCTTGAAAGTGTTCTGGGCCCCGCTAATAGGATCCCCACCTCAGGTTGGTACAAACCAGCCCCCTCGCTGTCAGTCTCTCCATCCCTGTCCTCCTTCTCAACCTTACTTTCTCGTCGTGCCTCCCCCCAAGCCCTCAAGCTGGTCTGGAGCTCACCCTTCTTTGCACCTTGGGGGACAATACACCCCCTCTCGCTGACAAAACTCTCTGAGTTGGGCCACAGTGTAAGTTTCCACATCCTCCAACACAAACTCCATTTTGCCCACTCAGGATAGAAGACAGTTGCTTACAGAAGCTATGCAGGGGGGGTACCTTTTGTAATACCTCCTCCCACCACCAGAAGTAAATTTGGAAAAAACAAAACTCAAAATTAGGAAGTCCGCTTGGAGAAAACTCCCGGTGTAGGCCTATGGACTACCCAAAGTTATTGTCGAGTAGACGCAAGCACAGCTCTATCTCACCACTGAACACCAATTTTATGTTGGAAACCGGGCAACCGGGTTAACGGTCACCAGGTTCCCAGCACGGTGGTAGCTTGGCTCGAGCGGTTGGGGGGCAGGCACCGTGTTAAGCGTACGTCACACCCTCACAATAACCATGCGTTCATCCGTTCCAAAAACGACACTACACCGTAAAAATTATGGAAGAAAAGAAGAAAATATATATGTCTTTATCTTATTTTCTCTTAGTTGCAGGCTTCACATCATAAATACAATACAATAGGATTTTCCTTTAGAAGAGCAGGTCAAATAAACAATACTACTTCGAAGTTTCAACAAATAGGTTCAGGTCATAATTAAGCAAGGAATAAATAGAGGTGCAATAAATACAGATGGCAAATAAATACAGTCAGACAATAAATACAGTGCAGGAATAAATTAGTGAAAGACAATAAGTAAAGCACCTTCAATAATTAAGGTAAAGCAATCAATGACAATTACAGATCAGATCACTTTCATGAGGTAACTTGGTCTTACTTTGCCCATACACAGCTTGTGGTCATTTGGGTGGCATGGGGGTGTCCCACCTAGATTGGTCAAGGCTGGGGCTTAAGCTGAGGCAGAACGAGGGTAACCTAAAGATCTGGCCCTCCAAACTACACAGCCCCTCACGGAGGTCACTGCCCCAGTCTCAGTTCACCCCTGGCACTCCCAGGCTGGTCCTAACACCCCTCTAGCCCCTAGGTTGGTCTTTAGGGCTCCACAGGGCCTTAGACGCCCCCTCTACCACTTACTGTCCCTTCCACGACTATCGGCTCCGCTTGGCGCCGTGTCGACGCCGTGAGGCGGCTCCAGATCGATGTCGCTGGGCGGCCTCGGCTCGATGTCGCCTTCCGGCGTCGCAGGGACACGGTCTCCCCGCTTCCGGGTATCTCCGGAGTGCGATCTCCACTCCCGACCTCCGGCGCGCTTCACCTCAGTTTCGCGGACTTCACTCCCCCGTCGATGCCTCACCTCGACCTCAGGTGACTTCCTACTCGACCTCCGGTGCCTCTCCACGACCTCCGTCGGCGCCCTCTCTCGACCTCTGACGGCTCCGGGTACAACGTCTGCTTTCTGTCTGCTTTCTGTCAGCGCCGCTTCTCTACCTCAGGCCCCAGGTCTCCAGGCTTCTCGACGTCAGGACTCCAGGAGGACACCGCCGAACAGGTCAGGAGCTTGCTGTTCTTCCTCTTTAAGGCCTGTTCCAAATGTTCAGATCCTTAAGATGGTTCTTCTGGTCTTGGTCCCACACAGGGCTTTAGGCTGGGCTTGGTCAGTAGGGACTAGCATCAAGGGTGGGGTTCTGGACCCCACTCCAAGCACTGGTTTCCACCCCTGCTGCCTTACTCCGACCTCCTTCTATCTCTGTGTCCTCTCTCCTCTCCAGTCAGATGCCAACTGCCACTCTGAGATGGCCTCCCAACATTCTAAACTGCCTCCCACTATCACAAGATTCTAGAATGTTCCAGGAGGTTCTGGATGTGTCACAGGTCACAATGGGTGGCCACCATTTTGTGTCTCAGGCCCTCAGACAGAAGTTCCAGGGGTAGGGAAAATGGCTCCCTGACCCTGCATCAACACTAAAAAGACTGGTGGTTCCCAAAAAGGAAAAATTACAACAGGGTTTGAGGCAGTAGTGGGACAAAATAAATAATGATGAGGAGGGACCACCCAAAGGGCTGACAGGTCTAACAGCCATGATCTCATTCTGGGGCAGGAACAGATTATTCTCCCCTACCTATTATATTTGGCTAAATCAAGCCTTCAGTTTACCTCTATAAAGGTTCATTTGGCGTCCATTACTGCATACAGAAAATCGCCCAAGCAGATTTCATTTTTTCAGATGCCTGTGGTTAAAGTCTTCCTTGAAGGGTTAAAGAAAGTCTATTCTCCAATTAGGTCTCCCTATCCACCCTGGGAGCTTAATGTGGTCCTTTCTAAATTGATGGGTCCCCCTTCGAACACATACGTAAAGCATCCCTGCAACTTTTGAGGACTGCTTACTTCGTGGCAATTACATCTGCTCGCAGAGTTAGCGAGATACACGTTCTGTGTTGTAAAGAACCTTATCAAATATTCCATGGCAACAGGGTTGTCCTTAGAACCCACCCTAGTATCTTGCCTTTCTGATTTTCATGATAATCAGGCAATTACACTTCCTACCTTTTTCTCGAACCCTTCAAACCATCCTGAAAGTGAATAAGAATACATTTTATTGTGTCAATTAATTAAATTGTTACAATGGAGATCAAGCAAAGATATTGCAGCACTTAGTTACTTCCATTGTAATAGGTGCATATTTAACCGTTCAAATATGTCTGTCTGATACATGAATAAAGTAGATCTAAAAATACTGCGTTTGAAAATACAAAACGAATAAAAGCAGTGCAAAAAATCAAATATCAAAGCCTTCAATTAGTTCTAGTCCCTCATAAAGGCGTGAACTTAAAATCTTTCACTAATGTGCACATTTTCGCTCATCTGTACACGTCCATGAAAAACGTTTCGTGGCGTGTGTGCGGGTACATGGTCGCAGAGATTTCAGTAAAGTGCGACTTGTGAGGCACTGCCTAAAAGTCCTTTCACCTTGTGTGCAAATTGCGCAAATCTTGTCAGCTCCGTTGGAATGTCCAAGTTAAAAAGAAGTTTCATTGCATTGTGGCATGTGCGTGTTCTGTATTTTAAAAACAGTGGTTTTAGTAAAGTGCGACGTGTCTGTGCCAGGCAGTGGCATATGCAAACCAGGTGAGCCATGGATTCCTCATACTGTTGGCAAAGTCTGCAAGAACTGACCGCCTCTAAAGATTTCCAGCGCATATTAATGTCTTTTATCGGCAGCACCATGAGTCTCACTGCTAATATTCGCTTTAAAATATACTTGTTTAAAGCGGCATCAAGATATAGCTGCCTTAAGCGGTCTTCATAGGAGCTAGCAAGTATCCTGATGTTACTGCTGGAGAGCTTCAGTTCCTTCATGTCCTCTTCCTTAGAAAGTAATCTGACTTGTTTTTTTTAAAATCGATTTTAGAGTACCAGGCTGATAAATAAAATCCTGCCAATTGGTCACGTCAAGGTGCAGTTCAGTGCAGGCAGTGTGCAATCCATTGGTCCACGATCCTGAGAGTGTATTATATTCTTCAGATCTCAAAAGGGTTCTGAAATTCTACCTAGTCAAAGCCATGGGTTTAAGGAAATGAGACAGTTTGTTTGTGAAATATGGTCCCATGCGCACTGGTTTTCCATCATCTAAACAGACCATCTCTAGATGGAAAGTCTTGTGTGTTACCTTGTTTACCAGCTAGCTAACAAACAACTCCCTGGTAAACCAATGGCTCATTCCACCGGAGGGAAGGCCTCTACTACGGTCTTCCTCAAAATTGTACTAAATTGCAGAGATATGTAAAGCTGCCACTTGTCGATCAGAACACACATTTGCTCACCACTATTGTTTAGACTCTGACACTCAGGCGGATGCTCAGTTTAGGCAAGCCTTTTTTGGGCAAATTGTTCTTAGGAAGTTTTTAACAATGCTGGCGTTTTTGCAGTGCTTATTGATGAGTATCCCCTGAAAAAGGAGGCTAAGTTACTTACCTGTAATCCTAGTTGTTGTCCAGGGGTTTACTATCAGTCATAGGCAACCCGCCCACCTCCCCGGACGAATACCTTTGGTATAGCAGCATTCTGCCTTCTTATTATCAATACACATGATGATACACTATAAAAAAGACCTGGCCTAACTGTCACCTGTGGGGCATGATGGGAGCATGGAGGCCTTGGAGGTCTTAAAGGCACCGGCCCGTTTTATTCTGTTGTGATTTTCTCTATGCAGCGTATTGGCTAACTGACTGCTATGACTTTGCATTTTACCTTTAAAATAAAGGTTACGTTAAAACAGCAAAGGAGTGCATGTTCTATGTTAATGAAATGCTGAAAAGATATGTTTTTATTTTAAATGAAAAATCCAATGCAATTTTGTCATTTTAGCCATGGTTTAGTCTGCATATTTATCAAAAGCCCAGGGGAGGAGATAGAACACTTTTACTGAGACAATTGGAATGCAAATGGACCATAAATGTAAGAGCGGTGGAATTAGGGTTAAACATGAACAATGAGTTACATGTTTTTTTTATAATACCTGATTTCATTCCTGCTGAATGTACATATATCTTGTGGACCTATGGATTTTGTGATCGTAATGAAGAGATACCAGTTGGCATGTTTAGTCAAAACATTGTGCGCTGGGAAAAGTTCATAATACCTGATGATGTATTTACCCTTGTCTGGAGTGTTAACATGTAAATATGAATAAAAAGATTAATGGTTTGTGGACAAACCACATCTTGAAAAATATTGAATTATCCACTGAATCTCTTTAGAAAATATGAACTAACTGATTAAAGGATTTTTTTCTTATTCCTTATTCAAAAAGTGTACTATTTACTGATACTCCGAGTAGCACTTTGTAAAAGCACTTGCACAGTTTGATCTTGGATAAAAGTAGAGGTAGCCTGATACGCATGGGTGGTGGTGTACATGACAAATGACAGTTACTTGGTTAGTGATCAGTGACTCAACAACGACATGTGATCTGTATGATTGGCCTTCAATGTTTAATGGCTCAAGTCCATTGGAGAGAATATTACCCTGATGGACCATGAATGTACTGGTCTTTAGGCTCATGACTGTTTTGATAGGCTCATGACTGTTTTGATTGACGTGTGTCCAATGGAGAAAATATTCATTTTATGGACCAAGAATATACTGGTTCTTGGGCTCAAAGCATGGGATTAACCTATATTCTTTCTTGTTTCTTAACATAAAAAAGTCTCTGAACATAGAGCTTTATTTACAGACGGCGCGCCTGTTGCTCATTTTCAGATGTGGCCATTTGTAAACTATATACTAGCTTGTATGTATGATTTCCATCAGTAATGGGTTACGGCTGGTGCCAAAACACTGACAGGCGAGCAGGAAACACATTGCATGCTACATATTGAATAGGTATTTGGGCCAATATGTTGCAGAACATATCTGATTTATTCTTTATTTGAGATTCTTTCTTTCCAATATAGCGCAACCATATCTATCACGGACATTATCCTTTCTCCATGCTTATCATTTTTATTACGTATACGCTTGCGTCCTCGCCACTATTGCACTCCAGCGTGCTTGGATTGTTCACAGATTTCAGATAAGAGAGCTATAGGTTCTCAGCACGCTTACTTGTTTTGATCTACATTTACATGCTTATATTGTTATCCTAATGGCGGCACACCATTAATCTTTTTAGCAGCCTTATCATGGTCCTGCGGATATAACTTTAAAACAAGTCACCCGACACAGTGTGATTTTACTTGGGATTACTCATTGACGGTTATTTTTTGGCTTTCCATGGTTGTGCATAACTGATTGGGCGGTGAGTGGACGCTTACCATTTGCTCTTGATATGCAGTATTTAATATGTTACAGAATAATGGTATCTTTGGCTTAAAGACGTGTACTTGATTCTCATGCCAACAGGCCTGTCTTGAACGCTATATGTCACGAAACACATTTACATTTGGGACAGGACTTATGTTTGGTTATGAATTTTGCAATACAATATTCTGGTTGGACGTTGATTTAGGTACTGCATAATTACTTTTGGTTTGATCACTTGCATGATTTGGACTCTCGCAAGTGGTGAGCTTCCACAGGTGGATATTTCTTTTGGTTCTGTCCCAGTATGGGGATGCACATGACATCATTTGGAGATGGGACTACAATTGTACAGCATGAAACCTTAATTGATTAGGCTCACGGTGTGTAAGGGCTTGTTTACTTTTTAAACAACTGATCTTTCTGAAGTTCTTCCCATATGGAGGCACATCTACACATGGACTGGACGTGTACTTTAGGCATATACAACCAAATTTCTGTTTATTGGGTATTTATGGTTTGCAGCCTTGAAATTGTCCATTCGACGAAACACGTGTCGGCTCCTTTTTGTTGACAGAACCGATCATGACATGTACTGAACGTGTTGGTGAATAAAAAAGAACGTCATCTAGGCCTATATTAGAATTTCTTATCAAGAATTGCAGTAAAACGTCAGAGTTGTTCTTCGTTGTCATTTTGGTACAACTTGCGTATAGTGTCTGTTTCCTTTCACGACTTGCTTGCACATGTCTTGACATGACTGTCAGGATCAGAAGCGCTCCTTCCAATCCCAAAATTTTAGTGGCATGCTTGTCTGAAACCCCTGAAATTAGCTTGAAAGCAGCTGTTGCAGAAAATGAAATTGCACTGAAACACTAGCAGGGCAGTCCTTACTCTGCACTCAGAGAGGGTCCGTGGTCCGAAAAGAGTTGTCCTATTTGTTTTCTTCTGACTGGTTAAAAAAAACATTAGTGTCGTACATGCCTTCTGTAGAACTATGTAGAAGGGCTCACATCCTCCTTTGTTTATCTTCTGGCCAACAGTAGTTGTTTTCCCAAGTTTCAAGTGGGAAGTGGAGGTGCAAACAAGAAACTCAACCAAGACTGGGGTAGTGTGTCGGGCTCTTAAGCTGCAGCGACCTCTGGAATCGCTCTTTGTTCTTGCTCTCGTTTGTGTGGCATGCTCTAGCTGTGAAGTGCCACCCACCTGCCCCTCTATCTTAAGCTAAAGTATTAGGATATGGTGTCTTATCTGGAGTTAGGAATGTGTGTAAAAAGACTGTAATGGGTTTGGAGATTGCTAGATGGTAAAGCTGACCTGCTGGTTTCCATAGTGCCGATATCTGCAACCCTTCCCTGTCAAATGGTAAATGGCTACTTAGCACACAATTAATCAAATAAATCACGCAACGCACGGTTTGGTACAAAACAGTTTGTTGTAGGTTTATTTCATAAAGGAAATATGCCCACATGGTGGGTTAACTTATGGGCGATCCAAGGGCAAGCAGCGATTAGTAACCACAGCTGTCCTCAGCGGCCAACCCATTCGGTCCTACATTTTTGATTAGGGAGTTTTCCCTTTAAATACCATAGACCACTAGCCCAGGATTATTACGCACACCTTCTTAGGGGTGTCACCAGGCAAGCCCCTAGTAGCTCAGGCTTGCAACCGCCCGAGGGACAAGCAGGACGCCATCGCTTACATCCCAGGGTCCTGCTGTAAAGTCTCCTAAGGGTTTGGGTAGAGCTCTCCGACTGTGCTCCCAGAGGTGATGCACTTGTATACCAAATAGCCTCCGGATCACCTTGTAAGTCCGTCTGTAACACAAATAAACAATGAATATGCTCAGAACAGAAACTATTTGCAAAGCCAGCACACTGGGTACTGTATAGGGTGGGTGACGGTGTGGCCAGTGGGGAAACAAAGAGGGTGGCAAGTGTGTGGGGCAGGTATGCCAGGCGCCAGACATGACACACGGTGAGTTGTGGAAGTGAGGGTTTCCCCAGGGAGTCAAAACTCTGTGCGTATCTTATATTCCTAAGCATTTCAACTGTAAATTTAATTCATGTGACAGGCAACATGTGTATTCAAGCACAGTTCCATGGTTGCAAGGAGCTGCTGTTTTATGATGTTCAGGTTACCAAGATGACAAAAGTAAAAATACGCTTTTTATTTAAGATTTGTATGGGGTGGGTGTTATAAAGACTTGGGGGGAGGTAGCAAGTTGCAGCTTAAGCCAGTACTAGCTTTGCAATTAACATGCCTTTTATGTTGTTTTTTAAAGCCCATGTGTATTGCACAAAACTGCAAGCCCAGTTATACAAAGTGATGTTGTGTACAAAGCCAGGAGTGATTGAACGTATGAGACAAAACACTGCGCCTCTCAGCTGCATTCCAGTTGACACTCACACTTAATACTTAGACAAATGATGGGAGAAGGCTTGAGTTTTAGAAAGGACAGATCAGGGACATCTTAAGGATTTTCAGTTTGTAGGCAAACGTATTTTTTGGACCCCTGTTCTGAACAGGTTTGAATTTATGATCCAGTTTCCGCTCTTGCATGTCCTCCTCGGCCAAGTCACTGACAGGGCACAGGGATACTCTCCAAATTCTTCATGTTCTTTCATCTAATAATATTCAGTGATAGAGATGTGTGTTTTCAATGTTGTAATACAGCAGCTGACTACTATTATAAATAATCTCGGTGACCCTCATCTGTTTCGAATACGTGAGGTCTTGTTTTGAAAACTTTATGGATGTTACAGGGTGTGTATAAGCAAAGTCCCACATGGCTAAGGACCATGTGATTAATCCCTCCGGTAAAGATCTTGTGGTAGGACGAACAGGTGTGGGTAAATCTGACAAATGCCAGTGTGGTAAAGTTCCCAGTGGAAGGATTAAGTTACGTCTGTGTGGTAAAGAGCCTGACGTGTGGCAAATGTCTGTGTAGTAAAGTATGTCACTGCGTCGCAATTGTGTGTTAAATGGCCAAGTACGGTGTATTAAAAATGTCTTGTGTGATGCATGGTTCCTTCTATGTGATAAACGTTTGCGGGGATAAAAGATCCCCCTTCTTATGTAGGGTCCCAATCGGTAAAAGTATGTTTCGAGTGTTGTGAAGTGTTACTTACTGTCTATCAGACAGACTGGCGTCGAAGCACTACATGCACCTGGAGGTGCTGGGACCCACTGTATCTGTGCGGTGGTATTACATCTGGATTTTAGTTGTGCCAGGTGAGGATGTGTGAAGAGCCAATAAAGTAAGTGAGTGGAGCCAGTGGAGGAAGTGGGAGGAATCGAGGAAAGTGGATGTGGCCTCCCCAAACAATTTTAGCACTTGGACTTCATATTTTACAAATTAAGCACTGGTACTTAGCACACAGTGGATCAAATAAATCACATAACTCACGGTTTGGTGGACTTGTAGAGGTGTGTCATAGAGCATCCATGCTATGTTCCCTGAGATGGTTCCCTTGTGTACCAAACTGCCTCTGGATCGCCAAGTAACTCCGCCAACTCCTTGCATGTGGCTACTGTCACATCTAGGGCCCCCACCAAGGCAGGCTTGCAACCCGCGGTCCTCTGACAAGTGTACCCCATCCCTATAAAGTGCACCGTGGAGCTTGCATTGATTAAGCTATGCCTTATGAAGCCAAAACCTTTCTGCTAAGTGAACTTGCGCATAGCGCTGTTTTACCATTCTGCAGGAATTTTCAATGGCCTCCTCACACCTGGCTGTATGCCATACCCTACGCGGAATTATCTCTCACCACCATAACTCACGTTGCCCACTGAATTTACTGATTTCACCCAAGGTGGACTTCATTGCCTTGATTAGCACCAGCGCCCCAGGTAGGTGAGGTCATTGCCCAAAAGGTGGAACACCAAAATGTGGGGTGGGGACCCTTCCCCGCCCCGCTAGTCTCTGCTGGAGATTTGTGATCAAACTGCGCCAGTGCATGCCAGGGCAAACCTAGCCATGCTATCCTCGTGCGAGTGAAACCGTGTCTCCAGATCCTGGTCTCTGCCCATCTCGCCACCCTAGAGATGAATGAGTTGCCCATCACCCACACCTTGAACTCTAGCGAAATAAAGAAATGCAAATTTGTAAACATTTTTAATTTGTTGCACCACACCATAAACAATGACACCAGGAATTGCGCCTTACTAGTTGCAATAATCACCAAACATTATTCAATATTTACATCATTGCTGTTTTGCTGCCTTGCCCTACCCTTTGTACCAACTTGCCCATCATGGTCGAATATAGCGCCTGTACCAGTCTGAGTCCCACCTGCCCTGCTTCTTGATCTCATCGGGGGGAGCCCCACCTTGTAGGCTATGGTGACTGCCCCTATCCGGAAGGAATGCAAAGAGCAACACTTGCATGTGTTGTCTGACAGTTCCAGACATGACTTCATCATCTTCTCAAAATGGTGTCTGGTCCGCGTTCACTAGCAGATATCCCCCAACTATGGGGTGTATCGCAAGGTAAGCTGTGACCAGTGCAGCCAGCAATAGGTTTTGCTGCCCAGGGGGTGCAGTGCTATGGATTTCCTAAGGCCCAAGGCTTCACAGCGTTATTTTTAAGTTTCCCACTAGCAGACTAAGGTCCTGCACGCTTAATGTGTTTGTTTCATCTTTCCTTGGGTTGCCTACCAACTCACCAGCTCGGAAGGCCCCAAAAAATGGAAAACTGAATGCTGCTGAGAATAGGCTGGGCTTGTGATCGGAATATGTGGCCCTGTCAACACAATCTATCATTCTTTGTAAAACGTGGATCTCAATGGGTGACCTGTCATCTGGAGACCCCCCTCTCCTCTGGCCCAGCCCTGGAGTGCTGCCCTTATGGGGAATGCCCTGGTGGGGTCCTGCTGGCCTCCCAGCTTTGCATGGTGGCTCTCTGCTGCTAGATGCCCCATGACCCATGAATCACTCTTGTTCTGGTCCCTTGCTCATAAAACAAAGTGTTGTACCTTATACTCCGGTGTTTGCCGCCCCCCTCCCTCCCACCTCCAGGCCCCAGACACCCTGCAGAATGTGGAAAACGCAGTTCTCCAGTATTAGGGTGTCTTTCATAGATTCACATGCTTGAATATTCCCCGTCGTCGGAGTGGGAGTCCCACGGTAAATAAAATAGCAATATATATATATATATATAGTAAAATATATACATAAGTAATCATATAATTAGTGCATATAGGTGTAAAACACACATAGTGTACCTATAAGAGAAAAAACTCCATAGGAATACAATGGAGAGAGACAAAAGACCTTTGTAGTCTATCTCTGTCATTATGTAAGTCCGAACTCCAGCCAATCAGGCGTCAGCCCCTCTCTAGAACCTTCTCCTCAGAGCTTCTCACCTCAGATTTTCTACCGCACGTCGTGTGACAGGGAGTCTCCCTGAGCTCTGCTCAGTTTTTGTCAGTAAGGATGTCTTCTAGTAAGAAATCTTTGTTCAGACCATGTTCTTCATGTGGAAAGCTGCGTTTGTTCTCTGAGGACCCACACAGTAAGTGTATTTACTGTTTATATCCTGACCATGAGGTGGCAAAATGTAAATTTTGTAGAACTTTTTCTACAAAAACTCTAAAGGACAGAGAAGGCCGCCTGCTATTATGGCTACAGAGACTGAAGGACAAGGATAACCCACTCTCTGATGTGGAAAGTCTCTTTTCTGGTCGTTCCCAACCAGCCTCTAAGCGCAGTAGTGTGCAGGAGTTACCATCTCCTTTCCTGAAGAAGAAGAAGCTGGCTTTGCCTCTGATAACTGCCACCTCTGTGGTCTCACCTACTGCTTTGTCGCCTAAGGGACACTGTTCTCAGGCTGCTGAGGCGTCTACTTCCTCTGGGAAAAAATTGTCAGCCTCGTCGACGATGCTTCCGACAACGAGATCTGCTGTTTCTACCTCGTCGACGGTGACCCCGACGACGACGTCAGCTGCTTCGTCGTCGACGAGCGTTATGTCGACGTTATCCTCGTCGACGATTACCATCAGTTCTTCAAGGGCGGTGACTTCTGTTGTGCCCATTACTTCGACGTCGACGAAGAAGGCAAAGGTTCCGTCGACGAAGACTGTGCCGTCGACGAAGACGTCGTCGAGCTCGTCGACGCCCGCTCCGTCGGCGAAGAAAAAGAAGATCTCGTCGACGACACTGTCGACGGTGGTTCCGTCGACGAAAGCCTTGTCTACGAAGACCTCGACGACGGCTCCGTCGGCAGCGGCTCCGTCGACGGTGGCTCCGTCGACGGTGGCCCCGTCGACGACGGCTCCGTCGACGGCGAATCCGACGACGGCAATTTTGTTGCCACAGACTTCGTCGACGATAATTCCGTCGACCATCATTCCGTCGACGACGGCTCCATCGACGAGTACATCTCCACAGACATTTGTAAGGGTACAAATAAGAGGTGTTGCGTCTACCCAGAAAACAAGAAGGGAACAACAGACTCAGCTAGCTTCAGCGTCGGTTTCATCTTTAGCTGGAGTTTCTTGGACACCGTTACCTCCTACTGTGGGCCCGGATAGCCAGGAACATAATATTCCTGTGGGAGATGCACAGCCTCCCTCACCATTATTCGCTACGGATTCGGATCAGGAGTCCGAAGGGTTACCGGAGTCTTTCGGAACGGCACAAAGTCCATCCGACTTAGTTATTAAGTGCCAGGATGTCAGTAGTGAGGATGAGGATCCGGTATATATACACCAGGCCCCTCCGAAGCATAGAACGGCGACCCTTCCTTTGTCGCTCATTACTAATCTCCAACGCATGTTGGACGACTACAACCAACGGTTCCCTCTATCCCCTCAACGTTCAGAGGTTCCGTCAACCCCAGTGATTCCAGCAGTTGTTCCACCGGTACCTATTGTAAATCCTGCTCCTCAGATGCCGCCTGTACCGCCACGACAGGTTCCGGAAAGGTTGTTGCCTCATTATGAGCCTGTAGAGGAAGGCCCTCAGGACACAGAAGAGGGTGAAATCCCAGATGATGATGGGGATGTAGATGACAATGATGATGATATGGCAGAGTGGGACAATTACCAGGCACAAACACCATCCCCCTCACAGATAGTAACAGGGGATTCACCTCCAGTGGACATAGCCAACTTTCACCAACTGATGGAAAGGGCATCACACCGTTTTAAGTTAACAACGGAGCGCAGGGAGGAAGATTGCTTCCTTTATGATTTCAAGAATCAACCTTACAAACAGACTCATGCTATTCCCATAGTTGAGTTTATTTGGGAAGAAGGCAAGAAATTAATGCAGACACCGAATACCTTGCCAGCTCAGGTGCCTCGATTAGAAAAGAAATATAAGGCACCAATAGGAACCCCAGCATGCCTCACGGGTCAGGCTAAACCTGAGTCGGTCGTTACGCAGGCAGCGCAACGTAAGGCGAAAAATCCGGCATCTTCTATCACCTCACCTCCGGATCGTGACGGACGTCGGATGGATGCCATAGGGCGTAAATTCTCTTCTATGGCCTCTACGGTGGTTAGAGCTGCTAATGCCTTGGCCATCCTGGGACGATATGACAGACAAGTTTGGGCTGATATCTCGGATGTGGTTCAGGAGTTACCAGAGCCATCTAAAGTGGAGGCAATGAAGTTGCTCCAAGAGGGAGAAGCGGCATCGGCGGAAATAATCGATTGTGCAGTAGACATCGCCTGCATGGGTTTCCGTCAGCTTGCCGGAGCGGCTGTTCTGCGTAGGCAAGGATGGTTAAAATCTACATCCTTTCGTCAGGAGGTTCAGTCCATGATCCTAAACATGGCATATGACGGAGAGTCTTTATTTGGGAGCCATGTCGATGAGGCTCTACAGTCCATAAAGAAAGACACTGAAACAGCTAGATCACTAGGAAACTTCAATTTCAGCGGAGTAATTTTCGTGGTGCACGCGGACGCGGCACCTCCTCAAGTTTTCGAAGAGACAATAAACAATACAAACCTTACAATCAAGGGTCCAACCGTTACTCTTATGGACAGCAACAGCAAACATCACGGCAGCAAACCTCCAAGTCATATAGAGGAAAATCTTCATATAGAGGAACCGCATCAAAGAGACAGTGACTCTTACCGGACGGACAAGGTTGGAAGTCGAATCTCTCTGTTCTTTTCCCAATGGTCCTCCATCTCAAAGGACCGTTGGGTTTTGGACATTGTGAAGAAGGGACACGCCTTAGAATTCACCAAATTCCCTCCTCCCACTCCACCCTCCGGACCACCACCAGCTCACATGAAAGAACTGTTGCATCAAGTACGACTTTTAAGGCAAAAAGGAGCTATAGAACTGGTACCAGTGTCTCAGAAGGGAAAAGGTTTTTATTCCCGGTTCTTTTTGATCACAAAGAAGAACGGAGAGTGGAGGCCCATCCTCGATCTAAGAGCACTAAACAAATATATAAAGAGCCAATCCTTCCGTATGATGACGCTGGTAGACATCTTGCGCTTACTCTTGCAGGAAGATTTTCTGGCGACGATAGATCTCCAGGATGCCTATTTTCATATCCCTATTTTACAGCGGCATCGAAAGTTCCTGCGTTTTCGAGTGGGTCAACACGATTACCAATTCAAAGTGTTACCATTTGGCCTGCGCTCGGCCCCTCGAGTGTTCACGAAGGTACTGGCTCCAGTAATAGCGTATTTGCGCCTCCAGGGAGTGCAAATATTTCCTTACCTGGACGATTTTCTCCTGAAATCTCAGTCAAGCACTCACCTGCGACAACACACTCTTCTGTGCCAGAACGTGCTTCGCTCTTTAGGCCTGTCCGTAAATGTGGAAAAATCCCAACTTCATCCGTACCAACAAAGAGATTTCCTGGGCGCAACTCTGGAGACTGTGTCAGCGAAGGCATTCCTCTCCCAGGAGCGTCTCAAAAAGATGCTGCGACTGGTGGCTCTGATCAGATCAAGAGAGTCAGTTTCTGTGAGACTATTAAAATCATTTCTGGGGATGGCGTCATCATCCATTGCCTTGATCCCTCATTGCCGGCTGAGGACACGTCCTATTCAGGAAGCTCTGGATGCTCAGTGGCGTCAGGTAACGGGATCTTTCCACGACATGATATGTGTCACAGATCAGATAAAGTCAGCACTCGCATGGTGGGCAATTCCAGCCAACTTGACGGAAGGCATGTCCTTTCTGTCGTTGCCACCGGACAGAACACTCACAACAGACGCCTCATTGGAAGGATGGGGCGCACATTTGGAGGATCTCTCTGTGAAAGGAAGATGGTCCACACATCAAAGATCTTGGCACATCAACAAGTTGGAGCTCATGGCGATTTTTCTGGCTCTAAAATCATTTCTGCCTTTGCTCCAAGGAGAGTCAGTGCTAATACAGACAGACAACACAACCTGTATGCACTATGTCAACAAACAGGGCGGAACAAAATCCCCAAGTCTCTCCAGGTTAGCTCAAAGAATTTGGGACTGGTCTCTCAGTCATCAGATCTTGCTTACGGCAGTACACCTGCCAGGAGTATCCAATGTCCTAGCGGATTCCCTGAGCAGGTCCTCCTCGTCGACCCACGAGTGGGAGTTACACCAACCCACTCTAGAGAGGATATTCCAACTATGGGGCCGTCCGCAACTCGATCTCTTTGCTACGCCGGAGAACCGGAAATGCCGAAATTACGCAAGCCGGCATCCCCACAAGGAATCACAAGGGAATGCCCTTTTGATAAACTGGTGCAATCTATTTGCGTACGCCTTTCCTCCAATACCCCTCATACCTCGGGTTCTTTGGAAGATGAGGAGACAACCTTGCCACCTGATCCTAATAGCCCCGCGCTGGCCACGGCAAGCGTGGTTCTCAGAACTGCTCCTCCTGTCCCAATGCCAACCAATCCTCCTGCAACATCGGACGGATCTGCTCACAATGAGCGAAGGGAGAATTTGTCATCCAAATCCCTCCTCACTGAGCTTATCAGCCTGGAACCTGAACACCATGAGTTCGCCCACCTAGACATCCCGCAGGATTGTAGGGATATTTTGGCCCAGGCAAGAGCACCTTCTACAATCAGGACGTACAAGTTTAAATGGAAACGTTTCTGCCATTGGTGTGCTGCTAACGGAGTCCATCCGATACATTCCACGGCAGAGCAATTGCTACCATTCTTCTTGCACCTAGCCAGTTCTGGACTGTCGCATGCAACCCTAAGGGTTTTTCTAGCAGCCATTTCACGTTTCCGGCAAGATGGATCAAGTTCCCTTTGTTCCTCAAGAATAATCCGCCAATTCTTTAAGGGTCTATTCCGGAAATTTCCGCCAGTTCGGCGTCCTCCTCCGTTGTGGCACCTCAACGTTGTGTTAGCACAATTGATGAGACCTCCGTTCGAGCCCATTCACAAGGCCGACCTAAAATATCTCACTTGGAAAGTAGCTCTACTTCTGGCACTAACGTCTTCTCGTCGTGTCAGTGACATCCATGCTTTTACCATCAAACCTCCGTTCCTGCAGTTCAAACCGGATGCTGCAGTGTTACGCACCAATCCATCATTTCTACCCAAGGTGCCTACTGACTTTCACATTAATGAGCCAGTAATATTAAAGACATTTTTTGCCAATCCTCAGACACCTGCAGAACAAAGATTACATTCTTTGGACGTCAAGCGGTGTCTTAAGTTCTACATCAGTAAGACAGCTTCTTTCAGGAAATCCGATCAACTTTTTATAGCATATGGACGCTGTCATAAAGGACGTCAGGTTACTAAACCAACGATTGCACGCTGGATCTCGGCAGCTATTGTCTTCTGCCACCAAAGGGCAAATAAACCTCTGCAGTCTCCAGTGAGGGCACACTCCACTAGGGCAGTGTCATCATCTACTGCCTTATTTGCTGGAGTATCTTTGCAACACATCTGCAGAGCAGCTACGTGGTCGACCAGACACACGTTTACTAAGCACTACTGCTTGGCAACTTTAAGCGAGGAGGATGCTGCAGTGGGACAGGCAGTGCTGCGCAATCTTTTTAAGTAAGGTGAGCCTCTTCCTCCCGCCTCCATATTGTTTCCATATATATATTATGCATTTACAATGTTACAGTTGTTTCTATGCTGTTTTTATGCATAAGAAGATTGATTATCTATATATGTTGAATCTATTTTGGCATGGAAACAATGGTGATTGTTACTGCGAGCTATTCTATATTCAAGCATGTGAATCTATGAAAGACACCCTAATACTGGAGAAGAACAATTGTTACTTACCTGTAAACAGGTGGTTCTCCAGTATTGGTGTCTTTCATAGATTCACATGCGACCCTCCCTCCTCCCTTCAGAGGCTCTCTTCTCCTCATACACTCTAAAAGTCACTTTGGTGCTACGAAAATCTGAGGTGAGAAGCTCTGAGGAGAAGGTTCTAGAGAGGGGCTGACGCCTGATTGGCTGGAGTTCGGACTTACATAATGACAGAGATAGACTACAAAGGTCTTTTGTCTCTCTCCATTGTATTCCTATGGAGTTTTTTCTCTTATAGGTACACTATGTGTGTTTTACACCTATATGCACTAATTATATGATTACTTATGTATATATTTTACTATATATATATATATATTGCTATTTTATTTACCGTGGGACTCCCACTCCGACGACGGGGAATATTCAAGCATGTGAATCTATGAAAGACACCAATACTGGAGAACCACCTGTTTACAGGTAAGTAACAATTGTTCTTACCCCTTCTTTGTCTTAGGGGAGAACAATAGCTCACCCAGTTTCATATGGGGTTGTTCCAGTGTAAAAGATGCCAAAGTTGTGGAGGGAAAGGCGTCATCTCTGCCCTCCCACGCAGTTAAGCCTCCCGGAATCGGAGCCATTGAAAATGAGAAAGAGTGTCCGCTGCCATTTTCTTAACCCCCTCAAAAATCCCTTTGAAGTTACACGCCCAGAAGCATGCCCTCACCAGTTCCCTCAGCAAGCACAGTACCAATTGGCAGTGTGCAGATTGCGAGTTGATGGCCTGCACCACTGCCATGTTGTCCGACCAGAACAGAATCCCTTTTGCCGACAGTGTCTCTGACCATAAATGAAGTGCCACAACTATTGGATACAGTTCCAGGACAGTTACGTTCGCAGTTATCTTTCCCTTGCGCCAAACATTGGTCCATTCGTTTGTGCGTAGCTCACTCACCATTATAGTGTCAAAACCTTCCCTAACGTCACGCATTGCTGTAGTTGCAACTCCAGCAATGCATGGGGCCAGCTTATCCCTATGGCACTGCGTCACCTTTAAACCTGCTATGAGGCAGGCTTAGGTTTTACCACAATGGCATCCTAGATTTGTCGCAGTGAAATCTAAGCGACTTCACTGCGCAACTCCTACGAGGCTTGGTTGCATGGGAACACCCACCCTTCACACATCATACTTGCCGCAGGTATAATATGGTACAGAGCTTCACAAGGTCACGCATATGCCTAGATGCGTCACTTTGTAAATACGGCGCAACGTGGTGCAAGAGTCACGCTGCAAGTACGTCAAGAAAAAGATGCACCAGCAGCGTTAAACTGTCGGAAGGGGCTCATAAATAAGCCCCCCTGTCTTTTTCCCCTACGATGGCGCCCAATGTCCTCCATGCACCAACGCAGGCACCCTCGCGCCATGGTTCGAAGGTGACTGTGTTGCGGAGTTGATTGATATTGTGGCTCCATCTCTTCTCAAGACGTCTGCAGGTGCGTCTGGACTAGTGGAGGGCAGCAGTGAACCAGTTGGCCTACTTGGAGTGTTGTATGTCTATTTTTTTCTTGAGGGGTGCCAGGGTGTCGGCGCAGTTTGTTAGTGATTCGTCGGTCGGAGGTTGCGTGCTGCGGTGTTGGTGTCTGCAAGCGTTGGATGTTCCCGCTGGCGGAGAAGACTGGATCAAGCGTGTGTCTGGCTATGTGGGTTGGTGCAGTGACTAGCTACTTGAGTCCGATGGTGGTGAGGTTTTCCAGGAGGGTGGTGGTGTTCTGGTCACTGGGGTTGTCCAGGTGGAAGTTGAGGTCTCGAGTTGGATGTAGTTGGTGGAAGGAAGAACCTGGGGTGGCATGAGGTCTACTATGGCATCAGTGAATGGGGGGGGTCATGGGCCGTGGGGCCTGTAGACGAGGGTGCCTGCTGAGGGTGGTGTTGGCCTTGGTCAGGATCTGGAAGTGGATGTGTTCCATGGTCGCCGTTGGGTCATTAGAGTGTGCGTGGTCAGTTGGAGTGTGCTTTTGTAGACAATGGCAATGCCTCCTCCTGGGCCGTTTGGGTGGTTCCAAACACGCCACAAAAATCTGGGACCTCCTTGACGCCAACTCTTCAGACATCGCCTTCTTCATGTAAACCTGGACCAGCTTCTGCTCCCGAACGGAAATCGCCATCCCCATCCCCGACGGCTACAACATCACCCGCAATGGAGGGACCACACGTTGAGGAGGATGCAATTGTGCTGGTCGGGTGCGCTGTTGGTCTGCTGGCCAGTGAGAGGCGCTGGTGTGATGATGTGTCATAAGTTGTGCTTTCAGTTTCGGCAGGCGAAAGGTGTAAGGGTATTCTTCGGTGATGCTAGATGGCAGGTGGCGTGGCGTCTAGAGTTGAGGGCAAGGAGGGTGCTGCCATCATAGTGGTGGAGTGTCCGGGAGGCAGGGACTCTGGCACTGGCCTCGGTCCATGCGCGGATGGCGCTGACGGACCTGCCTTTTGGTGCGCATTCTGCGCACTAGTGGCACACCCGCTGGGCATGGCCTCACATCGGCCTTCATTAAGTAGTGCTGCAGGGGTTCTGGACAGCTGGGAGTCGTGAAACGCGGGAAAGGACACTGGAGGGGGCGGGGCTGAGGGGGATTGCAGCGACAGCGAGGGAGAGGACAGGGATAAAGGAACTATGCCAAAGCTCAAACAAAGCAAAGAAAAAAATACAAAGCCAAAAGTAGAAAGCAAGAGAAAAGCTGAAAGAGGGACACAAACAGCAGAAAAGAGGGACAGGAGGGCAGTCAAGCAGCAAAGTAGTGATGCTACATCACTGGACCTCCAACGACGAGGTGCAGGTAGGAGCCTGATCTCCGGTCAGAGGAACCAGCAGCAGCAGATGGAGACAGCAGCAGAAGCTACCAGACAGCGCTGCGCTATGGGAAGAGCATGTGCACTAAGTTATAGTCCCCCGTACACCCAAGAGCTCACTACCAGGGGGCGAGGAAAGGCAGCACCACCCGGTTGCCTCTTCTGATCTAACGGTGGCGACCAGATTCTGTGTTCCCTGGTTCCCTAGCGAGTAACAGCGGATCAAGCTGCATACCCAAGGGCCTGGGCCCGATCGGGACCCCGTGCCCCTGGCACCCACTGCCAACAATGGCTGATCAGCAACTTGAGCCAGTCTGTGAAGTCCCCCTCCTGTCTTGTGCTGTGTCTTCCACAATGTGCGTCCTCAGCTGCGCAGGGACTGCTCAGGGCACAGTGTGCACCACCCGCCGGGGCTAGGCCTGGGCCCAACACAACCTCCAGCCCTGCTCCGCTCCCCGTCCCACCTTTTCCTCACCTGGACATGAACACCGGTGCTCAATCCCCCGCGCTCTCTCCGAATCTGTGACTCAGCCCGCAGGAGCCTCCGCCAGGTGGGATTTCACTAGCCTGAGTACAGCAGTCGTGGCCAAGTCCGCTGGGGAACCTCCTGCTGCAGGTGATGCAACAGGACCCCTTAGGCGTGAAGTTGCAGCGCTCCCGCAACACAAGTTTGGCGCAGCTCAGGGGCCTCACCCTTCACAGCGTCCGGCCAGCACCACATCCTCCGGCCTGTGATGCACAGAGGCCAGCCCACGATTGGCAAACTCCTCTGTGCACCCCAGTGTAGTGGTGGCGCATGTTATGCTATGCAGACCTCTCTAAGTTGGTGCGCAGGAGCGCCTCCACCGATTACAGCTCCAAGGAGCTTCAGGCGGTCTTCTCACACAGGTCAGCAACAGTTCCCCATGCGACCTGCCAGGCTTCACCACCAGATAAGGGCGATCGCCGATTCCTCAATGTGTACTGCCACGGCCCAAGGGCTTGGTCCCGGTTCGGCCCGCCTCCACCGTCAGGCCGCAGCAACTCCACAGCTCCTCTGCCTCCCTCTCCGGGTCTCAGACACAGGCCCAGCGAGGGCTCCGGGCCCGGGGACTGTCCACGCTTCCAGGTTTCTGCTGCCATGGTGTTGCAAGAAAAGCGCTATGTAAAGTGATGCATCACTGTTTTTTCCTAGCGATGCGCCTCTTTACATAAATGGAGCCCTGAATCTGCATTAACTCTCCCCCTGGGATCTAGGTGGTCATCCTGGCTATTGGAGGTTTGGGGGGGGGGCTGTTTACCTGTACTGAACTTAGCCTTGGCTGCTCCATTCTTCATTCCATTGTTTTTATTTTCTGTTTATCATTAGTGGTGGACTTATAGACTATTTTTGCCTCTAAAGGCAGAAAGGTGATGTTGGACTGACTAACGTTCTTTTTTTTTTTTTTTGCCTCTAATTCGCCTTTTGTCACTTTTCTCTCGCTAGCGGCAAACGTTTTATCACCTTGAAGCTAATGTTAGCAGCAGCTTTTTCCTCAGGCAGCTGATACTATCACCCTGTAGCAACATATTGTACATAAGTTGGTAACAGGGAGACATTTTTCAGTGATAGGCGCGTTAAGAAAATTGACACTAACTAACGCTAGTTAACGGCAGTTCTTGTAAATATACCCAACAGTGTTTTCCTGTCGGTCCTCCTTTGCCCTTGGAAATGCTGTCACAATGCCTATGCATTGAATGTACTCACTGTTACAGTAACCAAGGGCCTGATTACAATGCCGATTGGACCAACTGTCCGACCGCTGTCTTCACTGGCCCTTTCTGACCGCCAAGGTCGGTAAGTTTTCCCCCCCACGTTCTTACGATGCAGCCTCTGCTACTGCGGCTGTCGCATCTACAGCAGAGCACATATCCCCAAATATGTAGCTTTAAATGCTTACAAAATTTAAAGAAAACATGTGAATTGTACACACATGCATGACATGTGGGGATATGCGTTGTCCACCATGTACCCCATTGCTGAAGTGTGGCGGAATGTGCACAATCCAGTCAACAGGATACATACCGCAAAATGACTTACCTGGATTCTGGTGCCCACAGGATCGGAGTAATCAACGTGCACCTTTTCAGGTGACGGGGGGACCTTGAGGAAGGGATTCCATGGGGGAAAGTCCTGGAGAGAAGCGGATTTGGGAAGTATGCACCACAAAGCCATTGTTTCCGACGGCTCAAAGCAGTCGGTCAGACCGCCATGGTTGGGTCGTTGGAAACCCACATCGTAATCCGGACGGCAGTCAGAGATCCCTATCCCTATTGATGCTGGTTTTCTCTGAACATCTTGGAGGTCAGACAGGGATGTGTAATTCCTATAGCCCAACGCCCAAGATATTGGGGTCAAGGGCAACAAGTTTTCATGTGTATTTTGTCCTTGGGACAAGTAGGCCCATCACAAACCTTTTGACTGCCAGTTTACAGTAGCACATTATGGATCAGGGAAATGCATTGCCTGAAGTTAAGGAAATATGTGTCTGTGTGTGAAAGCTGTTCAAACTTGTATTTATGATTCATTAATGCAAAACCTTTATTATTAGGGCGAGCTATCTAAGTACATGTTGTAAGCTCAGACTGTACTACTGACAGTGGTTCCAGTATAAAAATGTGTACACACGTTTTCAATATGTAGCAATATCAGGCTATGTAGACTGCTCCCAGAATGCTCTCTGATTAGATGCAAATATATGCAGAAGCTTGAAAGCAAGATTAATGATTATTTGCTTTCAAAATAATATGTTCACAAAAAAATGCTAAAACATTTAGCTAAACTACTGTAATATTTTACGTTTTTTTGCAGCATCATTTAGTAAAATGTATTGATGTATGCTAGTATTTCCAAAAAATATTCAGAAGGGAAAATTAGTCTAACCAGTTTTATAAGATTATAGGAAACCTAAAAATAAACAAGCATTGGTAAAGCCAATAGGTTTGAAATTGTTGGTCATTATTTTGGTTTTGTTAATCCGTGACTTGTTTTGGCATGTTTTTTTAAAACCTTATTGGTGTGGGAGCTGCCGGGCACTCATTATTATAACAAACATTGGCAAAAGCAAAAATTGTTTAAGAGTGGTTCCTGGCACTGAACAAAACAACTGTGTTGATTATGCTCCTTGTGAAAGAACAGAATGCTGTCACTCACAGTGAAGCTAGCCGATAGACAGAGAGAGACAGAATTTTAATAAACACAAAAGGTCAAGGTTAACGACAGACCTAATTAGGGGTCCAATTATTAAATAAAGTCTCAAAAGTGCACTCATGTCCTTGCATTAAGTGCAGATATACGGCTTTCGTGAATTCACAAGACTTTACAGAAGTAGGCCAAGAACTAGTAGTCCTAGAAAATATTTGTGAACTGCATTTTAGCATGGGCAAATATCCAGGTGTAGATTTGCTCATGCGAAAATCTGAGTGTTTGCAAGTTCACTTTCCCTCCAACCAATTTTCTCCCAACCCTGGAAGGTGTTTCAGGTTTGTCATTGTCAGGAGTAAATTTGCAACCTTTCTCAGTATGGGAAAAGATTAGAGAAGAGTTGGTGAAAACCATTAAAACATGCAAGTTAATAGGCTTGCACAGACTCAAAAGGGCATTCCAAATCTGAAACTGTTGCTCACTATTACCATCAGCGCCAGTATGTAAATCTGCAGAAACGTGGCAACGTATGGGAATTGCTAGTATTCAAACCCTACTATGAAAGGAGCCCTGGCATAATCAGAGAGACTTTTTCGGAGCTCTTATATAATGAGATTTCTGCCATAATTTGTCACCGCATTACATGGCCCAAAAGGGACAAGTAGATTTTGTTACAGGACAAGTAGATTTATGACGCAGCTTGCCTTATGGCCAGGTAGATATTTTATTAAATTCCACACCCCTGTCAGAGTAAGGCTGTGTCAGAGTCTGCAGTCTTTCAGCGGTCAGTCGGATTACAGCATGCATCGTAATCAGGCCCTGAGTTAGTTTAGAAATTACTCTGAAATTGTTACCCCGGTGAGAGAGTGGGACTATGGCGCAAATGCCATACTTGATTGAATGCTGCTATCATAAGCCCCGAGCGGTGGAAGAAGGGGCTTGTGACCTGTATGACAGAAGTCTAACACCCACAGACCTTGTTAGGTGGGCCTCCTTCTGGGGTAAATCATTTGAATCCAACCTCCCTTTCAAACACTAGCCTTTCTTTAGCCAATGTCATGTTGCATAATTTACAACTTCCTCCAGCTGTAATGCCTCGTATCATTATTTTGGCATCTAATGCCATTGAAAATCATTATGGCCAGGAGAATCCCATGGGTTGCTCTCAACCAAACTCTTTAGATTGTGACTGTGTAGTAGTCAACTACAGCAACCCTCGATTGGCAGTTTTTTTGCTATTCCAGCTGTCACCTAGCAAGTAGTCGACAACAGTCGTTTTTGCATTTCTTGTAGTTTTTTTTAAAAACCTCCTTTTTAATTGATTGTAATATTTATCCAATTATTAAGAAAAATAATCATAAAATTATAAAACAGTCATCAATAAATATTCATGAATTTAATTATTGCGTAATAACATAATATTTAGGAAGGAAATCCTTAAAAGCATTAAATAATCATTAACTACATGTATGCAATATTACTGCAAGGCATTCAAAGTTATATAATAAGATAAAAAGAAACTTCTTTCTACCTCAAGGGACCTAACTCCTTTTGTAGTTACTCCTTCTGGCCCTCTAGTTTCTGTTCCAACGTCTTTGCCTAAGGTAATCGTTTTCACCTTTAATCGGTTAATCCTGTTAACCTCATTATGCGATAATGACTGACTGCCTAAATCTGATGCTAGTGGTTTGGCTGCTTGCACGAGCGAGCAGAGCACAACCAGGCGGACCATGATACTCTCTCTGTTTTTTACCTAGACCATTGGTGGCCTCTCTAATCAGAAGAATAATAAGGCCTTTTATGACTTTGTAGCTAAATTCAATGTTGTGTGTTTACAAGAGACAGGGGATACAGCCACTGATTTATTTTCTTAATGGCTGTCTTTCCTTTACAGTTTCTGCCAGTCCCCCCAATCATGGAGGGGCAAAGTGTGGACTTCTTATTTTAGACTTTATAGACTTTAAATGTACATTGTCTGTGATTCACACTGGATCGTCTAATATTGATGTAATCCCCTAATTCCCCTAGTTTATTAGTTATAAATTTTTATAACGCCCCCTCCACACCAGGCATATTTAGTCATGTTATGACTCGTAAGGGCTTTCTTGATTCTTTGCCCAGATTTTGCTTGGAGAAAAGTTTTGCCATCCTTGCTGGAGATTTTATTTTACATCCTTGCATGAATTGGTGTTTTAATCAGCTGGGTGACATGGCCGATTTTGTTGCTGATTCCTTGCATGTTTTTCACACTGGTGAGAAGTGACTGCCTGAATTTCTTCCTGCCAGAGTATAACATGGTTTCTACTTTGGCCCCTGATTTTTCTTTCTCCAGAGAGATATATTCCTACTTTTATTGGTCGTAGTGTTACGGATTTCTTTTATTTCCCCTCCCTTGAACGAATGCCTTGTAAAACTTTAGATTATATGGAGCACATTTAGTGATCATAATCTTCTACTAGCCTCTTTTCATTGGCATTTTAGCCTTAAATGTCCGGTTTATCTACCTACGCCTAGCAGGAGCCTTTCTGCACAAGGCCGGCAACTGAAATGGTTACTTGAAGATTTCCACAGAAACCTATTTAGGACTTGCCTTACTGAGATTGATGAGTGCCTGAATTACACTGCTGCTGCCACTGCTATTGCTAATTATTTTCATGTTATTAGCAGAAACATATGTACTATGTTAATGAGTAAGAGCAACATCCCTTATTCTACTCTTCATAAATGGTTTGATGCCAATTGCTCTATGGCCCACTGAGTTCTTTTTCAGGCGCTTAAGTAAGGCCCTAGAGACTGTAAATTGGTTTCCACATGTTGTGCCTTGTATAAGAGTACTATAGAGGAGTGGAAGCGGTCGTTGAGAGAGGAAGCTTGGGAACAGTTGCTAGCTGCCAGTCACCTGATAGGCAGTGCCAAGGTTCGCAAAATTGTTAACCCTCCAATTCTGAGGACAGCTGTTGAATCAGCCATACAGACTACCATTCCACCTATGGCTTGGATTGTACATTTCAATTTACTTTGTTATGTTTTCAATTCTCCATCCTTTGTAGGCCAGATCGACCACTCATATCACCTTTACGTTAGAAGAGGTTAATGACGCCATCCAAGTGCTGCCTTTGAAGGCCTGATGGTGCTTGTTCTTTTTAAGTCTCATATATATTTTTAGGCCCCCTTCTAACTCTTAACGGAATTATGTCACAAAACTGTCTATTCCTGAAGCTTGGTCTGCTTCTGTGATCGTTTTCGTTTTCAAAAAAGGTAACCGCTATCGGCCTATTTCTTTGATCAGCTCCAATGCCAAGATTATTGGCCATGCCTTATTGAATGGATTAGTGGACAGTACTATGAATCAGAACATCTTATCTGACATTAAATATGGTGTTTGCCTTGGCACTATTGACCAGGAACTTAATTTGAATCTGATCATAGGTAGATACACAATCGCAGAAAATGGGGCATTACATCTTACATTCATGGACCTAAGCAGCGACCTTTATTTTAATTTGTTCGCAACAGTTAGATTTTATGATGGGGTGGGTTATGCACTGAGCACGGTAAGCTTAACATTGGGGTGGGTTATGCACTGAGCACGGTAAGCTTAACATTGGGGTCTCGCCAAGTTTGTATCTTGGCCCTGTTTCTGTTTACATTAACAGCCTAGAGAAAACTACAATTGAAATTGATAGGGGCATGCCTAAAATTGGTTTGCATTCGACCCCCGAATTGCTTTACATGGACAACACTGTCCTTATATCAGAAACCGCAATGGGCTTAGATCTTTTTCTCAATCGGTTTGTGGATTTTATGGATAACCTTGGTTTAAGCTGCAATTTTACTAATTCTCATGTTATAGTAATTGGACCTCAGTCAACTAAGACCAGATCATATTGCATGGTAATTGGACCTCAGTCAACTAAGACCAGGTCATATAACATAAAAGGCAGTCTTCTTAGTCGAGCCACTGTATTTCCTTACCTGGGAGTCTTGTTTGACTCCTCTCTGTCTTCATCTTCCCTTATAATGGCTAGAGGACAACATTTCTCCAGGAGCATCACTTCTGTGTTTGATTTTGCATCTAGATTGGGGCACAAATCTATCAAGGCCATGATAGATTTACAGTACAAAATGTGTTTCCATTGCACCTTATGACAGCAAAATTTGTGGATTGCTAATATGTCTTCCCTTCATGTTCTCGAGAATTCGTATTTGAGAAGTCTCCTTGCTCTCCCTTAAAATTCATCCTCCACAGTCTTGCATGAGGAGCTAAGTATTCATTACATAGAGGATATCTTCATGCTACGCCCCCCCTCAGGATTTCGTACGGACACGTCCTGCTAAACACTTTAGTCCGTCTGTTTTAAAAGAATATCTGTCTCTTGATCAGGCAACCAGCATCCTGTGGGTTAGATATATCCAGGACAGTTTTACCAAGCTGGGCCGACTGTTTTTTATTTTTATATCCAGAGTCTTTAGTTACAGACGATTACTCTTGCGCCATGAGAGCTTTTATAAATTTGTGGGCAAGCACGAGAGCCACACGGGCTAAGGATAAATTATCAGTTAGAACGTATTTACCATTACGGACTACCTTTTTAACTGAACCCCTCTTTGACCTATAATATGTCTCATTACCATTGATTCCTTTTGATACATCCTAGACAAAATTTGATTTGCCATTAGCAGTCCCCGGTGAAGTTCATTCCACCCAACCCCAATCTTGTGTAGTTTCTCGAACCACTCAGTTCAGGACAGGTTGTGCTTTATCATAGTTTGCACGTTTTTGAAAAAAATTGCATAAGTCTTTTATTTCCCCACTTGCTATCTGGCAAGTAAGTTCGTCCTGCTTTGTTTTATTTAATGTTATTACCAGGTGTGTTTACTTGTTTTAAGTTGGCTCGCTTTTAATCCGGTGCTATTCTTTTGCGAAAGATTTTATTTATTGCGTGATGCGTTTATTTCCTGGAAAGTTGTTGCTAATGTCAAAATATGTATTTTTAATCTATGATGTTTTTAGATGTACTTTCTTATTTTTTTATTATTATTTTCTTATTTTGTTTGGAGAGAGCATTAAAAGAAAAGTGATTCATTCATAAATGCAGATAGAGCCATTTCGGTTATCAGTTTAAAATTTTTTGTACACTTTCATGTATATACATCACATAAAACAAACAACTGTCAAAACAAGCAGTGTAGACAACAATGAGAGGGGTAAAGGAAGCACAAAGGAAGGATGGGTAAGACCCAATAAAGTAGAATATAGGTTAGAAAGCAAAGACTGACATAATAAAACATGACATCACTGAAAAAAGATTTATACAAATAGAATAAAAAAAATTCCATCCTGCGTTATCATACGTAAATGACTCAGTCTACTATCCTACCCATTCTTACCCATTATTTTACCTCCCCCTACCTAGGCCAACCAATCCCTCCCTTTGTTATGCCTTGTAAGCCATTTGCTCATGAGAGCCCAGATTTTACGGCCCCTCTTGCTAGGACGCCAGCCTTTGCAATTGTACAATGATCTTTTTAAAGATTATTTATGGCCAGCAGACGACCCAAACAAGCATGATATGTAGGAGAGTCGGTATCCTTCCATTGTGTAGCAATAAGGAGCCGAGCTACAGCAACTGCAATAAAGAGAAACTTGTTCTCCCTTACGTCCCGCGGTTCCTTTTCATCATATCCCTATAACATCAATGATGGAGTTATACGAACCATGCCCCCCAGTGGCTCTAGAAGAAATTTCTCTTATTCCCTCCTTTAGGAGTCCTAATCTCTCACACCCAAAAAACATATGTATTGTATCCGCCGGTCCTTGATCACATCGATGACATTTATTGTCTCCACTTTTACTCCAGCAAAAGAGCTTCGCCGGACTAAAGTAAAGGTCATAGATAGTGTAGCAGTGTTGGGCTTTTAAATTTGCTGAAAGAAATGTGCCCTAACCTAATGCAATTGACTGGTATAGATCAGCATCAGGGTTTTCCAATTTACTGGCCCATTTAGTTTCTACCTTTACTAGATCATCGGGGAATGTGTCCATTAATATTTTTATATATGCTTAATTCTTGTCTGGGGGTGAGACATAGCCTCCACTAGGGGGATTCTATTCGTAGCGATCGTTTCCCTCCCTATTTGGTTTAAGAAGCTATTGATCTGTTTATACTTAAAGTAAGTCCCTCCCATTATTCCATACCACTGCTGCATATCTGTTAAACGGCGACCTCAGAGGAGCCCGGAAAGGGGGTCCTGACTACCCTGAGACCCACCCTCAAAGTATCGTAGCCGGGCACTGGCGGGAGACTCCTCAGGAGGAGAAATCTCGTATTGAGGATCGTACTTCTGGCACCACACGACACAGAAACACCACACCGTGCGTTCTTAGGAAACAATCTTTATCAAACAGGTTAGCACTGCAAATATGTACAAGGAGAGCACGGGCTCAATGAGTCTCGGAAGGGATAGGGGGTAGCGGGACAGTCTCTGGTAAAAGGTTCAAGGCAAGGGCGTACCCGGCGCACAGCTCACAATCCTCGAGCTGGGGTGTAGGCTGGTTGTCGTGGGGTCCGGCGGGACCGGTGGAGTCTGTGGAAGCCGCGAGTCACTCAGCGGGCTCAGGTACAAGTTCGGAGGTCTTACGATCTTCAGGGAGCCGCGAGTCACTCAGCAGGCTCAAGTACAAGTTCGGAGGTCTTACGATCTTCGGGGAGCCGCGAGTCACTCAGCAGGGCTCAGGTACAAGTTCGGAGGTCTTACGATCTTCAGGGAGCCGCGAGTCACTCAGCAGGGCTCAGGTACAGTTCGGAGGTCTTACGATCTTCAGGGAGCCGCGAGTCACTCAGCAGGGCTCAGGTGGTTCTAAGTTCCAGGAGCCGCGACCGCGTCAGCAGGCTCTCGTTGTTCCAGCGTCGAATCGGCCGGACAGTCCCAGAGCACCCCTTGTTATAGGTCGACCCCTCTTTGATGTCCGGAGTCTGTGCAGGCAGGGGTCTTGTCACCTGGGGGTCGCTTGTCGGGGTTTCCTGCCATTGTCTTGTGATCTTTTCAGGGCCGGGTCGGGAGGAGTCCCAGACACCCAGCAGGCGTGGAGCCAGCCCTCAGGGAGGCCGGAGGGCCGATCGAAACCCATCGCCCCAGGGGAGTTCAGAGGTGCGATAGAAACTGCTCCTCCCTCTCTCATCCCCTGGAAGCGTGATGTCATCCAGCCGGAGTGGCGCCTCTAGGCCCGGGTCGCGCTGGGGCCGGGCGGCCATCTTGGTGCATGAAGTGGGCACGCGGGCCCGGGGTGGCCGAAGGGAGAGAGGCCATGGACGAGGATGTCCGGGTCGGGTGCGTGTGTCCTGGTGGAAAGGATCGGTTAGGCCGGGGGATTGGGGCTGCCGGTACCAGGTTAGGTGGTGTGGGGACCAGTAGAGCCATGTTACGAGGCCGGGTCCAACACGCGTCCCCCCCAGCTGAAAGCCGGAGAGAACTGCCCATCATCATGGGGGGTTCTCTTCGCTGAGGCGGAAGAACCGGGAGAGGCCGTCAGCGTTGGCGTGGTCCGTACCAGGGCGATGTTCCATCCCCTGGAGGGAGATTGACCACCGCAGTAGCTTGGGGTTTTCTCCTCGCATCTGCATGAGCCATCGCAAGGGCCGATGGTCGGTTTGGACTTTGAAATGGGTGCCGAACAGGTATGGGCGTAGTTTCTTGAGCGCCCAGACCACGGCAAAGGCTTCGCGCTCAATGGTGCTCCATCTCTGTTCTCTGGGCAACAGCCGCCGGCTGAGGAAGGCGATGGGCTGGTCTAGGCCTTGGTCATTCACCTGGGACAGGACGGTCCGAATGCCATGCTCGGAGGCATCGGTTTGGACTACAAACTCCTTGGAGTAGTCGGGAGCCTGGAGGACGGGGGCAGTACACATGGCCTTCTTTAGGGCATCGAACGCCTCCTGGCAGGCAGTCGTCCAGTGCACCTTCTTTGGCTGTTTTTTGGATGTGAGTTCTGTGAGGGGGCCGACAAGGCTGCCATACCCCTTGATGAATCTTCGGTAGTAGCCAGTGAGGCCCAGAAAGGCTCGGACCTCCGTTTGGGTGGTGGGGGGTTCCCAAGCCACGATGGCGTCGATCTTTGGCTGTAGAGGGGCGACCTGGCCACTCCCGACCTGGTGCCCCAGGTAGACTACTGATCTTTGCCCAATTTGGCACTTGCTGGCTTTTACTGTGAGACCTGCCTGGCGCAGGGCGGTTAGCACCCTCCGGAGGTGCTGGAGGTGCTCACTCCATTCGGAACTGAAAACGGCGATGTCGTCTAGATAGGCCGCGCTGAACTGTTCTAGCCCGGCCAGGACTCTATTCACCAGTCGCTGGAAGGTGGCCGGGGCATTTTTCATTCCGAAGGGCATTACGCGGAAGCGGTAATGCCCATCTGGGGTGGAGAAGGCGGACCGCTCCTTGGCCCCCTCGGTGAGCGCAATCTGCCAGTATCCGCAGGTGAGGTCGAAGGTGCTGAGGAACCGGGCTGCCCCGAGTCGGTCAATGAGTTCGTCGGCTCGTGGAATGGGGTGGGCATCGGCTCGGGTGACGTCATTGAGCCCCCGGTAGTCCACACAGAACCGGAGCTCGGGGGCGACACCGGGGGCCGCGGCCTTCGGGACCAGGACCACTGGGCTGGCCCAGGGGCTGTCAGATGGCTCGATCACCCCCATGGTCAACATCTTTGAGACTTCAGCTTGAATGCAGGACCGGACCCGGTCTGGGACCCGGTATGCTCGGTGCCTCACCGGCGGGCTGTCCCCGGTGTCCACGTCATGGACACACCAGTCGGTGACTCGGGGGATCAGGGAGAAGAGGTCGGCAAATTGTCCTAGTAGCTGGCGGCAGTCCTCTTGTTGCTGGGCAGTGAGAGCTGGGGAGAGGTTTACTCCCTCCACGGAGCCATCCTGCTCCTTGACACACAGGAGGTCCGGAAGGGGATCGGACTCATCTTCGGCCCCGTCATCGGTGGCCAGCAGGAGGCTCAGTTCTGTCCGCACGAAGTGAGGCTTGAGGCGGTTCACGTGAAGGACCCGGAGGGGATCCCGAGGCGACTGGACGTCCACCAAGTAGGTGACTTGACTCTTCCGCTCAATCACTTTGTAGGGCCCGGTCCACCTGTCCTGGAGGGCGCCTGGCTTTACGGGGGCCATGACCCATACTTGTTGGCCCGGCTGGAACTCGACCAGAGTGGCATTCTGGTCGTACCAGCGCTTCATCTCTTCTTGGCTTGTCTCTAGGTTGGCCTCGGCCAGTGCTCGGAACTTCCTGGTCTGGTTCCGGAGGGTCAGAACATAGTGGAACACATCTCGTGGGGTGGTCTGGGGTGCCGCCTCCCACCCTTCCTTAACCAAGCTGAGGGGACCTCGGACGGGGTGCCCATAGAGCAACTCAAACGGGCTGAACCCTAGGGACTTCTGGGGGACCTCTCGGTAAGCGAATAAGAGGCAGGGGAGCAGGACGTCCCACTTACGCCGGAGGGGCTCTTCTAGGCCGCTGATCATCCCTTTCAGAGTCCTGTTAAACCTCTCTACTAGGCCGTTCCCTTGGGGATGGTACGGGGTGGTGAATTTGTAGGACACTCCACATTGTTGCCACAGGGACGTCATGTACTTCGAGATAAAATTAGTGCCGCGATCGCTCACGACCTCGCGGGGGAACCCTACCTGGGAAAAGATCCCCATCAGGGCCCGGCCCACTACGGGGGCCGTGACGGTGCGTAGGGGGATCGCCTCAGGGTATCGGGTGGCGTGATCCACCAGGACCAGGATGAAACGGTGACCTTGGGAGGTGGGGGGGTCCAGGGGCCCCACGATGTCGATCCCGACTCGTTCAAAGGGGGTACTGACGACCGGGAAGGGTTGGAGGGGAGCCTTGCGCTTCCCCCCACTCTTCCCACTAGCTTGGCACGTGGGACAGGACTTGCAGTGGGCTTCTACAGCTGCTCTCATTCTAGGCCAGTAAAAATGGGTCACGAGACGGCTGTAGGTCTTGTCTTGACCCAGGTGGCCGGCGAGGGGGACGTCGTGGGCTAAGCCCAGGAGGAAGTCTCGGAAGCGGAGGGGTACCACCAGCACCCGTCCGGATCCTAGCTCCACCGACTTCTGCTCACTGTACAAAATGCTATTCTCCCAATAAATTCGGTGCGTTCCAGTTTGGTCGCCTGCGGCTTGGCCCTCGGCCTGGCGCCGTAGTCCGACCAGGGAAGGACAAGTGGCTTGCTCCCGGCAAAACTCCTCCCGAGTGGGCCCGCCCTCGTGGCGCCATTGGGCCAACTCGGGTAGATCGCCTAACTCGGGGACCGGGGCGGTGTCGGACAGTGAGGGCTCGTCGCTGGCGACGGGCCCTTCCGGTGGGGGGACGGGAGGACCCTCGGGGGTTACTGCTCTGACTTCTTCGGTTGGGGCGTCTTCGACTTCTCCCAGGGGGGGAAGTGGAGCTGACCTGGATCAGGTGGTGGCGCACACCCACTCGGGGAGCCCCATCATCTCTAGGTGGGCCTTGCGCTCGACGTGCTTCCAGGGAGAGCTCTCCAGGTCGTTCCCTAAGAGGCAGTCGACCGGCTGGGAGGTTCTTACGGCAACCCTCAGCTTACCTATCACCCCACCCCACTCAAACGGCACCAGAGCTACCTGACACATACTCTCTCTATTATCGGCGGAAATTACTGGGCAAAAGACGTTGGGGAGGATCTGCTCCTCGGGGACTAAGTGCCTGAGGACACCGGTGATGCTGGCCCCGGTGTCCCGCAGGGCCTCTATTTGGTGGCCATTGATCTTGACGAGCTGCCCGTATTTCTTCGTGTTGGAGGGCAGGAGGCTACCAGGGACCATCTCCCTATCTCCCAGGGATACTAGGGCCATGGCTGCGGGTTCCCACTCCCCGGTTTCCTCAACCTCCTCCCCCAGAGCTATGTTGGCTATCTGTCTTGCAGGGGTGTTTTGGGTGGCCATGGGGCATTCTGGGTCATTGGCGTAGTGGCCGGGCTTCTGGCAACGGAAACAAGTCACGGTTACCCTGTGTCCCCGTCTCCCGGGTGGTCCGGTTACTGGTGGGGGGGGCGCTGGAAAAGGTGGAGGTTGGGTTTTTGGGGGACTCGGCTGGGACTCTCTCTGGCCTCCCTGGTTCCCCCCTCCTCTCTGGCGGGGTGGTCCCTGACTGGCTCGGGGGTATTCTCCTACCATGCCCCGGGTGACCCGGGTGTTGGTCCAGCGGTCTGCTTCCACCGCCAGCTTCCTGGGATCGGTGAGTTTGCTGTCAAGCAGATGCTGGCGTAGTTCCACAAAGCAGTTCGCAGCCAGGTGTTCCCACAACAGGAGGTCGGTGAGTTCCTCAAGGGTGGTGACTTTGCTGCCCTTGACCCACCCATCGAAGGCCCGACTAAAAAAGTTTACATATTCCACCCAGGTGGTGCCCGGGATTTTCCTGCAGTCCCGGAATCGCTGACGGTACATCTCGGGGGTGAGACCGTACCTTGTGAGTAGAGCCTCTTTCATGTGGCTGTAGGAGGTCTGCAGAGAGAGGGGTAGGTCGAGCAGGGTGTCTCTTCCTTCGCTCAGAAACCGTCCCCACAACCCTGCCCCCCAGTCCTTCTGCGGGACCCGATGGGAGGTCATGGCGACCTCGTAGGCCCTGAACCATTGTTGAATGTCATCGTTTTTATAATATTCCTTGACCACGTCCTTGGGGATGTGGACCTTCTGCTCCGCTGGGGAGGTCGCCTCTCGGTTTCCCGGGGGCCTCCCTTCCTCACTTCTGGCCTTGAGCTTGATTTCTTTCAAGCTGCGTTCGTGCTCTAGTTGGAGCTTTCTTCCTTCGTGTTCCCGTTGGAGCTTCTTCTCTTCTAGCTCGCCTTGCACGCGCATTTGCTCAACTGCTAGCTTTTTCTCCGCTAACTTTAATTCGCCTTCGATTTTGAGTTTAGCTAACTCGAGTTCGTGATTGCGGCTTCTCTCTCTGTCCGCGAGTTCTTCCGGGGATAGACCCCCGTCTGGTACGATGCCTCGCACCTGATTGCTGCTGCTGTCGCCTTGGGAGGGTTCGGCCTCGTCGTGGCGCTCCCCCGTGTCTTCCGGGCGGGAGGCCCCGGCATCCACCCAGGCTTTCAGTGCTTTCTGCAAATCTTCCTTGGTGTTGAGACCGGTGGTAGCGATTCTAAGTTCTTTGCAGAATTGCTTTAGTTCTTTGTGTGTGTATTCTTCTAGTTGTTCCACCTGGAACACCCTGTTGGCGTTGATTTCTGCGGGGATCATGGCGTTTCCTTCTGCCATCTTTGTCGGTAGTGCGTCCGTTGTTCACGGTACGATCTCTCGGTGATGGGCCCGAATCCCGTCGCTTGCCACCAATGTTAGACGGCGACCTCAGAGGAGCCCGGAAAGGGGGTCCTGACTACCCTGAGACCCACCCTCAAAGTATCGTAGCCGGGCGACTCCTCAGGAGGAGAAATCTCGTATCGAGGATCGTACTTCTGGCACCACACGACACAGAAACACCACACCGTGCGTTCTTAGGAACCAATCTTTATCAAACAGGTTAGCACTGCAAATATGTACAAGGAGAGCACGGGCTCAATGAGTCTCGGAAGGGATAGGGGGTAGCGGGACATTCTCTGGTAAAAGGTTCAAGGCAAGGGCGTACCCGGCGCACAGCTCACAATCCTCGAGCTGGGGGGTAGGCTGGTTGTCGTGGGGTCCGGCGGGACCGGTGGAGTCTGTGGAAGCCGCGAGTCACTCAGCGGGCTCAGGTACAAGTTCGGAGGTCTTACGATCTTCAGGGAGCCGCGAGTCACTCAGCAGGCTCAAGTACAAGTTCGGAGGTCTTACGATCTTCGGGGAGCCGCGAGTCACTCAGCAGGGCTCAGGTACAAGTTCGGAGGTCTTACGATCTTCAGGGAGCCGCGAGTCACTCAGCAGGGCTCAGGTACAGTTCGGAGGTCTTACGATCTTCAGGGAGCCGCGAGTCACTCAGCAGGGCTCAGGTGGTTCTAAGTTCCAGGAGCCGCGACCGCGTCAGCAGGCTCTCGTTGTTCCAGCGTCGAATCGGCCGGACAGTCCCAGAGCACCCCTTGTTATAGGTCGACCCCTCTTTGATGTCCGGAGTCTGTGCAGGCAGGGGTCTTGTCACCTGGGGGTCGCTTGTCGGGGTTTCCTGCCATTGTCTTGTGATCTTTTCAGGGCCGGGTCGGGAGGAGTCCCAGACACCCAGCAGGCGTGGAGCCAGCGCTCAGGTATGCAGGAGGGCCGATCGAAATCCATCGCCCCAGGGGAGTTCAGAGGTGCGATAGAAACTGCTCCTCCCTCTCTCATCCCCTGAAAGCATGATGTCCTCCAGCCGGAGTGGCGCCTCTAGGCCCGGGTCGCGCTGGGGCCGGGCGGCCATCTTGGTGCATGAAGTGGGCACGCGGGCCCGGGGTGGCCGAAGGGAGAGAGGCCATGGACGAGGATGTCCGGGTCGGGTGCGTGTGTCCTGGTGGAAAGGATCGGTTAGGCCGGGGGATTGGGGCTGCCGGTACCAGGTTAGGTGGTGTGGGGACCAGTAGAGCCATGTTACGAGGCCGGGTCCAACAATATCTATATATGAAAACCTCTGATTGGTTGAGAAAAGATCCCCTACCTTTGTAATGCCCCTTTCCTTCCATTGCCTACCCAGATTATTATATATTGTTTCAGGGAATAGAGGAGATTGCCACAAGGGTGTGTATCTAATATACTTATGTATTTGCATAAGTCCGACCATTTTACTCCAGATCTTCCAGATTGTTATAATTATCTTAAACCTCGTATTCTTATAATAACTGGCCTCTACTTGCTGAAGGAGTACTCCCTGCACTGCCTTCTCAATAGCCAACTCATATATGGAAGGGATGTCCATACTGCCCTCATGGTTCCTGATAGTCATATTTCCTAATGAAACTAATAATGTCATCTCCTGCAGGAAGGTGGCGTAATAGTAAAATCTTAAATTAGGGGCTGCCGAGCCTCCGCGTTCTTGTGGTCGCGTTAACAATTTAAGGGATCGCCGAATTTTCTTGTATCTCCAAATGAAGTTGCTAAAAATGGAATCTAATTTCTTTAAGAATTGATCTTCAATTTCTAGTAGGATAGATCTAAACAGATATAATATCTTGGGAAGGATCCCAGTTTTAAGTACGTTGCATCTTCCTGTTACTGAAAGATGGAGTCTATCCATATATCTTATCTCCTTACTGGTCTTGTCTATCATAGGGGATAGATTTATTTTCCAAATGGAGTCTACACTGCAGCTGATCTTAATCCCTAGATAAACCTCTACCTCCTGCCTTTGGGGAACCTCACAAGGGGTTTTAGAATTACAGATGATCTGCGTTTTCCCCACATTCAATAGGTAACCTGATTTCCGCCCATATTCCCCCCGGGCAATTTTTTTATTTGTATTATTGCTACTTCAGGATCTGTGGTCACTACAGCAATATCGTCGGCATAAGCCATTATCTTAGTTTAAAAACCGTTACAACAGACTGGTTTAATAGCCTGATCTTGAAGGATTTGTTGGATAAAAAAATCAATGTATATGGCAAATAAAATAGGAGAGCACGGACAGCCCTGCCTTGTTTCCCTGGCCACTTCAATACGACTTGACTCCTGGCCCATTATTTGTAATTTTGGAAAAGGTCTTAAGTACATTGCCCGTATCGCTGTTATAAAGCCTGGGCCAAACCCTTTCTGTGCCATAATACCCCATAGATAATGGCAAGAAACACGATTAAATGCTTTCTCGGCATCCAGGAGGATCATAGCCATCTTCTCTCCCGTTACCTCAGTTAGGTCAAATAAGATAATAGTTCGTCTGATATGGTCTGTGGTGCCTCTTCCCGGTATAAACCCGTGTTGCCATGGTGTGACTAGATGGGCTATGATCCTCCCTAACTGAGTCGCCAAGATTTTAGAATAGAGTTTGGCATCCACATTCATAAGGGATATGGGCCGATAGGATGCACGGTTATCTGAAGGGTTCCCCATTTTTAGAAAAATCGCTATATCTGCTCCCTGCCAGGATTCTGGCGGAACCCCGCTATATTGTACTCCAAGAAACAGGTCCAGAAGTAAGAGAGCGATCTCTTCCTGAATAGCTTTATAAAATTCCAAAGGAATTCTACCCGGACCTGACGCTTTTCATGAGGTAATTGAGTGTAGAGCCTGTAGGACCTCTTTGATTGTTATCTCTCTTTCCAACTCCTGCCTTGTTTCCTCGTCTACCCTACGGAAATTCCCCATAACTGTTTCAATCTCCCCAGAAAGAATAGGGTCTAGACTATCTTGTCGGTATAGGTCTTGATAGAATCTCTCAAAAACCTTGATAATATCTTTTAAATCTGTGACCTGCCCACCGTCCTGTCCTTCAACCCCAGTGATGTTATTCCTTACTGTCCTCTGCTTAGTATGTAGGGCCAGCAGCTTACCCACCGACTCCCCATACTCATGCCGCCCACCTCCTACTGTAATAGTTATTAATTTCCACTTTCGCTACCACTAATCTCTGACATAGTGTCGCCTCAGCAGCTTCTTGTTTTTGCCTGATAGCAAGGGTGTGCTCCTTTTCTAGTGCTCCTAGCCCTTCAACCAAACCGTTGACCTCCTCTTTCTCTTGTTTCCTGGCCTTGCCTACAAAACTAATTGTTACCCCTCCCCCCGCAGACCCGCCTTGAAGCTGTCCCAGACCATGCAGCGTGATGAACTATAGCGATTCGTCTCATATTGTATCACCCAATGTCTAATGTATTTTACATATGATTCATTAACAAGTAGTGTTCTGTCAAATGTCCATTTGCTTTCAGCCTGACCTCCCCCTTGAATTGCTAGATCCAAAATTAGCGGGTTGTGATCGGACAATAATTTTGGTAGCTTCCTGATTCCTACCGACATAAGCATGGAGGAAGAAAACAGAAAGTAATCTAACCGTACATACTTTTTATGCAGACATGAAAAATATATATATCCTGGGTCGGTAGGATGTTTAGCAGCCCATACATCCGTCAAATCATAGCTAGCCATTAAGGCAGACAGACCCTTATACACTTGTGGCTTTCTTCCCAAGTATCTTTGTGTTTGATCTCATCTCTACTTGCCTCATAATTATGTTCATATCTCCACATACTGTCTGTGCTTAGCGCTGGGGCAGCCATGCGCTCTAGAAATTTTATAACATAACATACTACTAGTGGGCCTGGCCATGATGCCAGCTCAATTTCTAAATCATTAAATATTTTTCGATCATCCTGATTTGATCCGTATATTGTGCAAACTCAATGCTATAGGCAGCAGTACAATAGGCCATCTCCCCCATTTATCCTCCAATACACTTTTGACAGAGCCGACTCCTTTCCTTACATGGATCGTTACCCCCCTTATAGTAGAAGTTTGCGTAGAACATGCTGCAAATGTGTACCCTTTGATAATTAAAGTGTCCCGCTTCCCTCAGGGAATATGTGTTTCTTGCTGGCATATTATGTCAGCTTTCTGCATTCTTAAGGCCTATGCGACCCTACAGCGTTTCATTTGGTCATTTAAGCCCCCTACATTGATTGAGCATATACTTATTTTACCCATTACGTAATACAAATCACTTACTCTTGATCGCCCCCTCCTTTTCCCCTCTTTCTTGCTCAGATGTTTTCCTCCAAATCCTTAGCTCGTGCTCTCTCCAATTTTCGCCCTCCCCTTCCCCTGTGCCTAACACCCCAAGAGACCCTCCTCCCCCACCACACACTGCCCCTCCCACTCTGCCACCCTCCTCCCTGACGTGCCCCTGCTGCCCTCCCCACCCTATCTCATGCTGAAAGGCATCCAGACTGATCTGTGATGATGATTGCTGCTTCCTGACCAATACACCATCTAATCATTTTGTGGTAGCATACGGCTGAAGAGAATCCAGCCCAACCAGTTGTGCCAAAAATAAGAAAAACAAACAACAGAAATATCCAAAAGAGAAAACAGAAAAATAAAAAAACGGAATGAGGCTAGCCTCCAGTAGGGGGTGAATAATTAAAGTAAATAACATATCTTTTCCTCCTTACTTTCTTAACTCATATTCACCCCCCTGTACTGTGTTAATCCGTTTAAGGGTTCGACCCCCACCCCTCCAGGTACTCCTTGGCCTTAATCTCTGAGGTGAAGAATTGGGTTTGTTTGCCCTTAATTACTTTTAACCGGGCTGGATTTAACAAAAAAGCTAGGTATACGCTTTCTGTGGCCTGATGAGGCCGAACACTGGGTACTCTGTGGAACATTCCATCATCCTCTTCTTCCCAGAATTCCCCCCTACCACCTTTAGTGGATCTAAGCACAACCATCCCTTCTCCATCTGTTCCACTGTGCTTGCCTGGGGCTAACCTTGAGAAGTTCCACACTCTTCCATCGCTCAATAAGGTTGAGCTACAAAACACTTTTTCCACCATGAGGGGTTGGGTAAACTTGTTCTGACCCTTGGCTATGAACCCACTCATTATTACATGCACCATTTCTCCCACGGACACCTTTACCGGTTTACTGCTGTGTTTCATGTCATAGCGGGCCTTACATTCTATTTGTGTCTTTTGTAATCTGCGTTTAACCGTGTCTGGTGACCACTCAGATCTTTTGGCTGCTGTTTGCTGTTCTCCCTTTGTATTATGAATGAAATTATTTTAATATATGTGTATTAATGAGATATTTGTGTTATTTTTTACATATTTTATGATATCTGTTTATTAATAAAAGATACAGGATATTTTTTATATTATGCTCTCGGTTTCTATTTGGTGCTGGTGATTGTTTTCTGGTTGGATGTGAGCTGGTTTGAGTTGGTTTTTGCTGTATGCTTTATAAGGAACCCAAAGGGATCTTCTTGTTTGACATAAGTGCTGTTTGCCAACCCACATTTTCCTTGTACATAGGTGTCCTCCCTCTCATAAGCTCAAATGGGCTATGACCTGTGCTATTGCATGGTGTTATGCGGTATGCCCACACTGTTTTTCCAATTTCATTTCTCCACAAAAGGTTGTTGTTAGTGGCTTGTTACAAAATACCCTTAATAACCCAGTTAAACCTTTCTACTGCTCCATTACTGGCTGGGTGGTATACTGAAGTTGTTTTATGTGTAATATTGTTTCTTTTTAAGTAGTTAATGAATATCTCTGATGTAACCTGTGGACCATTGTCACTGACAATGCATTTGGTCAGCCCTTCCCTTATAAATACATCATCAAGGAATTGTAGAACACTCTGGGTATCCGTTTTGTTCACAAACCCAACCTCAGGCCATTTTGAGAAGTGATCGATTAGCACTATGGCGTAAACCTGGTCCCCCCGTTCTGTAATGGGTCCCATGATGTCTATTCCTATTCTTTCCCATGGCATGGTTGGACATGGTATGGGATGGAGTGGGGGTCTGAACGTGACCTTGGACTTGTCTGAATTGGTGCGTTGTATGCAACCCCTCACTACTCTCTCTGTGGCGAGATCCACCGCTGGCCACCAATACGAGTTTCTGATCCTGCTCTTGGTTTTGCCAATACCCAGGTGTCCCTCATGGCATAATTCTAGAATGGTCTGTCTGAGTTTGGTTGGTTGGACGCGTCAAGGTAGCCACACTGTTGTTTGTCGTCAGTCTACCTGGCGCTAGCTGATTGATTGCACTCGCTCCTCTAAGAAAGTTTACATTTTTAAAAATTTGACTGTCACTTGATTTGCCGAGCACTAGAAGTATTTTTAGCAGCTGAAAACTGTATATTTACCCACGAGGAACTATTACCTGACCTTCCGCACGATAGCGCGTAGCCCTTCCGGTTACTCCACGGTCCCCCACGGGTTCTTGTCCCGATTGAGTGGAGGGAGCCTACTTCCGGTACAGGGTCAGCGCTCTAGTTTCTCCTTCCCTCACTCCATAAAACCTGATGCAGTGCGAAGCGCGCAGCGGACGCGTCAAGGTAGCCACACTGTTGTTTGTCGTCAGTCTACCTGGCGCTAGCTGATTGATTGCACTCGCTCCTCTAAGAAAGTTTACGTTTTAAAAAATGTGACTGTCACTTGATTTGCCGAGCACTAAAGTATTTTTAGCAGCTGAAAACTGTATATTTACCCACGAGGAACTATTACCTGATCTTCCGCACGATAGCGCGTAGCCCTTCCGGTTACTCCCCGGTCCACCACGGGTTCTTGTCCCGATTGAGTGGAGGGAGCCTACTTCCGGTACAGGGTCAGCGCTCTAGTTTCTCCTTCCCTCACTCCATAAAACCTGATGCAGGGCGAAGCGCGCAGCGGACGCGTCAAGGTAGCCACACTGTTGTTTGTCGTCAGTCTACCTGGCGCTAGCTGATTGATTGCACTCGCTCCTCTAAGAAAGTTAACATTTTTTAAAATTTGACTGTCACTAGATTTGCCGAGCACTAAAGTATTTTTAGCAGCTGAAACCTGTATATTTACCCACGAGGAACTATTACCTGATCTTCCGCACGATAGCGCGTAGCCCTTCCGGTTACTCCCTGGTCCACCACGGGTTCTTGTCCCGATTGAGAGGAGGGAGCCTACTTCCGGTACAGGGTCAGCGCTCTAGTTTCTCCTTCCCTCACTCCATAAAACCTGATGCAGGGCGAAGCGCGCAGCGGACGCGTCAAGGTAGCCACACTGTTGTTTGTCGTCAGTCTACCTGGCGCTAGCTGATTGATTGCACTCGCTCCTCTAAGAAAGTTTACATTTTTAAAAATTTGACTGTCACTTGATTTGCCGAGCACTAAAGTATTTTTAGCAGCTGAAAACTGTATATTTACCCACGAGGAACTATTACCTGATCTTCCGCACGATAGCGCGTAGGCCTTCCGGTTACTCCCCGGTCCACCACGGGTTCTTGTCCCGATTGAGTGGAGGGAGCCTACTTCCGGTACAGGGTCAGCGCTCTAGTTTCTCCTTTCCTCACTCCATAAAACCTGATGCAGGGCGAAGCGCGCAGCGGACGCGCGCAGCGGGCGTGCCGGCGGCGCGCCAAAGGCAAGCCCGTCTGCACCCGTCCGTGGCCAAACGGGCCCAGGAACTCTGAGTTAGATGCCCCAAATCCTGTTACATACTCCAGAGAAAACTTGTTTGCTATCAGGGGACATTCTAATAGTTGCTGTGTCCACCCTATGTCCTTGGACGCTTCCAAAGACAAGTGCCCCCACTGTGGATTCAACCTTGCCCCCAAACCCAATACCCTGCCTCCCGCAAGCAAGCAACTGAACATGGCCCTGCTGAATTGCAGATCCTTGCCAAAGCACGCTACAGAAATCTCTATATTACTACACGAGTCAGAAATAGATATCCTTTTCCTCACAGAGACCTGGCTCTCACTCAACTCAGACCCCGATGTGATTCAAGCACTCCCCTCGGGCTACATGATCCAACGCCTAGACAAAATAGGCAGCAGAGCTGGAGGAATTGCCATTATCTATAAAGACCAGCTAGTTTGTCGTCTCCTAGATAGCCCTCTGCTGGACTGCGAAAATATTCAATTCTCCATCCAACTGACCCCTTCAGTCACTTTTTCCGGGCTCCTTATATATCGTCCTCCAGGAACTCCTGGAAAATTTTGCAGCTCACTACTTGAAACCACACTAAATCTAGCTAGCACTTCGTCTAACTTTACTGTGCTTGGAGACTTTAACTTACATCTTGATGAGCTCTCTAATAAAGTGTCAACTGACCTTATGCATGACCTCGCAGCATATCAGCTTCATTTGAAAAACCATCTTGCCACACACTCGAAGGGCCACCTCCTTGACCCTATTTTTTCCAATATTAAAGAGCTAGAGGGACTGGATTCCATCCCCCTTCCCTGGTCAGATCACTTTCTGATCCCTTTTATATGGCACCCCCCCCCAGATACACACACCCCTGGTGTCATCACGAATCTGGGCGTGACACTGGCCCAGACTTAGCATCAAGAACTGGACCCACGAACTTGAACGGACTATTCCTAGTCCCGACCCCAACCCAGTAGTTGCAAACAGAAAGTTTCAATCATGGATTGAAAACTCACTTAACACAGTACTCCCCCGTAAAAACAGTTTGCCAAAAAGTGGTCCTAATAAATGTCCCTGGTTCACTCCTAGCCTCCGCAATCAAAAACAACAATGTAAAAGATTAGAACGAACCTGGAGGAAAGACTATTCAAGCGAGAAAAAAGCTGCTTATAGAGCATCTATTGCCTCCTATAAAACAGAAATTAGAGCAACACAGGCCGCCTACTTCGAGGAAAAAATCCAAGACTCTACCAACTCTTCCAAAGAAATCTTCCGAATTGTAAAAAAACTCACACGTACCCCTGACCCCCCACAGGCGACAGACCCCACTGGTCGTCACTGTGAAGACCTGGCAGGTTTCTTCTCCACAAAAATTAAAAAAATCCTTAATCTTCTTCCACCCATTACGACGAACCATGCTTTGAACCCAGAACCCCTGGAAAACAATAGATGTCTCGATTCTTTTGCCCCTCTCTCCGATGAACATCTCTGCCACATCATAGAGGCAATAAAAAGTGGCTCCCCTAACGACCCTGCTCCCTTTAAAATCCTTAAACAGGCATTGCCTACCATTATTCCTCCCATTGCCAACTTAATCAACGCCTCCTTAGCCGCAGGCACAGTCCCCCAGGACTGGAAAAAGGCTATGGTGAGGGCACTTCTAAAGAAACCCCACCTTGATCCTTCGGATTTGGGCAACTATCGGCCCATTTCGCTGATTCCAGGCATTAGCAAGGCCGCAGAAAAATATGTCAATCAAATACTCTCGGCCCACCTGGAAACCTTTAACCTGCTTCACTCCTCACAGACAGGCTTTCGCCCTGGTCAGAGCACCGAGACGGCGCTAATTGCGGTGGTTGAGGAATCACGAAAGATTCTGGATGCGGGAGGCTCCTCAGCCATCATCCTCCTAGACTTGAGCGCCGCCTTCGACACGGTGAATCACCACATTCTAATTCACCGTCTCAGAAACGTGGGAGTGACGGGTAAAGCTCTATTCTGGTTGGAATCATTTCTGGAAGATAGATCCTACCAGGTATTTGATGGGAACACTCAGTCCTAACCTGTTCCCCTCCAATGCGAAGTACCGCAGGGCTCCTCCTTGAGCCCTACCCTTTTTAATGTATATATGTCCCCATTAGCACAGATAGTCTCCCCGTTTGGAATCCAACTGGTCACTTACGCAGATGATACCCAGCTCATCGCGGCTCTGAATCAGGAAGAAAAGTCTTCTATCAATCTTTGTTCATGCCTCAAAGAAATTAACAGCTGGATGAGCCTCTCCCATCTCAAGCTCAATGGCGACAAAACAGAGCTCATGCTGCTGGGTAATCAAGCTGGCTTCAATCCTAGCATATCATGGCCAACATGCATGGGACCTGCACCACTACCCAAACAAGAAATAAAAAGTTTGGGCATATGGCTTGACCATGATCTTACTCTTAGAACACAAGCAAGGAAAACGGCGGCCACCTGTTATGGTATACTCCGCACTTTACGGAAAGTGCTTCCCCTCCTGCCCACCCACTCAAGAAAACTTGTGGTTCAGGCACTTGTTCTTTCCAGGCTGGACTATGGCAATGTCCTTTATCTAGGTGCACCGAGAGCAGTGATTTCTAAACTTCAGATTGTCCAGAACTCAGCCGCCAGGCTGCTCACTGAAACTAACAGTCGCAGCTCAGCCAAGCCCGCCCTGTACACACTCCATTGGCTACCAATACAGGAAAGAATCCATTTCAAGACCCTCTGCATTGCACACAAAATACTTCATAACAAAGGCCCCCCCCCCCCCGCCATCAAAAACCTTCTTAAACCTTACAAACCCACAAGAAATCTCCGCTCAGATCAACTTCATTTAGCGACAGTCCCCAGAATCAGAAAGGCCCGACCAGGAGGTTGCTTGTTGTCCTACAATGCCTCGAGACACTGGAACACCCTTCCCCTCTCCATCCGCAAGGAAGCTAACCATCTGTCATTTAAGAAACAACTTAAGACCTGGCTATTTCCTTAATTCCACCTCCTCCTTGACCCTCTCCGCAGCGCTGGGATGCCTCCGGGTAGCCATGCGCTATATAAGAACATCTTCATTCATTCATTCATTCAATTACTTTGCCACTCCTTAACAGCAGTCCCTCTTCGATTGAGAGTTCATGCTTCACTTCCCAGTATGGTAAGATGTCTTTTTCCAAATTTTTCTTTAACGCCCACCCATTCATTATCATGTTACACACTGTGCCTAATGTCTGATCTTTACTTTGTTCAGTTAACCATTCTTCAAGCGATATGCCATGTGTTTCCTCATGAACACTAGCAACCCAGAATTTCTCATCTGATTCACCTCTAGAACCTTGTACTAAAATTGGCATCCTACTCAGGAAATCTGCTACCACATTTCTTATGCCTGGTACATATTGCACTTCATATTCATAATCAAATAGTCTCAGAGACATCCTTGCAAGCCTTGGAGAAGCTGTATATAATCTCTTGGTGGTTAATACTTTTGTTAGGGGTTTGTCAGTTCTTAAAATTACTTTGCTTCCCCACACAAATTGTCGAAAGTGTTCCAATCCCCAAACACAAGCCAAGGCCTCACGTTCAATGACCAAATACTTTTCTTCTGTTGGGGTAAGTGAACGTGAGACAAATGCAATAGTGCATTCGGTACCTTTTGAATCAACTTGGGTTAGGACAGCACCTAATCCTCTCCCACTGGCATCTGTTGTTACAATACTCTTTAACAATGGGTCAAATCCTTGCAAAGGTGGGGCAGTGCATATGTCCTGCTTTAGCATGCAAAATGTTTTACCACATTCATCTGACCATATACATTTTTGTTTTTGTTTTTAGTAACTTTCTCAATACAAATGTTTTGGCAGAGAACCTCTCATTGAATTTAGAATAGAATTCTATGAGACCCAAGAAGGAGCGAAGTTCATCCTTAGTTTTAGGTTCTGGTGGATTTATTATTGCATCTAGGAGCTCCTTTTTGGTTTGATTCCATCAGCTGAGATAGTGTCCCAAGTACGTGACTTCTGAACGTGCAAACTTGCATTTGCTATATTCGGCTGTGAGGCCCTTGTTCTCCAGGATCTCTAGTATTTGCATCAGTTTATTGTCATGTTCTTCTTTTGTTTTACCCATGACTAATATGTCACCCTGAAATAACAGAATGCCTTCCACCCCCTTAAATGTCTCTTGCATTAGCCTCTGAAACATGGCAGCAGCAGATGCCAATCCGAAAGGAGCTCTCTTAAAACAGAAACACGTGAAAGGGGTGATAAAAGTGGTCAGGCTTCTGCTCTCAGGATGCAAAGGGATCTGGTGGTATGCTGCCTTAAGATCTATTGTCGAGAAGTACTTGACTCCTTTAGTACAACCTAGCATTTCAATATTTCGGGGTAGGGGAAATTGATCTACTAAGATATTCTCATTAAGATCGTGGCGATCAATGCACAATCTCAACCGCCCATTGGGGCATTTCACAACAACCATGGGGGCGACCCATTCAGAAGAATCAACTTTCTCAATAATGTCATCATGAAGTAATTTTTCTCATTGCTCTTTCACCCCTTACTTAATGGAAAACTGAACGTTCCTAACCTTATGTATTATTGGAATGGCGTCTTTCTTCACGCAAATTTCATGTTCAAAACCCTTATAATGACCAATTGAGTCTGTAAACACTTTGGGGAATTTAAGTTTGACATCTTTGCACATTCCATCCTCACTTTCTACAATGAAAACAGGTTCTTCACTGTTCAGGTTGAGCACAATCCCAAGCTTTCCTTGATCTAACCAACCTAAAATTGATGGGCCTGACTTGGATACATATAGTTTGCATAAGGCGTCTCTTCCCTTAAACGTAAACTTTAGTCTTCTAAATCCCTCCAAATCAATGGGTTCTCCAGTGAATGTTTTCATGGAAATGTCTGGGGGTTCTAATTGTTCACCTAGTTTTTGCAAAAATGTCTCCTTCCACACTTTTGTATTAACAATTGTGTACGGTGAACAAAAGTCTGCATCAATTGACACGTTTACACCCCTATACACATTTCACAAACTGGTTTCTTCTTAGTCTTACCCTCCTTGTTATCATCAACATCTAAAATACAATCATCATCAATATTGAGTATAAACATATTCATTTCATCCTCATCTGAAAAATTAGAATCTGAGTTATTCTCATTTTCCACGTATTTTACAGTTTTCGGTGACCTTTTGTGGCATACTTTCTGAAAATGACCTACGACCCTGCAAAAAGAACATCTGCTCGTTTTGGCTGGGCAATTTCGATCATTTACTAAATGTTTTAAACTGCTGCATCTGTAGCATTTTCTATTGGTATTGCTTGTATTATCAAATTTTCTGTCTTTATATGGTTAGTTCTGGCATCCTTAGATTTTCTGTCACTCACTTTGGCAATGATGTTCTCCTCTTTCTTCTCTTTACTTTCCGCTATCACAGCTTTGAATATGAATGAATGAATATAAAATTTATAGAGCGCTGACTTATCCCAAGGGCGTCAAGGCGCTAACAGCAGAACAATATGCAAGCAGGAGAAGACGCACTCAGACAAGCATCTAAAACCTTTCGAAAAAGTGTGTGATTGTTGTCCCGAAATTTTCTCAGGGAGGGAATTCCACAATTTGGCTGTGGCAATTGAAAAGGCTCTCCTGCCACATCTCATCCTTTTAAACCTGGGAATGGTAAGGAGATGTTTGCTTGCTGACCTGAGATTCCTAATGGAAGCATAGTGTTGAAATAAAGCTTTTGTGCCATCAGGACCCAGGCCATAGTAAGCATTGGGAGTGAGGCAAAGGGTTTTGAACATAATTCTGCGATCCATAGGAAGCCAGTGCAAAGAAAGAAGAAAAGCCGAGACTGAGTGGTGTTTAGGCAAGTCCATCACCAGCCTGGCAGTGGCATTCTGCACCAGCTGCAGGCGTCGCAACTGTCCCTTGTTAATGCCCAAGTAAAGGGCATTACAATAGTCCAATCTGGACAATATTAGCGCAACAACAACTTGTTTGCGTGAGGCAAATGAGAGAAACTGCGAAGTCACTGATGTTATGAGTAATAGACACCATTATCTGCGTGTCATCCACTTTGGCGCATCTGCCTGTGAGTTCAGCTCTTCTGACTATATCAATTACAGTTTGTAGCGGATTCTCTCCTTTTGCCCACAGGTTGTCCTGTATATCAGCCTTAGAACCTTGCATGACAATCTGATCATGAATGAATTCATCGTGTTGGTCACCAAATCGACATGTGATGGCCAAGTTCTTTAATGCTACAACATAGTCATCAATAGATTCATTCTGACCCTGCTTCCTATGAAAGAATCTATATCTGTCCACACCTACACATACGGTGGGTTTGTAATAACTGTTAAGATCATCTATGGAATTTACATATTCATCACCCTCGTCTGCAGCTCTCACTTTCCGTTTGAAAACCCTTATTCCACCAGCACCTAAACAATGCATCGAGATTTTGTACTTCATTTCAGCTTTTATATCTTCCTCATCCTCAATTGTATCAATGAAGTTTGTAAAATGCTCTCTCCATTCCTCCCATTTGATTGGGGGGGGGGGAGGGGTGTTCTCCTTCCCCTGCCAAAAATGAGACAGGTGGTGTTAAATTTAGCAAATAACCAGTAGCCATTTTTCTATTTATTTGCTATGGTTTAGGATTTTCAGTAGATACTTGTGTAGGAATTATTTAGAATTAAACGATGTCTATACACACATTCATTGAATAAGGTTTTGAATTGTGCCTTTACTCTGTGTTGCTCTGCCAATCAGCACAGATTGCCACTCCTGTATGCTTTCTCTCTAAATTTCATATATTGTAGCTCTCATGCAGCGCACCCTTCCCTCACAATGCTGAGGGCTTGTCTTAGCGCTGTGCCGATTGCTGTATTACTTCCCTGTTATTGGCTTTTGAAGACGTGCACTCAGTACAATGAATGGTGAGATGCCTGCAGTATCTTTCCTGTGTAAAACATACCCAAGATAGCCGCCTTGCGTAGCTTACGCTTTACGTCATTCACCATTTGACAGTTTTCTTTGTCGGTGAATGCGCATTTGACAGTTGCCAGCAGACGGTTGTCAGATGGCAGTTGGAAGTTTTTCAGTCAGCGCTGCACTATGACACACATAGAATTTTAAAACAGGAGTTCCTTGAGTTCTCGAGCAACGCGCAACTTGCCCTTTTTTTTTTTAAAGTTCAGAATGCCCTTCTCTTCACATATGCAACACGTTTAATATCAGATGTCACTCAGTCAAAATGTGGAAGATGCTTTCCACACTGAAAACGCTGTTCTTTCATCAATCCTTAATATAGTCTCCACTTATACACTGACCTTATTTTTCAGTATTTTTCATCCTTGGTGATTGCGGTTGCTCTAATTAAATCATCATCAATGCTTATGTTTTTCCGAAATGTCACCAATCACTTCACACGGGTTCCGCTGTGTTGGCCCTCGTCGCCAATTTGTTAAGAACGCATAATGAGCGATTGAAGTAAATGCTTTTTATTAAGCAGAAAATCCAACACAGCTGTAGGTCAGGAGGGGAGAGCGGGGTGAAGCATCTTGTCACGTAGGTCATGAACTGGCGTCTGTCAACATTCCAGAACGCTCAGCTGATGACAGGGGAAGGGAAGGTACAGGGTGAGGGGAGGGACAAATGAGTTACAGTATAAACACAACAGTCTCTACCGTGACGTGGCAGAAGTCCAGTCTGACAATAAAGCAATAATCTCCCCTGCTTCGCTTTGCCTCCGGCCTGGCTTTTTCGTAGATGGTCTGCCGCAAAAGGAAATTGCCACAGTAAACCAAAACGGCACGGGGTTTCGCATCTGGTCTCACTGGTTGCCTAAGACTGAATGGAACCTGATGTGCTCTATGCACTTCCGACACCCAGTTCCCGCCTTCCAAGTAAGGGAATGCCTTAGCCAATATATTTAGATGTACTTTTTATGTGTTCTTTTGCAGTTTTCTTGCTAAAACCGAATAAAATACTTGATGATGATGTTACAAATGCCTTGACAATGCTTTGAAGGCGACTGTATTATCAATTTCCGATCCCCAAGATGGGTTAGTAACACCCTCAATAACGCACCTCCTCCTTCCTGTACGGAATATAATACCACCCTTTTCCCTTTAGGGTATTTTTATAGACACTTAATGCCAACACAGGAAATTGATAGCCGACCCAGAAATAGATCCCCTATAGCCCCTCTTGGATCCTGCTCCTTATTCCACCCCGCCATCCCATTGGCTAATAGATTCCAGGTTCTGAGTGACCTCGACATTAATGATTGACGTAAGGAACATCCACAGATGAACCAGGTACAACAGGTCAGATATGTATGTGTTGAATCTGTATGGGGAATGGAGGTTGATGAGATTACTAATTTAGGTAAGAAGGAACTTTTTGTGATAGAGCTGGGTGGTAGGTATACCTCTGGTATAACTCTGATATCTTCCACCTCTAACAACTATGTTTGTCCTTCTCTAACCCCTCCATCCCCCAATGATAAAGTGGATGACACTGCATTCCATCCGGAAGTTACTGAGGTCACCGAGCCTGAACCAGGTATCGGTTATTTAGTAACCTCATGGAATATGTCAGGTTTTAAGAGCAAAATAGGTACCCCTGCATGGTCAGATTTGATTTCAGCCCAACATGATATTATATGCCTCCAAGAGACATGGTGCACGGAACCAGTCTATGTAGAGGGTTATACCACTCATTCGCTGCCGGCTTTGCCATCAACTTCAGGTAGAGCTAAGGGGGGACTTCTGATCATGATCGCCACCAATCTGAATAAATGTAACATTAAGTGCTGTATTACTGTTGGTGCTTACGCCCAGATTATGTGGTTGGAGTCCCTAGTGGGAAAAGATGTAATTCTGATCAACTTCTATAACAATGTGTTTAATTTAACCCGAGGGTCAGTTGTTTATGCCTTGGAGCGAGAAGTTGATAAGTTGATCAGTACCATTAGGAACCCGACCATTATTCTTTGGTTTGGAGATTTTAATATGCAGGCGTGTCCCTTATCCTTGACCAAAGTGTGTGGGCATAGGAGGGGGGAAAATGAAAATGATTATATGCATTTCCCCCACTGTGATTATGGTACTACTTTAAATAGTGTCATTGCTAAATTGGATCTGAATTTGTTGGGTTGTAGTATGGACAAAAATAATATGAAATGTCCCACATTAACAGGGAGAAATGTAAGGTCTAATATTGATCATATTTTAATTTCTAGCAACAGTGCACACCTGTTTTCTTCACCATGGGTAATGGAGCAACCCACAAGTGATCACAATAGTATCTCCCTTAACCTATTTACTTGGGGATTTAAAAATAACAATGATGCATTTAATAGTCCATGTATTGCCCCAACTAGACCAAATGGCGTGCGGATAAAATGGACAGGTTTAGATCCATTAAAAATTCAGGGTGATGTTATTAAACAATGTCAGGATGAACTCCAACTCTGTTTAGGTGAGGAGATTGATCCTCAATTGCTTGAAAATTTTATTAAGATCAATAAGGTCGTCGATAACCTTCTGACGAAACCTGACCATAGCAAAAGAAAACCCAAGGTAGGCTGATTCGATAAGAACTGTACAGCGGCCCTACATCACCTTAAACAAGCCCTGGGGTGTAATCCACGAGATAGGGATATAATTAGGACTCTACGAGCAGAGTTTAATTCTGCCCTGGAGACAAGAAAAGCTGAACTCCGCGATGACGCATGGGAAAAATTAAGCTACGCAGCTGATATAAAAAATAGCAAGCTATTCTGGGATACTGTTAATAGTTCCTTTTTGAAAGATGACCATGTACCAGTATTTAATTCCCATATTACTTGTAACTCTTGGGTAGAACACGTTTCAAATATTTTTAATTCTACCAATAGTAATACCATATCTGCTAAACCACATGATATGCCCGTTCAATGGCCAATTATACCTCTAATGATTAGTAATGGGGAGGTCTTAGATGGTATATCCAGTGGCAAGGGTGGTAAGGCGCCCGGCCCAGATGGCGTCCCAATAGACCTCTATAAAAACAATATGGATTTATGGTCACTTTTTTTAACTAGAGTATTTAATGTTGCTTCTGAAACAGAAATTCCAGCATCATGGGGCCAGTCAATAATAATCCCAATTTATAAGACGGGAGTAAAGACTGATGCCCGTAATTACCGCCCAATCTCACTACTGGACTCTTCTATTAAGATTTTGAGTAGGGTCATGCTTTCTAGACTAGAAGATTGGGCTATAGAAAAGTCGATCCTCTCACAAGCCCAATATGGGTTTAGGAAAGGATTGAGAACATTGGAGCAGTGTGTAAATTTAGATCTTCTGATCGGGAAGTATACATTGGCAAAGGAGGGCAACCTATATTTATGCTTTGCCGATTTGAGTAGCGCTTTTGATTTAGTAGACCATTCGATTTTATGGCCTCTATTGCTAGAAATGGGTGCCCAAAAAGATATAGTTTACTTTCTAGCAAGATTATATGAAGCACTAACTAGTAAGGTGCGGTATGGGTATTCAGGCGAGTATACCCCCCCTTTTAAAGTTAAGAGAGGTATCCGCCAGGGGTGTGTGCTGGCACCATTATTGTTTTCTTTATTTATTAATAATGTTGATGCCACCCTGAAAACATTTGAAGCTGACGCACCTAGGATTGAAGGAAACCCTATCCCAAATCTTTTATACGCTGACAACGCGGTTTTATTATCTCGGACCCCTCTTTGGCTTCAGCGTCTTATCGACAATTTTACTATATTTATTACCAAAAGAAAGCTTTTAATTAATAAATCTAAAACTTTTGTTATGGCTTGTAGCAAAAACCCAATACCAGCCAGACGATTTTACATAGAGGACTTTAAAGTTTTAACTGTAAAATCATTTTGTTACTTGGGTATTACATTTGCTGGAAATGGGTCATGGGCACAGGAACAGGAGAATGTCCGCTCTAAGATGGAGAGAAATACAAACGGCATTTTTAGATTTACTGCCAAATTGAGACATGATGGCAATTCATGAGGCAAGATGTGTTTCTGCCGCTCTCTATGGTGCTGGTGTTTGGGGACATATCCAAGCGAATTCTCTTTTGCAAGCCGAAAATGTCTTTTTAAAACGCTTGCTGTGTACCCCCCCGCCCCCCTCTTCGACGGAACTCATTCACCGGGAAGTGGGCATTGCTTATTTATCAGACATTGTCTCATTACGACCCCTCGTATTATGGAAATCAATTTGGTCAAAGGAAGAGACAAAGTTCAGCCAATCTATTGTACAGGATTGTGTCAAAATGGAGAATTGGAGAATTGTCTAAAAATACCATGGCTTAAATACATCTCGCATTGGTACAAAACCCTATTTAATTATGATATACGGCTGGACCCTGGGCGCATAGCCTCTGTCACTAAAAATGAGATAAAATCAATTTTTTTATCACAGCAATTGAAGGCCCGTTTTAATGTAATCAACAAGCAAACTACCTTTATGCTCTACCAGCAACTGGAAATTAAAGAGGGTTTCCAATCTTACTTGTCAGTCGTAACAAGAGCATCGCACCAATATGTACTGACACGTTTAAGATTGGGTACAATACATCACCTTGTTAATTTTCCAGTTATGAAACAGAGTACTGGTTAACGATGCCCATGTGATGGTATATCCCACCAAAGCTGCTGCTATTTCTTATTAATTTGTAAATTTTATCTTAATTTTAGAATGCTTTATTTGAAACCTTTTTTCTTATTTTAGAACATAAGGTCGGCTAAAGATGCCATGAAATTGCTTTTTAAATTAGAAGATCCAGGATTGTGTTTTTATTTAGCTACATTTATCCTGAAATCCATTGGAATTGGGAAATCTAGGTCCATTGATATTTGATATTTGGTCTATCCGGATTTTTACATGTACTGTATTTTTGCATTTGCACTTTTGTTTTTGTCTAGCTACATTTTCAACTAAATCTACTAGTCTTAGGCAATTAATGCCTATTGCTATTGATTGTCAGTATATAAGGATATTTATTTGTACTGTAGTACTGCACTTGCACTTTCTGTACTAGGACTTTCACATGCCTACGAAGTCCCATGTATTTATATCAAGGATAGTCCTGTTTTTACTGATATTATGTCTGTGCTTATATGGTTGATGTATATTAACCGAATAAAAGCTTTGAATTGACTGAATTGGCCTTGACAATGGATACATCTGCAAACTTGTTTGCTAATGCTCAGTAACGCATAATGTGTTATGCCTGTTTGTAAATCAGTAAATGTAGAATTACAGAAGCATAACATATGAATTCCAAGCTACTTAAACAAGTGTGACGTTTGTGCACGCTTTCATCAGATATTTTAAAAGTTCTGCCATAGAATTGTACGTGCTGTGCCTCTGATGAGTGCAGTGTTTGGAATCTGCATTCTTACCCGATTCTCTTTATATACGAATAAAGGGTGAATTGAAAACCTTGATTTTTGCTTTGATCATTTCCTGAATGTCTCTCTGAAATCTGTTATGCTAATTGCTAGTGAAATATCGCAATCTACGTTTTAATTAAATAAGCCAGATGTAAACTCAAAGTTAATTGTTTATTAACATAATTTACATTTCCGTTTCTCTTAGAGCTTTGTTCCATTGCAACATGGGTTCCTAGCATGTGGATATCATGGTCTGCTGGACTGATGTTTTCAAAGCGTGAAAAATCGATGACCGTCCTGCCAGCGAAATATTTCATATGTTTAAAGTTTTTTTTTTTTATCTTAGTTGGAATTACTGTTACAATATTGATGCGGCTGATCATGCAGCAATCCCCCACTTTGGTTGGGAAAATGAATTGGATATATTTCTACGAATATGAACCAATCTACAAGAAGAACTTTACTTTCACACAACTCGAACATGTAAAATGTAAAGATACAAACCCATTTTTGGTCATTCTGGTATCTTCCAGACCAAGAGACACATTCGCCCGACAGGCCATCAGAATAGCATGGGGTTCTGTGAACATGTGGTTTGGACATCAAGTTAAAACCTTGTTCTTACTAGGCCAAGCACCAAATGAAGATGCCAAGTTGAAAACATTGATAGAGTATGAAAGTAAACTTAATGGGGATATTATTCGCCAAGATTTTCTGGATACCTATGATAACCTTACTTTAAAAACCATAATGGCTTTCCAATGGGTTTCGCAATTTTGTTCAAATGCCAAATATATCATGAAAACCGATTCAGATGTGTTCATCAATACTCCCAATATGCTAAACTTTCTTCTTGCGTTCAATTCATCTGATAGTTTGTTTACTGGTTACCCCTTCATTGGTAACTATGCGCAGAGAAACGCATTTCACAAAGCTTATATTTCATACGAAGAATATCCTTTCAGGATTTACCCACCATATTGCAGTGGCCTGGGATATGTACTTTCTGGAAAGTTGGCCCTGAAAATCTATGAAGTTATGAGCCATGTAAAGCCTATTAGGATTGAAGATGCCTATGTTGGAATTTGTTTAAAAGTACTCAACGTGACTGTGCATGTTCCCAAAAACGCAGAATTCTTCATTTTAGATAAATTTGAATATTCTATCTGTAGATATAAGAAAGTATGTGCTGTACATGGTCTGTCCTCATACGAGATCACAAAAGTTTGGGATGCCATACAAAAGAAAAATTTACGTAAATGTTTGTGACTGACAGAATATTGTCAAAGCAGCAGTGCTAGGCAAAAACAGAAAATATGGTACTCCTCATTGCCTCTTGATTATGAAATGGGTAACTGGTTACTCTTCACACAGGAGCATTTCATAAGCTTGTCTTCTGAGCACTTAATTCAGATATTAGCACGTAAAGACCCGGGTACAATAACAAGCACAAGGGTTAGTTGCGACCAATTGACAACTGTTAGTAACAGAATGAGAAATAAAATGCTCAAAAAGTATTGGATTTTATTTTTGCATTCGCTATTGTCCTTAGAACCGTGGTTTACATTGGCAAACTCCGGAGTGCAGTTTGCACTCAATTCCTGATCGCCACTGTTGTGAAAACAGGGAGAAATAACTGCTTGCGCCCAATTTTACAATAATGTCTGGACCTGTGTCTCCTAAGTGATAAAAGCTAACACGAAGGCCAAAGTTCTTGTTTTGACCAAAATGTACGCTAGAATGTTTTGCTTGATGTCACTTTTGATTCTGACTGAATAAACACCATTTGTAGGACCGTTTTTTAATGTTACATAATTAATGCACTACCCTTATTGTGGATTTTTTATTGTGTCATGTCTTTTCTTGATGTGAGTGCACTGTAGTACCACCTGGTGAATTGTTAAAATCCTAGTGACTGCACCAAGGAAGCAAGCTAAGTGAGCAAGTCTAAACTAGTTTTAGTGCAGCCATCTCCAAAACATTTTAGATCACGTATTTTCTAACAAATTGTCTAACAGTTGATAGATGTATTAGTTCTGAATAAGCAATTTCAAAGTATGTGAAGTATGCAGAGTAATCCCAACTCTTTAGAGGGGAGGACCAGGGAGTCCGCCCCTTTTTTTGAAAGAAAGATTGAAAAATTGTTGTCAAACTGCATTTTACAGCAAAAGGTACCAAAAACATTGTTAATTGAGGTAAAGGTTTTGTAGGAGTTTTTGATGGTGTGGGATGAGCGGCACATGACTTGTATAGTATTTGATTAATTCAAGATCTCACAAAGGACAAGAGAGAATTATTTCTGTGCTGCAGTAAATCATGTATCTGTGCAGAGCAGAAAATAGTCTAGGCCTTAGAAACACTCCCCATATAGCAAATCAACATAAGTAAAGCAGTGCCTCAGTGTGCCAGTACCCCACTCGAAGAAATGGCAGTTCTGAAGGTGATGTACCATAAATCATTTGCCCACACCATGGGTCCAATTCTTCACACATGTCTATTACCCTGCACGTTGAAAGAATTACAATTTTCATACGTTAACAAATGTTTCCACATATGCCTGAAATCCTGCGGAAAAAGCCTCCTGTTTCCAGAAGTAGTTCTGGAAAAATGTCTTTGATTTCCATTTTCTCTTGTGAAAATATTTGTATATATATATCTACATGCTGGTCAAACCTTTGTCCGATCTCCAATCTTCCTGTTTTCTCTAAGATTCTTGAGAGGCATGTTAATATCCAATTCTCCTCATTTGTTGAGACCTGCAAGTTGATTCACCCGTCATGGTCCTGTTTAAGGGCTGGGCGCAGCACCAAATCTGCTGTGCTCGGGTTCACAGAATGTCTTAGGCAACAGCTCGATTCTGGCGGTACTGCCGCTCTCATCCTGCTTGACTTAAGCACGGCATTTGATACAGTGTTGCATCCCATTTTGATAGACAGACTTGAAACCTTGGGCACTGAAGATCTGGCCTTCAGGTGGGTGACCTCCCTTTTAAAAGATCGCACCTTTCAGGTCTCCTCGGCCAACATAAGATCCAAGACCTTAGCCCTGACCTCTGGGTTCCTCAGGGATCCATTCTGAGCCCACTGCTCTTCAACATTTACATCCGCCCATTGGCAGATGTGATTGAGAAATCTGGACTCACCCTCTTCTTTTACGCTGATGATACTCAGATCATCTTCCCATTATCTGCTGCTCAGCATCAAGATCCCTCGGTACTCCTGCTTGTTCTGAGAAATGTCTTCCTCTGGATGAACACAAATGCACTGAAGCTTAATGGCAATAAAACTGAGGTCCTGGTTCTGGGAAATATACCGAACTTTAGGGAGTCAATCATTGGCCATATTCTCTGGGACAGCTACCAACTCCAGCAACCAAGATTAAGAATCTCGGCTTTACCATTGACAACAACCTCTCCCTCAAGCCTCAGGTGTCCGAGGTCACGGTCACCTGCTTCACCATCCTCAAAAGGCTCAAGAATATACTCTAGCTAATACCTCCAGCCGCCCAGAGAATAGTGATGCAAGCTCTGGTGACATCCAGGTTGGACTATGGCAATGTACTATACCTGGGGCAGGCAAATAATTGATCCGTCGCTTGTATCTGATTCAGAACTCTGTTGCACACCTTCTGTTCCCGCTACCTAGATATGCTTCAGTTTCTTTGCTGCTTTACAAACTACACTGGCTTAGGTCGATAAGCGTATCGAATTTAAGACCTTATGCTATATGTGCTGGGCCAGACATGGCTTGGCCCCTTCATATATTCAAGGCTTGGTGAAACCCTAGGTGTCCACCCGACAGCTGAGATCATCCAATATTTCAATATTCACAGTGCCCAGGTTTTGTCTTGCTCACATGAATGGTCGCTTGTTTTCCTAATTGGACCCAAAACTCTGGAATTCTCTCCCCGTTTCTTTTAGGAATTGTCACTCCTTGCTTACCTTTCGTACGAATCTGAAAACACTGGTTTTTAGTTTTCATGTCTGATTTTCTGTCACACGGGGTTGTAGAAAGCAGCCCGTCGCGGCTCCATTTCTGCAGTAAACAACGATTACCACAAAACTTTTTCCCCGCCGGGAATCACATCTCGGTCGTTACAACGACCGCGTTGTGAATCCGCATACCATTACTCCGCAAGTCGGAACAACGACTTGCGGGGGGGGGGGGGGCGGGCTGGGGGGGGTGTTGGATTTAAAATCCAACACCTTCCCTAGTGTCCGCACAGACTGGAGTTGGAATAGTAAATTATACTATTCCAACATCCAGCGCCCCCCCTCCGCAAGTCGTTGTTCCGACTTGCGGAGTAATGGTATGCGGAATCACGACGCGTTGTTGTAACAACCGCGTTGTGATTCCCTGGGCAGAAAAAGACTGCGGGATGACGACATACATTCCTTTCTTTCTGCTTCCTATGTCTAGCGCCTGGAGTCTGTTTTTGAGTAGCTGTGCGCTTTACAAGTTCCACAATAATCATTTACAAGTTTCGCAATAATACATGAGAAAATTGTTAGCACATGTGTGAATGTACTAACTTACATTTTTTTGCACAGGAAAAAATATCGCAGCAGAGAAACTCTTTACCCTGTACCTCTGTCGGGAAAAATCCTTTATGTAGCTCAAATTATTATTCACCACATCTGCAGCAGAGGGAGGACAAGCAAGTTTATTATATTTACCAAAAATGAAACAGCTGGGAGAGTGACTGCACCCTAAGAGAAGCACAAGTCAGTCTCAAATTATACATGCTGCGGGTCCATTCTTATAATACTATTTTTGGCAAACAGCCATAACTCCAATACAATATTATTAATAGAATAAGCTTTGTGCTTTTTCATTCTTTCCCACCCAGTCTGCTTACTTCATAATCACACATTTCCTCGGAGCGCAGCTTTCCTGTTTTCATGACTCTAGCACTCACGCTACCTATACAAATCTGAGCTTGGAACATCCTCTGCTGCTCTGAATTTCCTGCAAAATATCAAAGTCACGAAGGTTCCCAGAAACACGCATTGTGCAGGAGGAAAAAACACTTAGAAGTCAGACAGCATTTACACCTTTTTTCACAGCAGGCTGTAGATTATTAACCAGATAAATGTGCAACGTATACATGCACATTAACCACACATTTAAACAAACTCATACAAAATGTCCTTCTTTAAACTATAATAATGCTTTGCAGTTTCTGGGTGAGCGACAGGTGAAACGGAATAATGAACAGAATGATTAGGCTCTAAAGCTAAATTAGGGTTTTGATTCATTTCGCCTCCACCAATTTATTGCTGCCTTGTACTTGAGTAAATTCCTTAACTTCTCTAGGGAGTTTGTAGTTGAGTGTCTGAATACCCACAAACTTGAGTTTTTGGATATTGACAAACTTGCATGGCCTTCTTAGCCTGGTAAGCTATTTCCACCCTGCTGTGAATAGATTTGCTCATGAAAATCCAAAAATTCTAAAAGATGTTTTGCATCTATTTACATGCGTAAAATAAACTTAACACACAAATAGCTGTGTGACTCAGAACCCCTTAATTCCGCTTACCAATTTCCCTGCTATTTCACAGACCTATGCTCTTACTTCAGCTGTCATATATGGCAATACTTCGACTTTTATGTGATGGAAATAAATAATTTTAAAAATAATCACAATTGACGTTAATTTAGTACTAGCTTCCCTGTTTCTCTAAATTCAAATTTATGTGTTTAATTACTATTGATATAATTAACGTTCGTGAGGGATGGGTAAAGTGTTGTGATACGGTTTCATATTTTATTTTATCTTAATGTACTTATGTGGTTAACATTTATTTATTTTTTAAAGTTTAAGTTAAATTGACTAATTATAATGTATTTAAAACATTAACATTTTTAGAGTTCGTGTTCCCTCATTAGTTCTTAATTTATGTCTGTTAGTGGTATCTACTAAACTTTCCAAGCAGAAGTAACCTAGTAGTGCCTTATGGAACCGTCTGTAATTTGTGGGAATTATTAAAAATACACTGCTGAGACAGTTTTTCTAACCTTAGAGGTGTCATCCGGTGAATTATGTCACAATACATCTTAAAATCTCAGCTGGCTTTATCAAACAAAGTAGCATCCCAGAATGGTTATTGCTGGTGATTGTTAAAGATGCAGGTTCGGGTGAAGACAACTGTTGTTTTCTTCCACTCTGAATGGCCCATTTAGGTTTGTATATTGCAAACATTTATTGAAATAAACCAAATTAGGTTAAGGAAAAGTGAAATATTTGTAATTTAAAAATGTCTCACATAAACAGTTCTTTGCCTGACATGTCTCTTCCTCCATAACTATTGTGAAGAATCTGGGGTGAGTACTTCTTGTAGTTTCTGCTGTAGTTCTGTTTGGCCCACTTATAATTTTAGTGCACATATAAGCGTGGAGAATGCGTTACAAATGTTCATAAATAAACATAATGTTTGAGTTCGTGTTCACCACATTTCCATGGGATTTCCTTGATCACTTCCCTGACGTATTCCTTGGGACTGTCACAATTGAAACTTGACAGAAAATATGTCAGTGTGCAGAAATGTAATAATCTGTGGTGCAACAAGAATGTGGCGACAAACATCTACAGTAATGTACTGGACCTCGATTAGGCAGAGCATGCTAATTGAGAGGGAAATAGGATTGTATGCCTCCATTTATGATGATTATTAATTTTAATCTTATTTGCCCCAGATTTTGAAATCTGTCAGCTACAAGAATCAACACTTTTTTTTTGTCTATACTTTCACCCGATGGGCTTTCAAGAATGTCTGGTCAAATAAAGGGCTACACTATTTGATGAAGCCCACTTACATTATTCAACTATATTCTCCCAAGGTGCAAGGTTCTGGCTTCTTTAGAAAGGTATCAAGGTAAATCCATTGTTACAGATTTTGGAATATAAAGAGTGGACCAGTGATTCTGAAGCACTTTTCATTTTTTATGTTTTGTAATCACAAGGATACAAATATCAAATAACTTGTTATCTATCCACTTATAGACCACTTTTCTATTCCGTGAAGGAAACGTTCTCCAGGGGATCTTCATTAGTAGTCTTAATGACTTTATAGCACCTCCAATGTGCAAGACCCTGGAGCACTTTCCAAAACACATTTTATATTCAAAAACATTGTAAAATGATATATATTTGGAAGCCGATCCAATGGCTTTATTGGCTATATTTATCCTTATTTAATAAATGTCGGTACAGTCTGCTGAATAGAAGCCAGAAAAATCTCTTTCACAAAGAATAAGAAAAGTCAAGGCTCAGTTAGAGGTTGGAAAACTGTCACTGTTCCTTTAAAGTATACAATTGCTCCATCCTCATGCCCAGTCAGTACCAGGCTCGACTTGTTTTTTTGCTTCCTGTAGCAAAAATCCTGGAGGTGTGATGTTTTAGGGTATTTTTTCGATGAAAGCTGTTCTTGTTTAAATCAATCAATCAATCATACACATTTATAGAACGCGCTACTCACCCGCAAGAGTCTCAAGGCGCTGGGAGGGGGGGGGGGGGGGGGGGGGTGCTGCTACTGCTCGAAGAGCCAGGTTTTGAGTTGCTTCCTGAAGGAGAGATGGTCCTGGGTCAGTCGGAGGTGGGTGGGGAGGAAGTTCCACGTCTTGGCAGCCAGGTAGGAGAAGGATCTTCCTCCGGTGGTGGTTCTGCGAATCCGTGGGACAGTGGGGAGGGCGAGACTGGTGGATCGGAGCTGTCGGGTGGGTGTGTAGAACGTGAGGCGGCTGTTGAGGTATATGGGGCCCATGTCGTGGAGAGCCCTGTGAGCGTGGGTGAGGAGCCTGAACGTGATCCTTTTGCTGACGGGGAGCCAGTGCAGGTCTCTCAGGTGGGCAGAGATGTGGCTGTGTCGGGGATGTCCAGGATGAGTCGTGCAGAAGCGTTCTGTATGCGCTGGAGTCTTTTCTGTAGTTTGGCTGTGGTTCCAGCGTAGAGGGCGTTCCCGTAGTCCAGTCGGCTGGTGACGAGGGCCGTCTTTCTGGTTTCGGTGGAGATCCACCGGAAGATCTTTCGGAGCATGCGCAGGGTGTTGAAACATGATGACGAGACAGCGTTGACTTGCTTGGTCATCGTGAGGGAGGGGTCCAGGATGAAACCTAGGTTGCGTGCGTGGTCCGTGGGCTTGGGGGCAAACCCAGAGCAGGGGGCACCAGGAGTCGTCCCAGGCGGAGGGGGATGGTCCGAGGATGAGGACTTCCGTCTTGTCTGAGTTCAGTTTCAGACGGCTGAGCTTCATCCATTCCGCGACGTCTTTCATTCCGTCCTGGAGGCTGGGCCTGGCGGTGGTGGGGTCGTTGGTGAGAAATCTGTTTATTCAGGCAGTATGAAAAGGGCGAATCATGTTAGTAACCAAAAATTAGAATGTGGATATCTCTGGTGCTAAATGCTGCCTTCAAACCCCGTACAGAGAAGGTACCTCTGCAAATACATAGCTATAGCTGCCAAGTTATGAAATTGCATATGTGTGACATTTTCATGTAGGCACTCTGCTTAAGAGTGACATTTCCTGGCCTTGCGTGACATTTTAAATGAAATTTTAAAAACAAACTCATTTTTTCACCTCCAACATAAGGATGCAACCAATCTACAATAAGAATTTACACAGCTGTCCTCAGCGCCATGTATCTTGACCATGAATCGTGGCCATTTCCAGCACCAGGACTCCCATGCGAGCACTCTTTCCTGTCCCCTGCCAGTTTTGGCATGCTTCAGGTCCTCTGGTGGCTACACTGAAACTCTCCAGATTGAAAGTAAGCTCAACTTCTGACAGTTCCCTTTAAAGCACTGCCTCCCTACGTGCTTCCCTGCCAGCACTAATGTGTAACAACCACATTTTCTGCAGTCACCTAAAGGCTTTGGTGCCACTGGCCGCAGCTTTCTAAATGAGGTTGAGCCCTTGTTGTGAAACACATATCAGCCAATGTTGTGTATTGCTGCTTTAGAGGCTATCAATAACAAAACAAAGTTTGCCTTGCAGGTATCACTGAGTAGTTGTTAGACCTGGCATCCTTGGTGTGGTTTCCCCTGTCTTTTGTGCTCCTACCTCCTGTGTTTTTGAGTATGTGCTGGATTTCATTTTTGCTTCCTGATTGCAAGTTCTCCCCGTGTAAATTGTGACTATGATTAGTTATCCCTGATCGGCATATTTGATTTACTGATACGTCCCTAGTAGTGAGCACTGTGTGTTCCCAGGGCTTATAAATTGCACACTACTGGTGGGCCTGCAGCACTGATTGCCACACAAGTAGCCTTTCAAATGTGTCTCAGACCTACCCCTGCAGTATCTGCATGCACGTTTTTTAACTGCCAGGTCTAACCCTTCCCTTCCCTGTAAGGCATCCCTAAGGTAGACCCAATGTACCCCTGTGGGCAGGGTGCAGTTTATGTGAAAGGTAGGACATGTGCTGGTGTGCTTTACATGTCCTATTAGTGAAATAAGTCCGATTTAGTTTTTCACTATTGAAAGGCTATCTCTCCCATAGGTTATTATTGGAGATGCCTAGTAACATCTTACAAATGTAACTTTCAATTGGGAAGTGATCGAGATTTGGAGTTCGGGTTCCCTGAACCCAGAATTTAAAAATACATCTTTTAGTGAAGGTGGTTTTAAGATTGTGTGTTTGAAAATGGCACTTTTAGAAAGTATGCATGTTCTTGTTTGAGCATTCTGTGTCTGCCTGCCTGTGGAATCGTCGTCTGGTTTAGGCTGACAGGGGCTGTTTGTGCATTCACTCTAGATAGTCACACAAAGGGAGCTGAGGTGTGCCTCGCATATCCTGATGGGTCTTGAGCTAGAGTTGTGGGAGGTGTTGTCACTGACACCTGAATAGGCTATGGCTACATTTCACTATGCTGTCTCCGCCTCCTGTAGTGTGCCTGGCCAGGGCAGAACTGGTTCTGGTGAGCAAGAGAGACTTTCTTTGAGTTGTGCTGACTTCAAAGGCTAAAAGTAGTATAAGTATTGGGGCTCTCACCCCAGAACCTTAAAACACTTTGGATCAAGATGAACCATTTGCCAAGGAGGAGAGCTGAAGAGCTGTGAGGAGAAGTACTGCCCCCTTTGCTGTGTGATTCTTTGCTGGGTTGGCCTTCAGTTGCTGCTTCTGCTTTGGAGAAGTTAAGGACTGGACGTTGCTTGGTATCCTGCTTGAGAAGATTTTTCAAGGGCTTAATGTAGAGCTTGCCTCCTGTTAAGAAGCCTCAGGGACACAAAAACTTCACCCATAGCATTCTTGAACTCCACTGCAGGGAGTTCTGACCTGCCTTGTTGTGCTAAACTTAGTTCTGGGCCCTTGGAGGTTCTTTTGCTATTCCTGTTGGTGAAAATCCACGCATTGCCCTTCCAGCGCCATCTTTCCTGCTGCAAAGTGCTCTGCAACCGAAAAATACACGCAGCGCAGAGGTTCTGAAAAGATCGACACAGTGCCAGTTCGCTGTCCGAAAAACTGCTGAGTCCTGAGCACCGAGTCTCCGTAGTCCGAGACCCCTGCTCCGAATTCGACACAGGCCCTTCTATGTGCCTGGAAGAATCAACGTATCACCTGTCTGCGGCTGCAGAAATCTAAGCAGCAGCTGGATCGCTGCTGCTTGGACCCGCAGCGCCTAGATTTAAAATGCATCGACCTGTGTGTGTCAAGTTCAACACCCGCAGACCTGAACCTTCTGGAATTCGACGCATCACTTCCCCTTACATTCCAGAGCTGACGCAGCCTTTCGCCTGCGTGCAGTAGAATCAACGCATCACCTCTCCAAGCACTCAGAAATGGACGCATCCCTGTGTTTTCCCATGGCTCACTCATCTGCGGCTGCTTTGTTTGATGAATTTTGATGCATCCAAAGGTACTTTGTGAAAAACAAACGCATGCATAGTTTTCTATGGACAGAAGTTCTGAAACCTTTCAAAAGTGATATTTTGAGTTGTGTATGTTGGATTTTTGTAGTTTTGGTCTCGTATGGTTTAGATAAAGAAACTTTGTTTTTCTAAACTGGGGCAGAGTCCATTTGTAGTGTTTTCACAGTTTTTTTTTTTTTTTATCTATTTTTTTATTGTTTTCGTACCAACAACTCAGTACAGTTCCCAACAGCCCCCTCCCTCCAAAGGAGACTGTTACATTCAGCATTGCCCCCGAGTATGCAGGAGAAAAGTCACCCTTCCCGCGTGGAGCCCCCCCTCCCTCTCCCGCAACCCATGTCAGTGTGCCCCCCTCTGCCTACCCCCCTCCTGACGCGCCCCCCTCATTACTATGAATCGTGTACGGGTGCTCAACCTTCCCTAGGCAACTCGGGCTTTCCCCCATGTCGACCCACACTTTATGCGTCCAGTTCTCACCACGGCCCCCTTCCTACTCCCCGCTCGCCGCTTCCTCCTGTCGATCAGGGGTGCTCCCTTCTCCCCCCGCATCAGACATCAGCCCCTGAAGTTCCACCACCAGCGCCTCCCATGCTCGGGCCGTCGCTAGTGCCTTTTCAACATCCCTCCGAAGGGCTAATTGCAACCGGAGTGTGCCCTCTGCGCCTGCCCATCTCGCAAACGCCGTCCTCCACCTCAAAAAGCTAGGCCCCGCCCGTGATTTCCAATGTATAGTCAGTTCCCTCTTGGCCATGATCAACCCCAAGTCGTAGAACTTACTGGTAACCTTCGTTCGGCGGGTGTGGGGAAACCAAAGCAGCAGGCAGGCCCCCATTTCCGGGGCAATAGAGCGGTTTGTCACCTGATTCAGGCAATCTATAACATCTTCCCAGTAGTCACCCAACTGCGCGCATGACCAAAACATATGACGAAAATCAGCCCCATCTCCCCCACACCGCGGGCACTGAGAGTGAACGCCCCCAAAATATTGCGATATCTTAACTGGCGTCAGATAAGCCCTGTGTAGCGTAAAAAACTGAACCAGCTGAAACCGGGCATTACGCGTTCCCTTCCAGGCCCGCCGCACCAGTGTGGACCATGTCGACTCGGGGATGGGTTTCTCGAGGTCCACTTCCCACTTATCCCTCAACGCGTCTAGGGGTCGCAGGCATTATGTCGACAGTCTGCGGTAGAGGCAGGTAATGGCCTTGGACGTCCCTGCCGCCATCACTACATATTGGCAGCCCGCGGCGATCGGCGGCTCCGAGAGTCCCATATTCCAATGTCTCTGGAGGCCCGCTACAAGGGCTGCGTGAAGTAAATAGTCCCCCCGCAGAAGCCCATAAGAGTCCTGCAAGTCCTGGAAGGGCAACAACACCCCTTCTCTGAATAAATCACCCACTACTTGGACGCCCAGCTCCTCCCAAGCGGCTAGTCCCGACCAATCGCCCCCGTGCAGGAGCGCCGTACACATACCCAGGTGGATCTCCGGGGCATAAGGGTGAGTTATGGCGGCCCTCTTCTGGCACCGGTTCCAGCACAACCTGAGGGTGCGTTCCTCTAGTGTAAGGTGGGCAAGGTCCATCCGCTGCTGAAGGACTATGAAGGCGAGCACATGACGCGGGATCAACCTGCCCTGTGGGCCCTCCGGGCCTCTATACTCCCCAGCCACCGCCTGTGTGAGCCATTGGAGTTGTGCCGCCAGATAGTACCATTCAAAGTCCGGGACCGCCAGGCCCCCCTCCGCTCTCGGCCGCCGCAATGTGGTCAAAGCCACCCGTTGCCTCCCCGAGCCCCAAATAAAGCCCGTAGACAATGCTCGAAGTGTTTTCACTGTTACTGTGGTTTGGGTACAAATTCTTTACACATTGCCTCAGAGATAAGCCTGTCTGCTCATGCCTAGCTATCAAGGGGGTGACCAGGGGTTAGCTAGACATTTAACTCCCTTATCCTGACTAGAAGCAATAGTCCCTAGTTGGACAGGGTTCAGATCTCTGCCAACTTCCATTCTTACATTGGTGGTCAGCAGTGAGGATTGACCTTGTGTTCGTACATGACTCACAGTGATTGGTGTACACTACTAGTATAGTGCACACCATTGCACAACCGCATGCTGCTTTTTGATTTTCCTATTTTTTTTTTATATATCCTTTGAAGTTATCTACAGTCATGTCGCAGCTTGGTGACCCAGCAGTTGCTAGTGCAGAAATTGCGTTTGAGATTAGGATGTCGTATTCCTACACAGTGATTGAATTAAAGCAATATTGGAAGGATCTTGGTTGCCCAGTGAGGAGCTCCTACAGAAAGGGGGAGCTGCAAATGACACTTGGGGCCTTTTGGCTATCAAGTGAAGGTGGGGGGCTGAGGAGGATGATGTGGAGCTGGACGTGCAGAGCCAGATAGGAGATTTAGTGGCTCAGGATTTGCCTGTGAGGGGAGAACCATTCAGGACTGGCAGCAGTGCATATTCTAAAAGTTTGTCTCCAGAGGCGCTGGCAGACCGGCAGAAGGCCAGGGATCATGGGTTGGAGCTTGAAAAGCTCAAGTTTGAAATGGAAAATAAAGTTTCGAAATGGAGCAAAAGAAACAGGAGAAAGAGAAGAAGGCCCTTGCTCTGGGAGAGAGAAACCTTGCCCGGGAGGGAAAGAAATTGCTTTTAGCACATCAGTTGAGTTTGAAAGAGCAGGACATCAAGTCCAGACAGGCCGAATCCAGTTCATATGGTGGCAACATGCAGCCAGTGCAGTCTGGGGCAAGGGCGCACATTCCAAAGAGTTTGGTACTAGATTTTTAATATGAGCATATGAGGCCGCATTTCACATGAATGAGGTCCCTGAGAAGCAGTGGGGTGTGGAGAAGGGACACTGACTGCCCTAGGGAATAACAGATAATCTCACCTACGCTATCATGAAGGAGGCCTTGTGCACCAGGTATGGGCTCACCCCAGAGCAGTATAAGGAGAAGGTTAGGTCTTTTAAGAAAACTGATTCTCATACTTGGTTGGAATGTGTTAATCTTTTCTGAAGAGAACTGAATGGTTGGATAAAGGGCAGTAAGGTAACTGACTATCAGGGGGTGTATGATTTTATTGCATGAGGAGCAGGTGGTCCCCAATGTACTTCACTCTGTAGTTGCAGCAGACAACTCTGAGCAACTGTGTAAAGTGGCGCAGTTTCCCTTTGAAAGGGGGGGTCTCGGGTTCTAGGAGTAGTTGTTGACTGTCTGCTTGACAATGACCTGCAGTATTCCCCTTAAGAGAAGGTAGAACACAGGTCACATTTGGAGTTGGTGGGTCAGCCTTAGTGAGCATTTGTGACCATTCAGTCAGTGGTAGCCAGTAGGGGTGATCAAGCCGACCTGGAGCCTGAAAGAGTGGCCTAAGTGCCTGCTAGAAAGAGGAGGGGCGAGGTACGTGGAAAACCCGCCCCAGAAGTTCCCATGCTCCGGGAGGAGGCTGACCTTAAGAGGAATGCCCCGAAACCTACAGGGGAGCAAGATGCTGAACTGGGGGACTTATCTGAGCTGACCCATTGGCAGCAGAAAGGGCGTCCTACCAGGAAGGGGTTCTGCAGGGAGCAGATAGATTACCCTATTCTTTTTGGCTTGCCGCATCAGGCTGCAAACCAGGCAGCTGGGGATCAGTCCTGATCACGTTGGATCTACTGGGAGAACGGTTTCCTGTACAGTGAGTCTAAGGTCGCTGAGCCTGGGTCAGCCCATGTGCTGTTGGTACCCCATTGCTTCAGAGCCTTCCTACTGGGTCTGGCTCATGATGTGCCTTTGGCAGGACATTTGGGGCAGGGTAAACATTTGACAGGATTGTCCTCCACTTCTCTTGCCCCCAGATGCGAAGGCAGTCTGATGCACATTGTAGGTCTTGCCAAACTTGCCAGGCAAGTGGGAAGAAGGTTAAGGCTCCTCTCCAATCTTTTCCTGTGCTGAGCACCTCTTTTGAGCGGGTTAGAATTGACATTGTGGGGCCTCAGGACCCCAAACCACCCTAGGACACAGATACATCCTAGTCTTGGTGGACCATGCCACCCAGTACCTGGAGGCTATCCCTCTCAGAAAAACAAAGGCTCACGTGGTGAGTCTGGCATTGATGGGGATCTTTTCCCTTATGGGTTTCCCCTGAGCTGTGGTATCTGACCGAGGTACTAACTTCATATACAAGTATATGTCGTCTCTGTGGAAGGAGTGTGGTGTAACTTACAAGTTGCCACCCCCAAGGAAATGGCTTGGTTGAGAGATTCAATTGAACCCTGAAAGGCATGGTTAATGGTCTGACAGACCCTATGAGGCGTATATGGGACGTCCTCTTGCCATGCCTTCTCTTTGCTTACAGGGAGATATTGCAAAAATACTTCGGGTTCAGCCCCTTTGACTTGCTATTGTTATGTACACCAAACTAGGCCTAAGTAGCAAATGACTTATCTGAAAGAGACTATTAGTTATAGAGTCCTTACCTTAGAATTACCCCCAGACGTCAGACTGGATCCGGAGAATTTTTCTTCATCAGTACCCCTGTGCATCAGTAGGTGGCGTCCGTTGACTCCGGGTTCGTCGTTGCAGTCGTGATCATCGGAATGACGTCGCGGTATCTACTTAGATGCCGCCCCTGTGCGCTGACGTCAGTTCTTTCTTTTTACACGCCAGCTAGCATAGATCCTGAGAGAGCGGTACCCTTTGTCATTTTTTGACTAGTTTTTTTTCGACTTTTTGTCTACATCTTTTTCGATTCGTTCGACTCCTGGTGCACGCAGGGATGTCACATCAGCCGACCGGCTTCAAGCCTTGTGACTCTTGTCACAAGCTGATGTCAGTCAAGGATCCGCACCACTTGTGCCTGGAGTGCAACCACGACCTAAAGTTGTGCTCCGACTGTCGGGCCATGAACCCGAAGTCTTTGAGGGAGCAGTCCCGAAAGCTTTTGGAGGCCTGTCAGTCAGCTCCATGCCCTAGAGGTCCCGGTCGAGAGAGAGGTCGTGGGACCGGTCACGGAGTCACCGTCACCACTCCTTCGAAGTCGAAGCTCCAGAAGAAGACAAAGAAGCACTGTCGTTGTTCGCCTTCCCCCCCGTCCGTTGGCTGACGCGACAAGGGATGTGGAAGGTTTTCGTCCTTCGACTCCACCCGCAGAGCCTGCTGGGATGACTCCGAGCCTCCCTCCCTTCCTGGGAGCCGGAGCATCCCCTGCCCAGCTTCGCGCCTTTTACGAGGCCCCCCACTCCATTTTTGGTCAGCCTGACACCGCCAGCACGCCTTTGGGCCCTGCGAACTCTGCTGGGGGCTGTAGGCTTTTGATGTTAGCATCTCCGGCCCCAACGCCGCAGGGCACCCAGGGATCCAAGCCTGGATCCGGATCGGCGCCGTTTGACTGCACAACACCCCCCCCCCCCCCCAGCGCCGATTCCACTGACGACGCCTCTACTGCCTCTGACACTGGTTGGGTCCCCGGCCGGTGTCGACCACGACCTCCCGGTCAAGCCGACTCCACGTCGACTGACACCAGTACCAGCACCGACTGGTAATTTGGTACCACTGTTCTATCCTGGCGTTCCTTTTCATCCCAAGTAGCAGCCAGGGGAGAAGGATGTGGACTGGGAGGGCTCTGTGGACCCTCTGTCAGACCAGCTAGAAGAGCCGGACTGGGAATTGGAGTTGAGTGAAGCCAGTAGTCTGGATACCTCCCCAGACCTTGGTATGCTTTCTCCCCTTACCGTGTCCACAGAGGAGGGAGCTTCTTACGCTCTGGTGTTGCATAGGGCAGCTGAGGCCTTGGGCCTCGAGCTTCCTATGGTGACAGTCCGGACTAACCTCCTGACTAAGGTACTTTGGCCGGCAGTGGCCTCCTCGGAGCCCCTGCTGCCGTTCAATGAAGCCCTCACCGACATCCTTCTGGACACTTGGTCCAAGCCCAGCACAGAGGCTCCTTTGAATAGGATGATTGCCCGACGCCACTGCCTGGCCCTGGGTGACCTCATTTTCCTCTCCCAACACCCTACCCCTGAGAGCTTGGTGGTCCAAGCCTCAACCTCCAAAGGTGTGTTTCTACTGCTCCCCCAGGTAGGGAATCCAAGAAGCTGGATCTTCTTGGGAAAAAGAAGCTGGATCATCTTGGGAAGAAGTTTTCTACCGCCAGCTTAGGACTGCGGTCGGTGAACACAGCATGTCTCTTGGGCAACTACACCCACTGTGTGGGACACGGTCACGCCAGTGCTGCCACAGTCCCGGACCACACTCTCCCATGGGTTGCAGAGGGTAGAGAAGCAGCGAAGTTCGCCATCTGCTGTGGGCTGGACACAGTTGACTCGCTGGGTAGAACAATTTCGACGTCAGTAACCCTACAACGCTACGCCTGGCTGAGATCCACTGGCTTTTCTGGGGATGTCCAATCGACTCTTTTAGATGTGCCGTTTGATGACCGTCGTCTTGTGACAAGGCGGACCATGCGCTCGAGCGCTTCAAGGATTCTAGAGCTACGGCCCAATCCTTGGGCCTCGCTGCCACCTCTCGTCTTGTGCAGTCTGCCTTTCGCCCCTTTTATGGCTACGGAAGGGGTGCTCCACCACGTTCCACCCAGGGCCACAGGCCAGCGCAAGCCACCCAGCCGCTGTGCGGCTGGGGACGTGGGACCCAACACCGTGGGTCTGGAGGCCAGAAGGCGGGCCAGTTCACCAGTGCCCCCTCTGCAGCAACCTCTAAGCCTTCCTAGTCCAACATGTCAGGGCCATCAGTTGCCAGTTGGCGGCAGGATCCGCCATCACCTCTCCCACTGGCACAATATCATGTCGGACAGGTGGGGTTTGCAGATAGTCCAAAGGGGCTACTCCCTCCCCTTCGAGACTACCCCTCCCTCCATGCCACCAACACTCTCGCATGTCAGAGGATCACTTGGCCCTTCTCCGTCAGGAAGTTCTGGCTCTCTTGGCCAAGAGGGCTATCGAGCGAGTTCCTGTCCCAGAAGAAGGTCGTGGTTGTTACGCCTACTACTTCCTGGTGCCCAAGAAGGACAAAGGCCTGTGTCCTATCTTGGATCTCAGGGACGTCAGACGCTTCCTCCGGAAGGAGAAGTTCAAAATGTTGACATTAGCTCAGGTCCTGTCTGCCCTCGACCCTGGAGGCTGGATGGTAGCGTTGAACTTGCAGGATGCTTATTTCCTCATCCCAGTCCTGCCAGCCCACAGGCGTTACATGCGGTTCACGGTAGGCTAAGAGCATTTTCAGTTTACTGTGCTCCCCTTTGGCCTTACCAGCGCCCCTCTGGTGTTCACCAAAGTGGTGGCGGTGGTCGCAGCTCATCTGAGCAGATCAGGGGTTCCAGTCTTCCCCTATCTCGATGAGTGGTTGTTGAAGGCGGGCTCGCCCCAGGCTGTTGTCTCCCACCTCCAGACTAAGGCGGACCTCTGGCACTCGCTGGGGTTCACTATCAACGTGCTGAAGTCACACCTGATTTCCTCTCAGAAGCTCCTTTTCATCTGTGCAGTTCTCTCAGGCCTATCCTCCCAAACCCAAGAACTTTAGATCCTTTTTGGGAAACAAGAAGAAACCTTTGCTGAGGAGAGGAACCAGAGAGACTGAGGAGAGACTATGCCTAAGCTTGAGGGATTGGCCTGCAGTGGTTGCCTAACTGCCAAAGAGTTTTGTGTGTACTTTAATCAACTTGTGAAGGATCTCCAAGGGCTTGAGAAAGAGCTTGCGCTTGCGTCCTGCTGAGATCTCAGGGACAATAGACTTCAACCACCAGCTCCTCAAGAGTTCTTTGGAAGTGCCTGTCGCAAGGAGCTGGAAGCGCGACTCACGAAGAAGAAGCGTGTCGCAGCAGCTGCCGTCGCATCACTGAACAAGGGTGTCGCCGCTGTACCTGTCACATCACATCGCAGAAGCGTCTCGCAATACCGAAGAAGCGTGACGCAGCCGCTGTCGCATCACTGAAGAAGGGTGTCGCCGCTGTAGCTGTCGCATTGCAAAAGCATCTCGCATCACCGGAGAAGAGTGTCGCCGCCGCAGCCACTGTCGTCGCATCACTGAACAAGGATGTCGCCGCTGCAGTTGTCGCATCGCCGAAGCATCTCACATCACCGGAGAACCATGTTGCAGGGACTGTCGCGTCTCAGCAGAATCGTTGAGCTGGCGCACAGCCGTTGGGCGTGCGCCATCTTTGTTCCATTGCACCGGATCGTCATCGCATTACGGCGTTGCGGGCTGCATCGCCACGGAAGCGCAGTAAGAAACCGACGCATCACCGTTCCTGCGTGTAAGAAACCGACGCATCACATTCCCTGCAACACTTTCGTTGTATAGCGGTACATATCCTAAGGTACATTGAACTCAAAGTGTCGCATTTCAACATCTAAAGAGCTAAGCTATTTCTACCGTTTTAAGTACAGTATTGTGGACTTGTGATAAGTCTATATAAAGGATACTTATTTTTGATATAAAACTTGTGTGGTGTCCATCTGTAGTGTTGTCACTTGATTACTGTATGGGTTCACAAATGCTTTACACACTGCCTCTGAGATAAGCCTGTCTGCTCGTGCCAAGCTACCAAGGGGGTGAGCAGGGGTTATTTTAGGAGTGTACCCCCTTACCCTGACTAGACGCAAGGGCCCCTACTTGGTCAAAGGTACCTACCTCTGCCAACTAGAGACCCCCAGTTCTAACATTGGTGGCAGCGGTGGGATTCAGGACTTGCATTTGTGACTCATATACAGTGATGGGTGTACACTACTAGTGAGTGCAGACCAAACGCAACCACATACTGTTTTTCTGTTTTCTGGTGTCCTCCTGGAAGTATTTTGGATACTATGACTCTGGTTAGTTGTTGCAAAATGGAACTCGACTTCTGGCATATGTTTGTCTACGTAATGAAAGAGCTACGTGTGTTTTGCAAGGAAAGAGGGCTTCCTGTGAAGAGAAGGTCCAGGGAGGATCTAGAGGCATCCCTATTTCAGTATGAGCTACCCCGCTGGAAGGCAACACTACCAGTTGAGTCTAAGGAGGAGGAGGAGTTCTCTAAAAATGAGGAAGAACCAGAAGATGACTGGTTTCTGGCTTGTGACCAGAAGCTGAGACAGCTTGATGAGGCCAAAAGGGCTTTAGCCCAAGAAGAAGAAATTTGGGAAGTGAGCTGTGCTGAGTTGGAGGTGGAGTCCAGCTCAGATGGTGGCAGCAAAATTGAATTTTCTAGTGGTGAGAGAGCAGTACATACACCCAGAGATGTGGTGCCTGACTTAAAGGAGGGGGTTAACATACACCAGAAGGTTCAAGGACATGAGGTAGCTCCAGTGGTGCGTAGTGTCTCTGAGGAGAATGGGGAAACTGTCGAAGGGGTTCATGGTCCTAGTGGTGGGAGGGACACTCTCCTGACTAGATGAGAGGTGCAGGGAGAGGGGTTCCCCCAAAGTTGAAGTCCTGGTATGTGAGTGTGAAGACCGCCCAGAAGAGTGTGGGTTGAGTAACAGAGACAGTCAGATGCTGTCTTGCCAATCTCAGGAGAGTGGTGTGGAGTACATGTGCGAGGCACTGGATGGTGAGGTGAAGGATAGTTTGGTAAACCCTTGTAGTGGGCTGTGTGATCCAATTGTGGGAGAGCATATTGTAAGTCCCTGTTTTGTTTTCCAGAGCTATACCAACACCTGTTGGCAAGTGAGTTCTCTGACCCCAGGGAGCTCACCAAGGAGACAGACCTCTGGCTGCGTGTTAGAGGATCTGAAGAGGTATCTGGGGGTGATCCTAAAGAAGGTGGCTCAGGCTTCTCCCAACCAAGTAAGGTGGGGGAAGAGGTTCAGAGTAGCCCGGCTAGGTCCCAGTGTAGTGGGAGGGGTGTAGGGACTCGCGTCCTGTCTCAGTGGAGAAGGAGTGAGTGTGGGGATTCGTGTCCCAAGGTGCCCGAAACCCAGTCTCAGAGCCTGGATGGTTCTTTAAGGGAACACCAGGTGGGGAACCTAGTCTGTCCTGATGTGGGGAATCCCCTAGTATCTGGTGAATTGGGAGTGTCTGTAAGCAGGCCTCTATCAGTTCTGGTGTCTGGCAGGGCCACTCCTAAGTGGAGGTTGCCAAAGTCCAGATTGAGGGGTGAGACGGGGAAAGAGTCCCCAGTGGAAGAACCAGTGGATCAGGGGCCAGCCAGAAGGGCTGAGTCACCGGTGAATGACCATGGTGACACCACTTTTGTCCTGGGGGATCTTCACGCACTGTCAGAGGGACAGGGGTCAGGAGATCTGCACCAGACAGACTGTCACACGACACATGAGTTATGTGTCACCCTCGGGGGGGGGGGGCATATGTGCTCCAATGAAGTCCTGGTGCGCCGGGCAATTGTTCAACCGCAAGGGTTGGTCCCTGGGTTGGGAAGGCAGGTTCAGGTGTTGTCTGACTTGGAGGGTGGGACAACTGTAAACAGTGTCCTTACCGGTTTGTCTTCTGGGGGTACCACTCCTGTTGGAAGGATGCAGTACTCTGGAAGAGGGTGCAGAGGGAGGGAGTCCTCGCCTCTGAACCTGGTTCAACTGGAGGGTTTAGACCCTAGGTTGGAGGGCCAGTTCAGGGTGTCCCCACTGACCTGGAAGCCCAGTTGCAGGATAAAACCCCTGAACTGGTGGGCGAATTGTGCAGGACACCTGCTACAGGCAACCTGACAATTGTTGAACAGTGTACCACTCCTAGTGGGAGGGTACAGAGCCCCAAGGAGGAGGACCGGGTGTGGGAAAGTCCACCCCAGCCTCCTGTCCAGCCGCTGGGTACAGGCCCGGGGCTGGTAGGTCAGCATCAGGATGTCATACCTGACCTAACAGGAGGGAGAGTGGAGAAATGGTGCCAAGCACCTGGGGCTACTGCCCCCGCTCTCTGATGCCACAGAGGTTTGAGAGCCCTGAGAGGCATAAGGCCTGGCTGGGTCTCATCACTGACTACTGTCAGTGGCCACTGCGGCTGGCTGTCTGTCTGTTGGGACACACCTGTGAGGTTAGGTGCTGTACAGATAGTGTCCACAGGGAAGGAGAAGGGTTCCACATGAGTTAGCTTGGTGAGCCCTGAGAGTATGGACAGAGGGATTCAAATAGGTTCAGATTGGCGTAGAACTGGAGTATGCCCCTGCAGTTGCAGGCCAGGTCCATTTTCTATCGCCCAAAGCAGGGAAGCCCGTCAAGGTAGTGATTGGTCTACCCTGCGTTTTGGCTGAAAGGGGGTTCTGTTGGACCTGGCTCTTTTTGCAAGGTCATCCCTGAACTTTTTGCCTTCCTCCTTTATTTTTTCTGACCTGTTGTTGGCTGTTTTATGACTCTGGGCACTTTACCACTGCTGATCAGTGCTAAATGCATATGCTCTCCCTATTGTAAATTGATGTATGGATTAGTGACTCCATGATTGGATTATTTGATTTACTGGTCAGACCCTAGTACAATGCACCATGGGTGCCCAGGGCGTGTAAATCAAATACTGCTAGTGGGCTTGCAGTACTGTTGTGCCACCCACAAAAGCAGCCTGTAAAAGTGTGTCTCAGGTGTGCCATTTCAGAGCCTGTGTGCAGTCTGGTACTGCGATGCTGACTGGGCAAGAGCACCCACTTGCCAGTTCCTAAACCTTCCCTTTTCTTCACATCAGATACCCCTATGGTAGGCCCAAGGGAAGGGTGCATTGTAAGTATAAGGTAGGACATGCCTGGGTGTGTGTGGCATGTCCTAATAGTGAATTGCAGCCATTTTCGTTTTTCACTATTGTAAGGCTACCTGTTCCCCACAGGGCCAGAATGGGCAGTTTGATTATTACATCTTATAATCCTAACTGACTCAGGGAACTAGGTAGAAATTTGAGTTTAGTATGCCTGAACTCCGAATGATAACGTGCATCTTTTAGTGAAGGTGATTTTAACATTCTGTGTTTGAAAATACCACTTTTAGAAAGTAGGTATTTTCTTGTCTAACCATCCAAGCCTGCCTTCGCTAGGTTGTGTATTCCTTGTCTGGAGTTTGAGTGACAGGGGCTGGGGGATTCCAGGAGACAGGGTTGAATAGAGAGATCTGCATGTAGATGGGTGGGTGGAGTTGCACCTGGGACCTGAATCGGGCTGTGCCTTCCCTCCACAATGCTGGCTCCACCTCCTGTGGTGCGTCTGATGTCTCTGCCTTGCACTGTGAAAGGAAAAAAGAGTCGTGTCAACAAAGTGCTCCAGGACTGACCAGAACTGGTTTGGACTAGGCAAGGCCTCTCTGCCTTCAGAGAACAAAGAGAAACTGAGTATAAATATTGGGACCCAAACCCAAGAACTTTAGATCACTTTTGGGAAACAAGAAAAAACCTTTGCTGAGGAGAGGAACCAGAGAGACTGAGGAGAGACTATCCCTAAGCTTGGGGGATTGGCCTGCAGTAGTTGCCTAACTGCCAAAGAGAGGAGAGAGGAACTTTGTGTGTACTTTCATCAACTTGTGAAGGATCTCCAAGGGCTTGAGAAAGAGCTTGCCTTCTGCTAAAGTCTCATGGACAACAGATTTCAACCACCAGCTCCCCAAGAGTTCTTTGGAAGTTCCTGCAGTTGTGTTGGGCTTTCTGATGGACTGCGTGTCGCAAGGAGCTGGAAGCGCGACTCACGAAGAAGAAGCATGTCGCAGCCGCTGTTGTCGCATCACTGAACAAGGGTGTCGCCGCTGTCGCATCGCAGAAGCGTCTCGCATCACCGGAGAAGCATGTTGCTGCCGATGTCGCATTACTGAAGGAGGGTGTCGCCGCTGTAGCTGCTGCATCGCAGAAGCGTCTTGCGTCACCGGAGAACACTGTCGCCGCCGCAGCCGCTGTCGTCGCATCACTGAACAAGGGTGTTGGCGCCGACAACGAGCTCTCACTGCTGAACCAGTCGCGTCGTAGTCAGTGATTTTCCCACCCCCCATTGGAACATTCTCTGTGAAACTACTCGGCGGCGAAAGGGTGCACCCTTTTCCGCCTATTGGAAGGGCGAGAACTTTTTGATTGGATGCGGCCTCTGCGCGTGGATTCTGCGCCCAGAACGACAGGGAGGGAGAACTGACCCGTTTCGCTGCCTGCATCTGGGAGCCTCGTTGTGCAACATTTTCATCTGTCCTTGAGTGCTGGGAGCCCCGTTGGGCATCGTCGATTGTGGGGGGTGCTGCTGTGCAGGAGGACGGGACTGCGAGGCCCAGCAGGCTGTGCGTGTTCCAGCCAGCACACCTGCCGCCTCTTCCCGTGTCTCCGCCCCCTGCTGACTACAGAAAACTCCTCGCGGCCCCCGCTTCGCGGGAGCCGCTCGTGAGGGAGAACTGACCCGTTTCGCTGCCTGCATCTGGGAGCCTCGTTGTGCAACATTTTCATCTGTCCTTGAGTGCTGGGAGCCCCGTTGGGCATCGTCGATTGTGGGGGGTGCTGCTGTGCAGGAGGACGGGACTGCGAGGCCCAGCAGGCTGTGCGTGTTCCAGCCAGCACACCTGCCGCCTCTTCCCGTGTCTCCGCCCCCTCTATCCACGGACGGCATAAGACCAGAGGATACCACGCGATTGCGGGACGCGTTTGCGGGACACTACCCGGGACAAAGCCCGGACTAAGGGCGGACCCTCTGAGACACGAGGAGACCGGACTGGGGGAACTCCCTATTTGTAACATCTACCAACCGTGAGTCCTCAGTTCGACACTGTTAGTATTAACATGGCTGATATTGTAGCTAACAATTCCCCTGTTAAATATGGTGCCTCAACCAAAGGAACATTGGTAGACTATTTTAAAAAGATGACTGTACCCACGGACAAGGAGACTACACTCGCCGAACGAAGGGCTGAGCGACGCCGCTCCATAGAGTGTATGAAAAATAGGACACTATTGGACAGTACATCTCCTTTGACTCCGTCCCTTATTGTGCTAAGCCCTTCTACCTTGACGCAGGAGGCGCTAGCCATGGACAACGTCCCAGAGCTGTTAAGAACAATTGATCCTACACCCAGTAATTTTAACCTGTTACCAGTTTTAACTAATTTGTCTCCCGCAAGTACTTCTACCATATCTGGAAAGGAAACCGACACTGTTACTATTCCAACTGAACCGAGGGCTAAGACCACTTTTAAGAAGGCAGGGAGGGCGTCGGTGTCCAAAGTTATAAGGCCCCCCCCCGCTCAAGAGAAGAAAGAGGCTAGGTAAATTGCCAAGTGGCAATATTAATCACACTAATTTTGGCAAGGGCCCCATACAAACTGAGAGCATTGCATCATTGACAAAGGCTCCATTGCCACTCTTAATAACACGTGATTTGGCTGCAACACCCTCCACCTCCCTGGTTCTTCCCCCTCCTGACTTATCTCGCTCTCCGCTGCTCCTACCTGAATTAGGTACAATGACATCACATCTTGAGAGCATCGAGAAATTGATTAGATCATTCACTTTACCTATCATAGAACGATTAAAAAATATAGAGTCACGACTGGGGAATTTAGAATCTTTAATCACAAAACATCCAGGGACACCGAAAGATTCTACTCACTACTCGTCTCCCCCTATGGATTTAGATCCACTTCCCACGTACTCTAGGATTAACGAGATAGGTAGCTTAAATTCTAAGCGCAGGGATAAGCCTACCGTCACCGCAATTAATCTAAGTCATGGTCAACATGTAGATGGTGAACTAAGGAAGGAAATAGTAAATCCTATTAGAGTAACAGCCCCAAATGAGAAGGGGGAGAATCATCTCTCAGTTAGAGCAAGTGACCTACGTAGCCATCAAGTTAATTTGCCCCCAGAGGCGGTACCATATGTGGTGGTGTTAACTGAAGTTCCACCTCTGGATAAGGGCAGAAATGAGGGTTATTACAACCTAAAAAACAAAATCGTGCACTGGCTTAGGACAAATAGACCCCTTCCCCCTAACATCAACGGAGAGATACTGCATGTTCGGAGACTTCCTTGGTTGGGCCGTAGAACCAAAGACCTAGAAGGGGATGTAATCATTATTAATTTTAGAGACCCTAATGCAGTCAAATACATCTTAGACTACCCCTTGGGCTCTACATGGGGATCTATAAACCCCCGTGTATTATCTTACTTTTACCCAAGATCAATAGTCTCTCATAATGTACATCCCAGGGCTCCAAGAAAAATGGTGGCCCTTTCTCACCCATTCGTAGCAACATCTGCTCCCCTTGTTCCACATTGTAACATGTATGTACCCAGTTCTGTGGCATTTGAAAATGCAACAGAATGGATTACGGTTCCACCTGGGAATCACAGAATGGGACCTCGGAGGGCGAACTACATGCTACCATTTACTCCCCTCGAAACTGTTAATAGATTTGGGGCTCTATCAGGAGTCGATGACTGCGATTGACTCAGTACTTCTTTTGTCTGTGGGCATAGCATACAGGGGGACCAGGATGAGGGTATGGATTCGACTTTCAAACGGTCGACTTTTTGTCTACATCATTCCATTTCTCATAGGCAACATATGTCCTCACTGGCGGCTCACTCAGGGCCCTTGGAACATGCTCTGGTGGCCATAGATGAAATAGCTATTGAATCTTACTGTTCCGCACACAGGGAGAACGGGGTGGAGGCGGCGGGAGGTTGCTTCCCACGAAAGGCCAAAGTTCTACAGGGGTTCTCATGCAATGCACAAAGTGAGCTGGGGGTCTGTGCTCTTTTAAGGATAGAAGAAAGTACCCCGCATGAGGCTTCTATGCCTGTAACTAGAACAATGAGGGCTTTAGAGATTTTGTCATGGAACGTGGCTGGGCTCCCCAATAAGTTAGGCAATACTGATTGGGAAACCTTTATTAAAGAACAGGATATATGCATGTTCCAAGAGACGTGGGCCAGAGAAAATCTTAGTCACCCCGGTTTTGCAATTTTTGATATTCCAGCTAGATGGGGCGGGAAGGGACGCCCGTCCGGTGGACTATCAATATGGATTGCTTGTCATTTAGGTTGTACTGCCGAGGTGGTAGAAACTAATTCTCTGGATATCCTATGTGTCGTCTTGCGTTGGCCCAATGGGGCGGGTCTGACTCTGGTAAATATATACTCTAGACCGGTTGGAGTTGCAGCCACCTCAAGGACACTGGAGGATTTAGGGCTTTTTCTTGACTCCCTCACTGGCCCAGATATACTCTTGGTCGGAGGGGATTTTAATATACAGTTTGAACCACTCCCGACGTATCTAGATGGGATTAGCAGTGAGGAGGATGATTTCTGGGGAATCCAAAGAATTGTAGGTCCGCCAGTCAGGGTAGCATCACCCCTCTTATTGCAAGTTCTAACATTAATATTGGCAAATTCACTTAGAGCATGCAATGGTAGGTTCAAGGGGGATAACCCGCCCCAGCCAACTTTTAATAGATCAAGGCAGGAGTCCCGGATCGATTATATACTGATCAGACTCCAGGACTGGAAATTGGCACTAGATTTTAAAATTGCCCAAAGGGCCGATAGTGATCACAACCCCCTAATCCTCTCATTAGCCGCGGATGGTTTCCTCAGGCCAGAAACTCGGGGAAATAGTTTACCTGCCCCTAGTCTCACCCTGTCTAGCAACAGACGAAGACTAAGGTGGGATAGACTATTAGAGAAACCGAACCGTATAAGGGCTATATATGAGCAAGTGGTTGTAACTTTCGAAAGAATGGAGAGGCTTCTCCCTCAATTGCCCTCTTCGGGAGGTTGTTCTTCCCTTGAGGATATCCATCAGACCCTCTGTGCCAATTTAGCTGAGGTATTGAATCCTGTGGTCCGGGGCAGGAAACCGAGGAGTGAAAGAGCCTCTTGGTTCAATGCCAGCTGTAGGGGAGCTAAGAAAGATCTCCTCCAAGCACTTAAAAATAAGGAATCATCCTCTGTGATTAGGGAAAAGAGGGTGGCCTATAAGTCCCGTCTTGAAGCCGCTAAAATAGACTGGGACTGGGAGAACTGGTCAGAAATAACATCTGCTCTCAAAGTTAGAGATTCCAAAAAATGTTGGCATATAGTCAGACATGGTTCTGCTGAGCCTGTCATGGCAATAGAATGTAATGTTACAGCTGAAGTCTGGGAAAAACATTTCTCGTCCCTTTATAGCAGAGCTGGGTTAGACCAAATGGGAACTCCGCCTGAGAGCTTAGCGGACCCCATTGATGGTTGCACTGAGTTGGAAGACTTTAAGCTGGAGGAAGTGGAAAGGGCAATTACTTGCCTTTCCTTAGGAAAAGCGCCAGGCTTAGATAAGATCCCAGGCGATCTCCTAAGGCATGAAGTCAGAATTTGGGCACTATACTTTTTGATACTGTTCAATGCAATCATTCATGGGATGGCACTTCCTCCAACTTGGCTTGGGGCGGAGATTGTCCCCATTTTCAAAAGGGGTTCACCTTTGCTCCCCGCCAATTATAGACCGATCAGTCTGATAGACGTTCCACAGAAACTCTTTGCGAGGCTTCTGTTGGATCGACTTTTGGACTGGATCGAGGAGAGGGATGTTCTGAGCCCTCTCCAGGCTGGGTTTCGCCAGAAGATCTCTACCGTGGACCAGGTCTTTAGGCTGTCCCTTCTACATTGGAAAACAATACAGCTGGAGGGTGGCAGCCTCTATACTGTATTTGTAGATTTAAGGGCTGCGTTTGACCTTGTTCCGCGTGGTAAACTCTGGGAAGTCCTGGCGAAAGTTGGGATGCCAGCTGATCTCCTGAATATGATCATCCGCCTCCATACAAACACCTATGCCCGTGTGAGGTGCGGTGCGCAGGGTGTACTCTCTAACAAGTTTCCCGTTGAGAGAGGGGTAAGACAGGGGTGCGTACTTGCACCGACCCTGTTCTGCCTCTTTGTTAACGGGGTTATTGACCATCTTAATGGGGTCCCCAATTCGGATGTCCCGAAGTTGGCGGGAAGGAGGGTCCCAGCAATTATGTTTGCAGATGATACCCTCCTTCTCTCCAAGTCACCTATGGGAATCCAGCGTGTTCTGGATGGTTTTGGGGACTTCTGTAGAGAGCATGGATTGGAAATCAACACCACAAAGACCAAATTTATGGCCTTCAATCCGCCACCCAGGTTTCATCGTATCCCTCGCATTGGGGAAAATGTACTAGATCGAGTGAGCACCTTCGAATACCTTGGTGTCACACTCAACGAGGAATTGGGGTGGGGTCAACATCAGGAGAAAACAAGGTTGAAGCTGGCGCAATATATTGGTGGAATATTAGCAATGGTGGGGAAGAATAGGTCAACCCTTAAACCCATAGGCCCTCCTCTCCATATTTATAGGGTACAAGCAAGAGGAGCAGTTACCTATGGGAGTGAATTATGGGGTCACAAAATCCTGGACAGCCTGACAAAGGAGGAGAATAGATTCCTTAGGTGTTTAGCAGCTCTTCCTCCGAGTACTCCGCTAGTGCCTCTACGACTTGACCTAGGCATTAGACCACTGGAGGAAGAGTTGGCATTTCGTCCTGTGATCTACTGGCGCAGATTATGGATGGTGCCTGAATTGATTCACTATAGACAGGGCCTCCAGGAAGTTCTCAGCTTCCCAAATTCGGGAAACATTCCTTGGCTTAAATTCATAAGGAATAGTTTGATGAGCCTAGGACTAGATGCACTATGGAACGATCCTGGTAATGCTTGTTCCAAGCTTTCTAAAAAGGCCCTAATTAAGGTGTATCATGATTCTAAGGCTCCTTTACTCCGACCCTCCAAATCCCTAGGGTCCCTAACAAATCAATTCCTCCTTATGAAGAGTACATACATCTTCGAATTGGCCTTGGATAATGTTTACCCTGTAATTATCAGGAAGCTTTACTTGCAATGGAGGCACGGGTCTTTGCCAATTCGTGCTTTCACTAGCTCCTGGTCCCTGTCGACATCCAGTATTTGCCCGGCATGCAGCGCAAGCGAGGAAACTGAGCTGCATTTTATATTTTTTTGTCCGGGCTATACTGAGTCCCGCAGAAAGTGGATCATTCCTATCTGTAGGAACCTGGGCTTCATAAGGTGTCATGAAGCCTTTAGAATTCTCAAGAGCGAAATGGCCGCACACATTGTGTTTGCAGTGGCAAATTTCTTGGGGGCTTTTTGGCATAAACGGAAAAAATATTTAAAAATGTCAATCTGATTTATGTATGTAATCAGTATGTATTAGCTCTGTGGATGCATTATTTTTAAAGATTTTATCTATTGTTGCTAAATGTTTTATATTGATTTTATGTACTTTTATGGATTTAATCCGAAATAAAGTCTTCTTGAACTTGAACTTGTTGCCGCTGCAGTTGTCGCACCGCCTCGCCGAAGCGACAACTGCAGTGAATCAGAAGAATCGTTGAGTCGCCGCACGGCTGTCGGGCGTGCACGCATCGTGTTGCATCAAGAAGAAGACGCCATCTTTGTTTTATTGCACCGGATCTTCATCGCAACACGGTGTTGCGGGCCGCATCGCCACGGAAGTGCAGTAAGATACCGACGCATCACCGTTCCTGCGTGTAAGGAACCGACGCATCACCTTCCCTGCAACACTTTCGTTGTATAGCGTTACGCGTCCTAAGGTACATTGAACTCAAAGTGTCGCATTTTAACGTCTAAAGAGAACTAAGCTATTTCTACCATTTTAAGTACATTATTGTGGATTTTTGTTGTTTGTGGTCTTGTGATAAGTCTATATAAAGAATATTTATTTTTGATATAAAACTTGTGTGGTGTCCATCTGTAGTGTTGTCACTTGATTACTTTATGGGTTGACAAGCTACCAAGGGGGGGTGAACAGGGATTATTTTAGGAGTGTACCCCCTTACCCTGACTAGACGCAAGGGCCCCTACTTGGTCAAAGGTACCTACCTCTGCCAACTAGAGACCCCCAGTTCTAACAGTCGGGCCTTACAAAAACTAACTATCTCTCGATGGGTCGTTCTTTGCATTAAAATCTGTTACTCCTTGATGAGAAAGGAGCCTCCAGTAAGGTTACTCGCCCATTCCACCAGGGTGACGACAGCCATTACTGCTTTGCGACGTGGAGTTCCCCTTAGTGACATCTGCCAGGCAGCCACGTGGGCATCATTGCACATGTTCACAAAGCCTTACTGCCTGGGTAGCCAAATCCAGAGAGTCGGCTTCTTTGGCCGCTCAGTTCTCCAGGACTTTCTGGTGTGAACTTAGTTTGCAGACCCACCTCCGGGGTTGGTATTGCTGGGGTATCTATTCTAAGGTAAGGAATCTATAACTTAGTCTTTTTCAGATGAACAAGTTACTTATTTTCAGTTACGATATATCTGTAAGAAATATATATCAGTTATAGATTCCTTACCGCCCCACCCATCCTCTCCGTTCTGCGAACTGACTTCTAGAGCAAGGGACTCCCTTTCAGGGCCCTAGTTTTGTGCACTAGTGGTCAGTGTCTTGCATGGCTATGCGCTTCTGGCGTGGTATGCCTTGTAAAGAACTGATTTCAGCGTCCAGGGGAGGTGTCTAAGATACTGTGACGTCTTTCCGGCGATCTCAACCACAATGATGAACGGGGAGTCGACCAACGCCACCTACCTATGCGCAGGGGTACTGCTGAAGAAAAATTCTCTGGATCCAGTCTGACGCCTGGGGGTAGTTCTAAATTAAGGAATCTATAACTAATATGTCTCTTACAGATATATCATTACACAATGTACGTAACTTGTTCTTCACCTACATTTGTCCTACCTTGCTGCCCAATTATGTGCTGAATAAATGTCGATCGGTTTCCTTGAAACTAGCCTCATTTATTTTGCATGAGGATTCTTAGAAAAGTCACCTGCACATGACGTACATAACAGAATTAACATACTCAGCATAAAAGTCATGGTCATCTTCATTCTAGAGCGACAGAACTACTTTGCATACTTGCAGGTATTGATTTAGGTTCATTTACATAATTGTATTCAAAATATATCGATTGTGGTAGCCACCCAGAGGCTATCTTTATGATATAAAAGAACCATAGCTTCACTAGACAGGGAAAGTAGAAGCTTCCACGCTGACGCATGACACTGGGGTCCTGCACGCAGAAGCTCCAGCACCCAGCAGTCTGACATCCTTTGCGGGGTGTCCAACTCGTGACTAAGACGGGGTCCTTCATTCTCTTCCATCAGGTAATGGGGTTGGCCCTTTCCTAGGGGATTCTTGACTTTACACCCACATACATGCTAGGTACACTTAGGTAAGGTTGCATCGTAGGAGTATGCTTGATAACTGTCATGTTTATATGCCTACATATATTCACTGTTTTAGCATTCTACCTTTTATTTAGTCTGTTGGTGCTTGTAATCTTTTACATTTGGTTCTGTCTAATGAATTTCGCAGCAAACATGTTTTATACTAGAATGACGCTGGTTCAATAAATGCTTATTGTTTATTCTGTGTATCTCTCTGAGACCGAGTACGAGTGACTGAGTGAAAAGTACTGTACTGTTTCTACGATCCCTAAAGGATCAAGGGTTGCCATGTTCGATAGTTGCCAGAAACTATTTGCTCCTTGGAAAGGTTAGGGGACCTATAGTGGCACTGTGAGCTAGCTGGTCTAAAGGCTAACATATCCTTTGGGGGTGTCCAGAATCAGTCTAGGCACCAATCCCTTAGTTCATGTTGTCTAAATGCGCAGATCCTATGTATTCTTATGAACTACACAACACTATATGGGCATCCTATAAGAGGACCTCTTAGTCTGGTGGGAGAAAGCTCACAGTAAATCTCCCCAGGATGTATTTAGCTACATGCTGACCGTGAGAAATTAAACCGCATGCTTCACGAGACTCGCCTAGGCAAACCTAGAAGTCAGCCAGAAAGAGATGAAATGCTGGTATGGCCAGAATGCCACTCAGGTTGTGTTTCAGCCTGGCAAGAAAATGTGGGTCATGGCCCCATTAGAGCCGTGCGCTCTCCAGGATATGTGGACTGGGCTTTTTGAGGTGGTGGAACGCAAGAGGTATGTCACCTATCTGGTGAACTTGCAGTCTTCAAGGGGTCTGTGGTGTACTTAGGGCACCAGATATGAAGCATTCAGGTGGGGCCCCTGTAGCCTATGATTAACCCCATTCTGACTTGGGAGCCCCCCAAGACCCAGACAGCGGTGAGAGCCTTTTTAGGTCCCACCATTTATTACAGATTGGTCAAGGGCTGTGGCCCCATTGTTGCTCCCTTGACTGAGCTGACTTCCAGGAAGCCTTCTACTCCCAACTACAGCCATCTCTATCAGCCATCTTGATACTGCACTCACCTTCACTGGCAGGAAGCAATAGGCCCTGGTGGGCTGACTGGGCTGGGTGGGAGGAGGACTCATTGCACTGACCACACATCCCATCAGGCCTTGTACTCCCAAGTACAGCCATCTCTATCAGCCATCTTGATACTACACTCGCCCTCACTGGCAGGACGCAATAGACCCAGGTGGGTTGGGTGGGAGTACGACTCACTGCACTGACCATACATCCCAGCAGGCCATCTACTCCAACCTACAACCATCTCTGTCTACCATCTTGCTACTACAGTTACCCTCACTGGCAGGAAGTCATTGGTCAAGTGGGGGAGAGGAGTGTTCGAAATGACCACACATCCCATCAGGCCTTATACTCCTAACTACAGCCATCTCTGTCAGCCACCTTGATACTACACCCTCTCCCCCCCCCCCCCCTCACTGGCAGGAAGCAATAGGCACAGGTGGGCTGGGTGGGAGCAGGACTCACTGCACTGATGACAAATCCCAGCAGGCCTTCTACTCCCAACTACAGCCATCTCTGTTAGCCATCTTCCTACTACACTCACTGGCAGAAAGTCATTGGTCAAGTGGGGGACAGGAGTGTTGGAAATGACCACACATCCCATCAGGCCTTGTACTCCTAACAACAGCCATCTCTGTCAGCCATATTGATACTACACTCACCCTCACTGGTAGGAAGCAATAGGCCCAGGTTGGATGGGTTGGAGATTGACTCACTGCACTGACCACAAATCCCATCAGGCCTTGTACTCCTAACTACAGCCATCTTGATACTACACTAACCCTCACTGGCAGGAAGCCATAGGCTCAAGTGGGGTGGGTGGGAGGAGGACTCGCTGCACTGACCACGCATCCAGCAGGCCTTGTACTCCTAACTACAGCCATCTCTGTCAGCCATGTTGATACTACACTCATCCTCACTGGCAGGAAGCAATAGGCCCAGGTGGCTGGGCTGGGCTGGGCTTGGTTGAGTGGAGGACTTACTGCACTGACCAAGCATCCCAGCAGGCCTCGTACTCCTAACTACAGCCATCTCTGTCAGTTATCTTGCTACTACACTCAACCTCACTGCCAGAAAGACATTGGCCAAGTGCAGGGGTGAAGAGGAGAGTTAGAAATGACCACACATCCCATCCGGCTTGTACTCCTAACTACAGCCATCCCTGTCAGCCATATTAATACTGCACTCCCCTCACTGGCAGGAAGCAATAGGCCCAGGTGTGCTGGCTAGGTGGGAGGAGTACTCACTGCACTGACTACAAATCCCAGCAGGCCTTCTACTCCTAACTACAGCCGTCTCTGTCAGCCATCTTGATACTACACTCACCCTCACTGGCAGGAAGCAATAGGCCCAGGTGGGCTGGGTAGGAAGAGGACTCAGTGCACGGACCACAAATCCCAGCAGACCTTGTACCCCTAGCTACAACATCTTGTGAGCCATCTTGATACTACACTCACCCTCACTGGCAGGAAGCAATAGGCCCAGGTGGGCTGGGTGGGAGGAGGCTTACTGCACTGACCATATATCCCAGCACGCATTCTACTCCTAACGTCAGCCATCTAGCTACTACACTCACAGGCAGGAAGTCGTTGGTCAAGTGGGGTGGAGGGGGAGGAGTGTTAGAAATGACCACATATCCCATCAGGCCTTGTACTCCTAACTACAGCCATCTGTCAGTCATCTTGATACTACACACCCCTCACTGGCAGGAAGCAATAGGCCCACGTGGGCTGGCTGTGTGGGAGGAGTACTCACTGCACTGACTACAAATCTCAGCAGGCCTTGTACTTTTAACTACAGCTGTCTCTGTCAGCCATCTTGATACTACACTCACCCTCACTTGCCGGAAGCAATAGGCCCAGGTGGGCTGGCTGGGCTGGGTAGGGTGAGGACTTACTGCACTGACCACAAATCCCAGCAGCCCTTGTACCCCTAACTACAACATCTCTGTCAGCCATCTTGATACTACACTCACCCTCACTGGCAGGAAACAATAGGCCCAGGTGGGCTGGGTGGGAGGAGGACTTACTGCACTGACCATACATCCCAGCAGGCCTTCTTCTCTTAACTACAGCCATCTCTGTCAGCCATCTTGATACTACACTCGACTCACTGGCAGGAAGCAATATGTCCAGGTGGGCTGGCTGGGCAGGGTAGGAGGAAGACTCACTGCACTGACCACAAATCCCAGCATCCCATGTACTCCTAACTACAACGTCTCTGTCAGCCATCTTGATACTACAATCACCCTCACTGGCAGGAAGCAATAGGCCCAGGTGGGCTGGGTGGGAGGAGGCTTACTGCACTGACCATACATCCCAGCAGGCCTTCTACTCCTAACTACAGCCATCTCTGTCAGCCATCTAGCTACTACACTCACAGGCAGGAAGTCGTTGGTCAAGTGGGGCGGAGGGGGAGGAGTGTTAGAAATGACCACACATTCCATCAGGCCATGTACTCCTAACTACAGCCATCTCTGTCAGCCATCTTAATACTACACTCCCCCTCACTGGCAGGAAGCAAAAGGCCCGGGTGGACTGGCTGGGATGGGCGTGAGGAGGATTCACTGCACTGACCACAAATCCCAGCAGGCCATGGGCTCCTAACTACTGCCATCCCTGTCAGCCATCTTAATTCTACACTCATCCTCACTGGCAGGAGGTCATTGGTCAAGTGGGGAGAAGTGTTAGAAATGACCATGCATCCCATTAGGCCTTGTATTCCTAACTACAGCCATTTCTGTCAGACATCTTAATACTACACTCCCTCGCTGGCAGGAAGCAATATGCCCATCTGGCTGGGTGGGAGGAGGACTCACTGTACTGACCACAAAACCCAGCAGGCCTTCTACTCCTGACTACAGCCATCTCTGTCAGCCATCTTGTTACTACACTCACCCTCAATGGCAGGAAGTCATTGGTCAAGTGGGGGAGGTGTGTAAGAAATGACCGCAAATCCCATCAGGCCTTGTACTCCAAACGACAGGCACCTGGGTCAGCTATCTCTCTTCTTCACTCCCCATCAGTGACAGGAAGTCATAGGCCCAGGTGGGCTGGTTGGGCGGGAGGAGGACTCACTGCACTGACCACACATCCCAGCAGGCCTTCTAACACAAGCTCACAGACACAGTCACCTATAATGCACCTCCAAAACCATGTACCTCACATCTCACTATGGAGTGTAAGGTAAAATTCACTGAGCTGTGTCTACACAATGCTATGGAAATACACGTATGCCTACTTAGACTGAGGTACCTCAGTCTCTTGAGTAGAAAAGAATAAGCCAATCACTCACAACATGACTACATTTGACCTCGAAAAATACACAACACAAACTGTTTAGTAATAGGCTGTTATTTCAATGTGACTGGCAATATACAGACCATGCACAGCACACACGAATAACAAATACCATTTATAATAGATGAGTATGTATGTCATGCCAATTATCTAGATGTGGAGCTCACTAATGTACAAGTGTCATTTCCAGAGTGTCAGATACAACTCAATGTCAGTAAACAGGTTACAATCAAATTTGAGAACATGACCATATCAACACAGAGGTGGATCCACATCATGATTAAGTTGCATTGTGTATGCCAAATAAAGGCTAACATCATGGGGATAGGTGCCAAATCATCCATCTCAAACTGTTTTGGGATCCAGGCATTTACTTAATGTGTACCAGTTGAGGTACAATGTATAATCACATAATTGACTGTTTCATATCTGTACCTAAACAGGGCAATCTGGGAACACCTTGATGCAGGGTGAAGAAACCAGACAGGCTCAGACACAAACCCTGAATGAGCTCCCCAGCGAAGAAGACCCTCCTGTACCATGGACGAGGAGGAGAAACCTGGCCCATCAGGTTTGGCTCAGCAGACAGCATCAGCATGTCCAGCGGTGTCCACTGCGACATCTCCCACCTCATTTACCAACACACAGCTGGCCCCTACCACAACAGATACACCATCAACCACGGGCAACAACACCAACATGGCAACACAGTTCACTCTGGAGTTGATGGATACAAACCCAGTCATTGAGGAAGGAGGATCTGCTTAAGACTGTGCAGGCACAAACTGTGCCATCCCATGGGGTAAGGGGTGGTGGGAGGGGACGTGTGGATCCATGTCGCTGCACAGCTGGTGCCACTGATGCCCAGGCCAACCTCTCCTAGGTACTAAATGCCTATGAGGGATACCAGGGCACAATGGTCCAGGTTTCTGAACAACTCCGGGACATCAAACAACTGCAGGCGTCCAAAGACTTGAGTGCTTCAATGAGCAAATGGACAAGATCATAGGGGTTTTGAGGGAAATCAGTACCACCCTCCGCCAGGCATTTTCACACACATGTACCCCTCCCTCTGTGATGTCTCCATCTGTGTCATCAACTTCTGTGAAAGCCACAATGAGGGACGCTGAGTCTGGTTTAGAATCCTCAGTACCCTAGGACCCTGCAGTTATTGTTCCCCCCGCCGCCAAACGTAGGGTGGGTCATCCAAAGAAAGATAAGGGAGGGTCGGATGGCAATGCACATCCCCCAGCCAGTACAAAACGTTGCACCTGATATCCTTTTTTGTGTGCTAACTGTTCACATTGTTGACTATTCATACCAAATGTTCCACATCAGATAGAAGTACATTGTTGGTCTTTGGACTCTGATAACTGTGGCTATGATTTGTTGGATTTCAACCAACAACACTGTCAACTTCTCTAATTTCATTTTTTATTTTTTTTTACTGATCCATATTGTGTGTCATCAGCTATTCACCATGTCTGTCAATAAAAAACCCTTTGCAAATCAATACCAGCTCATGTTGTGCAGGTGGCGCAGTTGTGCAGAATACTGAAGACTACGTGGCCGAGATACGACGACAACTCAGCTGCAGAGACAGCTACACCAGATTGAATAATGACCCCACTGTAGAGGTGTCTGAATTGATTCACCAACTCACACTAAGAGGCCTGGAGGAGGGATACCTCAGCGAACCGGAGTATAACTTCCTCAACAAGAAGCACCCCAGAACACCAACCATTTACACTCTCCCAAAGATTCATAAAAACATGACCCACCCGGAAGACCTATTATTTCAGGTTGCGGGTCCATCCTTGAACCTTTGAACCAATTCATTGACAGCTTCCTTCAACCCTGGGTATCGGAAACGAAGTCCTATGTGCACGACACAATGCACATCATCCAGATAATGGAGAACCAGCCTTACGATACATCAACACAGTTCTTAGTCACCTTGGATGTGGCCTCATTATATACTAGCATCCCACCAGACCAAGCCATTAAATGCATACGTGGGGTGCTGGACAAGAGATCTACTCCGCATTGGATCCCCACAGAATTCTTGGTTTCTTTACTTGAGATTGTTATGACGAAGAATATCTTCATATTTCAAAAGACATTTTACTTCCAATGCAAGGGAGTAGTCATGGGGGGCTGGATTTGCTCCTAGCCTGGCACATCGATATTTGGACAAGTATGAAGATAAATATATATACAACACAGATCACCCTTTCATTTATAACATCACGCTATGGAAACGTTATATTTTTAATGTCACAATGGTGTGGAGAGGGACAGAACTCAACGTAATCAATTTTCATCTATGGCTCAATGGAAGATCAACAGGTATTCAGTTCACAATAAACTATGACAGGGAATCAATTTGTTTCCTAGACCTCTCGCTCAAGATTGAAGAATGACTGATCTACACTACTTTCTATAGAAAATCTACTGAGCGTAATACCTTGTTGAAATACTCCTCCCATCATCCGAGGAGCCTCAGGGATAACTTACCTTACGGACAGTTTTTAAGGCTCCGGAGAAACTGTTCTCGAAGAACAGATTTTTTCAAAGAAATTGATACCCTGCTCGCCAGATTAAAAGAAAGAGGCTATCCCAAAGGATTGCTCAACCGTGCAAGGTATAGAGCCTGGTACTGTCCTAGAGAAACCCTATTAGAAGTGCAGACTAAGACTGATACTGAGGAGAAGCTGGTCTGCGTGACAACCTTTATTACTAGAAGCCAAGAGATCAAGAAGATCGTCAAAAGGTACTGGCACCTCACTTCCACAGAAATCAATGAAAGATCGGAACCAATGTCTGCCTTCAAACGGGAAAAGAATGTAAGAGACTGTTGTGAGCTCATACTTGGCGCCACCTACACCACCAGACATTAGGACTCAACTGCAACTACCACCACTGACTGGCCACTTCAAATGCAGCAGCTACAAGGCCTGTAAACTGACGATTGAAGGATCCACTTTTACACACCAAGAACGCACTTTCCAACTACTACATCATACTAATTGCAACAGCGCCAATGTTATTTACGCCATCAGATGTCCCTGTGACCCATTATACATTGGTCAAACAACACAGAAAGTGAAGAGCAGAATCTTGCAGCATTGCGGTAGGCTGCGGTGTAAGGTACAGGGTGCCCCTTTAGTAGACAACGTTACGGAGATGGGGCATGAGGTGGATAGCCTCAGGTGGTGAGTCGTAGTAAGGATGGGGTGTCAACGAGGGGGTGATGTCACCTCATCCCTCAACCGCAAGGAATGCAGTTAGATCCATACCTTGGACACTGTAACTCGTGGGCTTAACAAACTGGAGGAGACAAGCAGCCAATTGGGCCTTTTATCAAGGAGATTAATCTAATTCATAAGAGTATGGCTCATTTCATTTTGCCCAACCGCTTCACTAACCCCTGTTACACTTTACATCATACACAATGTACCTATATATGCTACTCATTCTAACCCTTGTGGCTTGCCAAATCACAAGAATTAAATAACTCCAGAGTGGGAGATCTATAGCTACACATATTTCGCAGAGATCTTTAAATTTCAAAAATTATTTGTATTGCTGGTAGTGTTAAAACTGGATGATAACATTGCATTATAACTACTGTATTTTCTCACTATACTCGATATTTCATAACATGATTAACAGCAAATTCTTGTTATGATGAATGCCTTTGTTTCTATTAGCTGGGTTTGCAAATTATCATTGGGTGAAAGCAAAATGAATGCACAATGTCTTGTCTCCACTATGTAATATGTTGCCACAATGTCGTAAGTCCCACTGTGTGGTATTTTGTAGTAATTTGAGGATTCCCTCTTTAATTACATATCTTTCACATGCCAAATATGTATATGGCCATGCACTGAAACCTAAATGAATGTAAAAAAAAATCTTAATTGCTATTGGGGGTTTTGGTGCATAATGCATTAATATTCATTGTGTAACATACAGTAACAATGGTGCATACGTAAATCCCTCATTAATTGAGCACCTCCAAGGTTAACCACACGAACTGCGAGATGCAGCGGCTCATTCACGGTAACAATGGTGCATACATAACTGCCTTGCAAAATCCCTCATTAATTGAGCGCCTCCAAAGTTAACCACACTGCGAGATGCAGCTGCTCCTCGTTTCTTGTCAATTACTCACACGTCATCAGGTGTGCTTGATCTTAAATAACCTCCCTTCCGCCCGGCTCAGACTGTTCACTTTCAACGCCGGCCCGTCAGAGGTAAGATGGGTTATCAATCCGCTGCGCGTTTCTTTTCCTTTTTCCTTAACTTCGCACTTTCCGCTTACACTTGGAAGTCTTTGCTCCTGTAATGCTTGCGGACTCCGGGTATTATCTCGTTGCACGCCTTGCCCTTTTCCATTTGTAGATCTAGCATGACTGCGACAGCGTTTCGCACAATAAATCACCAACCACCACTTACTTGTTAGCAAAAAAGGCCACTTTATTAAGACAGGTGCCAAATCATAATTTTCTGCAATGCAATAACTTTCCAAAGTTTGTCTTCAAATCACCCCAAACCTAACCCCCAATGTAAAAACCCCACCCCTAAACAGAATCCCGACCCCTGTGTGCATTTTCCCCTACTTCTCATTTCCTGATCACGTGACTGCTCCCCCCCCTCCCCCGTTGGAGGATAGGCTAACCCGCTCAAGGCTGCCCACCCCCCCAGCAAAACCCCGCCTACCCAGGACACTAACCAGTCGTAAAAAACAAAACACAAGAAAAACCTGTCTTATCGTGGCAAAAGGAAAAAGAACGTCGGTGTAATGCCAACACCAGGAAAATAGGGAAGAAAAACAATGCTATGAAAAAAGAGGGTGGGTGGGTGGGACAAAAAGTGTAAACCAGCCCCTCCTCCCCGCTCCCGAGGGCCCAGTGATTTTCCCGCCCCTGCCTCCCTCTACTTATCACTTTCGGCGCGCCTCGCGCCCCTAATCAAAACCCCCTACCCTGCACCTGGGTGGCCGCTCCATTGTGCGAAGCCACCCAGGGGGAGACCTGGCTCGCGCCCTGCACCCCCTGGGTCCCCCCTCGCACAATAAATCACCAACCACCACTTACTTGTTAGCAAAAAAGGCCACTTTATTAAGACAGGTGCCAAATCATAATTTTCTGCAATGCAATAACTTTCCAAAGTTTGTCTTCAAATCACCCCAAACCTAACCCCCAATGTAAAAACCCCACCCCTAAACAGAATCCCGACCCCTGTGCGCATTTTCCCCTACTTCTCATTTCCTGATCACGTGACTGCTCCCCCCCCTCCCCCGTTGGAGGATAGGCTAACCCGCTCAAGGCTGCCCACCCCCCCAGCAAAACCCCGCCACCCAGGAAAACCAACAGAGTTTTCCTGCCCCACCCCTCAACTTGGTGGTAGTGCACAAACCCTTTTTCAAGCGCACCATATCTGTTCCTTCCAAATTTGCGCAATCAAATCCCGCAACTCCAGCAGGTAATATGCTTGCCCCATTGTAGATAAATGTACCCCATCCTCACGAAACATATACCCTTCAGTGCATTTAATGTTGGGATGAGCTAGGACCCGCACCCCATGACCCTCACAAAAATGTCTCATAGTGCGGTTAACCTTTCGTCTCGCTTTTTCCATCGCTGCATGATGCCGTGCTCCTCTCCAGTGCAACCTTGTAATGAACTCTGTCCAGATCAACTGGGTGTTCTCCCAAGTAGCCTGGAGGACCTCCAAATCCTGTTTCATCAACTTTATTAACGACAGCCCTGACAAATCAACGAGGTCATTTTCACCCAAATGAATAATGAGCAAATGTGGCGGTCCCCTTCCAGAGCACATCGTGGCCAGCACCGGAAACAAACCCTCCCAACGCATTCCCCCTTTGCCTTTCCATACCACCTCGTGGCTGGCACTGCGCAGTCCAAGGGAACGCCCACACATCTGTTGTTCGGCATAGACTGCAGCCCATTTAACGAAGGAGTGTCCTACTATCCATGTCGATTTTTTCGAACTTACGGGCCCCGGTGCCAGACCTAGACAGAAAAACAATGATTAACCAAAGAAAAAACGAGGAGCTAAGCAGAGACTTTCCGAACATATTTCTCACAACATTTGGACTTCCATCTCCCAATACGGCGTATGTCTGCCCAGGACCACCCCAACCTGGCCGCCTCTGTGGCTGCCCCGATCCGAAAAGAGTGTGTCCCAAAACATAAAGGGTTTTCTCCCAAAAGAAGAAGTACCTTCCTCATGACCACCAGCAACTGAGCCACAGAAATAGGCTGCCCCGAGGCGTGGCAAAATACAAGACCCAGAGCAAAACCACTAGAAGCCTTGAAACTTTCCCATTCCCCTACAGGGCAACACAAACCGTCCTCACTTCTGTTTAAGAAAACCCATTTACCCCTGCCCAGCTGATCCGTCTTTGACATTCTCAACCACAGGCTCAACCTGTGCCCCTCAATAAATACCTCATCACTGCGGATACCTGGCCTATGACGCAGCCCAAGCAGTTCCGAGGCTCTGAAAGCCCCAAAAAACAACCATAAGAAACATAATCTAAACAGCCTGCACTCAGACTCATCATAACATACCAAAGGTATCTGTCGCAGCATTCTTTGCAGCAAATCATAAGTTACCGCCCTGCGTAACTGTTTCGTCCCCGCCTGCACCCTGCTTAAACCTTTGAGGACCCGTTTCACCAAAACCCCCTGAACCAGATCCATCCCCCACCACAATTGCCCGTAAAAAGAAATCCCCGCCAACTTGCCAGAAATAGTAGTGTGTGTGAGGCCTTTGTCAATCAAGTGTAACACAAAACCTAGCACCAGATGAGCATCGGACCAACTCCCCCTATTCTCAGCACCCAGTTTACCATAGCTCAAGAACTCTCTCCACGCCTGCTGATAGCTCCGTCGTGTAGAAGCCGCTATGGAGTTTTCCACAAAAGCGGCAAGTCTCAATCCCCCCACTCCCAGACACACTGCGGGATTGGCGTCTTGGTGTGTTCCGCCCCAGGAGCCAGCCTGCGAAATCTCTCCCACTGTAAACGAGACAGAGAGTCCGCTATACTGTTATGCACTCCCGGGATATGACGCGCCTTAAACACAACATTGAGCTGTAAACATTTGAGCATAAAAGCGCGCAGCAAGCGTAAAACTCTCAAATCCCTGGCTTTCTGCTTGTTAATCAACTGCACCACCGTTAAATTGTCAACGTGGAAAAGCACTGAACGATTCTGAAACTCATCGCCCCAAACATATAGGGCAACCAAAAGTGGAAAAAACTCAAGAAAAGCAATACTGCGCCCTTGCGACATCCAATGACGTGGCCAACTCTCAGCGCACCAGCGGCCCTCCCAAAATACACCAAATCCATGCGCACCAGAGGCATCCGAGTAGATCTGCACTTGCCAAATCATGTCTTCGTCCGCAAAAAACAAAGACACACCATTAAACTCTGCTAGAAATGTCAACCATATAGCCAAATCAGCCCGTGTAGCCGCTGAAATACGCACTCTGTGGTGAGGAAGAAAAGCCCCAGACATGGCCATGCCCAACCTCCTGCAAAATGTTCTCCCCGCCCGGACCACCCTGCATGCAAAGTTAAGATAACCCAACAGCTTCTGCACCTTCCTGAGCTCCAACTTGCGCTCTTCAATCACAGAGGACAAAAATGCAGTGATTTCCTGAACTTTCCCAGCTGGCAACCTTGCTACCATTGCAATGGTGTCTATTTCAATACCCAAAAACACCATCGTCGTGTTGGGACCCTCTGTCTTATCCGGGGCCAATGGCACACCCAGCTCCTGCGCCAACGTCTGAAAAGCCAGCAAAGCTTCCTGGCACTGACCTGTGCCCTGAACTCCAATGAAAAGAAAATCATCCAAATAATGACAAATGAGGGCATGACCAGTAACATGAGTGAAGCGCCACTGCAAAAATGAGCTGAAAAGTTCAAAGAGGGCACAAGAGATAGAGCAGCCCATAGGAAGCATTCGATCTACATAAAAAGCTCCCTGCATCTGCATTCCCAAAAGTTCAAAATCAGAAGGATGAATGGGTAACAGCCTAAAAGCAGATTGGATATCACTCTTGGCCAATTGAGCCTCCTTCCCTGCCGATCTAACCAAACGCAAGGCATCATCCACTGAAGCGTAGGACACACAAGCATCGTCGGGTGAGATGAAATCGTTAATGGAGGAGCCCTCAGGCCAAGACAGGTGGTGTATCATACGAAACTCCCCTGCTCTCTTTTCAGGGACCACCACCAGTGGAGATACAATCAAATTGGGCATAGGACAGCTGAAAAAAGGACCAACAACTCTTCCGGCCTCCACTTCAACCTGCAACTTCAGCTGAACCACCTGTGGCAACTCCTTAGCGGACTTCAAGTTATCGGACCACCTACCCAGTCTCGGCCCCTGGTAACCTATTTTGAAACCGTCCTTGAAACCCCAAAAAAGTCTGCTGGCGGCCTCAACATCTGGATACTCCTGCAACCATTGCCCCAAAATCTCCAACTTAACCGGAGTAGGACCCCTTTCCTGCAAACTGGAAAGCATTGCCTCTTCCCCTCTGCCCCCTGCCCATGTCCCCGAACCGCTGGCCAGCAAAGCATTGTGTGAGGGGATGTCTTCCACCACACTGGGAACACTCATGCTTATATCTGCAAAACTGCCTATTGCAGAAACCCCTGTTGAAATTCCAACAGGCTCCAAAAATAGGGGACTGACCTCTGCCCCCAACCCCCGCCCCAGGCTGGGCGGGACGAGCGGGAAAGGGCCGATAAGATATAGGTAAACCACTAGCCGTGTGCGTGGTCGCCGGCGGCTGAGAAGACGCCATCCACTGTAGCCACAGCTCGGAATCCACATCGCCCCAAGGTCTGTCCTGAGACACACTTAGACGAGCTCTAAACTCCTCATCATATGACAGCCAAGCGAAACCCCCAAAGTAACTCTGAGCCTTCCGAATAATATCCATGTATTTGAAAATCGCTACTGCCCTATCTGGGTATTTTTCACAATATACACTGGCATATATCAGGAAAGCAGAAGACCAGTTCTCAATAGTCTTAGGTACCCTAGGACGCCGCGCCAGCTCCCACTCTTCCTCCTTGGAGCCCTCCTTCGCCTGAATGTCACGGTGCAACAATTTGAAAACATCCACAAACTCATGACGCCAAATCCTGCTTTTTGTCTTCTCTGATAAATGTGAGCCCAGCGGCATAGCAATCCCCATATAAGGCAGTTTTTTGTGTATATTTTTATCTTCCTCCCCTGCACCCTGGACCCCTTTACCCGGAGCCGTCATATCATGTGTCCCAGGGACAGGGGCAACCCCCCCCCCTCACATCCCCCGTAGAGGAACCTTGCCCCACCTCAGAAGATACCTTCTCCCCCAATGTATCCCCTCCAATGCCAATAGACCTGGTTGATTTTTGCAGGTGACCCCCTGGCTGCCAAACCGACCACCACCCCGCCGTACCTGTAGGCAAAGGAGCTGTTCGCTTGTCGATGACTGCCCGGTCTGCTTGTGGGCGACTGACAGATGCTGGAGCCCGCGCCTTTGCATTGTCCGCACTTGACGTCTGCAAAAAACTAAACACATTTTGTTGCCCCGACAAACCCCTCTTACCCCTTTCAGCCTTCCCCAACTGTTCCCCAATGTCCCCATCCCTCAATTCACCTTCCTCCAAATCATCACTGTCCATATCCGGACACCCCACAACACCAAAATCACCAGAAGGTGCCCCACTGTCCCCCGTCACATCCAAAAATCCCCTTCTTCCAGAATCCAAATTCCACTGAACAGACCTACTAGTGGAGGGGTGACCCATCTGTGAAAGGAAATCCGCTCCAGATCGCCCTCCCTCAGAAGGCCCCCCAGACAGAGCCGTATCGTGCCCCGTCCGCTTTGTGCGCTTGCCGGCCGCAGCCCCTGTGATTAAAACCGGCATATCTTCCTGCAAGCCGCTCAAGCCACACTGCTCCGCCACTCCTGCTGCAGGCCCGCGGCCCGGAAGCCTGCCACCCCTCGCTGTGACCGACGCACCCTCACTGCCCACCCATACCCACCGACCTGCTTGTGACTCTTGTGCCCCCTTTTGTGACAACCCTTCCAAGCGTGTTCCCGGTGGTCCATGCAACAAGGACGTGCCTGGTAACCCCTGTACTGCCTGGCCGCTGAACTCGTCTTGAGACAAAAGTGGGCATGTACCAAAAAATTGGGAAGCACCAGCCTGCAGCGCTGTGTAGTCCGCACCTCCCAGCGCACTGCTCTGCCCCAAACCAACTCCTCCTACATGTGTTGCACCTGCCCCGTCCGCACCCAGGAAACCCACACCACTCCTGCTGGGCAAAACCCCCAAATTCCCCACCTGGGGTGACTCCTTACAGGCCTCCTGGGTGACAAACTCTGGCAATGATGGTGCTGGGCTCAGGAAAAACTGCTGACCATTGACATGTACCAATTGGGGGCTGCCCTGCCACAACACACTAGTATGCCCTAAAGCCGGGGAGGGAGCTCGACACTGTAAAGGAGCTGCCAATGCCTCCACACTATGAGCACGCCCACGGCGCCTGGCACGCTCAGCCGATACACCGGCCCTGCCCCCAGCACTTCGCCCACGCAACCCGGACGGGGCTAAGGACCGCCCCCTCCTTCTTCCTGTGTTCAATCGCCGCCCGCCCACAGCTAGACGACCAGGCCCACGTACCTGCACTTCTTCGTGCACCTCGTCAGCTGGGCCAGCCTGCGCTTCCTCTCCCACAAACCGGGCCTGGTCGGGCCCCTCCTCCGATGTCAGCGCGACCTCCTCCACCGCCTGGGGCCTCGGGGACATACAAGCCGCCACCGCCCTCGCAACGCCACTACTTGCTTTCCGGGGGGCGCGTTCGAGGCCCACCCAGGCTTGACCAGCAACACCAGGCTGTAGCAAATCCCCTCTACCGGCCGCACAAAGCACCCGGACCGCCTCTCGCACCGCCTCCTGCGACGTCATCGCTCCAACGGCAAGCGAAGCACAACAAAAAGTGTAAACCAGCCCCTCCTCCCCGCTCCCGAGGGCCCAGTGATTTTCCCGCCCCTGCCTCCCTCTACTTATCACTTTCGGCGCGCCTCGCGCCCCTAATCAAAACCCCCTACCCTGCACCTGGGTGGCCGCTCCATTGTGCGAAGCCACCCAGGGGGAGACCTGGCTCGCGCCCTGCACCCCCTGGGTCCCCCCTAGTCACAGCCCTTGTTTCAGCGCGTTTCTCACACGCGGTTCCAGTTAGTCAAAATATTACATGATTGTCATTGAACGATTCGGGGATCTACGTTTAAACTAATTACGCAAGGTTGGTACGGCTCCAGCCCTTGATCAATTGAGCCCTTTTAACCTCAGTGAATCTTCACCACAGGTTTGCTGCCGCACGTGTTTGCATTCAATTAGCTCACATCACCGGATAGGAAGTGATTAATCAACAATCACGCACAGTTAACCTGGCCATAGCCCTTCAGTTACCGCAATTTCTTTCAATCACACGCAGTGCACTTTATTAATCTTTTAATCAGTATAACCTTGTCACTTGTTCCATCTGATTACGCTTGCTCATTCAAAAGTGAGTTCAGCTGCTCCTACACCATTGGCTCAATGGTCTATCGATTTATGCATGACTATTGTGTCCTTAGCCTTTATCAACTGCTAGCTTCTTGGTGTTAACACTTGCAGACGATTCTTTTTCCACCATTTTGCACACGCTACTACCAGTGCAATGTATGAGCATCCTTGCCTTCTATGGAGGCTTACAGCCCGGTTTCCCCCTCCTTTTCCCCTCTTACAGCGCATTAACTCGTGCCACTCCTGATGTGATTCATGAACATCAATGCTGTAAGAATCGAACCTTTGGTGGACAATAAACTGATGTAAATTCATCATCATCGTTGACAAGGTAACCCTCCAATCTTTCTGTCTGGCCATCACTACGAGACATTCATTCTGCTGCGCCCCTTCTTATTCGTGCCCTTTAATTATTCCCACAGAATCCAACCCCTGGTGGATCACATATTGAAGTACTGTAATGGCTTTTAGTTGCAAGCCCCACCGGTATGTCCTACAGAACATCAGTTTTCCTCTATGTATCATGTGTAAGACGCCTTACTCATGGTCCAATTGTTTCACCTCACAGGCTGTCCCCCCGTGACCTGAAAGAGACCCGCCGTGACTCCTTCCTGAATCACGCACTCTTCTGGGTCCAAACATCGACGTACCTGCACAATCTATTCCCTACCCTCTCCACTCCACGTGAAAAGGGGAGCAAGCAATATATGGACTGGAGATTCATGTGTATAGGGACAGATGTCCATTAAATGAACATTTTAGATACCTCTTGTACAGCACTGTATATAGTTTATTCACTTAAAGCCCTTTTTCACCTCTAGATCACCTTATCATTGGTTTGCCTCGCATCGTTTATCAATAATGTTTTGCTTTTTGTGACAGCCTGACTATGTTACAGCCAGATAAAATTGTAAAAATCGATTAAAGTAATTTCTTCACCCGACAGAACCAACATTAGCATATACACATTTTGTGCCTTTGACATCTACCTAAAATTGCTGTCAGTATCATGTGATCACTCTGATGAAAGATTAATCAACCTAGGTCAACAAGTACATGTTAATTGTAACTTAAGTGCAACGTGGCACCACAAGATAATCATACAAATTCATTGCATCATACAAACTTTAGTGCACTGTACCTGTTCACAGGTAGTCATTTGGATGAACAATCATCACAAGTTGACACCCCACTCTAACAATCTATTCCACCAGACTATTTTGTCATGCTCAACCAACTAAACAACAATTTCGGAGGAGCTACATCATACAATGCAAACTTCATTGCAAAACACACATTTTTTATTTTCTGTAAACGTCTGGTAGCAGATCACAAACACAATAAATGCCATACACAATCAGTGGACAAAAGAAAAGCTAACAGGACTGTACTACTGGCCAGTGTGAACAGGTCCCATTACAATACGTTGTGCTGCTTCTTTAGGTAGGTTACAAGCATATATTAGTGGTGTGGCACTTGCACTGTGACATACAATGAGGACACACATCTACAGCTACATCACATTTTCATACATTGATCATCTAGGTGATATGAATGGGAATTACCATGGTCTAGCCCCACAAACACATTGTTTTTGAGCACATGATGGTACACTTATTGCAAAACAAAGTACATGCGATGGGATGAAAGTCCATTGGCTTTGTAACAACTTCTATTCCTACTATTGCAAGCAGGTATCATAACAGATATGCATCCCTAAAGTCTGTGCCAGACATTCCCAGGATCATTCCATGTCCAGGTTACACTCAGACACAGCATCATATGCCAGGTGATGGCACAACTCAGATACTCCCCTCAGTTGATGCCATGGCAAAGTGAACTGAAACAACAAAACTAAATAAGATTATCAAGGACAAATCATGTCTCACAAGTAAGAACAAACTGAAACTTCAAGCAGAACAATGTCACTGTTAACAGGTTGTGGAGAATGCAGCAGGCAAAAGTGATTTGACACACCTTTCCAGCAGAATATTGTAGGGCTCCTCCAGTTTTGTCAAGACAGAGGAATCTTCAGGAGGACAAATGTCCGCTCCTCTAGCCGTCTTGTCCTCCCATGGGCCTAATTGAAGGGGACTTCTCCTGGGGTGACTGGATTCCGCAATGGCGTTAGTAACCATGGCTGGTTGGGGTATCCTGAGTCTCATAAATGGTAGACAGACATGAGTACAATGTTCAAGCAAGCATTTACTAAATAGACACACAAAACAACTCACAACAAACATCATTATAAATTTTACTTACCAACAAGCCAGGCCCGCTCTGAAAGTAGTTGAGTCATCGAACTGGGGATGGCGCTGTTCTGTAGAATGTACGAGTCGCGGGCTGATCCAGGAAATCGGGCACACACGTGTGAAATACACATCTGGCAAGCACACCACCTGTACGTTGATTGAGTGGAAGTGCTTCCTTTTCCGATATACTTGCTCATTGGCCTTCGGTGGCCTGTGGTGGAATCAAGGCAATATGTGTCCCATCGATTGCTCCAATGACATGTTGGATTTGCCCAAGACCACAACATTTTGCTTTGATATTGGTCAATTCCCCTGGTGTGGGAAACTTAGGTTGGGACATTCCACCAGATGTTGCCACTGTGTACTGGAATGACCCTATGGCCAGGAAATGCAGTACTGCTATCACCTTAACTTTGGGCATCAGTGATGTAGGATAGTAGCGATTTGCACACAATGAAGGTACAAACTGCTGGCATAAATTATTTATTGTTGCATTATTGAGATGGTATTTTCTGATCTCGTCTCTCTCTTCCATGGTTTGTAGGTCAAGAAGGGCCTGTCGATGGGAGGCTGTCTAACGGCTCCTCCACATTACCTATGTGTGGAGTGTTATCACTAGTGACAGATTTTTTTAGGCAAAATCAAGCAGGACATAGTCCAGATCTCACAAGCCAAGAACACCTGACTTAGGTATTTTTAATGACTGACCAAGTTTTGTCGTAAACACAGTAGGATCATGTTATATTTTGCATCAAGTACACCACATACATCTTAAGTGTCACTCAGCACTTCATGCAGACAAATGTTACATGGTGGACACTGTCATGCTGTAATGTCTGCATTGCACATACAACGACATACACAACCCATTGACAATGTACGTCTTTCGTAATATGCAGATGCACACTTAAATATAGTACACAAAGACCACTTACAATGTCCCATTTATTTTCAATTCCTTCGCTGGGTGCTTGATTTTTAAGTATATAGGCCCTCTGGGAAGGTAGGATACTGTACATCAGACACACACACCCTTTCCACCTGGACTTCACACAAATTGCACACTGGGTTACAGTGACTTACAACACTGTTATATAGTGTATTTACAACTGTTAATGGACATGGGCCGCATACTTCCTGAGAGAAAGTTGAAAATCAGAAACTGTACTGTGTACTTTCATGTTGGATTAGCATGCTAACAAGTGTTTCAGGGTCCTCTCAAGGTGACTTCATCATGTGAATGTGGGCATTTGATTTGGATGCTCCTTCAACACGCAATATAGTACAAAACAACATTTGCACGTTTTCTGTCACAACCGAAGCTTCATTCAAAAGTTGCGGTTCAGAACCGAGGCAGACACAGCCATAGGCTGTAACCTCTTATGGTGACAGTTGCGGCTCACTGATTGTGTCCATATACAGTGAAGACCGACATGGCAAACCTCCATTGCTAATGTAAAAATCGTACTCACGGACCACTGGCTATTTTGAACCGCACAGTACGAGGAGTGTCAGTCAGTAATTGAATGTATTGGACGACTTTGGAAAATGCGACCGACTTGGACCTATCCCTTTGACCGCCCGCACAGAAGACCACCTATGCTGTACTGACCACTTGCCTTCAGAACCTGCTCTTCTACAGACCTCCCCATCTCTCGTGCTGCTGTTCACATCCTCTGGGAGCTACAATGTCTCGCTGTACAGGGAGTAGGACCCCTGCCTTCACACCAGATGAGCTGCAGATGCTGGTTATCACGGTCCTTGCCCTGTACAAGCAGCTGTATGGCACACCAGAAGAGCAGGTGAGAACAATTCAGACAGAATACATATTTTAAATATCAGCTAACCATGCACATAGGACAGATTGTTGCAATGAGACACACATCTGAATCTGTAGCTAATTGTTTAAAAGTGTGTTTGGAAATGTGATGGACAAGTTCACTGCTGTATGTGTATCAGTACCGGTCTGGACTTTATATCACTGTTCTCGTGTGAATATCAACCAGAAACTTTGTATGGTGTAATAGGCATGTACACATCAGTTTGACATGATGATGCCATGTTTTATGTCATATTTCAAAATACCTTTGCTTGTGGAGTCATGGCTAATCTAACTCTAATGGTGCATGTGAAATGTAATTTGCATATGTGGTTAAGTTGTTACTGTATATACTCACAACAACTCCACATACATGATGCAATATCAGCATTACGTCAATTATGTCACAAGCCCTCACATGGCAAATCACAGTGCTCAACAATGGTCATGTCAGATGTAGGAAGGCGTATGGGTTACAATGTCCATTCAGGCCATGTGTAGATCATGTTTTGCAATGTTTTCATGACACAGTGTAATCATTGGTAACTTACCATGCTAGGTAGGTGTATGGCCAGGGCCACAATGCTACTGTTGCCTTCCGCAGAAGACATAGGTGGGCTGAGGTTAGCAATTATGAGATTTCATACCACCTGTGTTGTTCTCCCATCCACAGTGTAGTTAGAGGTGTTGCATGGTCACTTAGGACAAGGTCAGGTTAGAGTGCGGTGTCAACAGGAAATGAAAATGTGTTAAGATCGCATGTTTCACAACAGGTGCAGTGTTAAGAATTGTAGTCTGCTAACTTGGATATTGTTTAAGCTAGCTATTCCTGACCTATGTGACGAAGTTCCTGACCTATGTGACGAAGTACCTGACCTATGTGAAGAAGTACCTGGATATGTACATCTTGAATTATACTAAGTGTCCTATACCATGTCATCCTTACAGGAAAACGCCCATCAGAAGGAAGGTGCGTTCCCTGGAGGTCACACATCGGCGCAGTGGCCACTGCCGAAAACAGTGGCAGGACCTGAGAGGCTAGGTGAAGCAGACCGCCAAAGTAAAGCTCGTAAACTCAATGTATTTTAGTACCTTTATGGACTTTTAAAGATCAAGGTTGAGTTATATGGCCAAAAATGTATTCCAAATGGTTTTTATTCTTCTTATTGTGACTGCCCAAAAATATTTGGTATAACAATGTAAATTTATGAACGTTTTTTTTTATAGTGTGCTTTTATGGTGAGATTTGTTGCACCGAATAAAGCTGATTTTGATTTGATTTGACTGCCAAAGTCCAGCTGGGTCTGACCCCCCTACTGCGTTGAATCCTGGTGGTTGCCTATCCCAACCTCAATGGGCAGTTGAGAGCCAGACAGCAGCAGGGAGGGGGTGAATATGCACCTGATGAACGTTGTACAATACCATGCATGTTCAGGTATTGCAGCCAGTGTCATGATTTTCCGGTTTTGTGACAATTGAGACCCATGTAATGTGTAACATGTGGCATATGCAACAATAGTTGTTGTTGCATGGTTAGGTCCCTTGAATCAGGGAAGTGTAAGACTAAAATAGGCTGGGTATTGCCAGTAGTGCTATTCCATTGTATGATGGGCACATAACAACAAAATGTGCAAGTAAAAGTCCCTTTACGTATTTCTGTGATGCTCACCATAGTTCAAACTAAATAGCATTGCTTGGGCTGGTCTTGGTATTGAGACAGCAACACTTTTGTGTTATTTGAGGCTAGAATCACTACAAAGCATAATATGCTGCCACCATTGCACTATAATGTGAACCCATGACATGGATGGTATGTATGTATATAAAATGTATTACACGCAACAAACACCCCATGGGTACCCTGGCGCTGCAATACGTAATTTGGAGGACCAATATTAATCAGAGAGACAACAGCGGGAGTGGGCAATAATCAGAGGACAGAGTCAAATTCTAGGAAACAACCTTGTCTTAATCCTTTTTCTGAACAGCCGCAGGGAATTACACTGTCTGATACCAGGTGGCAGCTCATTCCACAGCCTTGCTGCAGCAATGCTGAAAGCACATCCACCCAGTCTGACCCTATTAAACCTAGGAACTTTCGCCAGACCGGCCGAAGAAGAGCGGAGATGTCGAGTAGGGATGTACCAAAGTATTTTTCTTGTAGAGGTTTCAGTCCCAAGCCATGCAAGGCCTTGAACACTATACACAAGGACTTAAACTGTGCTCTTTGCAACACTGGTAGCCAGTGTAGCTCGGCCAAGCATTTTGAGGCAGAAGAGTCTCGCGGTTTAGCCAAAGCTAATCTTGCCGCCATGTTTTGAACCCGTTGCAAACGTTGGATCAAATATTTAGGAGAATCCAGCAACAGGACATTACAATAGTCAAGGCGGCTTAAAATTGCGCCCTGCACTACTAACGCTCTGGCCGAGGCAGGCAGCAATGGAAGAATCTTTCTCAAGGCTCTTATCAGTCCAAAACAGCATCCAGACGTTTTATTCGCCTGTGCCTCCAAGGTCAGATTAGCACTAAACAGAACTCCCAAATTACGGACCGTATTGGCCGGAACCAAAGGGGAGGAAGTACCTACTGGCCAGAAATTATGGGGGAGAGGTAGAGGCACCTTCCCTACTGCGCAATGGACTATTTCAGTTTTCTCAGAATTGAATTGTAGAAAATTCAACCGTAGCCATTGCGCAGTATCACGCATACAAGCATGAAAATCCTCCAGCGCCGAAGGTTGGGTACCATCCAAAGATAAAATGATCTGGGTATCATTAGCATAGTTTATCAGCTTCACCTTATGAGCCTGAATTATATCAATCAGAGGACTGAGATATACATTAAACATAATCAGGCTAATAGTAGACCCCTGTGGGACACCATGGCCAATATTGATAAAGGTAGATTGAAACGGCGGAAGGGCCACCGCCTGACGCCTACCCGAAAGATAAGAGCGGAACCAGGCCAAAGCGGTACCTGCCACTACTGCCTCCTCAAGGTGGGTCAGCAAAATACTGTGGTTGTCCCTTGTCTGCCAACAATCGAAGGTCGTCCATCACGGTCACCAAAGCAGACTCCGTACCGTGCTCTGGACGAAAGCCAAATTGGACATCCGCCAACTTGTTGTTACTCTCCAGAAACACAGATCTGCTGACCCAGTGTTCAAGGATCTTCACAGGGTATGGTAAGAGGGAGATTGGTCAATCGCTTTCTGGGCATGCTGGATCAAGAGTAGCCTTCTTCAGAAGAGGAGTAACCACCGCCTGTTTCCAGCTAGATGGCACCTCCCCACTGGAAAGTGAATAGTTACAGATCTGTCTAAGACTAGTAAATAGATCTGAAGCATATTCCTTCCAGATTTTATGAGGAAGAGGGTCCAGTGGGGAGCCAGAAGAGACCCCCTGAGCCAGCCCGCCAAACTCCTCCTCTGGTAACAATTCAAAATGCTCCATAGTGCTCAAGTTCGCAATCCCAGCTTCCACCTCTACACATGACGTCTTCCCTGCATCAGTAGACGAGATGGTTATCAATCCACTAATACGGCTTGCTGCTACCGCTGGAATAGTAGTTTTAAGTCCATTAATGATGGTACTAATCTTTTCCTCTAAAAAGGTTGCCAGTCTGTCGCAGAGATCCTGAGATGGCAGAATCTCATTTTGAAAGCATTTAGGATTGGCAATCTCATCGACCAATCTAAAAACACATTTAGATTTATTAGATGATTTCAGAATAGTTTCTGCAAAATATTCTGACCGAGAAGATTGCTTTTTTATAGACGGATATAGCTGTTTTCCATGCAGTCTTATCCTCATCTACATAATGCTTTCGCCATTTCCTTTCAGCCTCTTTACAGTTCAATTTCAGATTTTTTAGATTTTCATCAAACCATCTGGCTGAAGGACTTTCTCTACTTTTACATACTTTCAGAGGAGCAATTTGATTAACAGTCGCCATAATCTCACTACAAAATTCTACATAGTTCTCCTCCACTGATCTGGCGACATGTAAGGCCTTATTAATGGTAAACGTTGAGGATGATGTTACCTTCTTTAATGCCCTCTTCCAATCCCTATTTAAAAAACTCCTAACTTCCCCATTAGCAGGAGCTTCTCGACTAGGGATAAATGTCAGGAATTTAACCAAAAAATGGTCAGTCCACTACATCGGAAGTACCTTTATATGCCCGATGGCATTTTCCTCACTAAAAACTAAATCCAGCATGTGCCCCCCCTTTATGTGTAGGCTCCGTCACCCCTTGACGGAGTCCAAGTTTCTCACAGGATTGGAGCAGAGTAAATATCCCGTGCCCAAATTACCGTTGAGCCACATGTTAAAGTCTCCAACTATAAGCAATCTTGAATGCGTAAGGGCCAAATTATCAATCACAGCAATCAATGCCTGCAGGTGAAGCATATTAACAGGGCCAGGGGGTCTATAACATAGTATACCATCTAGCAGGTGTCCCTTGGTGTCTTTTAAGGAAAAACCCAGGAGCTGGAATCCCTCCACCATATTAACCTCCATAGGGGCAAAATTCCAACTGTCTTTTTTTTTTATAATCAATTTTATTGAGATAAAAACACACCAAAACAGTACATTGGTAGCAGAATCAAATACATCAAGACGAGAGTCGACAGCCACACAACTAGGGACAAAGGAGCATAAGGCATACAGCAGGGTAAAGTAATACCCATAAGGGACACGAAGCCTACACATTCACACCCTCTTAGGGAACCAGGTTGAACCACTTGCCCCACACCTTCTGGAAAAGATCAGGACAGCCACGGGCCTCAAAGAGGGATTCCTCTTGGGTCCCACACCAGTCCACCCCCGTTTCCACCGCCTGACACTAGGGGGCTGGGCCTGGGACCAGAGTGCCGCAATGTCCTGCTTCGCCACCGCCGTGCCGAGAAAGCGCTTATCTGCTCGGGAACCATCCAGGCCATCAAACACCCCCAGAAGCAAGCGCACCGGGTCATGTGGAACTTCCCTCCCCAGGGTAAGTGTAAGTTCCTGCTCCACCCCTGCCCAAAACGCCGCCAGGACCGGACATAGCCAGACCATGTGGTAGAAGTCTGCTGGAGCATGATCGCATCGTGCACAATTGGGGGAGGACCGCAGGCAGGCCCCGACGAGACGTGCAGGGGTAAGGGGTAAGGTACGCCACATGCAAGTAATAGAGTTGGACTAACCTCAACTTAGAGGAGCTTGTCAACGTTTTAGGGGCCATAAGGGCATCTCTCCAGTCCGCATCCTCCAACGGCCACACAGGGAGTGTAACGAAGCGTGACCGTTATTCACCAAAGAGCGGTAGATCCGAGACACCCAACCTCTGCCCAAATTCCCCATCATCACTTGGGCTTCCAAAGGGCTGAATTCCGGGAGAGAGGAGACGGAATGTGTACGCGTAGCGCATGTCTGAGTTGCAGGTATTTGTATATTTGGGAGGGGTGGAGGGAGAAGCGCTGCTGTAAGTCCTCAAAGGATCTGATATGGTCCCCCACCCAGAGGTCGCCGAGAAGCGAGATCCCAATGTTGTCCCAACGGTTAAAGTCCGACAGCGACGAGGTCTCCCGTAGCCACATACCACACCACAGAGGCGTCTGTCACGTGAGTTTACGGTCCCACTTCGTGTGGCGCAACGCCGTGCGCCAAGCCAGGAAAACTGTCCTGGTGACAGGCGGGATATCCCGGAGGCATAGGAGCGCCATATAAGTAAGCCTGGAGCTGAGGGAACTCCATTGAGCAAAGTTCCACCTGGTACGCCGGGTCGGACCAGCCGCCCGCGAACCAATCGTGGATCACTAGGAGACTCGTGGCCAGGTAGTACAGGTGGAGATTGGTGACTCCCATACCCCTGTCGTAGGGAGGTATACAGCAATGCGCCAGGGACATACATGGTCTCCTACCCCCCCCAGAGAAACCGGGTAAGGACACTGTCAAGTTCCCGGAACCAGCTCGCCGGAAGCTGGAGGGAGACGTTTTGTAAAATATATAAGAACCGGGGAAGTACCATCATTTTAATGAGGGCACTCCTGCCCAAGGGATTGAGCGGGAGGGACTGCCCCTTCCGAAGGTCCGCCTTTGTCTTGTTAATCAGAGGCGTAATATTTAAGGCCCATTCGAGTCCCGGGAGGAGGGCAATCCATATACCCAAATATTTGAAGGACAGCCTGCGCAGAGGGATACTCGTTTGCCAGAGTGGATTTCGCCGGATTGAGCCGCAAAATCAAGACCCACCCAAATGCGGAAAGGACCACCAGACAACGTGGGCCAGAACTCTCTGGCTCTGCCAGAAAGAGGAGAACATTGTCCGCGTAGAGAGCGATCTTGTCGACCCGATATGGGTCCCAAGCCCACCCACAGATACCAGAGTCTTGGCGTACAAGAGCTGCCAAGGGCTCCATTGCCAGCGCAAACAAGAGCGGTGAGAGTGGGCATCCCTGGCGTGTGCCCCTCCGGATGGGAAATGTCTCCGAGAGAACCCCGTTGATCAGGACCCTCGCCGTGGGACTGGAGTAAAGGACTCGGACAAGTCGCCGGAACGGAAGGCCGAACCCTATCAGCTCCAACACGTCCTCCAAATATCCCCAAGCGACCGTATCGAACGCTTTCTTGAAATCAAGGAGAAGCAGGGCCAGGTACGGGGGGAGGAGGTGGCGGTGCGCAAGAGCAAGATGGAGGCGACGTATGCAGTGCCGAGTGCCTCGGGCGGGCATGAAACCACTTTGATCCAGGTGGACTAGGGTGTGTAAGTGGGGATGGATGGTAGCAAAGATTTTCACTTCTGTATTGATGAGGGAAATGGGGCAATAGTCCGCACAGGCAAGGGAGGGCGGTTGTGTCTTCGGGAGAACCATTATGGTGGCCACGTCTGTCTCGGGGGGGGGGAAAGGATTCCGTGTCCACCACATGCTGGAACAGCGCTGTCAAATGGGGAACCAGGAAGTCTCAGTATGTTGCGTAATATTCTTGCGGGTACCCATCTGGCCCAGGCGTCCTGCCCGAGTGTAAGACTGAAATGGCCCCATGGATCTCCTCCGGGAAAACTGGAAGATCCAGGGTCTCGGAAACGTCCAGGGGGAGGCGGGACAGCCGGGTCCCGGTCTCCGACAGCACCACCACCAAAGAGTCTGTAGGAGACCCGGCCGCATACAGCTTGGCATAGTACCCTACAAAGGCCTGAGCAACGGCCCTCGAGGTAAAATGATGACAGCCGGTTGCATCGCAGACCTCCGGGATGACGCGGTCCGTCTTGGGGTATGAGATTAAATTATGAAGCAATTTGACGTTTTTGTCACCCCAGCCGTACACCCGTGCCACCGTTGAATGCCAAAGCATTTTGGCTGACTCCAAGGAACCTGACGAATTTCTTCTCGTATTAGAGCAAGTTGCTGGGAGGTGTCAGGAGTATCAGCCTGGGCCGCCTCCATCAGTGCCGCACGGGCCTCCAGCTGCACTAGGCGGGTGGCCTGAGCCGCGCGACGTGCATGGACCAAGCCTCTTGCCATCCCCCGCGGCGTCACCTTGCAAGCCTCCCATAACGTGGCCGGCGAGGCGACCGAGCCTGTGTTAATCCGGAAGTATTGCCGCAGCTCCGGTTCGAGGGCCTCGACGAAGTCCTTGTCCTGCAAGAACCAAGCGTTCATACGCTAGGTCGTACGGACGCCCCCAAATTGAGTCCCGAGACGAAGAGAGATCGGGGAGTGAGCCGATATGCCACACGGTAGAATATCCGCCCGACACCAATCGGCAGTCGATGGCTGGTACCAAGAACAGATCAATACGAGAGTGGGTGCGATGAACAGCCGCGGTGTGGGTATATTGTTCCCGGCGAGAATTCCACACCCTCCAAGCGCCGCACAGAGACCCAGGGCGGAGGACCAATCAGAGAGTCACTTAGCAGAGGAGGGGCGGGACGCAGGGGGAGCGCTGGATGCGTCTCGTGGTGGGTGCATGACAGCGTTAAAATCGCCCCGACAACCGCCAACCCAGGCGGGAAGGAGGAAAAAACGCTTGTAAGAAGGGTGGACGGCAGCATGGCGGGTGGAATATATACACTCAGGAGATTAATAAGGTGCCCCTCGATCTTGCCGGACAGGGCCACATAGCGGCCTTGTGTATCCGTCTCAGCTCGTGTCAAGATAAAGGGAAGACCTTTGAGGATCAGTATGGCCACCCACCTGGAACCCCGCGAGAAGCCCGAACCCTGTCAAACCCATAGCGGGCGAGGAAGGTGCTGTGGGTGCCCAGCAGGTGTGTCTCTTGCGGGTATAGGATATCCGGGCCCTGACGGTGGGCGCTACGGAGGACAGCAGTGCGCTTAATGCGATCTAAGAGGCCTTTGACGTTCCAGGATAAGATGTGGAGGGGTCTACCCAGGACAGACATCATTAAGGTGGACATTGTGAGTATAGGGCTGCGCGGAGGGGGACCGGGCTCCCCTGGAGTGGACTAGCCCAAGGTGGAGCACGGGTGGTCCCCGCCGGACACCCAAACACTCGGGGAAGCACCGTAGGGGACCTGGGATGGCGGCCCGTAGGCGGCCGAAAACAATAAACATGTGGGCAACGACCTGGTGTCCCTCCACCCACGCTCCCTCCCCCCCCCACTGATGCGGGGCCTGAGAGTAAGGTCCACGTGGTCTACCATCGCTCTCGTCAATGTCGGTGGCGTGCATACTTAATAAGCTACCAAGAAAAACAACCAACAGTAGCGGCTCGTGAGCAGCCGAAAACAACAAACCTGCGGGAAACAACGGTCTACCCCCCCTTTCCCCCATCTCCCCCCACCCTACACTTCCAAACATGAAGCATATGTCGCCCTGAAACAGCACCTAAAACAACAGTACGAGACTCAAAATATTAAGCTAAAACGCTTAGCAGGATGTGGGCGTATCAAGGTGGGCCCCAAGAGCAAGCACAAAGTACTCCAGGTACCCAACAACCAGCACGTCAAGCAATGTCTTGCCAAAGGTGGACCCCTCCATATAGACGGATACATCAGGGTTAACCGCTGCAAGGAACAATTAGGAACAAATTTGAACCCCACTCAGCTGGGCCACAGACCTCAATCCGCATCACCATTGGCAGATCCATGAAGTACGGGGCTCCGGGATAAGTTTGCGTCCGACAGGGAGGGCTGCAGCAGCGCCGATGGGATCAAAATTGGGCCCCCGTCGGAGACCTCGCCACCTGGGATAGCGAGACCCCACCCTGCCATTCTTCTTGCGGGAGCGATTGCGGCGTCTCTGAGTTTTTGGAGGAGGAGGCTTGGAGGGCCGTGGGCCACCGCCACCGGGAAGGAGGGCCGGACGTGCCTGAAGCGGGCGCTCCTCCGTGAGCCAGGTCCAAGCCTCTTGGGTGGTATCAAAGAAGAAGGTCTTAACCTGGAAGACGACCCGGAGGTGGGCCGGGAAGAGGAGACCGTACCGAAGACCCAGGTCATGAAATTTCCGTTTAACATCGTTATAGGTGTGCCGTTGGGCCTGCACTTCCCTGGTATAGTCCGGGAACACCATCATTTTGTTGTTTTGACAGAGCAGTGGCCCCTGCAACCTCGCCACCTTTAGGATAGCGTCCCGGTCTCAAAAATTGAAGATCTTCATGATGATGGGTTGCGGCGGGGGACGAGGAGCCAGAGAGCGGTGGGCGCGCTCAACCGCAAACCAAGGAGAGAGGAGGTCCTTGGGCATCCAGGAGCGCACCCAGGTCTCAATGAATGTATCCGCCCGACCTTGTTCGGCCCCTCCGGAAATCCAACCATGCGCAGGTTGTTCCTCCGTGCTCTATTTTCTGCAGCTTCAAGCCCGGCGGTGGAGCTCGGAAGTCCGGTTCTGAAGCTGAGCCACATGGGTCTTGAGCTGGGCTATGTCGTCCTCCGCTGTGGAAATACGCGACTCCGCTTCCGTAATCCGTGCCGTGGCGTTCCGGAGATCTTGGCAAATAAGGGCCACGTCAACCCGTACCTCACCAATGTTGCTCTCGACGGAAGCCTGGGAAGTTCTGATGGCCTGTAGGATGGTGTCCAGGTCACCCCCAGCAGGAGTGGGGGGCGCTGCAGTTCCCTCTCCCGGGTCCCGGTCACTGGTAGTATACCGGTCCATCGTGGTTTGGGTTGGCTGGGCAGCCGCCTGCGTGGTACGGACTCTACCCATCGTCACCAGTGGGGAGTGTCGTCGGAGCAGAGCAGGAGAAAGGGCACAGTCGAAAGACCAACAGGAGGAGGGGATCAACCCCCAGACCGTCGGTACTCAATTCTGGGTGCTCTCCAGTCTTCCCGAGCCGACCCTCCACACGGAGCCACAGCCCGCGACTGCCAGAATGGCGAGGAGACACCAACTGCAGGAAGAACTCCAACTCGAGACAGATGACGCTGGGCCAGAGACACAGGGGCCAACACCCCCAGTCAGCAAACACGAAGGGCCCCTCCCAGGGAACCGTGACACCAGAAGGCAAGGGAGGCAGCAAGAAGAAGGGGGGTCAGTGCCACAACCACCCCACCTGCCACCCGACTGTGATGGCCGAACCCAGCCCCGCACTCCGGCAGGCAGCCTCCAAGTACACAAGCCAAACCAGATGCCCCCAAGGGCCAGACGCCCCAGCCAGCCCAGAGCGACAGTGGTGGGTGCCTGGAGCCCAGTGGGTGAGAGGTCAGGCAGGTCCAAGGCCTCCCACGGCCGACAGACACAGGGGCACCCCCTGGGGCAAGGCGTGCTACAGGGGGGGGGCCTGAAGCAGCGGAACCATCACTCCGTCCGCCACCCGACACAGTGGCCGATCACTGCCCCTCCACAGTCTGGGGGACAAGGCCCCACCAGGCACCAGCACCCTGGAAGGTCTGCAGCACGAAGGATCCCCGCTCCACCACCAATCCGAGTCAAGAGGGAAGGTATGGCGAAGCAGCCGAAGATAGAGCCCCCCTCAGGTCCACAGGCACAGGGGAGCGCCCCCAGAGAAGAAGCGCGGGGCTCAGGGTGGGGGAGGGAGAACACCTAGGCCCCCCACCACCTGCCATCCGACAAAGTGGCCGATACCCCCAGCCCCACTCACCAGCGGTCCAAGTCTGCAAGTGGCACCAGGCATTGGCCCCTCCACGAATCCAGGAACCAGGGCAGATGAGGGGAGGATCACCCGCAGCCCCAGCAGGCCTTTGTAGAAGGGCCCCGCCAGGCCCACGATGCTCCCGAGGCTCGGACGCCACCACCAATCGGGCGCGGAAGGCCGGGAGCAGGTTTGGCCAGATGAAGGGGGCCATAGCCCCAGAAGGCCGCAGAGAAGCAGCTATCTACTCCTCCAGAGGTTCCAGCGCAAAGGCCTCACTCTGCAGGCTCTGCGAATTGCGCCGCCAGCGCTAGTCGGGGGAGAGCACTGCCCGGCACCGGCAGTCGAGGAACCACCATCCGCCTCAGGGCCACCCAAGGAGATTCGGGGGTAGGCACTCCAGAGCCGCAGGCCACTCCCGGGACCTGAACGCCAGGACACTCCCGGTGGCTGCCGCACTCCGGCTCCTGTGTTGCCGCGGGAGTTGATGGGCTGTCACCGGAGCTCCAACCGCCACCACGCCAGCAGGAGATCTTACCAGGAAACTCTGGCACCCCCGGCAGTGTTCATAATTGAAGAACGGGGGGGGGTGGTGTCGCCCCCCTCTTAGCTCCAATGCCTCTGCCAGGCGCCAAGTCTACAGAGGAGAGGCTGTCGGAGCCGCCATTTTGGAGACGCCAGGCAGGGTGGCGAAAGCAGCGGCCCCGTACAATGAGATCACCGGGCCGCCCCCAAGAAGAGAGCCGGTGGCGTCGGGAAGTTCAGCGAGGAAGCCTGAAAAGGTATGCAGCAGACGCCAGGCAGAGGCGGATGACGGAGGGGTCCGGACCACTCTTAGAGTGCGTCCGCCATCTTGATGCCTCGGCCACGCCCCTAATTCCAACTGTCTTTAAACAGTATACCGACCCCCCTCCTCTACCTTAGCCCCTAGGTTTGTGGAAGGCCTTATATCCAAGAGGACACGCCTGCCCTAAATTAACCACCGAATTCGGGTGTGTCCAGGTTTCAGTCATAAACGCAGCATCTAAATGGTGTGCCTCAATAAGTAGTTGGATCTCTGTGCAGTGTTTGTGGAGGGAACGAACATTCAATAGTCCACAACTCAAAGCATCCCTCCTACAAATATCAGCATTCAGGCTAGTAGTTCCCTCAAATCTCAGTACTCCTACCTTATTGCTCATGGTTCCGCCAATCTTCCGCAGGGTCTCACTTGAATAACACCGAGTCCCTGCGTAACAAGCAGCATGGCTGGCACTGAGCGCGGGCCGAGTGCGGACGGGCGCAGACGGACTTGCCTTTGGCGCCCCTTCGGAGCGCCGCGTCCACGCAAGCACTGCATATAAATAGGTGAAAAGAGAAAAAACTAGAGCGCTGACCCAGGAAACAGGCGTGTCCGTGCTAACAGACGGACAACGCCGGGTCTAGTGCCTGAAAAGTGCCAAGTGCAAAGGAAGGTAGAATCAGAACCAAAGTCCCCAATAAAAAGTTTAAAAAACATTCATTTTTTAATAATTTCGTTTTTAAAAGCAAATTTCTATGCCCCCACAGCAGCTCAACATTGATGCCTCGCAATCACGTATGCTAAGCGCCAACGCGGTGTTTAAATAGGCGAAAAGAGAAAAAACTAGAGCGCTGACCCAGGAAACAGGCATGTCCGCGCTAACAGACGGACAACGCCGGGTCTAGTGCCTGAAAAGTGCCAAGTGCAAAGAAAGGTAGAATCAGAACCAAAGTCCCCAATAAAAAGTTAAACATTCATTTTTTTATCATTTCGTTTTTAAAAGCAAATTTCTATGGTAACCCTTCTGTCTTGACTGAGACCTTGCTTGCTATGCCCTCCTTGGTTCCGGACTAGTCCCAATTCAAGGGCAGGTCCAGGCCTTCAAGCACATGTTAGATTAGCGTGAGGCTGGGGCCAAAATCCAAAAATCTGGATACTGGAAACTTTGTTGAGCCTTCATGGTAGTGGACACACCTGTACACCATGGCTGGGACAGTTCCCTGGCCATCTTTTCCTTTATTGCTACAAGTACACACTTCCTTCTCAATGTTTAGGCTGACGTCTTGAAAACACAGAAGCCAGCTACCATTGAAAAGCACCTCTTTTATCTTCATTGCTCCTATCAAAAGTGTACCTCTCCAGTCTGTGGATGTGAACATGCCCATAACCATGCACCCCACCATAGGTTTATCACCTTTCTTCCTTGAAGGAAGGCAGTAAACAGTGCAGACAACTTGCTGCACTCAGTCTTCCCCTTGGACCATCAAAGCCAGTAGACATTTCAATACTTCTGTTGTCAGTGATTCAGCCTGAATTTGTAATGGTACACTCAAAATGTGGAGAAATGTCCCTTTCGTGGGTTTGCCACCCTCTCCATTGTCTCTACGGTTGCTAGTTCCTCAGTGAATTTTCTCTTAAAGGTATGCAAGTCTCACACCTCACCATCAGGTTCTGAAGTGTGCACCTCCATTAGTTGGTGTAGGAGGCTGGCTTAGTACATGGTGCTCACTTATGTAAGTGTAGCACCCTGCACTAAACCAGACAACTCTTATGATAATTTTAGTGGTCTTAGACAACCTTAGAAAGCTCTCTAAGTGGTAGCTGTGGAGAGCAGTCTTCAGGCTTAGTCCAGAAGAAGTGTAAAGCAGCTTGTTTTTCCAGAATGTAATGTTATTGGTATAGATTAAGAGAAAAAGAACCACACAGTGTATTTATAAAAATATGTATTTATTATAAGACACTCACTAACATATACAAATATCTCCTACTCAGAGATATACACAATGGACACAATACTTTGCAAAGGGGGGACCAAACCATATACTAAAATAGAGGAATGTGAACCACGACTCAAGTAAAGACTGTACCCAGAGGATGTAGAAATGCCGGGGACGCAAGTAACCACCCGATGTAAGTAACCAGGAACCCCACAGAGGATGTGTGCAGTGTGGGAACACAACCGCATGCTCAATTCAAGTCAATAGGTAAGTCATTGTTGCAATTTAAAAAAAAGAAGGACCCTTCCCAGTGGACACTGAAGAAACGCCTTGGAAGACAGAAGGTTGGAGAGCCACCCCACCCATGAATACCCTTGGAACCAGGATACCTATACCAGGGAAGCCGGGTGCATAGGTGCAAAGTGGCATCGAAAACCGCTGTCGAATTCAATGGAAGACTTCAGGAAGATGCCGCTTGCGAAAAAGTGGAAAGTCTCCAGTGGAACCCAAAGGTGGATTGAAGATGAGAAGTACCTGCAATCAGAGGGGACATAGTGTATGCCATTCGGGAGTGACCAGGAGGCAAGGAAGATGAATGAATGCCCACCGAAGTTCGGGTGTTGCAGGAGAGTTGTTGGTGACCTTGGAGCTACAGCTGTGTGGACCAGGCGATGCTGAGGAAGACCACGAGCCGTTCACAAGCTGTCCCACGTCAGATGTTGAGAGTTGGGGAGTCAGTGTCCGGACCAGCAAGGTCCAGGTGACTCGCCACAAGCAGGGGAGTCAGAGTAGGCCCGAGCAATCAGGGGAGACCACTGGAATCAAAGAAGACCCTCAAGAGGACCCACAGGCTGGAGGCACTGGAGTCGTGAGAGGACCTCCAGCAGCTCACCAAAGATGCATGCCCACGATGCAAGGGTTACGGTGAGGATGAAGATCTTGGTCACAGAAGATGCTTGAGGTGCAGGCTATTTGGAGCCCGAAGATGTCTGAGGAAGAAAGCCAAGAAGCCTTTTCAACAACAAGTCGACGCAGTGTACAGGGGTTCGGTTCCTGCGGTTCCGACGAGGGATACTGTCTTCAAACTCAGTGAGAAGACAGTCCAGACCTTGAGGGAGTTGAAGAACCACCACCTGTGTTGCTGAGCCTTTCGGAGTCCATGTGAGCCCAGGAGCGGCAGATCGGTCAGGTGTGTTACGGTGCCTGCAGATGCAGTGTAGTGACTCCTTCACTTCAAGGGAGATTCATTTGTTTGTCTTGGATGTCCACAAGCCTTTGAAGGATTCTGTATGGAGCACAAGCACAGATGTTGCAGCAGACGAGCAGGACGACAAGACAGGAGCAGCAGGAGTCTTCCCAGTTGCAGTGTCAGTGCCTAGAGCAAAGTCCATAGTGCCCAGACGGTTGAAGAAGTGGTGTCTTGATATGAATCTTGGCCTCGATCAATCTAGGGACCCAACCACAGCTAAGCCCTTAAGAACCCTAAGGAGAGGGTTGTGATGATTCAGGGGTCCCTCCCAGAGGAGGAGTCGGACAGTGGGGAGGAGACTCCCATGTCCTTTGTCCAGTTTCGGGCCAGAACGGGAGCCAATGGCTTCCTGATCTGGTTTGAACTGGAGTAAGCAAGGAGGGCACCAAATGTGCCCTGCAAGCAGACTGAGTAGCTCTGGCAAGCACTCCCACCCTGCCCCAATACACTAAACTCTGTCTGGTAGGTGGTCACACCTTCCCGTGGCAGGATATCTATTGTACTGCGTCAGGGGTGATACATAGGTTTTAAGTGCAGTGACCTGAGATATAGAGATACCTATATCTGTTAGTGGTGCTAGCACCAGCTTACACAGGCTGCAATGGCAGGCCCGTAGTCACATTTGAGTGGTCTCTCATGGGTGGCATAATACATGCTATAGCTCATGGGAGACCCATGGTATGCCTATGCCCTGGGTACCTCAGTACCATATACTAGGGACTTATAAGGGTACACCAGTAGCCAATCTGGCATGTATCTAAGTACTCACCATAACCAATTTAAAAGAGAAAGTACAGAGACTGGGGTCCTGATTAGCAGGATCCCAGCCAGACTAGTCAGAAACAGCTTAACACCAGGCAAAAAGTGGGGTTACCCATGCCGAAGGATCTTACCTTCATTCACTTGGCACATCCTTATCACTTTATTCTGCCCCATCTCCACAACCTAGACATACCCGGCAAAACCCTCCAACTTGTTTTCCACTGCTGTTTGGATTGCTGCAGCTCTCTCTGCTATATTAGCCATTGATGGGTCTCATTAGAGCCCTCTAGCCACGCATGACCTCCAAAGAGGGGAATCAAAGAAGAGACATCATTGTGCAATATTTCAGCCCTCCTTATCGAAATTGAGGATTACAACTTCGAAAACAAGCACTAAGGTGACTTTTTCGCCATGAACAGCTAACTCCCTTTGGAAATCCACCAACGTCGAAGAGACATCTCAGCGTTGAGTCACAATTTGACGTCAAGGTAAAAACCAGGGACTACACAAATCCCTCTATATCTATTGGCAGAGTGGATGAGAAAATTAAAGGTTAGGCGCATTCCTGAAGCTCCAGATGCTGAATATTTGAGGATCTATTTGGCACCAGACGTTACGCTCCCTGTTGTGGAGGTTTCAATTTCACCATCGTCCAGGTCATCCTGTCATTTTTTTTGCCACAACAGTTATGCCAGGTACACCTCAAACAGCACTTGCTTGTCAACCTGAAACTCCAGTTCCAGCACACTCACACTGAAGGGCACTCCAACTCCGAGGCTCACTCTCGCCCCAAGAAGCCCATTTTCACCAAGGCACATATGTGGCTCTTATTCTGTACGCTCTCACCTCCAAGACTTCCTCAAACTCTGAGAAGACCTCTTTCTCAAGGGAGATAACATTCCCGCCACTGCTTGTGAAGGGTACTGCACGACCAGATTATGTACTTCATGCTTGCCTGTTTTTATTAAATGACAATTTTTGCAATAATTTTTCCTTTCAATCACCTTCATTATCACGAACATTGGAAATGAACTTGCTGTTAGAGTTATAGCTAGTTGATCTCAAACATTTGTTCATGAATGGTATGTGTAAGATCAAGGGTGGACACTGCCTTCAGAAACTGTAAGGGCAGTCCAGTCCCCACTTTTGGCCCACTGACTGTCTGCCTTAAAAATTCAAATTTACGTCTTTGTGTTGTGGCACATAGGTACCAGTGCTGTCAGGGGCATAGCTGCGGGGGTTTTGGGTGTTACACCCTCCTAATAAATGTATGAAGCACTTGGTAGTAAGGTTTTAAGATTTTCAGTCGGTCTGGCAGTTTCTCGGTTGGATTCCCCTTCCCTTTGGCAGCACTGAAGACAGTGGCATGACCATCTAAATGTTTCAAGTGTGTTGGTCAAACTCTGATTTTCCCCGCAAATAACACAGATGTATGATGTAATAACACATGCTTTTACAACACATACATTTACAACGCGGGCAATACAACGAACACATCGCTACCACCTCTTCCGTTACAGTGCAAGTTGCTACGACGCCTTGACTTAGGAATGTGCTGAACTTTGGAATAGGGTATTTTATTATTCCAACTCCAGCCTGTGCGACAGTAGGGAAAGTGTTGGATTTAAGATCCAACAACACGTTCCCTAAAGCAAGTCATTGTAATGACTTGCATGGTAATGGAACGCATGGTTACGACAAGTTCGTTGTGGTGCCTGCATTGTAATGGCACTGCGTAGGTCTGCTTGTGTAGTAAAGGCTATTTCCCAAATAATACCTGCTAGCCCTATTACCAAAAAATGAAGCTATTCGCCACTTGTTCCTCACATTGGGCCAAATTCACAGAGAATGAGTAGATCTGCAGAGATTTACAACCTTAATGGGATGTAGATTTATTTTTTAAATGACATCTGGAAACATGCCTCAGTCAGATGTGTTTCAGGCATATTTTGATGAATTGTATTTTTTTACACACAGGCTCATGTGCCTATGTTTGTATTGCAAAAAAAAAACACAAGCATTTTCAGTGCAATAGGTCTCGCATTTGTAAGAGTTAGATCTATTGGCGTTGGAAATTATATTTTTTTTACTTATGTGTTTTGTTTTGGAGTGTAGTGGACGTAAATGGTGTGGAGTGGTCTTATGTGGGTTGTATTGGAATTGTTAGTTGTGTAATTGTGTGTTGTGTAGAGTATTGGTGTGGTGGAATAATGTAACATGGTGAATAGATAGTGGTAAGATCTGCGGAGAATAGACAGAAAGGAAGAATGAGAGGGATAGATAGTTTGTGTAGGAAGCGGTTATTGAACTTGAGACAGAGAATCAGAAATAGTGTGTGGGAAGGAATAGGAGAGCAGACGCATAAAAAGGGAGGTTTTGTGTATGCAGAAGACACCCTAAAAAGAGGAGGAGAGCGGGGGTTGAGGGACAGAAATTTCCAGTAGTTACGGGATAGCAACTGTGCTTGAAGACCTGAAGTTATCCATGTGAGAGAGGCGGGAATAGTGCATGAGAGATGTGTGAGAAGGAGTGCGAAAGAGAGATAGAGGGACAAGTGGAAGAGGCACCTGGGGGGAGGTGAGAGGTGAACTAGTGCACAGCACAAGGTGGTAAAGGAAGGTAATATGTGTGAGTAGGCAGTATAGAGAGGACACAGGTAGTGAGGGAGGGATGAGAGAGGTAAGTGGTATTGTGAGTTGAGAGTGGGAGTGGGAGAGAGATGAGAGGGGGAGTGGGTGAAGCAACAATCGGCCAGCCTGGGCTTAACTGTTCATGAGTGTAGCTCACGCAGATTTGTAAAATTATTAAAAGCACTTTTAGAGTGCCAATTTCTGCAGCACTGTGTAAGACTAAGAGAAGAGTGTGCTGTAAGTATGTTGTAGTCTAGTAATGTTAATGTATGTAGGCAGCACTGGGAGATGCCATGTCCCTGCCTCCTTCCTTTTCCCGAGCTGGGTTCTCAGGCAGCCATAATGCAATGCTGGGAGCAAGACAGCGGCAGAGACACATGGAAGAGTAATATGATTCGCTTCCTGCCATTCCTTTTTAATCAGAATAAAACCAACAAACAGACACATGGTGAGGGGGCATGGGGAGGTAGGAGTGGGTTAATTAACAGCATTTATATTGTGCTACATAATGGACTGGGTTCCACTTTTTAACAGCAAGGCAGCTCAGTGGACATTGTAAGTGAGCAAAAGATTTATACATTCTGAAAACGGAGTACTTTGACCTTCCCCCAGGGTGACAGCAAACAGATGCTTATTTTTACGTGAACCAAAATCGAAAAACACATGGCATCGGAACTTGGTTTAGTGTGTATAAATAATTAGCTTTTGTGGAAAAGCTTTAAGAAAAAGAAAGCAAACTATATTTTGTGGCTGAACATGTATTAAAGGCCTGCAGGGAAATGTAATGTTATTTTTCCGAGAGAGAGCAAGCTTTCCCTTTCACTCCTTGACCAGCACTGTGTACTGCCAGTCTTCACTCATTCACATAACCCTCGTGTGGCATTCTTAGTAGGGTGACCAGATTCTCAACACAAAAAACGGGGACAGCTCATAGACTTAGAAGTAGGACTACAATTTGCAGTAACTGTCGACATAAAAGTAGGACTATTTGACAGCTATCATAATCATAGAAAAAGGACTACAATGACAGTGGCCTCCTCAGACACAGATGAAGAATTACAGATGACAAATCAGATGTGTGACACAGATAGCAGTGGATCTTTAAGCTAACAACATGTGCATTATAGGATTTGGGGTTTTTGATTTAACAATGCCAAGAATGGCCTTAAAACTACTAACTTGCAAAAATGTCTGATAAACCTGCCCATGCCAGAATTCGAGAAGGAGAAAAAGGAAGAAGGAAGAGAAAGGGAGACAAATGTCACTATGATGCTGGAAGGACTGAGGCGGTAGGCCTGTCTGAGGGGAGGGATGAGAGAAGGCCTGTGTGTGCCTCTGAGGTGTCGGAAGGGCCGTGACTATAGACCTGTCTGTCCCTTTGAGATGGGGAGAGGGGACTTTGGCATTTCTCAGGTACAAGGCTAACTCTTAAATAGATGCAGTACTTTTGATAGTGATGTCCGCTTTGAGCATGCTGCTGTCGTACATAAGTGTCTCCTGTTGAGCAGCTTTAAAAACACCTCTAGGCACTGTGTATGCATCCTTTCTTTGCTGTGATAAAACCCATGACATCATAGTGCTTAAAAACATTTCCCCGAGTGCATTTCGGGGAGTGCCTTTCTTCAGGGGGCAGTTACTATCCAATTACAAGCCGGCATTTCTGGTCGTCTGGTAGAACCGTCCAGCTTCCTCCCAGGTAGGCATCTGAGTAGTGCGAAGAAGTGGACTACAGCACTGACGTGTTGTAGGTCACAGCAAGCAGAGCTCACCTCTGACCCTGTGCATCTCACCCAACCATGCACCCACTTCAGTTGTAGTAGAAATACTACCCAAGCAGGCTTGGAATCACAGTAAAATGACCACATCACCACTCGCGCATGACACCGGACTCTGCCCCACACTCCTTTCAACCACTCATGCACCCATTTGCCCTTCCAGTGCTCCCAAACAAGGCAGCGCTCTGAAGTCCCATACAGCGCTCTACAAAGACCAGATGACATGACAGAAATACCCAGGGCTTTAAGTGGGATGAAAAAACTGGGGTGGGTCTCTCAAAGGGGCATGGCCAAAGTAATTAAGGGCATTGCTCAAAACACATGAGCTAAGAAATCTGTGCTTAGCAAAGTGTCCCGCCCGAAAAATGTGCTGCTTCCATCATTGCATCCAGATAAATAATTCAACATGTAACAATACACCTACAACAAACCAAAGCTATTGGCTTTGTCAATGGTTGTTAGTTGCATAAGCTAAATAAGCAACGATTTTGGCTTTGTTGGATATAACAGTGAAAATGCTTCAGTTCTGGAATGACGAGACTGTGAAAAAACTATAATGGGTCTCTTTGAAGGCAGTGAAGGTTGGTACTGCTGCAGAGTTAAGATTTTTGTTTTCATCCCAAGCGTGAAAGCAAAAATGGAGAGCCCGGTAGAGACCCGTGTCAGCATCTGCTTTTTAGAACTGCCTGTGCTGAGCACTGGCATGATCCAGCCCACTTAAAGCCCTGGAAGTACCCCTAGCTAGAGAGGAACATCTGCAAAATCAGGTCAACACCCATAAACTTTCCAATTTTTTGATAACAAGGTGTATTGCAAAAATGGTTAAAAAGCTTGCCCCTCCACTGCATGCCAGAAGCTGAGAAGGAGAAGAAGAAGGCAAACATGGTTAAAAAGCTTGCCCCTTCACTGCACGCCAGAAGCTGAGAAGGGGAAGAAGAAGGAAGAGAAAGGGAGACAAAAAGAACAAAAATTACATTGAGAAAGGGAACAAAATGGCCATTAAAATATTCACATTGCGAGTCTTGTGCTGGCTTGCAGGCTGGGAGGGCAAGTCTTGTGTGGCTTCAGAAGGATCCTGGCTGGGGCAGCTCTGAGGCGGAGGCAGGGTCCCGGCGGTGCTGGGGCAGCATCATGCAGGTTGGTTTCACTTTTCACTGCTGCTTGATTCTGTAGCAGTCCCAAGCTTGCTCGCTTTAAAGGGCAGAGCAGGGTCATAGTGGTAGCTGGCTGGATCTTGCTGCAGGCAGTGAGAGCAGGGTCGTGCTGGCCACAGGTGGTTCCAACCAGCTGTTGTCCCGAGGGCTGGCACAATGATGACGTTGTTGGCATGGCGTTGTACAAAGAGAAGGGAAATCCAGGATTTCCCTTCCCGCTACAACGCTCAACAAAGTGATGTCATGCCGTAACAAGCTGTGCTAAGTAAGCATGCCACCGAGAAACTATTAAAAAAATGGGACATTTCTCTGTTTAACCCGGGCACTGCACAAAAACCGGGACATTTCTTTAATTTGGAGCAAAGTGTTGGGACACCGGGACACTGCTCCAAAAACCAGGACCGTCCGGGGAAAACCGGGACGTCTGGTCACCTTAATTCTTAGCTAACTAATGATTGTGGAGAATGGCAAGCTGTGGCCACTGCCATGTGTTTACATTGTTTTTTTTTTTAAACTGTTTTTTTTTGACACAGCAATTGCCAGCATTTAATAGCATATGCATTACACGCAATGAAGTTCTCTTTGTGACATAAGTTACAGTATTAACAATTCGTATCATGGAAAAATATATATACTGTAGTACATCTCGGAACGGGGTCATGACAATGCACCGCTTCTGTCCATCTCCGTGTTATACACTTCGAGGACATAATACCTTAACCATAGGGTCCAAATCTTAGTGAACTTTGTGGGGGCAACCTCTGGCTTTGTATGTCTTTCTCTGCATCCATGTGTAGGTCCATTCCTGTCCTCCATTCCACAAGTGTTGGAGGATCTGGTGCCCCCCAGTGTATTGCAATGTCCCTCTTGGCCACCACCAACCCAAAGTTACACAGCAAGAGTTGGTATCTGGGTAGATCAATCTTGGCAGATATACCTAGTAACACGTGTTTGGCTTCTCTCTGCAGACAGATTCTCACTATCTCTCCCAATTTCCCTAATATTTGTCTCCAGTATTTCTCGATAAGGTGTCAGTCCCACAGCGTGTGTATGAATTTGCCACTTACGGTTTTGCACCGTAGGCAATTAGGCATTTCTGCTCTACTATGGAGTGGAGGCATTCTCTATCAAAGTATATTCTGTGCAAGATTTTACATTGCACCAACCGCAGTCATAGTTTAATTACGACCTCTCTGGGGTGCATCAGGGCGGCTTCCCAGTCTCTGTCAGGTAACTGACCAGTCGTGGCTTCCCATTTGGATCAAAGGATCATCAATTTATCTGGAATATTATTGATTAGTGTTTTGTAGGTCCACGAGACTGGCTTGTCTGAAATTGCTTCCCGTAATAACCTACCCTCGAGTGGGGCGAATTCAGGGATAGAAGTGGGGTCTATTGCCTCCGCTTTGCAGGCATGCTGCAGCTACAAATATTTGTATCTTTGGGAGTCATGCATTTGATAGTCAGATTGGAGAGATTCAAACGATATTAGGCCACCTGTCATAATTATGTCTCCCAAGTTAGAGATCCCAACCATATCTCACTGTCGGAAACCTTGGAGCTTGTTTATTTCAGGTAATCTTGCGCCCTCCCACAGTGGTGTCTCTCTCGTTGGCTTCTTGTCCCACTTAATCTGCCTTTATGCTCCTTACCACGCCTCCATCACTCTCTGTGTGGCCGGCAGCAGCCTCTTGATCCCTTTACCTCCATATATGTAGTGCAGGTATGTGTGTTTTCTAAATTGGAGCTGTTCGACGGCATAGGTGGGGTGTTCCCTGGGCATATGTCCCCATTTGTTTATTACAATCGGGTGGGCCGCTCTATTGTAGGCTTGTATGTCTGGTAGGGTTATTCCCCTGTTATATTGATTGTGTTGTAGTGTCTGCAAAGCTATTCATGTTTTATGGCCGTCCCATCAGAGTGTACGAAGTTCCCCATTGATGGAGGTGTATATTGCCTCCCGTATTCGGCAATACGTGTTCTACAATATATATAATAGTTTGGGGAGCGTTATAATTTTGTATAATGCGGTCCTTCCAAGTATCGTCAATGGAAACCGTGTCCATCTTGCAACATCGTCGCGGAATTCCATGAGGATCCATCTGATGTTGTGGTTGATACCTATTGTGTCATCAGTGGAAATGTAAAGCTCCAGATATTGGAAACTCTCTCTCGCCACCTTAAGTTGTTCAGGTATAGTTTCTGTATCTAGGGAGCCTCCCACCACATCTATACTAGACTTATGCCAGTTGATGTTGTATCCTGAATGGTATCCATATTATTTAAATAACTGAAGTATCAATCGGAGCGTCTTGTCTGAGTCACTGACGTATAATATGTTGTCCGCGTATAGTGAAATCCGCTCATCATTTAGAAGGCCATCATTGTCTCTAAAGCCTCTTAAGTCAGGGTGAGCTCTAACCTTGCATGAAGGTGGTTCCAGCTCTAGTGCAAATATAATGGGGAAAGGGGGCAGCCCTGCCTAGTGCCTCTCTTTACCAGGAACTCTTCTGACCATGCCCAATTAACGTGTACTCTGGCCCTAGGGTTAGTGTATAACAAACCCACCCATGCCATAAAGGTAGGGCCAAATCCATACTTTAGTAGGACTTGTCGCTTCTATGGCGAGTGCACGGCGTCAAAGGCCTTTTCAGCGTCCAAGGAGAGGAGAGCATGGGTGGACCATCTGTTTTTAACTGTGTCCATCCAGTTGGCCAGGCGGCGGAGATTGAGGCGTGTGGCACATTTAGGCATGAGGCCGGATTGGTCGGTATGTATCAGTGATGTGATCACCAGTATTAGGCGAGCTGCTAGGATAGATGCCAGTATTTTGGTTTCCACATTTAGTAAGGATATCGGGCGGTACAACCGGCAATCTGTGGGGGGCTTACCGGATTTGTGTATTACTATTATGGTCGCTTGATGTAGGTCGGGAGGAAACGTTTCCTCCTCTCATGCCACTTGAAACCTGTCCACAAGGTGTGGTGCCAGCAAGTTGGTGCGTTGTTTAAAAAATTGGGCGGCAACCCATTTGGGCCTGGTGCTTTCCCGATTTTTGTCTGGCGATCGCTTCAGTCAGTTCTTGTAGTGTTAGGTCGTTGCCTAGTGTTACGCGGTCTTCGTGAGCAAGAGTGGGGACATCTATGGTGTTAAGATAGTTATTTATCTGTGTCGTGTCTGCCAAATGTCTGTCCTCGTTTAGCGTCTTGTAGTACCTAGCAAAAGTGTCTGCCACCTCTTGTACTTTTGTGTGTCTCTCCTGCTTCATTTATTGCCGCTACCCATCGTGCCTCCCTTTCCCTGTTAGGAAACCAGGCTAATAGCCTACCGGCCCTGTCCCCTGATTCGTAAAGCCGGTGTTGTGTGGCCATGAGTTGGGCTCGCACTTCGCTCTCCACTAGTGCTCGATATTCCCTCCGCGTCACAGCAATCTGACGAAGCAGTTGCACATCTGAGTTGGGGTTAGCACGCCTTTCTACATCTAGGACTCGCTTTCTAAGGTCTCTACTTGCCGGGTCTCCTCCTTCCGTTTGTGGGCTATTATATTTTGTGCCCTGTCTCACCGTACTGCTTTATATGCCTCCCACAAGGTGACCGCCGAGGGTACAGAACTCACGTTCCCGTGAAAATATAGTTCAGTGGCCTTCCGGATCTCCTTAGCTATTGGGGGGTCAGGTAGCTCCCAGACGGCTAGTCTCCACTCCTGCCTACGTTTTAGGGAACCACCCCAGCTGTCAACCACAGGGGCGAATGATCAGATCTGCCTCTGAATACGTTTTCTGCTCTCTCTATTCTACCTATCACTCCTGCTGGTGCAAAGGGGTGGTCTAGCCTGGAAAAGACTCTGTGGGCCCCGTAAAAGTACGAGGAGCAACGTGCTGTAGGGTTGTGTCTGCGCCAAAGGTCAGTGAGTCCTAGGGAACCCACAGATTCAGCTAACTGGGTGGGTATGCATGTTCCAGGCCCTACTTTCGAAAGATCCATATGTGTGTTCAACACGTCATTAAAATCACCCCCAACTATATGTGTGGATGACCCGGACCCCAAAAGTATGTCTGCTATTTTGTTGAGTGTTTAACTTTGTAGTCCCGGTGGGGCATATACACTGATCAAGGTAAATTCCCTCCGACCCCACGTTCCCTGCACTGCTGCATAGGTGTCGTATGGGACCGTATATGTTTTAGCAATGTGAAAGGGGGTGTTTTTTCTAATTAGGATGGTGACCCCTCTGGACCCTGAGGAAAATCCTTTGTGTGCCAGTAGAGTGTAGGACCACCTCCCCATAAAGGCACATCGTTTCCCAAGGAGGTGTGTCTCCTGGAGGAAGACAATGTCGGGCCTAAGCCTTTTAAGGTATTTAGTAATTAGTCCCCTCCTCACTTTGTTCCATGTCAGTACAGAATAATTCTTTTCACCCATTCAAAGACTTGTATCTTTACCACCTATTACTTTGGCAAATTTTACGACATGTACGTGTATTGCTAGACTTGTGTGTAGTTTTAGAGGCTTTTTGTCTGGCTGAAATCTTAAACAAAAACTTTTGAAACATTTCTATACATCCTGCAATTCTTAACTGCATACCCCTACCCCACGCTCTCCCACTCCCCACGCCTAATACCCCAAAGGTCACCATGACAAAACTGGTGTAGGTTAAGCCTGAGGGGTCTGTACCCCTCCCCCCTTTCCCCATGTTCAATTTGGTGGAAACAGTAAAAAAAGGATATGGAATCCAGACCAGTCTCTGAGTCTGGTATCGCAAAAGTTCACCATTTTCTTCCGGATGGATTCTTCAGATCTCTTGGGGCTGGGATGGCCCTCAGGCATGCCCGGATTTCATTCTTCCTCGCCTTCTGGGAGGAGATGCTGCTGCTGAGTTTCTCGGTCAATGGTCTGTGCGGGCTCACGTTCCAGAGTGGCAATCTGACAGACGAGCAGGTGGTCGCTGTCTTCGTCTGCTAGGTTTCCTCTGTCCGACTGACCAGAGGCGCTACTTTCTCGCTCTCTATGTTGCTTCCTTCGAGGCTTTATGTTTGTAGGTTCCTCATCTGAATTCGAGACTTTGGCTCTGTGTTTGCCGCGGGTTAACGTACAAAAGGCAGTTCCTGTCTGTGTCTCGCGGGTCCCAGTTGCCAGGTGTCTCTTTTGGACCCCTCTCTGGTTAGAGCCCACCCTTCTGCGAGCGTCAGCGGGTGGGGGACTCCCTGTCCCCTGGCTCCGTCTTGGTGGAGGATGCTCTTCTATCCATGTCCACACTTCTTCAGGTGTCTGAAAAAAGTAGGACTTGCCCTGAAAAAGAACCTTCAGCTTCGCCGGGAAGAGTAGCATATATCGGATGTGGAGGTTTCTCAGTTTCACTTTGACTGAGTCTAATGTGAGTAGGAGTTTTTTAACTTCTCTGGAGTAGTCTGGAAATGCCATTATTCTAGTGTTCAGATGCTTGATTTCTCCAGCTTTTCTCCACTCCTAGAGAATTAAGTCGCGGTCTTGGAAGTTAAGGAATCTTGCGATCAAGGGTCGCGGAGGTGCCCCAGTGGTGGACGTACACTGGGTATCCTGTGGGCTCTTTTGATAATGAAGCAGGTTGAAAACTGAGCCGACAGCAAAGAGTCCCTGAGCCAAGCAGTCAGGAAAGTCCAGTTCCACCGCACCCTCCGGGAAACCTATGAAGCGGGGATTATTTCAGCACGCCCTATTTTCAGCATCGTCTACTCTCCAGGAGACTTCTTATAGTGTTGCTGCTAATCCTGAGACTTCGTTACTTAGGGTGCGCGTGTCTTCTACATCCGATATGCGACTCTCTGCCTGTGTCACTCTCTCAGCCACGTTGCGCATGTCCTGACGGAGGAGAGTCACATCGGAGCGTGGCTCCGCCATCCTTTCCTCCAGCACATCTCTTGAGGAATGTATTGCCAGAAGGAGGGTTGCGTTGTCTGGTGCCCACCTATGTCTCCCTCTGTCTCCGCTGACGGGGGCAGAACTTTAGTATATTTGTCCATTTTGCCTTGTTTGGACGTTTTGGGATCTTTGTCTCTGGCCATCGTGCAATCAGGCCTATGGGACTGTCTCAGGATCCTTAGTGTTCTGATCGTCCGGTCTGGGGGGAAATTTCTCAGTTACCTGGTATTGCAGAGTGCGGCTGTAACAGCCCGCTGGGGCTCCACCAAAAACGGTAGTTTCCACAGGGTTCTGTCTGATTATGTTCTACTGGTCCCCGCCTGCGTTGCTGTTTCGTCGCCCCGTCTCCTGTTGTGCTACCTGTGTTTCTTCCGGTCTATGCAGGAGGGACACAGCACTGCCACCTTACGTTCGTTGTGCGGGGCTCCCCGTCTTCAGTAGGCCTAGTGGGGGGCACCAGGCATTTGGGTAACCGCCTGGCTCCAGCCACCATGGAGGGGGTTTAGATAGTCTGAAGTCTCCCCACCGGGGTGTTGGGCCTAGGATCTAGATGCTCGCTCTCTCGGTCTCTCTGTGTATGGACATATCCACTGGGTGTATGAGGGCACTCAACTTGTTTTGTCCTGGTTTTGAGGTTTCCTTTCTCCTTTTTCAGACCTCAGCCCTACTTTCCCTCGAGTGGTGCTTATGCCTGCGTTGGGCCGCCCCTCAAATCCCAGCAGGCCTGGAGCTTTCAGAGTTGCTTCCCTCACTCACCCGGGGCCTGGCCTTTTCTCCTGCCATCTGCAGTGTTCAGCCTGCCGGTCTATATAGAGCAGAGCGCCTTGCGTAGGGCCTCTCCTTTCCTCACCTCTAATTCTGCTGGGGGGGGGTGGGGGGGGAGTACTGGACGGCCTTCTCTTGTTCATGCTCCTGCTTGAGCCGGTTCACGAGCCTCCACCGCCGGAGTTGGATCTCCGAGAATCTTCGAGTTTTGCCAAATATGTAGAGTTCTGCCCGGCAAGCACCTGGCAGGAGGCCCCGTCCTCTTCTTTGTGTGCCCTGAGATCGGACACGATCTCACCTTCGGTCGCCGGTCGACCCGAGTCAACCGCAGGGTCTTGGCAGCGGCCACCGGCAAGACGATTTTACACTGCTCCCTGCCCGGGCTCAGGTCCCTCGGGCCTGTCGCTTTCTCAAGGCAGTCGTCAGCCCCAGCGATTCTAGTGTTTCCGGGCACCTAGGTGACTCAATTTGCCTGGGGCCGGGTCTCCGCCATCTTGGGCCGGCCCGCTGCGCCGCGATCGCTCTGCAAATAGCGTGTGGGCTCTATTTACATGCACCTTAGCATCTCCTCATAATTACAGGGTTTACGGCATTCGGTATATCAATTACCGTGGTTAGATGGCATCGGTGTGGTGTATGTCGCACTGCTATGCCATTCCTTTCCATGAAGGACTCCCATTTAGTTGATGTAAATTGCGGGCCGTTGTCGCTCAAAATCCCTTTGGGGATCCCTTCTCTTTTAAAGATGTCTGTTAAGAAGGCCAATATAGTTTCAGTTTCTGTATTTTCAGTCACGTCAATCTCCGGCCACTTGGAGTACCGGTCCATGACGGCCGTGATATATTTCTGAGTGCCCTGTGCATCTTGTATGGGTCCCATAATGTCTATGGAAATCTCCTCCCATGGGTTTTCCGGATCATCGTATCTACCTAGGGGCGGGCGTAATAGCTTCTGAGTCTTGTCCGCAATGCTGCACTGCTCGCATGCCCTTACATGCCTCTCTATCATCACGTCCATCCCGGGCCACCAGTAGTCTTCCTTTGCCCTCCATTTGGTTTTTACGATACCTAAGTGTCCTTCATGTGTGATGGATATGATGTGATTCCTCAGGGAGTAGGGAGGGATGACCTTGGTACCCCTTAACAAGAGCCAGGGTTTGTCCCCTATCAACAGTTCTTCTCGTATTTCCCAGTACTGTTTCAATTCTTCCTCCAACAATCTCTTGTCCAGCCATCCATTCATCACATATGCTTTTACCGCGCTTAGTTTCACGTCTTTGTTGTATTCATTTTCCCATTCCAGGGCGCTTATGGCTCTTTCCGGGTCCCCTGTGAGGGCAACTGCGTACTCCTCCCATCCTCCTTCTCCTTGGTTTTCTGCTCTCTCTTTGGATGCAGCCCTACTCAGGAAGTCCGCTACCTTGTTCTTGTGTCCAGGTAGGTACTCCACGGTATACACATAGTCTAGGAGTCTATGGGTCATTTTAGCAATCCGTGGGGTGGCATGTTCATGACCGCTTGACGTGAGGACCTTCACCAAGGATTTGTGGTCCGTGCGCAGAAGGAACTTTCCTCCCCACAGGAACTGCCGGAATCTCTCCATTGCCCACACTGCTGCTAGCATCTCCTTTTCAATGACACTGAATTTTTGTTCATTGGGGGCCAATGCTCTGGAGGCGAAGCTGATTGTGGTGATCACTCCCGCTGTGGATTGTTGCGTGAGTACTGCCCCCAAGCCTCGATCGCTAGCATCAGTGGTTAATATGGTCTGCGCTTCTGGGTTGAATCCGTGTATAGGCACTGTCTCACTGATGTTGTGTTTCATGTCCTCGAACTCCTGTTGTTCCCTTTCCGTCCATTGGAATGCAGATTTGTCCTTCAGAAGTAAACACATGTTATGGGTCTTGGATGCAAAGTGTGGAACAAATTTACTATAAAACTCTGCCATCCCCAGGAAAGTCCTGATGTCTTCCCTATTCTTGGGCGTGGGAGCGTCTCTGATTGCTGTGACATTGGATGCTTTGGGTTCGATACCATGTTGACTTATCTCGTGCCCCAAATACGTGACTTTGCTCACTCCAAACTTACATTTGTCCCATTGGGCGGTGAGTCCGTTTTGCATCAGTATGGTGAGCACCTCCTTTAACTTCATATTATGGTCCTCCCTGGATGTTCCCATCACCAATATGTCATCCTGGAAATATTGGATGCCGTCTTTCTTGTGGAACAACCGGTGCATCAGTTTTTGAAATACAGCGGCCACGGAGGCTAGTCCAAAGGACATCCTTAAGAATTTGTAGCATCCGAATGGCGTGATAAATGACATCAGGTGGTTGTAGGAGCGATGCAAGGCAATCTGGTGGTAAGCTGATGTTAGGTCGATAGTGGAGAACCATTTTGCTCCCTGGGTTTTTGCCAGCATTTCGTTGATCCTGGGAAGTGAGAACTTATCCACCACATGTTTTTGTTAAGTTCTCTTAAGTCGACGCACAACCTCACCTTACCATTTGGCTTCTGCACCACCACCAAGGGCGCCAGCCATTCCGCATTGTCGATAGCCTCTATCACTCCGTTATCTTCTAGTCTCTGCAACTCTTCCTGTATGGCCATCCTGGTCCTGAATGGTATATTACGTGCTTTGTGAGACACTGGTTGTGCCCCTTCTCTCAAATGGATTCTATGCGTGAACTTTGCCATGCGTCCTATGGACTCTCTGAAGACCTCCGGAAACTCTTCCTTCCATCGCTGTGCTGCATACTCTGGTCCCTCTTCTGTCATAAGGACTTGCGTGTGTCCTCCTGGGTTCAACTTCATTCCCAGGGCTCCTTGATCCTTCCAGCCCAGTACCGACGGTCCCTTTTCGGCCATATACAATTTCCCATCGCACGTTCTCCCCTTGAAATCGAAGGACAAGGGACAAAATCCCACCATGGGAATGGGCTCTCCAGTGAATGTCACTGGGTGGAGGTCTGTGGGCTGTAGATGGTAATCTGTTCTTGGGACGAACTCCTTCTCCCATACTTTCCTCTGGATTATCGTGTAGGGTGATCCCGAGTCAGCTACCATGGTCACTTGTACTCCTCCGATCGTCATCTCGCATTTCGGCTTCTTGTCGGTGGCACATTCTATGCCTAGGACCTGCTCTTTCACTATCAGGATCCCGTCTTCATCTTCCTCGTCCTCTTCTTCATTCTCCTTGTGCCCCTCTTGTGCGACATACTTTACTTCGCTTCTAGGGTTCTTCCTCCTGCACACTTTCTCGTAGTGTCCCAACAATCCACAGTATGAGCACTTGGCAGCGAACGCGGGGCAACCTTTGTCGTTGGCGGCATGAGTGGTGCTGCCGCATCTATAGCAGGTATTCCTACTCCAATTCCGCTGTCCTTGTGGTCTTGGGGTTCTAGTATTGTACTTTTTGTAGTTCCGTGCTCCTTGTTGTCCTGGAGGTTGTTTATTGTCGCCTGTCTTCCTGTCCGCTACCTTGCATACTGCTTGCCCATGGCTGCTCTCTTGCTTGGCTGCTTCCGCACACCTCTTGGACAACTCCGCCTTTTTTACTAACGCCACCACTTCCTTCAAAGGTGCATCGCCGTTGACCCACAGCTTCTCTTGTATTGAAGAAATTACCGTGTGCATGATGATTTGATCCCTTATCAATTCTTCTTGTAAGGTTCCAAATTTGCACATTATGGCTAATTTTTGTAGGGCCGCCACATATTCATCAACCGATTCCCCTTTTTCTTGCTTCCTGTGGTATAAGTTATACCTGTCTATAGCCGTGCATACTACCGGGCGATAGTGTGCATCCAGGTCTTCTAACGCGTGCTTGAACACGTCATCATCCGTTGCTGCTCTTTCCTCTTTTACCAGGTTTTGGTATGCTCTTTGTCCCGCCGGGCCCAAATGGTGGAGTAGAATTTTCTTCCGCCGGGCACTCGAGAACTCCGCTTCCCTTTCCTCTTCTAGCGCCGAGAGGTAATTCAAGAAGTACTGTTTCCAGTCCTCCCACGGCATCTCGGGTTCTCCCCCTTTTGCCAAGAACGGCACCGGGTTCGTCCACGAGAAGGTCTGAGCGCACATTTTCTCCCCAGTAGTGGCCTCTCTCCTTGGATCGGCAGGACTGTCTGGGCGGTCCGCAACCTGGGCGTCCCTTAGACGCACGTCGTCCTCCTGGCTGGACTCCCCACTCTCCGCGTGACTGTCGCTTGGCTGCGCCAGGGTACAGGATGCCCCTACTGGGGTTGAATCTCTGAGGAGCCTCTCTTCCCTGCGGGCAGCGTCGAAATGTAGTCTAAGGACCTTAAGTCTTCAGATCGGTTGGCCCCCTGAGAACTGGACCGATAGGACCCTGTGCCAGAGCAGGTATGATGGGACGCCGGCGCCGTGGCACACTCAGCGCTTCTCTGCCATGCTCCCGGTAACGTGTTTCTGGGGTAGGCAATCCGGGATTCGTGCCCTACCTCGTGGATGCCAAGTGGGTGTCGGATGGCTCTTCACCACCTCGTCGCCATTATAAAGTTGCTGTGAACCTGGGAAGTGTTGCCTTAGATAGAAGCCCCTCACGCGTAATTCGTGGCTCAATTAACTTTATTTAAATGCTTAGACCGGGAGCGCCGGAGCGGTGCTCTGCATACATCGGAATCCGGGCGCCAATTGATAGAACATGGCCGCCGCCGGATTTCCGTCCGCGTCACACGCCGAGCGCATGAACACTAGACCAGTGTTTTTCAACCTTTTTTGGGCAAAGGCACACTTGTTTCATGAAAAAAATCACGAGGCACACCACCATTAGAAAATGTTAAAAAATTTAACTCTGTGCCTATATTGACTATATATAAAGTAATTCTCTTGAATAGGAATCAAATAAACACAAAGAAAGTATTTTAGAATTACTTTATTATGAAATAGTAAGTAAACAGAAATATGAAAAATTATAAAATACTTTATTGATCAGTGCGCAACCTGGGCCTGTTTGGCTGAACACAAAGCTGATATTCTGGCTGGAATCGAAGAAAGACACACACGTAGCTCTTCGTCAACAGCTCTCAGTCTCTCTCTGTATTTAGTTTTTATAGCAATCATGCTTGAAAAGCTCATCTCACACAGATATGTAGTGGAAAATGGGAGCAATATCAAAATAGCTTTGTTTGCTAGAAGGGGGAACTCCTTGGCAGTATCCAACCAAAAACTGTCCAAAGGTAGATCAGCAAATCTTAGCTTGAAACCACGATTTTGTCTCAGTTCAGTTAGTTCCTCCTGCTCCTGTAAAGTCATGTCCTTTCCACCAACTGATGCTGAGCTATAAGGGTCCCTAACCCAGTCAAGGCATTCAGTGGAGACTGAAGAGAAATAAAATGACAACTTCTCCTCGAGAGTTTTTAAATGTTTAACTATTATCTCACACAGTGCAGCAGTGTGAACACCTTGCCATTGCTTGGTGAGTGTGAACATTTCAAGATTGCCACTTTCCACCTGTTGATGCCAGAGTTGCACCTTTGAACGGAATCCATTTATTTTATCTGTACTTGTAAGCAGGTTTTCATTTCGGCCTTGCATTCGTGTGTTCAGTTCATTCAGATGATGAAATATATCTGCCAGGTATGCCAGCCTTGCACACCACTCATCACTTGCAAGCAGCTTTGCGTAATCTGACCTCTCATTTGTCAGAAACACTAAGTTCCTCCCGCAGCTCATACACACGAACCAAGACCTTGCCACGCGACAACCACAGGACCTCCGTATGAAACAGCAAGGTTTTATGCTTCACTCCCACAAAGCTGCAAATATGCGACTTTTCAGGGGTCGTGACTTTACAAAGTTTACCATGCGCACAACATCATCCAACACATGAACTAGGTCTGCTGGTAAAGTCTTGGCTACGAGGGCCTCAAGGTGTAAAAAACAATGCGTAACAATCACATCTGGATTTCTTTCCTTCACTCTGCTTACAAAGCCTTTGGTGCGCCCGACCATGGCAGCAGCTCCATCGGTGCAGACACTTGTGCAGTTTTCCCACTTAAGTCCTCCTTGTTCAAGGTATTCTGATGTGACCCAAAACATTTCTTCTCCTGTTGTTTTTTCTGGCAATGCCTTGCAAAAAAAGAAGTTTTCTCTAATTGCATCACCATCAACAAAACGCACATTGGCCAAGAGTTGAGCATGTCCACTGATATCAGTAGACTCGTCAAGTTGCAATGCAAATTTCTCACTGATACGGATCTTTTCCAAAACCACACTTTCAATGTCTGCAGACATGTCATTAATACGTCTAGAAATTGTGTTGTCTGAGAGAGGGACTTTGGCTATTTCCTTAGCTGCTTCAGGTCCGAGCATCTCCTCTACAATAGCTTTGCAGGCGGGAAGTATTAATGTCTCTGCCACAGTGTGCGACTTTTTTGACTTGGCTATAAGTTCAGCAACTTGATAGCTAGCTTTAAGAGCTCTTTCATTTACCTTTGTGGTTTTTCTCATGAAAGTTGCCCGTTTCTCCGTGTTTTCACGCAGGCGAACAAAATAGTCCGCATTCTTGTTTTGAAGCGAAGGGTGTTTCGTTTGGAGATGGCGTTTAAGTTTGCTTGGGACCATAGCACTGTTAGCTAGCTTTTCACCACACACCACGCACAGTGGAGTTGGTTTGTTTGCATCTCCGGTGAAAGTAAATCCAAATGAAATATAGCTTTCGCTATATTGCCTTGTGCCAGAGAATTTGCTTGAGCTAACCATCTTTGCTTTCTTTTGATCCCCACTCATATTTGGGCTCTCATCTGGCTCCAAATTTTGTTCAGAGTCCAGTTCTTTCCTTTTCAAAAACGTGTCCATCACTGCAGTATCTCACTGTCACTCAGTACTTACTGCGCTTGTCTCCTCCAGATAGCCGCTGTCCGTCACACTCAGCACTCTTCTGCGCATGTCTCCATCCAGATCCATCAGTCAGCGCTCTTCTGCTCATGTTTCTTCCAAATCCAGATCCATTGGCGCTCTTCTGCTCATCGGCGATCTACTGCGATGTCTCCTCCTGTCCTTCTCCTGTTAGTGTAACAGTGACACCGGAGCTATTTATAGTCCTTAACATCAGTGGTGGGATTCAAAAATTTTAGTAACCAGTTCCGACATTCAAGCATGGTTTAATATTTTTTTCTTTAATGGAAAACAAAAACGTTGCGGACCGTTCTCTGCTCAGCGGGGATCGATCCGCTGATCCCCGCTGAGCCGGCGGATGACAGCTCCGTCTCCGCACTGTGTGCGGAGAGGGAGATGTCAGAGCCCCGCTGCTCTCTATGGGGAATCGGATGAGAGCGGACCGCCTGTCCGCTCTCATCCGATCCCATCCGATCTGATCCCCACCCAGGACGGATGGAAAATAGGCACAGGTGATGGAATAAGCATGGCACAGATGGTATACTAACTATACTATAGGCATGGCACAGATGGTACTATAGCGGTACAAAAGGGGGTGGTGATGGACGGAGCATCAGAACCAATCAAACACTCACACCCAGTCAACAGATCTGGGTTTGATCCATCACCGTTCTTTAGCCCACTCTGCCACCCCAGTTCAGACATGGCCATATGCAAATCAGTCTGACCCTGTGCCTCATGGGAACAGTCCAGCCCGAACTGCCAAGCCATGCCTTCCCTGGACCGGAAACAAGCTTCCTAGGACCGGTTTCTGGCATTTCAGCCGTCTTCAGCCAGGCTTGCTTGAATCCAGTGGCAAAGTGAGCAAGGGACTCACGTCTGAGCATACCCTGCCAACTTATGGCGAACAAAGCGGTACAAAAGGGGGTGGTGATGGACGGAGCATCAGAACCAATCAAACACTCACACCCAGTCAACAGATCTGGGTTTGATCCATCACCGTTCTTTAGCCCACTCTGCCACCCCAGTTCAGACATGGCCATATGCAAATCAGTCTGACCCTGTGCCTCATGGGAACAGTCCAGCCCGAACTGCCAAGCCATGCCTTCCCTGGACCGGAAACAAGCTTCCTAGGACCGGTTTCTGGCATTTCAGCCGTCTTCAGCCAGGCTTGCTTGAATCCAGTGGCAAAGTGAGCAAGGGACTCACGTCTGAGCATACCCTGCCAACTTATGGCGAACAAAGCGGTACAAAAGGGGGTGGTGATGGACGGAGCATCAGAACCAATCAAACACTCACACCCAGTCAACAGATCTGGGTTTGATCCATCACCGTTCTTTAGCCCACTCTGCCACCCCAGTTCAGACATGGCCATATGCAAATCAGTCTGACCCTGTGCCTCATGGGAACAGTCCAGCCCGAACTGCCAAGCCATGCCTTCCCTGGACCGGAAACAAGCTTCCTAGGACCGGTTTCTGGCATTTCAGCCGTCTTCAGCCAGGCTTGCTTGAATCCAGTGGCAAAGTGAGCAAGGGACTCACGTCTGAGCGTACCCTGCCAACTTATGGCGAACATCGTTCTGCATTCTGTCCATCAATTGTTGTTTTTGCATTTGTCACCCCGAGTGGGAAGGGTATGCTCAGACGTGAGTCCCTTGCTCTCCATGCCACTGGAATCAGGCTATCCTGGCTGACGAGGGCTGAAAGCCCGAAACCGGTCCTAGGATGCTTGTTTCTAGTCCAGGGAGGACCTGGCTTGGCAGTTCGGGCTGGACTGTTCCCATGGGGCACAGGGTCAAGACTGATTTGCATATGGCTGGGCTCAAACTGGAATGGCATGGTGAGCAAAAAAACGATGGATTTAGGCCCAGATCTCTGTACTGGGGTGAATGTATGACATTGTTCTGCATTCTGTCCATCAATTGTTGTTTTTGCATTTGTCACCCCGAGCGGGAAGGGTATGCTCAGACGTGAGTCCCTTGCTCTCCATGCCACTGGAATCAGGCTATCCTGGCTGACGAGGGCTGAAAGCCCGAAACCGGTCCTAGGATGCTTGTTTCCAGTCCAGGGAGGACCTGGCTTGGCAGTTCGGGCTGGACTGTTCCCATGGGTCACAGGGTCAAGACTGATTTGCATATGGCTGGGTTCAAACTGGAATGGCATGGTGAGCAAAAAAACTATGGATTTAGGCCCAGATCTCTGTACTGGGGTGAATGTATGACATTGTTCTGCATTCTGTCCATCAATTGTTGTTTTTGCATTTGTCACCCCGAGTGGGAAGGGTATGCTCAGACGTGAGTCCCTTGCTCTCCATGCCACTGGAATCAGGCTATCCTGGCTGACGAGGGCTGAAAGCCCGAAACCGGTCCTAGGATGCTTGTTTCCAGTCCAGGGAGGACCTGGCTTGGCAGTTCGGGCTGGACTGTTCCCATGGGGCACAGGGTCAAGACTGATTTGCATATGGCTGGGTTCAAACTGGAATGGCATGGTGAGCAAAAAAACGATGGATTTAGGCCCAGATCTCTGTACTGGGGTGAATGTATGACATTGTTCTGCATTCTGTCCATCAATTGTTGTTTTTGCATTTGTCACCCCGAGTGAGAAGGGTATGCTCAGACGTGAGTCCCTTGCTCTCCATGCCACTGGAATCAGGCTATCCTGGCTGACGAGGGCTGAAAGCCCGAAACCGGTCCTAGGATGCTTGTTTCCAGTCCAGGGAGGACCTGGCTTGGCAGTTCGGGCTCGACTGTTCCCATGGGGCACAGGGTCAAGACTGATTTGCATATGGCTGGGTTCAAACTGGAATGGCATGGTGAGCAAAAAAACGATGGATTTAGGCCCAGATCTCTGTACTGGGGTGAATGTATGACATTGTTCTGCATTCTGTCCATCAATTGTTGTTTTTACAGATGGTACTATAGGCATGAGGAGGAGGAGGACTGACAGGAGGACTCACTTACCGGGCTGCTGCTGCACAGGGCTGGACTCACTCGTCTCTCTTCCGAGACCCGACCGTGACCGACTGGTTCCAGATGACCTCCTCACCTCACGCTGCACCTGCAGCCTGGTCTGGATCCGGATGCGGTCTCTCTGCAGTGCCGACTCCCGCCGAGTCCTGGTCTCCGTCCGTCTCCTCCTGCTCCGGTCCTCCTGGTGACTCGAGTCGCGACGTCTTCTTCTCTCCGCTGCTGCGCACACTGTGCTCGGGCGGGAAGGAAGTCGGAAGATGATGTCCTACTGTGATAGGTCCAGGCTGGAGTCTGGACCAATCACAGCCCGGACATCAGAAAAGTGGAGGGTGTCCCCCTGAGGAGCGCCAATCGGCGCCCCTGCTGCCCGAGGGTGGGGTCAAACCCCCCCCACCCCCATACCCAGGACACAGTCCAGCGCCCGCCGCCCTAGTGGGCGAAAATTTGACTTTTTTTTTTTTTAAATCTTTCGAATTTTTCAATTTTTCCCACGGCACACCAGGCAACATCTTGCGGCTCACTAGTGTGCCGCGGAACAGTGGTTGAAAAACACTGCACTAGACCGCTACACCACAATCGGAAGGACAGGATTAGTAGTTGGATTTAGTGTGGGCTGCCAGAGCTCGGGCAACACCATCTAACCCGCCATGCTGCAGGCCACGCCCCCGTGTTTACATTGTTTAAGTTTTCAATGCTGACTCTTCGGCTGATCCGGAGCTGCACTCCCTCCCACCCCCCTCCCAGCGCCTTGAGACTCTCACGGGGGAGTAACACGCTTTATAAAACCCATGATTGATTGAATGCTGAATGCTATTATTACCTATAACAGAGAGACCTGTGGGAAGCGGCATGAAAGCTGATGATTTACAAATACGGACGGATAGCGTTAATGTCCGCTCCATCTCTCGCAGAACTCCCGCTTCTTCCTCCACCCTCTCCTGCTCCAGGGTGAGGTCACAGGCGAAGTACCTGGTACAAGTCTGGATTACAGCAGTGGCTGCGGCAGTGTAACTTAAAATGTGTGTGCAATGTGCTATTAGGAGTGGAACAGACAACGCGCAGAAAATACTCCTGGGAAAAGGGAGCATCTGGGAGAGGGCACGCCGCCAGTTGCTATTTTTAATGATGCCCAACCCTGAGAGTGCTGGTCATGGTTTCTCCTACCAAATTTTGATTTTTAAATGAATACTGAGTCATAGCTCAGCATCCCGATGGAGCAGTTACTGTACATCACCATGTAGTACACTGTTGCCTGCACATGTTAAGCTGAAAGGAAGGCTCTGACGGGGTAGCGCTGTACCTATGAAAGAAATACAGGGGCAGGTTTACAAGCCCCTTTTGCCACTTTTGTGTCACATTTAACATGAGAAAGTGACGCAAAAGTGGCGCAAGGGGCTTGTAAATCTGCCCCACAGTTTGTATGCAATAACCCTCCAGCCGCCATGCCGTACCTTTAAGCCCTGCAAAGGGCAGCACTGCCTAGCAGTATGGAGATTCTCATCGAGCATCCCAGTGTCTGAAGCTGAATCCGTTAAAGCTGAAACTCGTGGAGCGCCGGAAACAGGAACTGGACCGGATTGGTGCAGCAGAGGGATTCTGCAGCCTCAAAGTAAAGCAAGATAATTAGGTACAATCCATGGTGGCTGGGCGCCGCGATGGGTGGAAAAGAAAGCATCTCCAGCCGAAGTCGTGGCGTGCTTGGACTAGATAAGTGCAGCAAAGGGATCCCACGGACCCACACCAAAGCAAGATAATTAGATAGCCGAGCAGAACAGAAGAAATGCGCGGCCCCCATATTAAAAGCTACAGTTCACCGTGCTGGGCTGCAACAATTGTAAACAAGCAGGCGGGGTGCAACAGGAAATCGGGCACTGTGAACAGGAAATCGGGCGCTATGCTGAAACATAAAGCACGGTGCGCATGCATATAGCTATTGTGTTCCTGCATGACCTGACAGCGGAAATTCATATTTACAAAGCAGATGGGGTCGGGGTTCCAATAGAAGTCCCCGACGGGCGGAAAGCACTCATTCTCGACCTTAAAAGGAGTTCTCCCAAAGGTCAATTAAGGGCGCATGCACATGGAACCTGTACTTGGCCGGTGCTCCTCAGCCTTAAACGGAAGTGAGGTATCGGCCGACTGAACGAGTTAGGAGGTATCCAAGAAGAGCGACACTGGTCTGAACCTATGGCAAGCAGAGGAAACAAGCATTTGCAATGCAATAGGTCTCGCAGTTATACGAGTTTGAGCTATTGGCATTATAAATGACAGTGCCTTTTATTTATGTTTTTAAAAAAACAAACTTAAATAAAAAGCATTGTCATTTACAATGCCAATAGCTCAAACTCCTATAAATGCGAGACCTATTGCATTGCAAATGCTTGTTTTGATTACTAGCAATGTCATTCATGTTTTCCTGGAAGGCGTTTGTTTTACCAACTTGGGCTTCTGTTTTCTTCCCGCTGAAAATTGTGCGCACCTGCCAACAGCGCAGCCTTGTGCTAACTGTGATAAATACCCTGCATGTATTTAATTGTGTATTTTTGTGCAATTGTATATCGAGCGGACATTTCCTAAACATTTTTCCGCAAAAGTTGCTTACTTCAGAACTGGGCGTGGTTTACTCCGGAGTAGACTTCCTACAAAAGCGTTGATCTCGGATAATGGGGACTCAGACCGTATTATATGCTACGTAGCCCGATTCTTGATTGCGGGGAAGGGTGGGTTCCGTGCACTGCCATATATTGCTGTGGAGCACGTTTATTTCTCCAATCAGAGGCACTTACGAAAGGGACATGGACTGACGTGAGAGGCAACTGCCATCTCTAGTTAATTTGGCTAAATAGGAGCGCAATATTGAAGGCGTGGAGTGAGGCGAGATCGTGTGCTGCGAATGAACGCGTTCGCTTGGTATCGTCCGTATGATGTCACCGCACCCCCATACAAGCCCTTTTGACAAGTAAGAGTTATTTGTCCTGAGGGGTGGGGTCTGGGAGGTCTTGAGGCTTTCCTCGGGAGTGTGGGGGGGCGGGGGTGAAGTTTTTCCAGCTGCTGCTGCACACGCCGTTCCTCCCTTTTGTCCTCGGGCCTTGAAAGAAGATAGCAGTCTTGACTCAGCACCCGGGAAGGAGGCATGAGGGGAGCATCTGGGGGCCACCCCTGCCAGCACATGCTTCATTCGCAGTGCACATGCAGACAGTAAAGCTTAACAAACACAACAAGCCAAGCCACGAAAGTGAAAGTTAAAGTGATCGGGCGGAGGCAGAGGAGAATGCAACTTAATGACCCGTGACGGAGGAGACAGATGGTGGCTGTGTCCGCGAAAGTGATCAGGCAGTGCTTTTCAGGCTGCTAAATGGTGCGCGCGCCCGGCGCACATGCACTGTATTTGGAGGCCTGAAAAGTACTAGTTTGCACTTCCAGATCCCCCTTTTACAAAAGCTCTTGCGAGAGCAGCGCTAAGGCGCTGTCTCAGGCGAGCCCTAAAAAGCGGTTTGTATAGAAAATGGCAACAGACTAAGTGCAAATACACGTTACTTTTTCATCTACAAGGAACAATTTTTCCCTTTGGAGGAAACACTTTTTTCCAAATCCCCACCAGTTGTGTGGATGCTCTCTTGCCCTTCCGATCTAGGATAGGGCTTTACTCTTGCCATTTACAGGAGTACATTTCCAACCTTTTCAGTGTCAGAAGAGAGTTGGAAAGGAGTTTGTGAACTCATATAAATGTGTGGGTGTTTACGAGCTCACAGAACATTTGCATTCTGTAACACCTATTCCCCACTCGCCCAGCAAATTTAGTTAGTAGTTCCAACACAAAAATATTTGTATGCATAAAACCATATACATGTGCAAATCTAACTGTTTTGAATAAAACAAATACAGATTTTGATTCATTAATAGGGCTATTTCTGTGTGTGACTCTGACTTAACTTTGTGCATAAGGTGTATTGTGTTTTTGTAAATCTGTTTTAAACCTGACCACATGTACCTTTCATCCAGATCACATGCACTCAATAGTGGTCTGTGCTTCACCAGTGTAATTGGAGAGTATAACCTGCCGATCACAAAGCTTTAACGCAGTTTGTGTCAAAGGCACTCCCTCTACCCTTGTTTCAGCCCTGGCACCACTCCACTGTTCCCTTGGCATGGCTGTTTGATGTAACTGCCCTCTGTTACACGGGCAAGTAGGCTGTGATGGAAGTACAGTGGGGATGGTAGACATCAGCAGGGCGGCTTGGCGCAAAAAGTACCTTTAGGCATTGTCAGCAGTGGGATATTCCTGCAATTTCTCCATCACTGGTCCCAAGGAGCCTTTGTGATCCCTAAAATTACCCTCCCAGGGGTATGCAAGCACATTGTTGCTCTCAGATAAGATAAGAATCTTTGCAAGTACTGTGCTTGCCCCAACATTAGCCAGAGCATCTACAGGATTTCTTATTTGGCAGAGGGTATGTACACGCATCAGGGAAGGTAATCCTGAGAATTCCCATGATGTCTTTGAAGGCAGGGGAAGTGGGCTCTGGCCCTGGGCCCCAGCTTTTCAGGGGGGCGCTGATGGAGCCACTTCTGTTCCACAGAAAGTGTTGCCCTGATGACCTTTAATAATTCTTAAACAAATTTTAAATATCATTTTCCTTTAATTTATTTTTTACGTGTTCGAGTATATTATGGACATTTTGCAAAGAAACGGGGCAGATTTACAAGCCCCTTTTGTGACGCAGCGGTAGCGTAAAAGTTGCGGGCCATTTACAACGTGACGCATCTAGGGAGATGAGTCACGTTGTGAAGCCCTGCGCCACATTAAACCTGCGTCAGGTTTAATGTATGCAGGGTGGGCGTTCCGTCGCAGGAAGCCCCGTAAAAGTGACGCAGTGAAATCTACAAGAGTTCACTGAGTCACTTTTACGTCCATGCTGCATCAAAACCCTGCGCCTGCTTGAAGCAGGCGTAAGGAGTGGCGCAGCATGTTAGGCATAGGGCGCCCCTGAGCATTGCTAGAGTTGCATCGTGCTTGCGACACGACTCCAGCAATGCGTGACTTTTCTGTCAACAGATGCATCAGAATTTCTGACGCATCTGTCAATCCTTGCGCCATGGTGCGCCGTATTGTAAATACGGCGCATCCATGATGATGCAAGGGTTTTGCATGTTGGCGCACTGAAAGTGACGCATCTCTACAGATGCGTCACTTTCTTGTAAATCTGCCCCGTTGTGTTAATGGTTAATGCGTTGCCCCTCCCACCTGTGCTTCAAAAACCGCTTTCGCACCTTTTTTTTTTTTTTAAATAGTGAGAGGAAAAAGCAGCCACATCATTTTGTGGGAGCATACACGCGCCTACAAGATGATGGCGGCATCATACTCTTTTTTTCCTTCTTATTTAGCCATGGTGCACAGCATCAGGATTACAAAGAATGACAATGAGCATGCTTGGGTGCAATCTGGATGTACAGCGTCCCCACATAGGCCTTTAACTAGGCCGTGTCTGCAAATGTCTTGAAAATTGCCGCTAAAGAAGGCAGAGTTTCCATTTTTTTCCCAGTTCCGGCATACCAAATAGGCAAAGTAGGCACCCACCCATGGGCCCCACTCCTTTTAGGGCCACGCAACAACCCGGCCTATGGGCCCCACTCCTTTTAGGGCCCCGCGACAACAGATCAAAATAATATTGATTTGATCTTGAAAGAAAATTACAATCAAGCTTTCTTAAATTGTTTCCACTTGTTTTTTGTTTAACATTAATAATTGTTAATGCTTAGTTTTGTGTAGTAACATTATTTTATTACAATTGATGGTTGATGAAATAAAGAATGTGTTAGGAGATCATTTGTGAAGGGAGCCCTCAAATCTCGACTGACTAGGGGCCTTCACAGGGTTTAATCCAGAACACCTGCACTGTGTTTTCTTAAGGCAAGACTGCAGAGATTTGCACTGGGAAGTGAAGAATTGATTAAAAGAGCGATAGTCGCAAGTCCTCGGTGCAGTTTGCAGGTCTAATGAAATTCGATAATTTATCAATTTAATTTTGGCAAATTAAGTATCCTTTTTGGGTCTAGGTGTGGGAGGTGATGGGGGTTAGAGGACCATCACACTCCTGTGATACTCTGCTTCATTTAAACAACGAAAATAATTTTACTTGCAGTGAACGTGCATATAAAAAACAACACAAAAGAGTTTCTGGGTGCTTAATAACAGATGTTAATTACTAGCTACCTCAGTTACTCATTATATTGCTAGAAAAAGAATAAAAGCCGAGTTGGTCCTGCGTGCATTGAAATTGATGCACTGTGTGCTGTATCCACATGTTGACAGCACCCACGGTTCTATTTTAAAAGGATTGGATATTTTGACCTTGAGCTTATACCTCGATTTCTGCAATCCATGCGCGAACTCTACAAGCTATTTTAACGGAATTTTAGCCTCAGACCTACAGACTACATACAATACTCACACAATTGATGGACGGAATGCAGAATAAATCAAAACATTCACCCCCAGTTAAGAGATCTGGGTTAAATCCATCATTCTTTTGCTCACCATGCCACCCCAGTTTAGACCTGGCCATATACAAATCAGTCTTGACCCTGTGCCTCATGGGAACAGTCCAGCCCAAACTGCTAAGCCAGGTCCTCCCTAGACCGGGAACAAGCCTCCTAGGACCGGTTTCGAGGTTGCACCCCTCTTCAGCCAGGACAGCTTGAATCCAGTGGCACAGTGAGCCCGGGACCCAAGTCTGAGCATACCCGGCGCACTTATTTTATTTATTTATTTGTTTATTTTTGAAGTTTTATATAGCGCGAACAAAACTCTTGCGAGTAACAGAGCGCTTAACAGGTTATAGGTGCAGTTCTGAAAGTCATAAAGATTAAGCTATACATACGGACAAACTAAAGAGTATCAAACAAACAGTCACCAAACATAATATACAGAAAACCGCAACAAAGTTCATGTGAGTTTAGCCATGAGGATCGCTTTCACTTCTTTTTTGAATGCGGCAGAAGAAGGGTTCATTCTTGTTTCAATGGGTAAGGCATTCCAGATCCTAGGAGCCATGCCTGAGAAGGATCGGTTATAGGTTTTTTTTTTGGCAAATCTTTGTGGTTTCAAAAGAAGAGTCTTGGCACTCCTGGAGGCTCTGTTGCCCGAAGAGCGCACCAATTTCTGAGCTAGGTAGTGGGGGGTATTGTGGTGGAGGGCCTTGTGGATCATACAAGCGATTTTCAGATGGATTCTGGCTTCAAACGGAAGCCAGTTGAGTGCTCTCAAGTCTGGTGAAATGTGGGAGTTTCTCTTTGAGCCCGTGATGAGTCTCGCATCAGAGTTGATCGTGGCTCTTAGTGGGGCTGTCGATGTCCTCGGAAGGCCGCAAAGGGTAACTGCCCCGTATTCCACACGAGGGATTACTAGAGCTTGGACCGCTAGTTTTAGATCTTGGGCCGGTAAAAAGAGTTTTAGTTTACGAAGAGTCTTCAGATGGAAGTTAGCTCCTTTTGTGGCGGCGCTGATATGTTTCTGCATTTTTAGGTTACTGTCAAGCGTGACCCCCAGAGATTTTGCTGAGTCCACGACTAGCGGATGACCATTAAGAGCTGTAAGGTGTTTCATCCATTCCAGTATGATTGGAGATTTGTTGGGGGGAGCGATTAGGAGGAATTCAGTTTTGAGGGAGTTTAGTTTCAAGTGGTTTTCGGCCAGCCAGGTTTGGGTTTTTTGTAGTGTGGAGTTGAGTGATTTGATGTCTTCCAGAGAATGAATCTTGATGTATATTTGGGTATCGTCAGCGTACATGTGAAAGTGAATTTTGGCAAGGCTGAGAAGATCGGTGAGTGGTTCCATAAAGAGGTTGAAAAGGGTGGGAGAGAGAGAAGAGCCTTGTGGAACTCCTAGCGTGACTGGCATGGGGTTGGACAGAGATTGGTTGACCTTGAAGCTTTGGGATCTATTTTGCATGAAGGAGGTGAACCAGTTAAAAACAGAACCCGAGATTCCCATTCTATTTTTCAGGAGAGTGAGCAGGTTGTCGTGTTTGACGGTGTCAAAAGCTGAGGATAGATCGAGAAGATTTAGTAAACGGGCTTCGTTTTGTTCTAGGATTTTTAGCGCGTCGTCAAGAATATGTGTCATGGCCGATTCAGTGCTATGATCAGCTCGGAAGCCTGATTGAAACTGGTTAAGTAGGTTGAATTGAGCAATGTGATTGTTCAGCTGTGAATTAACACATTTTTCCAGGAGTTTGGCCAGCATTGGGATGTTGGAGATCGGGTGATAGTTGTTTGGGTCCGAAGGGTCAGCTGTAGGTTTCTTAAGGATCGGAGAGACCTGCCCTGTTTTCAGGCTGTCCGGGATGGATCCTTGAAGAAGGGACGAGTTGATGATCTTAGTCCATAGGGGTAGGACTAGAGGAATTAAGTCTTTTAGGTAATTGGCCGGTAGCGGGTCTAAGAAGTGATTGGAGGGTTTCAGAGAAGTTAGCGTCTTTAATATGTGCTCTTCACTGTAGGTGTTGAAGTGGGACAATGATGCGTTGTTTTTTAATTTAAATTTTGGGAGGTCATTTTCTTGAGCCTCTGCCAAGGGCAGAGCTGGGTTCTTACTCTGGTCGGCAATGACTAAGAGGTCTTTTCTTAGGTCTGATTTAATGGATTCCGTCTTGGTCGCGAAGAAGGTGGCAAATTCGTCACAATTGGGAAGAGAGGGTGGGATCAGGTTAGGGAGATTGGGAGGGTTATTGGTCTGAGTTTTGATAAGATCAAAAAGCTTTTTGGGGCGGTTCCTGGCCCAGTCTAGTTGTGATCTGAAGAAGACGGTTTTCGCTTTTCTGATCTTCCTAAAGTAAGCTTTTCTGGAGAGTCTGAGAAGCTTGAGGTGATGAGAAGAGGGGTCAGCTCTCCAATGACATTCCAGTAATCTGAGAGTGCGTCTGTCATCATTTAGTCTCCCATCGTACCAGGGTTTTGACTCTTTGGTAGAGGTACTTTTTAGCTGAAGCGGGGCAATATTGTCAAGTAGGTTGTTCATGGAACGGAAGTAGTGATTGGTCAGCTCCTGAACATCCTTGAGGTCTTCAGGGGGGTGGAGATGGTTAGGATTAACTAATGAAAAGAGGTTCGAGCCAGCGAGTTTCAGGTTTCTCTTCCAGGTCTTAGATCTCAAGGGTTGAGTTGGGCGTCGTTTAATCGTTTCCAAGATTTGGAAAGAAATGACATGATTGTCAGACCAGTCGCAGGGGAGAATCGAGACAAGTTGTGTGGTGCCCGCTTTGGAAATTATTTGGTCTAGAGTGGCACCTTTGTCGTTTGTCGGGCTGTTACAAATTTGGACAAGATTGAGGTCAGCAAGGAAGGCTTTGAGGCTGTTTACCCCAGGGTCGTTCTCGTCATCCCAGTGTAGGTTGAAGTCACCCAAGAAGATTTGCTTATATTGTTGGTTGTCATTAGATGTTAGAATTTCCATGAGGTGTTCAATGAATGTTAGGTTGTCACCGGGAGGGTGGTAGAAGGTGTGTAGAGAGCAAATTTGTTTGTTGTTGTTGGCTATGTTTAAGCAAAGATATTCACATGAGGGTACCAAAGGGGCATTAGAGATGGAAACTGTAAGGCTGATCTGGTGAATGCAGGCTAACCCCCCTCCTTGTCTGTCAGCTCTGTCTAGTCTGGTGATGTCATAGTTAGGGGGAAGCAGGATGTCCATGATGGGGGTAGACGTTTCCTTTAGCCAAGTTTCAGTCAGGATCAGAATGTCTGGTTTGTTAGCAATAAGTAGGTCAGCTATATCCGCAGCGTGTCTAGACGCAGATCTGCAGTTCAGCAGGATACAGCTGAGATTAGGGCGAGGAAGCAAAAGACACACAATTGATGAACGGAATGCAGAACAAATAAAAACATTCACCCCCAGTCAAGAGATCTGGGTTAAATCCATCATTCTTTTGCTCACCATGCCACCCCAGTTTAGAGCTGGCCATATGCAAATCAGTCTAGACCCTGTGCCTCATGGGAACAGTCCAGCCCAAACTGCTAAGCCAGGTCCTCCCTGGACCAGAAGCAAGCATCCTAGGACCGGTTTTGGGGTTTCACCCCTCATCAGCCAGAATAGCTCGAATCCAGTGGCACAGTGAGCCCAGGACCCACGTCTGAGCATACCTGGCGCACTTAGGGCATGGAAGCAAAAGACACACAATTGATGGACGGAATGCAGAATAAATCAAAACATTCACCCCCCAGTCAAGAGATCTGGGTTAAATCCATCATTCTTTTACTCACCATGCCACCCCAGTTTAGACCTGGCCATATGCAAATCAGTCTTGACTCTGTGCCTCATGGGAGCAGTCCAGCCCGAACTGCTAAGCCAGGTCCTCCCTGGACCGGAAACAAGCATCCTAGGACCTGTTTCGGGGTTTCACCCCTCTTCAGCCAGGATAGCTTGAATCCAGTGGCACAGTGAGCCCGGGAGCCACGTCTGAGCATACCTGCATTCTGTGCATCAATAGTTCTTTTTGCATTTGTCACCCCGAGTGGGACGGGTATGCTCAGACGTGAGTCCCGTGCTCTCCATGCCACTGGAATCAAGCTATCCTGGCTGAAGAGGGGTGAAACCCCGAAACCGGTCCTAGGATGCTTGTTTCCAGTCCAGGGAGGACCTGGCCTGGCAGTTCGGGCTGGACTGTTCCCATTGGGCACAGGGTCAAGACTGATTTGCATATGGCTGGGTCCAAACTGGAATGGCATGGTGAGCAAAAAAACGATGGGTTTAGGCCCAGATCTCTGTACTGGGGTGAATGTATGACATTGTTCTGCATTCTGTCCATCAATAGTTCTTTTTGCATTTGTCACCCCGAGTGGGAAGGCTATGCTCAGACGTGAGTCCCGTACTCTCCATGCCACTGGAATCAAGCTATTCTGGCTGAAGGGGGGAGGGGGGGGGGTGAAACCCCGAAACCCCGAAACCCCGAAACCCCGAAACCCCGAAACCCCGAAACCCCGAAACCGGTTCTAAGATGCTTGTTTCCAGTCTAGGGAGGACCTGGCCTGGCAGTTCGGGCTGGACTGTTCCCATTGGGCACAGGGTCAAGACTGATTTGCATATGGCTGGGTCCAAACTGGAATGGCATGGTGAGCAAAAAAACAATGGATTTACGCCCAATTCTCTGTCTCTGTACTGGGGTGAATGTATGACATTGTTCTGCATTCTGTCCATCAGTAGTTCTTTTTGCATTTGTCACCCCGAATGGGACGGGTATGCTGAGACGTGAGTCCCGTGCTCTCCATGCCACTGGAATCAAGCTATCCTGGCTGAAGAGGGGTGAAACCCCAAAACCGGTTCTAGGATGCTTGTTTCCAGTCCAGGGAGGACCTGGCCTGGCAGTTCGGGCTGGACTGTTCCCATTGGGCACAGGGTCAAGACTGATTTGCATATGGCTGGGTCCAAACTCGAATGGCATGGTGAGCAAACAAACAATGGATTTAGGCCCAGATCTCTGTACTGGGTGATTTTATGACATTGTTCTGCATTCTGGCCATCAATAGTTCTTTTTGCATACATACAATACTCTGCAGCTGGCACAGTATAAATCTGAGCTATCTTGTACTAATTTTTAGGTCGAGCATTCAAGATCTCTTTTATATACTTTAGTATATACTAATTAAATATTTATATGAGTTTGTACTTTGTGGGGTCTGGAGATCAGTTCTAGGACTTGTCTGCTTCTGCTCATGGACTATTTTTCTGTTCAGCTGCCTCTAATTAACTGTTTTGATAGAAAACGACCAGCAGAGGTCAGTAAAATACCAGAATTGCTTTCTGCTGAGGGACTTTCCTTTTTTTTCTGGCAACTGCCTCTATTTAACTTTCTTGATAGAAAACTACCAGCTGAGGTCAGAAAAATACCAGAATCACTTTAGCATTCTCGAGATTCCAGTCCATAGAAATTGTCTTCTGCACCTGTAGACAATAATACTTTTTTCAAATCTTGTATTTTCAGTGATATGATTACCGAAGGCCCTGATTTTATGTTATAAACAGAGCTTTGGACTATACCATTTCCCGCTGAAAGGCAATATTTCTCTCCATGTGTTCCCATACCTACTGTGTCACACAGTTTGGTGCTTACTTTCCCTCCATGTTAAAGAACAGTAGATGTTTTAGCACCCAGGCTAATTTGCTGCATAGCTTAATGCATATAAGGTCCCACAGGCGAGACCGATTGCATTGCAAATGCAACAATGCATTTGCTTTGCTACATGGCCCCCCTCGCAGCCATTGTCTGACAACACGGCCTTTACATCGTATCCTATGCCGACGACACCCAGCTCATCCTCTCCCTCACCTAGGACCCCACTACTGCGAAACTCAACTTCCAGAGAGGAATGCAAGACATCACAGTCTGGATGACCAACAGCTGCCTAAAACTCAACGCCGAAAAGACAGAAGTCCTCGTCCTTGGAATCACCCCTACAGCATGGGACAACACCTGGTGGCCCGCTGCCCTCAGAAACCCACCTACCCCCTCAGACCACGCCAAAAACCTCGGCATCGTACAGTATTCATCACTCGCCATGAACCGACAGGTCACCAGAGGCTCCCATGGGGCATGCACCAGGCACCGCGGTGAGGCGATAGTTGTGTTCCATTGCTTAACTATCCATCTATGCCGCCCGGCCTCCGGGATGTGGGCTGAATGGCTGTGTGCGTTGCTAAACCGAGGAATATGACCGGAGATTGTAGGGGGTGCCGGTTGCCCCGATGGTTATGTTGCTGAAAATGTTGCAATAAAAAACATGTTAAAAAAAAAAAAAAAATGAACCGACAGGTCAGCGCCGTCACCTCCAGCTGCTTCACCACCCTCCATATCCTTCAAAAGACCTGCAAATGGATCCCCCCTGAGTCAAGGAAGACAGTCACCCATGCACTTATCACTAGCAAACTGGACTATGGAAACGCTCTCTACGCCGGCATCAACAAGTTCCTACTCCGCAAACTCCAGACAATACAGAACACCGCAACCAGACTCGTCCTTGGCATCCCCCAGCATGAACATATCAGCCAACACCTGCGGAAACTCCACTGGCTCCCCATGGAGAAGACAGTCACCTTCAAGATCCTCACCCACGCCTACAAATGCCTTCACAACAGCGGACCCAAATACCTCAATGACAGAATAAACTTCCACGTACCCAAAAGAAACCTCCGATCTGCCAACCTTGCACTAGCTGAAACCCCGCGCATCCACAGAGCCAGAGCAGGCAGGAGATCGTTCTCCCACATTGCAGCCAAAACCTGGAATGAGCTACCAACAGACATCAAACTCGCCCCCTCACTTAACACCTTCAGGAAGACCCTCAAGACCTGACCTTTCGGCTGAATCGTACCTGCGTCCCCCCCTCCCCCAGTACCATGAGACCCTCAAGGGTGAGTAGCACGCTTACCATTCCCTGATTGATTGATTGATTGATTGTTAAACTGTGGCCTGTAGCCTGCTGCAGATACAGAACTCGGCACAGTGAGCCTTAAGTTGTGGTACCAGCTGGTATACTTTGGGAGCAGATAAAGCCACCCAAGTAACTCAGTACGTTTATGACCCTACTGCAGACATGTGCTAGCAAATTGCACCCTTTTGAGTAAAAATCAGGCCTGGACGGAGTTCGTGGAGTAGCTCCATGAGGTGAAAAAAAAAAACTCTGCAGAGTTCCGCAAGCAGCCGAGTGCGGCTCGAACTGACGTTCATGCTGATCTTCCTGCCGCTCGGGTAGAAATTCTACCCTAGCAGCAGCTCGGGCTCGCCAACTTACCATTGGCAATCGCGAGCGGGGAAAAAACTCTGCGTAGCAGAATGGAGTTTTCTGCAGTTCGCGAGCTGTGCAGAGTGCAGAAAACTCCACAAATGGAGCGGAGTTCACTGCCCAGGGTTAGTAAAAATAAGAATATCAGAACATGTCTGGAACGTTTGACTATCGTTTTACATTTATTTTAAAACATAACTTGGGGGAGTCACAGCTGGAAAATGGTAAATGAGGAGGAAAACAGTACAATTCTGGAACTAACCTACAATAATGGAATTATGGTAGAAGGCAAATCTGTGAAAAGACTCGTTGCATTGACATCTTCATATATGATTCAGGCCGTAAGGATGGAGACCCAGCTTACCGCTTGGAGCTATCTAGGGTTTGCAGCGGCGCTGAGGTTCTGGTTGGGACTTACAAAGGAAGGAATTCCAAAAATCGCATCCTTTTACAAAGAAGAGGTCGAAACTAGCGAATTGAAATGGGCAAAGTAGGTGAGACAAACTTTGAATCAAATTTGTAATAGGTTGACAATAAAGTTGAATCAGAGGAAGTTGGAGTGGAAGATCTCCAAACCGGAGTGGGACATGTGGGGTGGGGTGGGGTGTGAAGGAGTCTTCCACACAATTTTTGAGAAAGGCTTAGGTTGATGACTGTTTTCCATACATTAGGGTCTTACCTAACCACAAGCTTAGGTATGCAGTATTAAAATGTAGAATTGGGGGCTATGTAGATAGGAGGACAAAATATGTAATGATAGACGAATCTGTATGTATAGACAAATCGGGTATGTGTCGCTGTGGTATGATGACAAAATTTAATGGAGTGCATATCTTATTAGACTGTCAATGGTCTTTAAATGTCCGTAAAGTATTTTGAAAACCAATTCTTATAAAGTACAACAAACACCTGATTTGATAAAGTACAGAATTTTAAAGCGGGACCAAGCATTTAAATTGTTGATGAACATAAGATTCGTGGATGTCGTATGCATGATTGGGAAATTTTTATTTGCAGTTAGGGAGGTTTTAAATAATCTTGGGGTTTAATATGTAAGATATTGGTGCTGCACTTATGGATTTTATTTTTGACTTCGCTTAGTTTATTTATTGTATGTACTATGTGTTGATTGTATTTATGGTAGTTTTTAATAGACTATGGTCGAAATCACCTTTGACTAAATGAATATATATTACATTAGCTTTTGATTTAAAAGAAAAAACAACTTGCTATGGCCCTCCAAATTATCCCCTCCGTCTAGAGGACTGAAGGACTAGTCCTTTAATATAAAAGGAGAGGGCCAGCGGGGGGCGGCTCAGGTAAGCGCGGTGGGGCGGGACAGGGCGCGGCAGGGGGGAAGCCGATGCATGAGGGAATAGCTATTATTTATTTATTTAATTATACCTTTTCCTTTGTCTGTCGATTTAACCCCCCTCCCACTCCCACCACGCCCTACCGCGTTTACCTGTGCCGGCTGCCGCTGGAGAGAACCTGTACTAAAACTTTGAAGGTCTCGTTGCTATGCAGCAGACAGGCACAACCGAAGAGGGCGGGATTGATGATGATGTGAATATGTATTGTAGGCTTATGGCATGTTCTTAGGGTGGCTGGCACAGGGTAGCGGTTCAGGTGTCTATTGCCACGTGCCCTCTTGTTTGGAATATTTCATATGTACCTTGCAACATTTACAATTGCGAAATTGATCATTGCATTTGTTAAGTGCTCAAAAAAATACATTGTTGATACACTCATTTCATTTAGCTTCCCTCGTTGTATGAGGTTCCAGTTGATTAAGATCTTTTCAGCCACGTCACCTTTCCATATCCGGTTCTGAAAACAGTCCTACTGCACCCTGAACCACAGTACGCTTCGTTTCTCTTCCCACCCTTTGCCGTGCACGGTACATCCTCAGTTGTGGCTTTTGTCTTCTTTTGGCAGTGATACTCCTCTGATCACACTGTTTCCGTTTGTCTACACTTCGTAATCTTTTCGCACATTTCCTGTACTACTAACCCAAAAACAGGTTCCGAGAAAAGTGGTCTACAAACGTGGGACACCGTATACGCATTGACGTGATCGAAACTCACTTCCGTACCTCTGAAAGAGACTTCCTTTATAGCAACATTCAGCTTTATATTCGTGCACGACGCCTATAGTGTTTTTTTTTTAAACAAATGACCATAGCCCTCTTAATAGCCATCTTAGTGCAGTAGGCAGTATCCGTCTCTAAACTGAACATTGCAAGTTCGAGTTTAACGAACGCTGTGTGCTTTGCGATCGTTAAGTCATATTTTTGTATCTTTGCTCTCCGTACCTAGGAAGGCAGGATTCTTAATGGAGACATTTCATAAGGTTTAGCATCTTACATTGCAGTCTACACACATCAGTAATGCATAAAGAGCAGAGAGGCCTGTCAGAGTTGCTGATAGCAGCTTTATTTATCAAACATTTTTTTTTTTAATAATTACATAACATTAAACATTATTCAAACGCAGTGGTGACGAAGACTAACATAAACAGTGCTTTTAGCGTAGAGGTAGATTATAGCTTTCATAGCGCTGTACAAGTATAAAAGCAAACGAATCATTTATAAACAAGTAATCAGCTGTTATCTGACCGCAGATTGGCCTCAGGGAATTCCGAGGTTCCACGCTGGATCCGGAAGACTTTCCTGCCAAAGCTCCCAGGTGCCGACGGGTGGCATGGCGCCTCCCTACTCCGGAAGTGACGACACCGAGCCGCATTTAGGTGCCACCCTTGCGAGCTCATCTCAGTTCTTTTTTTTTTTCTGTTCCTTTCGACGGGGATACAGATTTATGATGTTACTGATGTCGAAAAATTATTTTCCCAACAGTGTGCAGGGGTGAGTCGCCCTTAAACTGTGCGCTTAACCTGTTCCCTGTGTGCAGGAAACTGACCCGGGTCACGTACACTCACGTAATCTGCACTTGTTGCCTTGGATCCAATAATATCTCAAATGTCTGCAATAAATTCTCCCTGATGCACCCTAAGTCCTGGAGAGAGCTCATATCCAAGCTCTGCCTTGGCAACCATAAGATGCAGGGCCAGTCTCAGATGAGGTCTAACGCCCGTTCCAGCTCCAGGTCCCTTTCTCTATCCTTTCCTAATTACAAGAAGAAGCTGAAACGTAAGACTCAGCAGGAGCACAAGAAGGCAAAGCGGGGTGCAACCCCTTCTAGTTATTCCTGCGCCATGGAGAAGTCGCACCGTTGGTTCTGGAAGTCTCAGACTCTGGCAGTGTCATCTCAATCTGGCCATATGGATTGGAGCCAGTACAATCAGAATTTTCCGGGCCATCGCCGATTCCAAAGCAAATATCAAGGTAGTTTCAGAAGCCATGCTGCAGGTATTCTGGCCGATTCCGGGCCCCATTGGCTCTATCTTGGACCCCGTGGACCGACTGGGGCCTCTAGTGGAACTTCCAATGGTGATTCCTTCCCGGCACCAACTGGCTTCACTCTGACCCTCAGTGCACGGCTGCGCCTAGACACCCTTGCTGTAGCCCCTAATGGTAATGCCAACTTTGCACCTGGGTCCGGCTCCAGAGGCGCTGTTTCTGGACTCTTCCCCAGTCCCGATGTTGAATCTTTAACATACTTCATTTACATCTCGAACTTTGGCATGCTCTGAGGTACCTGAAGTACAACCTAAACTCTGAGTGATTTGCCTGCTGTTCCCTTGCCTCAACGCCAGAACTTCTGGAGGGTGGAAGCCACACCTGGTTCTGACTAAAATGAAGTTCAGGGTGCCCCACAATGAAGATGACAGTGAGGAGGCAGACAATTCATTCCCACCCCATTGTACTGATGCTGGATTCTGCCTCTTCCTCTAAAATGCTGGTGGTTTACACACTTCACCTGAAGTTGGAATTGCCAGTGGTCCCTCTACGTAGGAGAGTGTGTCCTTTGCAGTGGTGGTCTGCAGGGACGCCGCACAGGTATTGGATTTACATTTGCCCATGATTGAAACCAAGGTGAAGTTGCTCACTGAAATTCTGCAGTCTGGGCCATCCACTACAAACCCCTTGCTGCCATTTAACACAGCTCTGACGGAGGCCCTTATTGCTACCTGGTTCAAGCTAGTTTGGCACTACCTGTGAGCAGCCCACTTTCTAGGCACCACAGGACCATCCCTGGAGATCCTTCTTTCCCAACGCAACAATCGACTCCTGAGAATCTCATTGTTAAAGCTTTGTTGAGTCCTGGTTAAGCTCTGACACGTATGGTGAACCCCAATGAGTTCCCCTTTACTCCCCCTGATCCAGCGTCCAAGAAGATTTGTTTTAAGGAAGATAGCTTTTTTTTTCTGCAAGTCTGGCCTTACTTTGGAACATGGTGAATGAGATCTTGTCCGGTCTGAAGACTTTAGGGCTTTATTTGCTCAGACCATGCATGACAGCCAAGATGCGACCATATATATTATAGGGGCCAGCCTGGATAAAACTGACTGAGTTGGCCATGCCATGGGCACTAGTCTTGTTATCAGATGACATGCTTGGATGTATGCTACAGGGTTTTCCAAGGCTGTGGCTGATGTAGGTCCCTGGAAAGTTAGATGTGTCATAGTCGAAGCAGTTGATTTTGCCCTCATAAGCTCTGAGAGGTTCTAAGCTGGATTATGTAGCCGACAAGGTTGCTTTGCGCATTGGAGAGGTTCTCCACCTCGCCACAATCCAGTTTTTTTCTTTACCTTTGGACTTAATCACTTTTTGGGTTCTCCGAATCATTCAGCAGGGCAAGGTTGGAAATGTAGCCGGGCAGGGCTCCGCTAGGCTGAATCCTTTCACTCTGGCGTTCTGCTGAACTCGTCGTCAGTGCTTCAGATAGCTCAGATGAGTGCAAATCTTGTTTTCTTGCTTGCTGGTTTTCCTGATTTCTTACCTTCACCATTGTTGGTGCACCCAATGCTGTGTATCTTCAGACTTACGAATCAGAATTGTTGTCCTATCTTCAGTAGAAAGTGACAAGTGAAGCACTGGCTGCACTAACAATGGGGAATACCAAAGTCTGTCAACTGAAGTGAGTGTTATCAAGGACTGCATTACCACAATGCATCTGGTCTAATTGTGTGCTGGTATGCCAGGCAGTGTGCTCTCTCCTCCTTTTGTGATTGGCTCCTTGCTGAGAGACTGGGCTGATGAGCTCTGGGATGCACCCGTGGTACAAAACCTGAGAAGACTGAGCAGCATTGCCAGCACTCCCAGACTTACTTTGTTACTCTACTAAAGAAGCACAGCAATCCTGAAACATGTGTCTAGAGATACACAGCACCGGCTGTACCAACAGTGGTGAATACTAAAGATTTTCAACTGAAGTGAGTGTTGTCAGGCACTGCATTTACCACAATGCATCTGGGCTAATTGTGTGCTGGTATGCCCGACAAAGTGATCCCTCCTTTTACGATTGGCTCCTTGCTGAGTTATTGGGTTGAGGAGTTGTGGGATGTACCTGTGGTCTGGGAGTGGTACTAAACCTGAGAAGATTGTGAGCAGCTTTGCCAACACCCCCAAGTTTCATTTGTTACTCTCTGCTGTAGAAGGACAACAATCCTGAACCATGTCTAGAGATAGACAGAAGTACCTGCTCCAACAATGGTGAATACTAAAGACTTTCAACTGAAGGGAGCGTTATCATGCACTGCATTTACCACAATTTATCAGGGCTAAATGTGTGCTGATATGTCAGACAGTGAGCTCCCTCCTTCTTTTGAGATTGCCCAAAGCAAAACTTGCAGTCTGAGCTCGTGAAAGGAATATGTAAGTTCACTGCCATGGGGCAGAAAATCACCAAATAGCCAAAATGGCTTTGGAAAAGCAAGTGTTAGGGGATCCTTCTCTACTGAGCTGGAAAAATAAACTGCCTCACTGATTCTGCCTTGCATGGTGGGATGGGTGGCAGCTTCTGGACTTCAGAAAGGTGCAGTGGCATGGATAGTATAAAGCATACCTGAAGCCACATTTTTAACTTTAAATGGGTTAAAACAGTGTTATTCAGTTTGACTTCTTGAATGTATTTTTCAGAAAGGAAAATAAGAAAATGTTGCCTTTTATAGGCATTTAAAATAGTTTTTGAAGACAGAAATGCTATTTAAAAAATATTCATGGGGGGGAGGAGCCAAGATGGCGACCGGGACGGCAGCGTAGACTCCCGGCTCCGTGAACCTCCGCATCCCGCACGGATATCCTGCATGAGATCCTCAGCCTGCGCTATGCGCTCGTATTTGTGAATGAGAGTGGCAACCGACCGTGTGACTCCGAAGTTTCTGGCGGCGGTACCGCCGGAGAAATGTGCCTTTGAAATTTGCGGCCCGTGCAGCCCTGGAGCCAGGACCTCGAGTGGACGCCTTGGCCGGGTGGCAGTTCAACAACAGCGGCCTGTGGTGACTGGGTGGAGTCGGACCACCGGAGCGGTGCACACCTCGGCCTACATTTCGCCGTGGTCGTTCCTACCGCTAAGCGTAGCGGACCGAGTGCATGCCCGGGGTGGCAATTCTGAGATTCTCCGGTGATTGCCCCTGCCTTTGACGGTGAGCTGCCCGGACGCCGCCCGTAACTCGCCCTGATTCTTGCGGGCTGCTCCCGGATTTTCGCGGGCGCTGGTCCGTGGTGGGGACGACTGTTGCCCGTGACCACACAACGGATAATTTTTGCCTGCCCCCGGAACCCTGTTTCCAGCGACGTGGACCTTGAGGCGCTTGTCCCTGGGTCCCGGTCCCAATACGGGTCGGGCCTACCCGGCGGCCATCTTGTTATGATGAAGCCTACCATCCTGTCCACCGGGTCACAGCAGGATTGGGAGTGTGTGACTTTTGGGAGTGTGGCGGAGCGATCGCAGAGAGCTGTGCTGGGGTACGGCGACCTCCTCGAGGCTCTCGGTGCCCTTCATTCCACCTTGGTTCATGGCATCGGGGTCTTGGGGAGTAAGCTCGATGGTGTGGCATCAGCGTCGGGACAGTTGCGGCCTGCCTGTCCTCAGGTACACAGGGACTTCCCACACTGCACACAGGAGGACAATGTCGCGGCCACCCCTGAGATTAGTGAACAGCTGGAAACTCCGGACAGTATGCTTCCGTGTGATCGGCTGGCTGTGGGTCTGATCTGTTCCGGAGGTATTGGACCTGAGTGGGAGGTGGTGGCCTCGTCCCGTGCACGACCTCCGGCGACCCAGGGAAAATTCAAGCAACAGTTGTCTACTTTGGCTGATTCCGCCTTCCTGGACCTTGTGTGCAGTGCAGATCCTGGGGCAACACTGGGAAAGACGTCCCTCCATGATGCGGACTGTGTTGGTACTCAGAGACTTCCACCCCACCTGTGTGCGTCGCTTCCCGGTCGTTTTTGGACACTCCTTTACCTTGTAACATTGGACATGGCGCTGGGTCGAGGGGTATGCATGGGCAGATTTGCAAAGAGTGGTCAAGGATAAGGCTGATCCTTCAGGGGTGGTCATCTAGTAGACGGGCGGGCTCAGGGGTTGCGTGCTCTCATGGCATAGCTATTAGTATAATTGGTGCATAATGCTCCCCATCTTTCTTTGACATGGTCGATTTTGTGCTGCTTACTGTTTGACTTGGGGAAAACTTACCGTGCGGGAGGGAGAAGCCGGGGGCATGTTTTGAAGGCCCTCCTCCAGTTTATTACTACTCTCTCTACCCCCCGTCTGGTGGGGTTCTTTTCTTACTCCCTTTTCTCTGTTCTTCTATATTTCGGGTCTGGTTCCAGGGCGACAGGCACACTGCTGGGGGGGGGGGGGGGGGCGTACTCATCTGCAGAGGTGCAGGGTGGGGGGTTGGGGAAGGGGATTCTTTAGTCTTTACCCTTTTTTTCCATGGCCTCCTTTTTCTTCTCTGATTCTTCTTTGTTTTTCTTTTCTGGGATCAGCGTGGTATAACTCCTTTGTTGTGAATCACTGCTTTTTCATGTGTGCCACAATTTCCGGGGTGTTTTCTGGGCTTTAGGGCATGGGACTGCAGGCGCAACTGGTCATGATACTTCTCTACATCCTGCACTTCCTGTTTTAGCGCCATTGACTCGATAGATTGCCGTTTATTGTTTACGTTTGTTATTCTGCCTGCCATTTTTCGCTGCTGGGAAATTGTTTGGCACCTGATCCTTTCGTCTTTCCCTATTATAAAATGAAAGCCTTCTTAATCCTGGTGTCCTACTTGCGCCATTCACTGGCCGAGAATATATTAGCATGGAGATTCTGCTCCCCGACGTTCTGCCTGTGTCAACATTGGATCTCTGTTGCTTTGACTGCTTAGCGGCCGGCCCGGGGGGTTGTAGGCCCATACTTGTTATTGGTTGAAATGCTAATAAAGGTTTTTCAAAAAAAAAAAATAAAAAAAATATTCATGGGATCCTGTACATCCTTGGAGATACACTACTTAATAAGGATTCCGAGAGAATATGTATGACAGAAAAATGGAATTACAGGCAAGAAACTTTTTCTTCTAGTCTGTGTTAAAGTGGATCTTGTCAGACTGTGGGATCAAAAGAGTCCGTTGCTGAGCACCTGGATTTGTGTAGTGGAAGACTGTTCTTTAATGAGTTAAAATAGGTATGGTCCCTGTCTGATTATTACCAGAAGTGATTCTCATATAGGCCTGTAATACATATCATCATAGGAGGTAAAGTGGAGAATCCAGCTGTGTCTACAATAGCAGTAGTGGACCGAGTTAAACTGTTCATGGAGGACGTGTTAGCGTCAGTGTGAATGTAAAGGTTTTGTTGCAGAAGCTCCCAGTTGGGTTTAGAAGAGTCTCTATTTCTCTAACAGTCAATAAAATTGTCATCTTGGTTGTCTTTTCCTTTGGTATTTATTGGTTTCTGTATGAGCCCCTGCCGCTCTGTAGACTTCTGCTTACAAAAAGTGGAGGGTTTTTTGGGGTGGGCAAATGAATGCTGGCCCTTGTTGTCAGATTCGTACTTGTAGGAACTTCTTTTTCTGGTTCTGGTGCAAAGAGATGTTTCCTGGTTCTGGGTTTTGAAGGTTTTGGTCTGTCCGAGGTAGGGGCGGCGCTTTCCGGTAGCCATGGTGCTGCTGACAATGAAACACAGTGCCTTTCAGAAGGAGTCCCCAAGAGGAATAACCCTGAAGGGAAAAAAACCTCTGGTAGAAGCTGAGACTTCAGGAGTGGAATGATGACAACAGATAACCATGGAACGGGTTCAGACTGAAGATAGAAAACCAGCAGGAGAGATCAGAATAGGAAATAGGGAGGAATCCAACCGGAACAAAGGTCCAATGGAATTCCAGAAAAGGAGCGAAAAACACCAACCGGAGCGAAAATACACCAACAGGAGGGAGGACACATCATCAGGAGCGAGGAGTGTTACAGTGCAAGGAAATGAAAGAGTCGGCCCCTTATATACCCATAGACAGGAAGTGATACAAAAGGAAGTGAGCAGTCACCATCTTGGTTTGGGAAATAGTGATGAAAAAGCTAAAAATGGTTGCCAATCTAGAGTGCTGAAAGAACTCTTCCCAAAGCATTCTGGGATCAAGGCTGCGGAATTCTGGGAGGAAGACAAGCATGAAGATGGCACCTGGGCAAGAGAACCCCCACTGGAAAAACTAGGGTGACTGGCATCCTGGCCCCCCAGGCATCAGGCATGTCTTTTGTAGTTACTGCAACCAACTGCGCACCCGAGACCCCCCCGAAAACAACCGTGGGTCGCTGCACACAACAGCGGCATGCCCGAGAGGCAGATGGAGGCTTGGCGTGCCGTATCACTGCCCTCGGCATGACACTTGTAAGTTTTTGGCTGCTACACTGGTACTGGTGTAGTGTTTGTAGTTGTACAAGCTACAGCTTCTCTTTCAGTACTTGAGTTGGAAGATTTGCTAGAAAAATTGACAAAACCTTTATTTTTGTCTGTACCAATAATTGTATTGCTTCTACAGTGGTGTCATAAAAAACATAAAGCAGGTGGTGCGGGAAAGTATTTTCATCCTTATAAAACAAAACAGTAATTTTTCAGTACATTAAAAAAAATCCAGTAGTTTCATTAAAAGTATTAGCTTTGCATTAGCAGAGGTACTTTCTAGATTTTCTTAGACAATGTTTTGCTGTAGCACTATTATTTTATTCCAGTATTCGTTTATCAAGTTTGGCAATTCCTACCATCATCATTCTGGGATGCCTTAAAGTTGCTACTATACCTAACACAATCCAGTTGTGTGGTCATGCAGTTATGCAACATACTAAATCCTAATTTGGATTTCTCATCATACCTGAAAATCACTAGATTTTTTAAAACTTGTAAACTCAAAGTGAATGTTATATGCCTCAAGGTACTCAGTCATGCGTTTCCCATGGAACTCGATAAGAATAATTTCTTTCCTTTTTCCACCAAAAATATTTATTTTCCAAATAAATCAAGGTCTGAATGTGATGTAAGGGTTTGCGGTGAAGTAATTGCCCTGTCAGTGGAGGCAGGAGTATATATCAGGTAGGACACAGGGCAAGCGGGATCGCGGACTCCAGCTATCACCTGTTGAGACAAAAGAAAAGTTAGAACATAGGACGACTGAAATGGAAGACCGACTAAGAAGAGAGTGAGACAGGAAATAAGAGAAACTAGAACGAACGAAAATAATTTAAGGACTAACAGAATTCCTGTAGGAAAAAGGAGAAGGCCAAAGAAAGGATATGGAAATAATTAGGCCTGGGCGGTGAACTTCGCTCCGTTTGCAGAGTTTGCGGAGTTTTCCGCACTCCGCGAAGCTTGCGGAGTGCAGAAACTCCACTTCGCGATGTACAGCGGAGTTCTGCGTAGCATAACTCAGCGAACTACGCCCAGGCCTGGAACTAATGCTTCCAGGAAGAATCCGCTGCCATCCCAAGCGCAGAAACAGAGAGAACGTCAGTGGGCCAAACCCAAGAGCAGTGAGGTGGGACCCCAGGAGGAGGAATGTGTTGAAAGGAATGTGTTATATGAGAGGCTAAAGCATCAAATATACATGTTTGATTTGTGGCTTTCTCACTGACATGGCTTTCCTCCCTGGCACCGCTGTTAATTCATTGGAAATTTATGAAGGCAGCACATCTCTAAGGCAGCACAGGTGAACGGGTTTTCTAGCTTTTATGATATATTTGTTCTTTGCCTCCTGCTTAGCTAACACACAGTCATTCACAAAATTTCTGAGTGCAATTGCAGTCATCCTCCCTTTTTTTAAACCACCAAGGGCATACTTAAGTAGAATCTATATCTCCGAGTAACCAGACAGACTCACTTTGGTTGCATTATCAGGTGATGATTTGTATAGCCATAATTTCTCTCTTAAAAACTCCCTCCAGTTAATATTGGCACTCCAGCCCACACAATGTTTTATTTAATTACTCTGTGTCATTCTACCTGTTGATTAGTTTGTGGATCATACACTGCTGTAGTTATATACTTAATTCCACAAGTCTGAAGAATTTCTTCCATCGATACTAAAAATAGCTGGACTCGATTATGTGCAACTAATGTTTCAATGCACCTCTTCCTAGCAAATTTCTTTCAGATATTACAGCACCAACTCTGTAGTATTGCGACCAGCAAACTTCACTGCTGGCCATTTTTAATGGTAAGCCATCAACACTAGGGAAACCTCTGTATCAAAACAGTAGTGAAAGGTCAAAAGCAAGTTTTTACCAAGCCAAACATAACTTGGCTACAGACAAGGAGTTGACAAGAATGGCATATTTTTCAAAATCCTATCCCTACCACAACACTCACAGTTTCTTAACTATATGTCTACAGCAACTTCATATCCTGGCTGAAATATGTTATCCTCAATAATCTCATCACAGAAGACATTCCAGGATGACCATCATGAGCACACTCTATAATTCACTTCCTGATGCCCTTTGGAGAAATTCACAAGCCATATTTAAACACCTATTTACAATCTACCTCCAAAAGTCAGCAGTTACTATAAGTAAGAGTTTGTAGTTAGCATCAGTTTAGTTTACTTCAGTGATGGCCAACCTTCTGAAACAAATTTCTTAATTAAATCCAATTCACTGTCCTTAACAGACTCATCTTCCCAGGCCCCCTCATTGATACCATTAAACATTTCCCAATCCACTTCTCTTAAAGGACCACTACATCCAAATAATCATTGTCCATTGCAAATTTAGATTTATTGTCATTGCACGGAAGTGGACATAAACAGTCAGCAGGAGGTATGGTATTAGTAAGAAATGAGTATACCTGAAATCTCAAACACAGTCTAGCTATCCGTGCAGTTGAATTCCACCTGCCATCAGAACCCATTGGCCTAGTTTCAGTTCTAATTTACTGCCCCAATTATAATTTTTAAAATACTCAGTGGTCTGCATTCAGGCCACTAATTCCTTCTCAACCAAAGTGTACTCCCAATCTATGGCATTCAAAGAATGACAAGGAAAAACAACATTCCATTCACCCTTCACGCTTTCCAAGACAAAAAAAACCCCAACCCTCGCACACTAGCATCAACTATCATAACTTTTCTTGAATCACAAAAATGTTTTAAGATAGGAGAATTTAATGTGGTCAAAAGCTGCTTGATCATCAGCCCAAATTAATTCCACATACTTCTCAACAATGTTGTTATTGATTCCATTTTAACTACAAAATTACACATTTTCCATAGTATTCACATGGCTGTAAAAAACAGAATATTTTCTCTTTATGGTCACATGTACTTTTCATGGATTTCACAAAGGAATATTTAGGTACAGTGTCCTCTCCTGAAGTTGTATGATCCAGGTAATCAACCTCTCGCTGAAAAGTTTATATTTTTCTTTTTTTTTGTAACACCATTTTTTGTCACTGTTCACATACTTAAACAATATGCTTGTAATGGGAAATTTCATCTTTAGAAAAAACAATATATCATCTTCGAAATGCCACAAAATCTTCAGTGTTCTTCAAAACATGGCACATACTCTTTAAAAGACGGTGTCAAGCTTGAGCGAAAGGCTACCATAACGTCAAGAATTCCAGTCCTCCATGGGTAGGACACATGCACATCAGTCAGTGATAATGAAAGATAAAAGGCGAAGTGAGAGAGAACGGGAGACACAGGTGCCACTGATCTGAAACGTCAAGGCGGTAGTAGGTTTAGTAGACATTTGGATCTTGTTTACAAATAAATATATGACTATCAGGTGATTAAATACAGAGAAGTACCCAAACAGTAAAATCTATATTTGTCATTACAAACCGAACTGGTAGGAAGATTGTGCTGGTATGAGCTCCATGCTGACCACGATACAGGCATCAAAACCATGTGCACCAAGGAGAGCGAGGGTTTCTAGATGGAAGAGGATGATAGGCAGTACAAATATGAAAGTAAACATGTATACTCTGAACACGACAAAACCAAAAGAGAGAGAAAACAAGAAAGAAGGGTGAGGGCTGGAAATACTGTGCCACACTGGGCCAGATTCAGATTGCAGAAATCGAGGTATAAGCTCAATGTCAAAAGATCCAATCCTTTTAAAATAGAACCGTGGGTGCTGTCAACATGTGGATACAGCGCACAGTGCATCAATTTCAATGCACGCAGCTCCTTCCTGCGACGTGGGGAGGCTACCCTGTGTGTTGGAGTCTTCTGTGGAGGTAGGTGGAGCGTTGTAGTTGTGTGTCTGATGGCACCACCGACCCTGTTCTCCATTTACCACAGGGAGAGGCAGGGGTTGCTGGCCAGGGTGTAGGGTGGCAAACTGGGCGGCGCTGCAGGTTCCTCACTGTGGGCCGTTTCTCTTTCTTCCGGACCTGGGAACTTTTGCGGGTGAACACTGGCTGAGGTAGCGCTGCTGGTGCCCCTCCTGGATTTGCCCTGCGTGTTGTGGGTTCAGGGAACGTGGGTGTGGGGGGTCGTACTTGCCCACCACGCTCCACAGCTCATGATGCAGCTTCCGGTTGGCCGCCCGGCAGCGCGGAGGAGTCTCGCGCGGCTGCGGCAGCCTATCACACGCTGTGGGCCTTGCTGTCCCGTAGGTGCTGTAGAGAGCGATGGTGGCGCGGGGTGAGGCGGCGTGATTGTGGCAGTAAGTGTTCCCGTCTTCTAACTTCCTGGCACTACTGTCCGGGCGCGCCCGAGGGAGCACTGCCGGCTTTATGGGATGCTGGGAGCCGGAGCAATATGCGGACGGGGTTACCGGTGGACATTACCAGAAGGCGGGCGCCAGGCGGGTCAGATAGCAGGTATTTACGTGGTGCGGTGCTTTCAGAGTTCTTACACCTGCTCAAATGTGCTCCGCTGCCCGCTTTCCTTTTCTTTATCTTTGTCTCTAGCATGGTGATGGACCGACAGGGCTGGGACTGTCTGTGAGGGCTTCTCTCACTGCTGGGGGCGGGCTGAACATGCAGCGCAGGGAGCAGTTTCCTCGCGTGCTTTTGCTGCTTCACCGTGATTGGAACTCCGTTGCCTCCACAGGCATTTCATATCGGTGTCCGGCTGGTATGGGAGCGGAAGACAACCACCATGGGGCGGCTGCTTGGCAGATGCCGGCTGCACCGGCGAGATGAAGTGAGGCGGGGGTTGCATTGGTGGGTCACTGGGCTCTGTGGACATACCAGTGAGCGTGGCGGCGGGCACCTTGCTGGCGTAGCAGGCTCTCGCTCTCACCTGGAACACATGGCTTCTCATCCTGCTGGAATCAGTGGGGATGCGGCATGGCCAGTCTCTGGTCGCTGCTCTTCGAATGCGGAAGGCGGTGTCGCGTCCGAACTCAGGTTCAGTCACGGGTGGCAATAGACGGTTCTGTGGGGGTGCCATCACCTTTCCTCATTACCGGCTTATTTTCTCCCCCACGAGGGACGATGACTTTTTGGCTCATGAAACGCCAGGCCGCAGGCACGGTAGGTCAGCTACCCACCTCGTCGCCAATGTGCTATCGGGCCCCCGGCCCGCATGATGAGCAGTAATGGACACGGACACTAGGAACTGTACTGCAGTAACTGGCCTCGAGCATGTGCACTCGGGCTCTTTTATTGACGGAGCCACGTCACTCGTGGCACCCGTGATGGATGGGTGTGGGGGTGCAGTGTGTCCAGCCCTCGAGGGAGTGGCTGGGATTACAGCTTCCTGTGGGACACTAAAACGTGTCTCGCAGGACACTACATTCCTCCCCAACTTTATTGAAGGACAAACAAAGTGTCAGTCCAACCTGTGGGGAAGAAACAAACAATTAACTAAATACCACAGGGTCCATCAGTCTCTCGAGTCAGGTGGCCGGACGACATCCGACATGGGCTGGTAAACTTGGCTGGCAGCAGGACCTTCTCGGCAGACACCTGTAATTTAACCTGAGGGACTCCGGACACGACTGCTGGCTTGGAGACGTCCGCTGCATACCGTCAGTTCGCTGACAATGCCATGTCTTGCTGTCCTGCATGGCTTTCTCTTGGCTGACGTCGGTGATGGTCTGTGGTGAGTTCTAACAGTTCTTTTTGGCGTGCTGTGTCATGACCGTGGATGGAGTCTCACGTGAGAGTTCACAGAGTTGTTGCTGGACCGACTGTCCCTGTTGGACCGCTTGGCTGCCACAGGTACCATGTCGGTGGGGCAATGTCTCTCCTCGCTCTCCCGCCTGGGAAGGCCCGTTGTCGGGGTTGCTGCTGGACTGTAGGAAGGCTGCGCTGGGGCCGCTGCTTGTGTGCCGTCTGGGGGCAGCTGCAGGACCGCAGAGGAGCCGTTGCTTGGTCACACGCACAACCCTCGCGGGTGGATGAGTCTTGGTCAAGACTTGCACTCGCTGCCGCAGTTCCGATGTAGGCCAGGTTCACAGGTGGCTTCTGGTTTCTTTTAGTCGGCTTGTGTGACAACAGTTTCGGACTCCAGTCCATCGGTACTCGGGGAGTGGTGTTTGACGCATGTGCTGATGGCTGGGGTGGTGACGGTTGCCAGCCATGTGGTGAGTCGGAATGACAGGGGGTGTTGACTTGCTGGTAGAGTTTGGATGTCAGGATGGACCTGGGCAGCAACGTGCCTCCGCTTTGCTGATGTTGAGTGTCTGTGGCGGCTTAACACGTAGAGTGTGTGGATCCTCTCTTGCCTGGCTTGGGGCCACTGCCGACTCCATCTTGAAGCGGTGTGAGGACGGACACTCACACATAACACATGGCAAGCCAAGGATAGTGTGACAGAAATTCCTGACATAAGGTACAATCCTAATATAGCACAGTGAGCTACACATCAAAATCTAATAGCAGCTTGAAAACTGCAAGGCACTGGTTTACAACCTTATTGTTTTTCTCCGATCTTTCATTATTCTAAGCTTCTTAAATAGGGGTTCCTTTGGATAATAATAATGCGGCAGGGTTAAGTAAATTATGCAGGAGGAAAAGGCAAATTATGAGGTGTAGTATGGCACATTTTGTAATAGTATTGCTTAATTATTTTGTCATTTTTAAACTTGTTAACACTGTCTGGGCATAGGTTGTACACCATTAGGGTCAGTTTAACACCCAAATATAGCAATAAGCAACAACGGTGAGCAGTCACCCTTTGCAAAGGGCCTTTTACTGCATGGAAACATGTGTTGCTGCATTTTTAGTAACGTTTTAATACTTTGAGCTAAATTCTGCAGAATATGTGGCAGATTATGGGTTATTGGCAAATGCAGCAAATTTATAAATATGCAAAAATTGCAGTGGCCAAACAATTGAATAATTCCAGTGGCCCTGGTCTCAACTAACATTTCCTATACATTGGCTTACACACTTACTCAAGCCATTGTGTCTGTATAATATGTGTGTGATATAACACATCCCAACACCCTACTTACTTGGAATGAGTAGCCGTGTAAAAGAAATTAACTACACATAAGAGGGGTTCTATGTAGAGATCAGGGGCACTATGTGAGGGTGGTACTGATTGAATCCTTGGAGAAGGAGGTCTTTTGGGGGGGCAAAACAAATATTCTCACACTATCTGGCACCAACACTAAAGCTAGCTGTGTCAGGTGTGTAGCTATCATTCCTGCAGCCTAAGCAGTGCCACAGGCCACGAGGTAAGAGCACTTCAGCAGCTGATTGTGCGACGGCTGGTTGAAAGGGATAGTCTTTGGTAGGAGGGATTTCATTTTATTGGAATCAGTCATTTCTACAAATGACAAAATAATTAAGCAATACTATTACAAAATGTGCCATATTACACCACATAATTTGCCTTTTCCTCCTGCATAATTTACTCAACCATGCTGCATTATTATTATCCAAAGGAGCCCCTATTTAAGAAACTTAGAATAATGAAAGATCAGAGAAAAACAATAAGGTTGTAAACCCGTGCCTTGCAGTTTCCAAGCTGCTATTAGGTTTTGATGTATAGCTCACTGTGCTATATTAGGATTGAACCTTATGTCAGGAATTTCTGTCACACTATCCTTGGCTTGCCATGTGTTATTTGCCAACATACATGTGGTCAAAAGATTAATCATTTTGCAGTAATTAAACAATAAATTAACTGTGACCAGTGGTTTCTTTCATTATTCATTTGTTGCTGTTTTCTGTGACCAATGCTTATTTGTATATAGTTTTCCTTTTTAACATTTGTTTTTGCCAATGCTTGTTGGAAGTAAGGAGCCCGGAGAGCACGTGCATTTAAATGAGACAGCTGCTCTTTGCAGCTTAAACATGTGCTTGGTAACTGAATTGACACTTTGCCAGAACATGCCCAGACAAAGCCCAGGATCCAGGCTATAAATAGCCTTGCTCTTCAAAGCACTGGTTGCTTGGCTTTTTGATTCCTGCAGGTCATTCAAGGATTCCACAGAGCCCTGCGTCATTCAAGCCTTCAAGGAAGAATTCCCCAGAGCCTTCTACTCTTCAGCAAGCACTGTGACCTCAGCCTGCAGGCATTTCTCCCATCTTCAAGTTTAGATAGAGTTCAAGGACATTGCAGAGCCCGTGAATCACTCAGAAGAGCTAAGTTTTCAATCATTGTTTATTTTAACTTAGTCTCCTTTCCGCTTCAGTTATCTCTGTGTAAATTGCTTGGGACTTTGCATGCATTTTTGATGAGTGGACATTTTGGGACAATATTGATCTTGTTAATACTATCCTTTATGAGGACAATAATTATTTTGTTTTTATGACTATTGCCTAATGTAAATGCACATGTTGCTGGGCTGAGAATAGGCAATAATCATTCTTATTCTTGTAAAGTGTGTACCCCTGTTTGTACACGTATTTGGCAGCGTGTGCGCAGAGAACAGATCTTGTACAGGTCGCCTGATTTAGGCATACATGTTTTTTGTTTGTTTTAAAAGTGACTTTATTTAAAGGTGCAAGTAACTCCCTCTAAAGGTGCGCCATCCCCAAGTTGTTGGAGAATGCTGGCAGCATATTAAGGACACTTTGGCCAAAGCATTATATGATTGACATTAGGAAACTTCTTGCACGCATTAAGGTGAGATCATAGGAAGGTATAAATCTAATGCATAAAATCTCATGTTATGATATAGATTACTTAGCCTAATACAATGCCTGTTTATGTTATAGAAGCAAACTGTATATACCATAGTCCTTACTGAGAGACAAACTAGTTGACAAGGCATCACACAAAGAAAGGTAATGTGAACATTAACCCACGTGTATGTTTTACATGTAGTCCAACGAAATTGGGGTATGCAATGCTTATGCGCTTTGAGTTTTTTTTAGGATAGATCTCAAGTAGCTTGCCGAGTAACCTTTCAGAACCTGGCTGGCCCAGACTGCACATCCTCCTTTTGGTGAAGCACGAAGCGTATCAGTCTCTCTCTCTTTGTCTCTCATCCCAAATCCCCTTCCCTCTTTGGGCACCTGCCAGGGCTTCTGTTTTTATCAGCAGCACTGAGAGGTGCTCAGGGTGGGTTGAGGAATAGTCATCGCCCCTGCAGACGGACCTGGTTTTCAGGTGAGTGGCTGGACTCACATCTTACACCTTATGAACTGCAATTAACAAAAGGGTCCCTGTGGCAAAAACAATAACCCACTGAGCTGTCTACCTAAAAAATAAATTTGATCTGCATGTTGCACGTTGTGTTTTGTTGGAGGCACACCATCCCTCTGCGCTACTTTGTGATGAGTCCGAACTCACACAAGAGAAGACCGAGATCTTTCAGATAAATTTTTTTCTCAAACATATACATTAATCACCAGAGTCAAACTGACTTTTTAGCCTATAAATTGCTGGCACAAAAGGGATATAAATGCTGTCCCTTTAAACCTGTACGTACTGTCGAAATGCAACCCCCACCTCCCCAGAGCTTGGCCCCTGGTAATGTGACACCAGCCTCTGAACGAAAGTAGAATGCCATACCCTAGGCAGGGATGGGAAGAATCCCAGAAAATGCTGTAACTGCACAGAGAGGCCCACTATCATTCTGTATGTGATAATCAGCTGGCAATCAGAATGATAATGGGCTGATGGCAGTCTGTGCCAGGTCGTGGAGTGACTGCTGCAGGCCCTTGAGTTCACAGCAGGACTGCGAGCTGGCCCCTATAGTGAAAGTTACAGAACATTGAGGCTGCTTGCACGGGGCCCGCACAGCTTGCTCCATGGTACAGAATTACGGAAAAAGGCGTTCATGAAAGAAATCATCACTGATAAGAGGCCCAAATAGCGGGCAATTTGTGAAATTTACAGAAGGTTGATCACACTAGGAGGATGTCAATGGTGCACACAGAGTGTGGGCCGTGCTTGGTGTGAGACTTCGCTAGTACAATAGTTGCACTTTGCAAAATGTTGAGTTAAGACAGACATGTCTCACAGAATCAAGGACTCTCATAAGTTTTTCAATTATGACAGTCATTTTGGATTCACAGAGCATAAGTTCCTCATGTGCTAGGCAATTTATATACTTAGTTGTTGCACTCGGACCCTTTTTTCCATATTTGAAATCCTTTTGCATTCACTTCATGTTATCAAAAACATACTAGATTTTTTTTTTGTTGAAACATTTTTTATTGTTTTCCAACACATCAATACAACAATCAACTCTCAATCCCCACCCATTCAGGAAATACCCCACATATACCAGCATCTCCGCTCAACCTTCCCACCCGGTCCCTTCCCCCCCCTCCCCCTCCCTCTGTCAGTGTGCCCCCATCTTCTACCCCGGTCCCACTCTCGATGTGTCCCCTCCCCCTGGTCAATGCAATACAGGGGCCCAGCCTCTCCCTAAACCAACAGGACCTTCCCGCTAACCCAGCCCAAAGTGTAGGCGGTCAGGGCCCGCCGTCTCGCCTCGACTACTCCCCGCTCCCCACTACCACTTCCCCATCAGACCCACTCCCCTCCTCCCCCGACTCGGACATCAACCCCTGGAGTTCTACCACCAACGCTTCCCATGCCCGGGCCGTCGCTAGCGCTTTTTCGTCATCTCGCCGGAGGGCCAGTTGCACCCTGAGCGTGCCCTCAGCCCCCGCCCAACGCGCCAGTGCTGATCTCCAGCGCAGGAAGTTGGGTCCCCCCCGGGATTTCCAGTGCAGAGTCAATTCCCTCTTGGCCATTATCAGCCCTAGATCATAACATTTGCTAGTGACCTTCGTGCGACGAGTGTGGGGGAACCAAAGCAGCAAGCAGGTCCCCATCTCCGGAGCAATGGAGCGATCCGTGACCTGGTTCAAGCAATCTACCACCGCTTCCCAGTAGTCACCCAACTGCCTACAGGACCAAAACATGTGTCGAAGGTCTGCCCCGTCCACCCCGCACCACGGGCACTGAGAGTGCGCTCCCCCGAAATATTGCAGTATCTTGGCCGGTGTCAGGTATGCTCTGTGTAACGTAAAAAACGGGACTAACTGGAACCTGGCATTCCTCGTCCCCTTCCATGCCCTCCGCACCAGTGTGGACCAAGTAGACTCAGGGATCTCTCTCCCTAGGTCCGCCTCCCACTTTTCCCTCAAGGCGCCCAAGGGGAGGAGGCTCTCCGTCGACAGCCGGCGATAAAGGCATGTGATGGCCTTAGCCGTCCCCGCCGCCATCACTACATATTGGCAACCCGCGGCAGTCGGGGGCTCCGACAGCCCCACGTTCCAATGCCTCTGGAGGCTCGCCACCAAGGCCGCATGAAGCAGGAAGTCTCCCCGCGGAAGCCCATAAGAGTCCTGCAAGTCTTGGAAAGGCAGCAGTACTCCCTCTCTAAATAAGTCCCCCACCATCTGTACCCCCAGTTCCTCCCAGACCGCTAATCCCGACCAATCTCCTCCATGCGGGAACGCCGTACACATCCCCAGGGGGATCTCCGGGGCATAGGGGTGAACTATGGCGGCCCTTCTCTGGCATCTGTTCCAGCATAACCGGAGGGTACGTTCCTCCATGGTGAGCTGGGCGAGGTCCAACCTCTGGTGGAGGGCTATAAAGGCCAGCACGTGGCGCGGGATTAGTCTGCCCTGGGGGCCTTCCGGGCCCCTGTACTCCCTGGCCACCGCCTGCGTGAGCCACTGAAGCTGGGCCGCCAGATAGTACCATTCGAAATCCGGAGCCGCCAAGCCCCCCTCCGCCCGTGGCCGCCGCAAGGTGGTCAGCGCCACTCAACGCCTTCCCGAACCCCAAATGAAGCTCGTGGTTAATACCCGCAGCGTCGCAAAGAACGACGCCGGGATCCATATTGGAAGGGTGCGAAAATAGTAAAGGAGCCGCGGCAGCGCCACCATTTTCAGCAGCGCCACCCTCCCAGCACACGAGAGCGGGAGCGTTTTCCAAAACCCCATACTACTCCTTAGGCCACGAAGCGCTCTACCCACATTCCCTTCCAGCAAATCAGCCTGGGTATGGTAAATGTTAACCCCCAGATAACGGAGACAGCTGCCTTCCCAGCGGATACGACCCAACGCCTGCGGGGGCTGTCCCCCTCGCGACAACGGGAACAAACATGTTTTACGCCAGTTGACTTTAAGCCCAGACAGCCGACCAAACACCTCCAAAAGGGCAACCGCTCCCCCAGTGCACCTGCCGCATCCGCCAAGAACATCAGCAGATCGTCCGCATAGAGGGAGATATAATGCGTATCCTCCCGCAAGGAAACCCCTACATATGCACCCCCTCGTCGGGCATGAGCCGCCAATGGTTCAATGGCCAGCGCAAACAGCAGGGGGGAGAGGGAACACCCCTGTCTCGTCCCCCTCCGGACATGGTAGGAGGCCGATATGGTGACCCCCGTCTTCACTCGGGCCGTAGCCTCGCTATAAAGCAACGTGGTCCAGCGCACAAAGTCCTCCCCCAAGCCGAACTCCCGCAACACTCGATACAAATAAGGCCATTCCACACTATCGAAGGCCTTTTCTATGTCGACCGACAGCGTGCAGGCCTCCGGGAAGACCTCCCGGTCCAGTTCCATCACTCGCATTAACCTTCGCACGGAAGTGGCAGTGCTGCGTCGAGGAATAAAGCCCGCCTGATCCGGGTGGATTAAGGCGGCCATATGACCCAAAAGGCGCGACGCCAGTACCTTACTCAATATCTTATAGTCCACCGTCAACATGGAGAGCGGCCGATACGCCGTGCGCGCGTCGGCCTTCCCTCCGGGCTTTAATAAGGGTATCACAATCGCCTCCCGAGCGGAGGCGGGTAAGCACCCACGTCGCCAGGCTTCGCTGTAAAGGGCCTGCAGCTGCGGGGCCAACAGATCCGGAAACGCTGCATAGAACTCGACAGGCAACCCATCTGCCCCCGGGGTTTTCCGACGTGCCATGTGTCTAATCGCCGCACGAATTTCGCCCAGCGATATGGCACCGCCAAGTTCTTTCCCAATCTCCGGGTCCAGTCGAGGTAGGCGGGCCTCCAGCAAGAAGTCCGCTAGGCCCTCAGGCTCCCCCTCCATGGTGCTATCGTATAGCCCAGCGTAGTATCCGGCAAACTGCTGATTTATCCCCTTCTGGGAGTAAACCGGGGCACCCCCCGCTTCGGCCAGGGAAAGTATCGGTTCCCCCCGGGCCGCCGGGTTCGCTAACCACGCCAAAAGGGATCCCACCTTATCGCGCTCCGCGTGCGCTCGCATTAGGTAGCTTTTATGGTCAAAGCAGCGGAGCTTCTCCACCTGCACCGCCACACCCTCACGCGCCTCAGCAACCGCAGCCAACTCACCGCCTCCCGTCTGATGCGCCCGTTCCGCCGCCCGCAGCAGAGCCTCCGCCCCATCTACCTCCTTCAATAGCGACTTCCTTACTCCGGTTGTGGACGAGATACAAACCTCCCGAACAACCGCCTTGAGCGCGTCCCATTCTGTCACCCGGCTTGCCGTCGTACCCGAGTTTCGCTCGAAATATTGTGTTAAGCAGTCACTAACCTCAGCCCGGAAGACCGGGTCCTCCAGAAGCAGAGGGTTAAGACGCCACGTGGGAATAACTTGCCGCTGCCTGGACCACTGCAGCACCCCCATACAGGGGTTATGGTCCGAGAGAGTTTTCGCTAAATATTCACTATGTCGCATCAGCGAGTGGACGTCCGGAGAACACAGTATACCATCCAATCTGACATACAGCTCATGGGGGGCAGAATAGAAGGAGTAATCCCTGTCCAGCGGGTGATGAGTACGCCAAGTGTCTACCAGACCCCAGGTGTCCTGCCAGCTACGTCGCGTATTGGCCACCCGACGCACCGCCGACTGTGCCAGGGGAGGGTGGGACCTATCCAACTCCACATCCGTCACCGAATTAAAGTCCCCTCCCAGCACCACCGGCCCCGTCAAATACGCCGCCAACTGCCCCGACAGCCTGGAGAAAAACGCCGCCTGGTCCATATTAGGGGCATACACACTACACATGCTCAAATCCCTCCCATCCAGCCGCCCCTGCACTGCTACGAACCTGCCCTCTGGGTCTACCAATGTCATCAGGGGTTGAAAAGGGACACCCGCTCTCACCCAGATCAGAGCCCCCCGGGCAAACCTCGAAAAGGTGGTGTAGTACAATTGACCCCGCCAGCGCCTCTGCAGTGCCTTCCCCTCCTCTCTATCCAAGTGGGTCTCTTGAAGGAAGGCTACCTGAACCCCTCTCCGCACTAAGTAGGCATGGATTTTATGTCTCTTCACCATAGAGGTGAGCCCCCTCACATTCCAAGTCACAATTCTCAATTCAGGGGGGGTCCCCATCCCATCGTCGAACCAACCATCCCTTCCCACCCCTCCAAGGCACACTGACAACCCCCTGAAACCCTAAAACACCCCAACTCCCCGATTCCCCACCCCTCCCCAGAACAGGCTCTAAACCACAGTCACCCATCCAAATATTCCCCCAAACAGAAACCAAATACTCTGGTAGCCACCAGAGTCTCACTATGTCCGTGAGGTTGAGGTGGTGGCTCTACGCCTGACGGGTTTGACGGCAGTCCTCCCCAAAGCATCCATGCCCATTCTCCGTCAATGTCAATCCCAATCCCCCCCAGCGGTCCACCCCCCGTAAGCTCCCCCACCCCCACCCCCGGGGCCCCCAAGAATCTCCAGAACCTCCATCCATGGACACCACCTGGTACCCGGCTCTCCCTTAGCCCCATCAAGCCCGAATCAGCGTCCCTCTCCACATGTACCCAGTCCTCCCTGCCCAAGTCCCTCAGTTCAGAGCCCAAGCACTCCCCAAACCTTCAAGCGTCCAACAGTCCATCCGCCGTCCCCGGGGTAACATCTGGCAGCACCTCCGCTTCGTCGATAGCGCCGTCCGAATGGGAGTCCTCCGTGCCCTTCCTAGAGCCCGAATCCTCGCTGGGCTGGGAGGCCGTGGCCCCGGAAATCACAGAGACCGCTCGCAGCGCAGCTCGCCTCTCCAGAGCCGTCTGGGACGCACCCGGTGATCGGGCCCCCGCTGTCCTCACCCTGTTGCGTCTGTTGCGATGGGCCTTCGTCGGGGTACCCTGCGGCCCCTCCCCAGCAGCATGCGCCGCCGCTCGGGGCCTGGCCGACTCCAGCCAACTCCAGGCTGCCGCGGGGTCAGTGAAGAAGAAAGCCGCCCCACTCGGAGACGGGCCGGGAACAACAAAGAGTATTGCAGCCCCTCTTCCCGCAGTGCTCTCTTCACCGCCAGAAATGAGGTACGTCTGCGCTGAACCTCCATGGGGTAATCCGGGTAAATAGAGACCCGAGCGTTCTCCACCTGGTAGGGTCCCGAAGTTCTGGCCCTCTGAAGGATAATATCCCGGTCCTTGTAATGCAGCAGGCGGGCCACCACCGGCCGGGGCGGCCGGCCCGGGTCCGGGGGACGGGCCGGAACCCTATGCGCCCTCTCCAAAGTAAAGAACCGCGTAAGTCCCTCGGGTGCTACCACCTCTTGCAGCCAGGTCTCCAGGTAGGTTAGCATATCTCCCCCTTCGATCTTTTCCGGCAGCCCGACTACGCGAATGTTATTGCGGTGGTTACGCCCTTCAGCGTCCTCGGCCCTCTTTTCCAGAGTCACCACCCGCCGCAGGAGATCCGCTGTCTGATCCTCCAATACCTTCTGCGCTGGCTCCACCAGGTCCATCCTGTCCTCCGTGGTCTTGACCCTGTCCACCAACTTCCTGTGGTCCGCCCGGAGCAGCCCCAGGTCCGAGGATACCTGGGCGATATCATTTTGCAGCGCCGTTTTTGTGTCCGCTATGGCCTGTAAGATTTGGTCGAGCTGTCGCTGCTGTAGGCCCGCCGCAGAGTCGGCGCCAGTGCCACCCTTGCAGCCATCGGTAGGGTCCCCCGCCGATTCCACCGGATTCCCTCCCGGCTTGAGTCGCGGCTTGCCCATTCTACCGGCCAGGCGGTGCGTCAGAGAGGCCCTCCCCAAACGGCCTCCAGGCCCGCTCACCAGATCTGCGGGCAGTGCGCCCCCTCACCGGCCTCAGGGGCCTGCTCCACCGTGCTTTTGGTCCACAAGGGGACCAGCGCCCTCCTGCCTCTCACCGGGCGCCTCGACGGGGGGGGCCTCTAGCCTTCTCTAGAGCTGCTGTGTCCGTGGGCCTCGTCCGACCCTCTCCGTTGTCCTCCGAGGGACGCCGAGACTGTCGCACCACCCGGAAGCCAGGTCCTCACGTTCGCCACCTGTGGCCAGTCAAGCCGCCACCTCCAAGGGGTCGCTGCGCCGGTCACCCACCTCGTTGGCCCACAAAACACGTGGCGTCTCACTGCGGGCGCTCCAGTTCCAGGCCCTCCTCTACCGACACAAGCCCAGTGCCGTCCGCCGTGTCGCCGCTTCCCTGCAGCTCAGCCACCGCCGCTAGGTCACTCTATTGCGGGCATCCCAGCCCCGGGCTCCGCATTGAGGGCGATCCCCGTAGCCACCCTCCGATCAGCAGGGCCAGGCCGGCACTTCCGGTGCCCGCGGCCGATGCAGCCTCACTTCCGGCCCGCTCCTCCAGCACTGTGGACCGCTGCTTCCCGTCCTCTCATAGGCCGCCCAAGATGGCCGGCGGCCGCCCGCCTCCGCCGCTTCTCCGTCGCCGCGTCAGCCCTCTGCGCTGCGTTCCACCCCGTCCGACTGCTCCAGGGGTCCCGAGGTGGCAGGGGGAGCCCTCCGGGAGCGTCAAACCGCCGGGGGGACACTCGTTACAGGATCAATTGCTGGGCTGGATGCGGAGCTCGTCGCTCACGCGTCCATGCCCGTCGGCTGCCAAGCCACGCCCCTCAAAAACATACTAGATACACAGAAGTGTTCTGAGATAAGTTAAGAATTTAAACTTTTATTTACACACTGGTACTGGAGTAATCATTTCTAAGGATTATGAACTCTTGCACTTTATTTCACGAGAGGGGCAAGAGAAATCCTCAGCTTGTACTGCTTCCCAATCACTGATAGTATTATGATATTGATAGAGCGTCATGTTACTCTGAAATTTGTAGGGGTGCATCATATTAGTCAGCACCCGCATATTAATCGATGTAGGTTAAGTGTGCCATAGAAATGTATTGCCAGAATCGTTTAACATAGGTGTGATTAGAAATGTAACCATGCCTTCCATGACAAATAACGCTGCAGATTATTGCAAATGTATTTTAGTAAATGCATAATGTTTGATTTTCTAATGATGCAATGTATTAGGTTAAACGTGTGCTATGTTAAAGTTACACGTGCAAGTTTGCTTATTTACATATACGGAGGGGTGAACTAATACTTAATGTGTGATATAGCAATGTGTTTAACAGTTTAAAGGCTTAATCGCATATACGTTTAAGGAGAAGGGTTGTTCCTTTCTTATGTTAGCTAAACGTTGTAGGCTAAAAATGATTGCCCTTGGTAAAGGCTTTGGGTTGCAGAACGATGGAAAATCTTAGAGAAGAAAAAAAGTTTTTCGTTTCCATGTTTCTGTTGCAGGTGCAAGGACATTTAGCTCGTTAGTGAGACTAGGTCTTTGTTTTAGGAGTTAGGATGCTACGAGAAGCCAACAGGGGAGTACATTGGAATGAGCGGATGATACTTTCAGCGGAGAAGGTGCCTGGGACCCAAGGTCAAGCTAACCGTCGTTGTATGAGAGACAACTTTCACTGGAAAAGTACTGAAAGAAGACCTACCTGAAGTTGTCATGGTGCCGTAGGGGTACGTGTGGTACGCGGTCGTTTCGCGGACAGACAGTTGCCAGTTGAGGTCGACAACTTCGAGAGGCTGTGGACGGACAGTCAGAGAAATAACTTGTTTGGGACAAACGGTTATTTCAGCATGTGAATGTAACGAATGCAAGGGTGAGACGTGAATTGTGAAGGAGGGGAACTGCTGCGAGGGGACAAAAAATGACGTTAGACGGTGTCGCGCTGTGATAGGTCGGTTGGTGTGAATCGCGCTGCTATTGGTGGATTTGACATCAGGAAGTGAACGAAAATATTGTGTGCGATCGAAAATTGTTAAATCATGAAATGTTTTAAAGTTTTACGAGAATTATGTAGAGGTGACAAACATGTGGTTACTCGAGGGGGAGAGGAAGCCCCTCCCGAGGATACCCCAGCGCATTATATGGCAAGAAATGTGGGATTACATACTATAATTTGGCTTGAAAACTGGCATAAAATGACCCATGGCAAGGGAGAATTGGCTTTCCTACGATATGGCTCCTTCAGGTTGGAAGTGTTGTATCAGTTGAAATCTGTAATGTCTTCGTTGCGACCTTTGCCGAGACCAACTCAGTTTGAGGCATTGCATGCATGGATTAGAGCAGCACATGGCAGAGAGACCGAAGTCAGGAAAGGGTGAAGAAATCAATTAACGCATTCCAGGAGGCGAGGTGGGACGCACAAGAAAAAAGGTGGAGAGTACAAACTATAGAGGGGGACAGGTTGTACCCACTACTGGAGAAGACAGACAGTGTAGATGATGACGACAGTGATACAGATGACAGTTTAGTAGAGAGGTTGTTGTCTGAGAGACCACCTCCATACAATCCAGATTCCTATGAAGGGAAGTCGGCTCCAGCAGAAGGGACTAGTGGATTACAGACTCAGTCCGAAGTGAGAGTAGAAGGGAAAATCTCGACCGGAACTGAGGGCAAGAAAAACCAGTCTGTAGCAAGCACAGAGGTTGGAAGAGGTGTGAGGTTACCGGATGCTCTAAAGGTTCCTGTTACCATTGGACCTATCGTTTCAGTTTAGGACCCAGATCAAGAGAAGGTTGGGAGTCCAGTACAGTCATCTGTAGGATCGAGGAGTGTGGTAGAGGGAAATGGAACAGTGAGCGGAATGGAGCAGACTCCAAAACCTATTGAATGGAGTACGCCATTGCCAGCTACGGCAGATTCCTCCAGGGGACTGGTGGATGCGAGATCAGCAAGACCAAGGTCTTTGGCCGAGTCAAGGTCGGATCTGAGGATGTGGGTACCTCCTGTAAGGAATCAGTGTGAAAGAATGGTAGAGAGTGAGGAGCGAGGCAATTCAGGAAACAGACCAGTCTCTAGGAATATGACAGAAGAGAATAGACCTCGAGAACAGGAATGTGAGTATGACAAACGAAATGGGGCAGCTTGTCGAGAAATATTGAAGGGAGCCTTGAAAGGGAGAATGTTAGATTTGTAAGGTTGAAAGCAGAAGTAGATGAGATAATAAATGGAAATTTGCCTCTTGAAAGAACGTACATGTACGAGCAAGATGAGTTACTTTTTGTAGCGAAGGATGTGACTCGCAAGGCAAGAACTGCACATGAGAAGTTGTCAGAATTGGCTAAAAGGTATGATGTGGATCTGTCCAAAACGAAATCATTGCAGGGGAGCCATAGATTGCAGTATAGCGACCAAGAATTGGAAGAGAAAAGGGTCAAGGTATTGAGGACCCATAGCAAGGATTTGATTATAGCAATGGGTGCATGGATCATGCTTGACAAATGGGAAGAAAGGTGGTCCAAGAAGAAGAGTTCTAGAAGGACGATAGGAGAGACACCACCTCCAGGTGGGGGGATGATGGATGTAGGAAATTTTCCTTTGCGAGAGGTACAGAATGGAGGATACGTGCATGTGCCTTGAAGTAGGGGTGATTTGGCTGCATTTACGAATGATTTTCCCCGCTTGAGGGAAAAGCCTGTTGAGTGGTACAAGCAGGTTGATCGGTCTGTCAAGATCTCAAAGGTGTTTTGGATTGATTTGACCACATTGTTTGACATTGTGGTTCCGAGCGATTTATGGTCGGCATGTAAAATCGCTGTTGAATGGCCAACTTCAGAGCCTGATAGGGATCCTGTTTCAAATGGTCCGTCACCCATAGCCATGAAGAAGTTCGAACAAGTGATTACGTGGCTGAAGTCGAAAAATTTCTCCTCAGGATATTGATTGGGTCAAAATAGATCGGACAGTGCAAGAACCAAAAGACAGTGCATGAGTTTTATGAAAGACTCTTGCAGGCCTTTAAGCAGTACAGTGGATTAGATGTCTTGGATACAAAGGACATGGGACAATTTGTCTCGAAGTTTGTGTTGGGATTGAGGCCAGAGGTTAGTCTCATGATACAGCAGCATTTGATTTGTTGGCAGAATAAGCCGGTGGACGAGATTTTGCGATATGCCAGGTACTGTAGTGATAAGATAGAATCGAAGCACAGGAAGTTGAAAGACAAATTGATGCTTGTTCAGATGCAAACGGCTCAGGGACAGCCTAATGGAGGAACGTTAGGAAGGAAATAACCAAGGAGGAAATCAGAATGTCCAAGGTCAGGGAAGACCAAAGTCAGTTGATCCTAAGACAGGAATGGATGTAGCGACATTGAAAAAGACCCCCACATGTCATCTTTGTCACCAGGTTGATCACTGGAAACGCGAGTGTCCCTTGAATCCAATGAATCAGTTGCAGCAAGAAATAGAGATAGTTCAGGTCCCTGCACCTGAAGTAGTTCCCACAATGACTAGACCTAGGATGGTGAAAGGGGGGACTAGTAGTCCGCAGGTACAAGTTCCTCAGCCACCTAGGGTCCAAAATGTTCAGCAAGGAGTTCAAACTCACCAACAGATGCCCTTGTTCGAAGGGTGTGAGGAGTTTGGTCCAGACCCGTTGGCATGACGGTGCCTGAGAGGGGAGGAAGACTGCACGCTTGGAGCAGTCTTGGAGGTAGACCAGAGGGGACCATTTGTAGAAGCAGACATTGATGATCACCCTACCACCTTTTTGGTTGACACTGGTGCTACCCGGTCTACTGTAAGATCAGCAGTAGTCCCTAACCTACCCCTCTCGGGACAATCGATCCATGTCGTTGGTGTAGCAAATAAGAAATTGACTAGCCCATTGACAGAGCCAATTCCTGTGAGAATAGGAACATTCAAAGATCGACACAAGTTCGTGGATTGTGATTCAAGTCCAGTTTGTCTGTTAGGGAGAGATCTGTTGTGCAAGCTGAATTGCACCATTTATTGCACACCGAAGGGAGTTGAAGTGCAGACAAAGGATGATGATGATGCGACCTTTAAGGTTGCGAATCAGTGCGTGTGTATAGAAATGTACCCGGCGCTGACAGTGGAGGCGCTTCCACTTGACTTGAGGGATTCTGTGTCAATTGATGTGTGGGACCTCAGTGGAGAAGAGATCGGATTGGTCAAAGGTGTAGAGCCAGTGAAGATACAGGTCAAGCCGAATGTAGAATTTCCTAGGACGCCCCAGTATAATTTGTCACCTGAGACAATTGCAGGGATCAAACCTGTAATTGAGTCTATGATCAAGCAGGGAATTCTGAAAGAGATCATGGGTAGCCCATGTAATTCACCTATTATGGGACTACAGAAACCGAGTGGGAAATTCAGGATTGTGCAAGACCTGCGAAAAATCAATGTTCCATGTGGTCCGGTGGTACCGAATCCGTCTGTGATTCTGTTTCAAATTCCATGTGAAGCTGAGTGGTTTACAGTGATTGATCTGTGTCAAGCATTCTTCTCGATCCCACTCCATGAGGAAAGCCAATTTATTTTTGCTTTCCGGCTGGAGAATCGTGTGTTAATGTGGTGTCGTATCCCACAGGGGTACACAGAGAGTCCATCGATCTTTAATCAGATCCTGTAGAAGAATATTGAAAGTCTTGTGTTGCCGCAGAACTCCGTTCTGGTGCAATACATTGACGACCTTCTCGTTGCTTCAGAAACTGAAGACGCTTGCAGGATCGATACCATTGCTCTACTGAATCATTTGGCAGAGAATGGACACAAGGTGTCTCTGAACAAATTGCAGTACTGTCTGAGTGAAGTACAGTATTTGGGTCACAGAATTGAGAAAGGCAAGAGGAAGGTGTCACCAGATCGTATTGAGGCTATTATGAACATGCCTGTGCCCACCACTCAGAGAGAAGTCAGAATGTTCTTGGGGATGGTTGGCTACTGTCGCCAATGGATTCCCAACTTCTCCTTTGAAGCGAAGCGTTTGCAAAGGCTGACGCACAAGGATGTGAGCGATCCGGTACCATGGGACAATGACTGTTTGATGTCATTTTTGAGGCTGAGAGAAGCCCTGTGTCGCGCTCCAGCTTTGGGAATGCCGGATTACAACAAGGCATTCACATTGTTCTGTTGTGAGAGAGAAGGTTGCGCATTGTCAGTTCTGACTCAGAATCATGGAGGTGTCCGTAGACCAGTTGCCTACTTTTCAGCTACTTTAGATCCAGTAGCTTCTGCGTTGCCCGGATGTCTTAAATCCGTTGCTGCAACAGGTGTCAGTATTGAAATATGTGAGAGTATTGTAATGGGACATCCACTTACAGTTTATGTGCCACACTCTGTTGAACTGTTGATGACAAGGACTAAAACACAGCACCTCACGAACAACAGGTTGACACGTTACGAGCAAGTTATACTTGCTGCAGAAAATGTAGCATTGAAGAGGTGTTCTGTTTTAAATCCGGCAACATTGATGCCTATTCCAAATGTAGATGATGAAGATTGTGAGGATCGCGATTGTCTCGATGTGACTGAACTATGCACCAAACCAAGACCCGACATTGTTGATGAATCGCTTCCTGACCCTGATGAAATTTTCTTTGTGGACGGTTCATGTTTAAGAGACGATGCTGGTCGATTGAGAGCAGCGTTTGCTGTATGTACCATCACAGGGGTGGTTGAAGCTGCTTGTTTAGAGGAAGGACACTCTGCACAGGTAGCTGAAATCATTGCTTTGACCCGTGCCTGTTTGGCTGCTGATCAGATTCGGATAACGATTTATACTGACAGTCAATACGGGTTTGGTGTTGTTCATGATTTCGGACAATTATGGTCATAGAGAGGGTTCATGACATCTTCAGGTTCGCCCATCAGAAATAGGGAATATGTGAGACAGTTGTTGGAAGTATTATAATGTCCGAAAGAGATTGCAGTTGTCAAATGTTCTGCCCATATCAAAGGAAATGACATTGTGTCTTTAGGAAACAACTACGCTGATGAGGTTGCCCGGTTCTGTGCAGAACAAGGATGCATATTTACTGGAGGGTACACTGGAGAAAGCCAAGAAAGAACCGATCTCAGCATAATGTTAGCCATGGCTGATACATGGGAAGAACTAAAACGATTGCAGGATGAAGTTACTGATCAAGAACGAGATAGCTGGATACGATCAGGATGTGAGATGGGAGATGTGGATGTGTGGGTTTCGAGTGATGGACGAGCTGTGCTACCGGAATGTCTGTTGAGTCCCATGGCAAGATTGATACATGGTGCAGTACATCTTGGTAGAGATGTGATGGTGCGAGTGTTCAGACAGACATGGTACAATCCGAAGTTTCGAGCAGTCGCTGAAGCTGAATACCAGAGGTGTGTTATATGTCAGCAGATGAATGCAGGAAAGAGAACTGTTGTCACTTTGAGTCACATTGGGAGGTCAGGAGGGCCTTTCAATAGGATGCAGTTGGACTTTATTGGGATGCCGAAGTGTAATGGGTTGAGGTACATCTTAGTTGTGGTATGTGTCTTTTCAAGATGGGTGGAGGCTTACCCAACACGTAGGTGTGACACACTCACTGTAGCTAAACTGCTGTTGAGGGAGCTTATCCCGGGGTTTGGTTTTCCGACCTCTTTGGAGTCAGACAGAGGGACACATTTCCATAGCGAAATCATGAAATTGCTCTGTGCTGCCTCGAATGTGGATCAGAGATTGCATTGCAGTTACCGACCAGAGGCTTCTGGGATTGTGGAAAAAGTTAATGGGACTTTGAAAGCGCGGATGGCGAAAGTGTGTTCTTTGACATCCCTGAAATGGCCTGACGCACTGCCCTTGGTCCTCATGAGCCTTCATTGTGTTCCAGATAGGAGAACGGGGTTGTCTCCACACAAGATCTTGATGGGGAGGGCAATGCGATTACCAGCGATACCTGCTACTGCTTTTATTAACATCACTGATGACTTGATTCTCGCCTACTGTAAGGGACTGGCTGACGTAGTCCGTTCTGTGTCCCAGGAGGTGCAAGCAGCAACTGTTCCAGCCGCAAGTGACCTGTGCCACGGCTTGTGCCCGGGAGACTGGGTGCTTGTGCGTAAACAAGTGAGGAAGAGTTGCCTGGATGTTTGTTGGCGTGGTCCGTACCAGGTAATACAGGTCACGAACACGGCAGTGAAGTATGGGGGACTACTGAACTGGGTGCATGCCTCCCATACCCACAGAGTTCCAGCACCCTTGGAAGATACATCCCCTCTCGTGAGTGAAAATCCAGCTGAGGTGCAGGGCCATCTGAGAGGGCAAGCCAAGCTGTGAGGGTTGCTGATGCAGTTGGTTGTGCACTAGATTGAGCTGAAAGGGGTTGTGCAAATCGAAGCCCAGAATTTGACTCGTGCGGAGAAAGTTCTGCTGTGGGAGGAGTAGAGTCAAATTCTGCCGAAGAAGGAAGTAGTGCACAGGGTACCCGAAGGGAGAGCAGAAGTGCCACAGAAGCAGAAAAAGTTTGGCCCGTGAGTCAGAGGCGGCTGAACTTGAGATTGGCACCTGAAAGAGATCTTGCCCCAGTTTCTGAAACATCTGAATCTGAACTAAGTGATGAAGAACAAGCTCGAGCTAATCTGAGAAGATCCAGGAGAACGAGAGTGCTGTGTCAAAGGTACGCCTCACCAGAGTGGACATACGCTGTGACTGATGCCAGGAGTGTTGAGCTCGGGGAGGCTGACGTCCTTGACGTTGGTCAGCGATTCTCCGAATCTGAAAATAGACGTGCTGTTGTTGGTTCCAGGGGTGGAAATTGAAGGAATACTGACTCTCAATATTCCGAATCCACCTCTTCTGAGCAAGATTCGTGGATAGATTCTGGAGACACTGGTTTTTCCGACTTTTGGTTTTGTACCACCGCATCAAGAATTAGTGGTGCTTCGTCTTGAACTTTTGCAATGTGTTTTAGAGATTTTGGGAGCTGATCTTATCCTGGACTGAAGGTAAAAACTTTGTTGTATATAAAGGTCCAAAGAAGAAGATAACCTAGGCCCGAGTGGAAGAAGAATACATTTAGGGACTTTCCGTCAAGTCGACGAAAGGGGGGCTAGGGAAGTCTTTTTGTGGACTGTGTTAACAAGGAACTGAAAGTTGCAAGGGGATTTCCAGTTTGAAGTGTCGTTTGAACTGATTGACAAGCAATATCTGGAGGAGAAAGAGACTCTTACTTGTTGCTGTCGAGCCAAGAACTTTGAGAACTTTGCAAAGATGGCAGATGCTGGAAATACTCACCGTAGAGCTAAATTAGTGATAGGTACACTTATAGGGTTGGTGATCGTTTCACATGAGCAGGAGGGGGAGGTACTGGGGACACCTACACCTACCACTTCTAGCGAAAAGGAGGTTACTATAGGAGCTAAAAGAGCTTTGCTACTCGAAGAGAGTCGTAGATTTCACATAGATATATCTAGAAGTGACTTTAAGCTTAATGCGTATGCAAAACTGTTGTACGAATATGTGGATGCGATGGATGCGAAAGACTGCTATGTGTGCATGCAGCTTCCTTCTTCTGTAGTTGATGGAATTAGATACCATCACCTTCCACTAACATATGGAATTTCTTGTAGTTTGTTGCTTAGCGTCTTCTATGAGAGAGGACAGTTTGAGTATTTCTTTTCCAATTACGATGCAGTACTTCCTGAAGTTCCAGCTTACAAGCATTTGAATAAATACGATTATTACAAGTCAGAAGATAGACTCCGGAAGTATTTCATACCGTCTTTGGAACTGGATACGGCTTATGCTCACCGACATAATTTGACATGTTCATTGTCAGATACAGAGAAGAAGTTCGTAGGTCAAGTAGAAGATAGATATAGAAAACTGACACGTACACGAAATACAGGAGATAGTCCAGTAGACTGGACTGATGAGGAGAGATTGCACAGATCTAAGGGGAGTTATGGTCCCATAGCATTGGACCAGGTGCAAAAGCGGAAGTTGTGTGTGAGACGTCCTCAGACCTACTATGAAAAGGTTTCGGTGGGACAAAGTACGTGTGATCATATCTTTAAAATGGAAGATTCTGCTAAGAACTTTTTGCAAGGCTTGGTGCAAGTGATTCCAACTGTTTATTATGTGTGCGGAAGGAATGCCTATGTGAGGTTGCCTGCGAATTGGTATGGTACATGTTATTTGGCTATTATTTTTCCGAAAATCTATCATGCGGAAGATTTGGAGCTTTTGGAGACTGGACATCATTCTAAAGTACGGAGAGCTGTGAGTGCAGGAGCGGTGATTGGTGATGTGTTTGGAGCAATGATACCGAGTTTGGGTGTGGTTCTGAATGATGTGAAGATAAGAAGGTTGGGGACTGTGGTTGATGAATTCTCAATGAATACAGCAAGGTCTTTGATATTGGTGGATGGAGAGATGTTATCGATAAGGACGATGGTTTTGCAGAATCGCCTTGCTTTAGATGTATTATTGGCAAAAGAGGGCGTAGTCTGTATATTATTGAAGGTTCAGGAATGTTGTACGTATATTCCAGACAATAGCAAGGATCTGGAGACATATATAGACAACATTACCACGATTCACCAAGAGATTGAGGGTCTGACTGAAGAAAGGGTGTGGGAAAATATTGGCAAGGGGTTTGGTAGCGTGGAAAATTGGTTTGCGAATTTGGGAAAGGGGTTCCTTGGGTTTGTGCTCAAGCCTCTCATTATTGTTGTGGTTTGTGTGATCTGTCTGTGGGGTCTCATCAGAGCTTACAAGTGGTACAGAGGAAACGGAATCGAAAGGGCTCTCCGAGCAAGTGAAATGCGAATGGCTAGACTGCAGGACAGTCAATATCAGAATATCAAGAATATGGAGAGGTTCCGACGGGGGAGGATGGCAACAAGTACTGTTTAGATTGGTTCTTTCTCCAAGAGAGTAGATTGTGTGATGGTGTGATGACATTTGTCATCAAAGGGGGGAACTGATAGAACGTCATGTTACTCTGAAATTTGTAGGAGTGCATCATATTCACCGTTAGTCCGCACCCGCATATTAATCGATGTAGGTTAAGTGTGCCATAGAAATGTATTGCCAGAATTGTTTAACATAGGTGTGATTAGAAAGGTAACCATGCTTTCCATGACAAATAACGCTGCAGATTATTGCAAATGTATTTTAGTAAATGCATAATGTTTGATTTTCTCGTAATGCAATGTATTAGGTTAAACGTGTGCTATGTTAATGTTACACGTGCAAGTTTGCTTATTTACGTATAAGAAGTGATGAACTAATGCTTAATGTGTGATATAGCAATGTGTTTAACAGTGTAAAGGCTTAATCGCATATACGTTTAAGGAGGAGGCCTGTTCATTTCTTATGTTAGCTAAACGTTGTAGGCTGAAAACGATTTCGCTTGGTAAAGGCTTTTGGTTGCAGAACTAGGGAAACTCTTAGAGAAGAGAAAAAGTTTTTCGTTCCCATGTTTCTGTTGCAGGTGCAAGGACATTAAGCTCGTTAGTGGGACTAGGTCTTTGTTTTAGGAGTTAGGATGCTACGAGAAGCCAACAGGGGAGTACATTGAATGTGCGGATGATACTTTCAGCGGAGAAGGTGCCTGGGACCCAAGGTCAAGCTAGCCGTCGGATGAGAGACAAGTTTCACTGGAAAAGTACTGAAAGAAGACCTGGTTGAAGAGGTGTGCCGAAGGGCGTGTTCTACGTTTTTGGGATTTTTGGGATTTTGTATTAGGGACAGTGCCCCGAGGGTTGGACAGTTGAGGTTTAGATGGGAAGCTAGAAGGAGCATCTTAGAACGAGCTCTGACTAAGTGAATGTACTTCTTAGGAAGTCTTCACTTCTGACACCATTTATTCTCTTGCCTGGGATGGGAAATGCTAAGTAGGGATGTCACCTTAGAGATAGAGTAGGGAAAGACTAACTGTTTTTCTTTTAGGCTAATGATTCTTAATGTAGACATTGTGAAGGACTGGGTTATTCTAAGGCCCAGCGGTGCCAGGGGACAACACCTGAAACCTTTGTGTGTTACCTGTTCCGGCGTACAAAACACAGAGACACGGGACACTTCCTGCGGCGTCAAAGATCAATGTTTATTTACTGTAGGGATACAGAAATCGCAAGAAGTACACAACGTGTAGGTTCTGAGAGACTGCTTCGAATTGCAAAAGTGGATCGCTCCTTTTATACACATTTCTGTCATTGCACAACATGGCGAACAAAAGGTTACAACTCAGTTCCCACAGTAAACTTCAAAAAGGGTCGCATTCATGTTTCAGAAGCCCGGAACATAATTACAGCAGCATTGCTGGTTCCCAACTGTAAAAGCACATTATCCCCACATTAAGCACATTCCATTCCGACTGTAAACGAATTAGGAGAAGGGACAGAAACAGATGTAAAGGAAAAACAAGGATGCACAACAGATTGGAAAAGAGTGTAAAGGGCAATATCGGAAACTTGATTGCAGGATCAAGGGACTCGTGTCTAATGCATGCATGACTGAAACAATAGACTGGCACGGCAAGATGAGCCTCGAGCGGGGCCATCTGCCTTTGCCGTGTCATTCCCCTCATCATAAAGACACCTTCAAAGGAACACGTGTCCTCCACGAAAGCTTGGGAATCCCAGGGTCACGAAGCGAACAAGGTCAGTTCGCTGGCTACTTGAGGGCAAGAAACAAAATGGATGCCGCATCTAAAATGGAACCCGAGGGTTCAGATGGACATACCCAGGAATAAGACGAACCGTACATAGTAGCGTAGCGAAAACGCGTACACCCACTAGACTCGTCATTTGCGGTTCGTAGATACCAAACTCGTCCATATTCGAACACACCCAAAAAGTGTCATTACGATTCCCACGGAACCTCAATTGGATTGACCATTGCATTTCTTATGCTTTTAGAGCTTGTTATTCTTTTTATTCTGAGTCGTATGAGACTCTTGCGCAGACTTGCGTTTGTTTTAGTGCCCATTTATCTTCTTCACCTTGTGCTAAGGTGCTTGTATGTGCAGCTATTTTTGGTTGTAATAAAATCCTACAAATTTTAGATTTGGAGTCAGTGGTCCTTCCTAAATGAGATTTGATCCTGGTGATTATGTTCTAATAATTGTATTTCCTCCCCACTACACTATTTAGCAGATAAAAAGATCCTGACAACCTGAGAGGATTCTTGGAGAGAATGAGGTAAACAGGAATCCGGTCCTATCAATATTGCCAGTGGGGTGAAGCGAATATACATTAACAGGAGGAAGCTCACAACAGTAATGTATATTTATTATGTTGCAACTGATGAATTTGTACATTGAAAATCATTCACAGTTGATTTATAAATGACTGAAGGTACTTCTCTCTATAGAAACTAATATTACAGGTCAGATTATTTCATATATCTGTTATAAAGGCTCCATTTATGTTTGAGCTATAGCAATTCACAAAGTTTCAACCGACAGTAAAGTGTGGGTTATACAGAGATTAACATAGGGTATATCAAATCTCATGTTAGGATTAGTGAAATGGAATTCCAATAAAGAACTACTGAAAGTGTTACTTCTAGTTATGAATGTCAATACCTCAGGAGTGCAGTTTTATTCCAGCTTTAAGAACAGGCAGAGTGAAGATATCCAGTGTCTTTTTCTTTCTCTCTTCCCCTTTCCTGTGGTTCACTGCCTACCAGCATATTTATCTTTTTGCATGGTGTTAGATTTGGGGGTCTCTAGTTGGCATAGGTAGGTTTCTGTGACAAATAGGGACCCTTGCATCTAGTCAGGGTAAGGGGCTACACTCCTAAAATAACCCTTGGTAGCTTGGCACGAGCAGGCAGGCTTATCTCAGAGGCAGTGTGTAAAGCATTTGTGAACACATACAGTAATACAGTGACAATGCTGGAGCAGGATTTTCTGATGAAAATCTATTGGGTTTTTAAGCTCTGGTTTGTCTATTTGTCATAATTAACATTAATAATCATTAATTATTAATTATTTGTTTTGTGTAAGTGTTTCTACTTATCAACATGTATGAATTAACAAGAGAGAATTACACGTGGGAACGCGTATGTGTTGCCTATTGACAATGTGCATGTTTATTAAATAAACGTTGCTGAGTGCTGTTTATTTTAAAGCACAAAACGCTTTTGAACTAATGCTTTTCTGTGTTGCAAAAGCCAGATAATTACATACACATAAGGGTATTAGTGGGGTTAACACTGTTTAATCACTATGCTGTGGTAACGTTGTTTTTGTCTCTTTTAATTAAGATGGTCTATTTTGGCCTAGAAAAACATGGCCGCCGTTTGCAGCCTGGCCTCGAGTGAAAAATTTGTGATGAGAGGGCCTTGCTGAATATGGTCACGAGACATCTGACCACAGTCCTTGCCTGGTTAAAACTTTCCGTGAGGACAGCAGCAGTTCTGGGCGAGTTTCCAGATGTATCGGAACAGCCTTGGAGGACAAAGGAGCTATAAAGAAAGAACTCTGAGCTCATTGTGTCATCGCCGAGGAAATGTGGATGTTAAAAGTTACTTTTTATTTTTGGTTCCTGTCCTGTCTTTTTATTTTTGTGATTTTCCTGAGCGGAGATTTTCCAAATGTAGCGATGCTACATCCTTTCCTGCTCGCTCTGCTCAGCGGTTCGGCGGACGTGTAAAACATTTAATGTTTCTTTAATATTGCAAGTTTCATTATAAATATTGTTAGCCTAGAGAGGGTGGGAGGCCACTTTGCCATTTTCTTCCCAAACCTGCGTTGGTGAGGATCGATGCTGTGAGGACGGTGACTCGGGAGATTTCTACTGAGAGACTTGTCCTGATGACCCATTCTGACATTTAGCTAGAATAGGTAATTATGAGAAAATGATTTATTCTGATTAATTTCTTTTGACTAATTTTAGATAAAGAATCATAATTTTAAATACGGTGTTGGTGATTATTTCTTGTCGATTATTGAGTACTCTATTTGATTATTGTTGTATAGATTGTTTAGATTATGACAATTACAATAACTAGGTCTTATCGACCTCAGTGTAGATGTGGGGTGTTTAGGAGTTTTCTTTCCACAGGTTCAATGCTGGTGGAGTATTTGAGTGTATGTTAGTGAAATGGGCCCTAGTGTATGGTGAGTGTATGTGCGTGTAACTGTGAAATTACTCTATCCGTGGAAGTAGGGAGATTTTGTACACCCTAATCTGCATCAAGTTCCTGGTAGCAGAGTGAGGATGGTTATTGATGATTGTCTTGATCTGATTAGATTGCTTGTACAATAGCTTATTGATTATTGATTATTGATTGATGTTGGTATATGTACTAATATTATATGTTGGAGTCGTCATGTTGAGTTATATGTAGTGCTTCTGGAACTTGGGAGCTAGTAGCAGTTCCGTAGTAGGGCAGAGGGAAGTATATGCTGCTCTCGGGAAAGACGGGATTGTTGTTCCTGTATGTATGCAGGAAAAAGAAAACGTGTGACAATCGAAGTTGCGCGTCACATTGTCTGAATTCGGAATCAGTGACATTGTTGTATGTTACTATTAGAGATATTTCTGGTATATAAGGAGTGCGTATGGTAGTGAAGGTTATCTGTGAAACTCTGGTTTTAAGTCCCAGGGATCCGTAAGGTTCGCCGTTAAAGCTTATCGCGGGAGAAGTAATAGGTATTCTCTGAGCTTGTTTGAGAAACTGGGTAGAAGTAAGCTGCTTGGTTAATGTGTATTATAATTCTGTAGTAGAGCAGATTGTTCGCTGTTCTCGGGAAAAGCAGGATTCTGTGTGTATGTACTATATTTTCTTGTATGAATGTGCGTGAATGTTCATATATTTAGTTGATTGTAAGACTCTTTGGACAAGTCCTAGAGGAAACAATTAAGGAATGTATGAAAGAATCCCGTTGATTCTTGTGAAATAGATTTTCTTTACTATTCTGTGGTTAGCGAAGCAGACAATGGAGATGTTTATATGTTGTAACTAATAGATTTTGTAGAAATTTGACACGGAGTCTACTGAGAAATTTTGTAAAGGAGGGGTAGACGAGTGACAAGAGACAGGAGACAGAAGCGACTGCAGCGACTGCTGACGTCAAACAGACCGCGCTCTGATTGGATATTAGATCAGAATAGTGCTCGCGCTGAGATTGGTGCGTTGGTGTGAGCCGCGCAAGGATTGGTAGAGCTATTCTAGTGACGTAAACGTTCCAGGATTGGTGCGTTAGTGTGAGTCGCGCTGATATTGGTTGAAAAAAATCATATTGTGCAGTTGTATTACGGAAGGGATTAGAGAGTTTTGGTAAGCGTTAAAATGTATTACCAAGAGGAGAAAAAGAAAAAATCTTTGTTCAGAAAGATTAAAAATTGGTTCGACAAGGATAAAGATGTTAAAACGAGAGAGGGTGAATTGTTACCTCCATCGAAAACGCCTGCATCCTTCATGGCTGCGAGATATGGGTATCATACCTGTATATGGTTGGAGAATTGGGTTAGGTATACCAAGGAAGATGGAGTTTTAGCATTTCCAGAACATGGTTCATTTAATCTGGCCGTGTTGAAAAATTTACGGGAAAAGATGTTATGTCTTGACCCAAGACCAAGGCCGACACAGTTCGAGGCTTTAGTGGAATGGGAAGAGGAAGTGCATGAGCGAGAGAAACAGAGGTCTGGAGGCAACTATAGGTATATGTTCGGGAGGAGACATGGTCGTGAAACTCATCATGATCGAATGACGAGATGGCGAGATGCTAGTATGTCAGAGGGATTATATCCTATGAGAACAGTTGAAGAAGGAACAGAAAGGGTTCCTGAGGCAGAAGTGAGAAGATATGGAGTTAATGAATATGAGGATGAGGTTTTGAATGACATGATTTACAAAAGACCACATCCATATAGACCGGAACCAGAAGAGAGTACACCAGTTGTTTCTCCGATAAGAGATACAGTGCGTATCATTGAGACAGAAAATGTGACACCTGAGTTAAGAAGTGGTAATCCTTTCAGGGAAAGAGAGAATAGAAGCAGTGGCGAAAATACGAGAGAATTAGCCAGAACTACATCGGAGTTGACTGAAAAGATCAAAGAACTGACAAAGAATCTAGACGCTGTTACGGTACCCGTAACCACAGGTCCGGTTATGCCTGTTTTTGATAAGCAGAGGACGGGTGAGAATGGTTTGGTTATTCCATATGTTGGGAATAGATTGACAAGTTTGGCTGGTCCTTCAGGAGATTCAGGAAAAAGGGCAGGAAAATTTAGACATGACACATGTAGTGAAGGATTAGAGGTACAGTCTAATTCAGGACTGGATGCTGGTGAAGCTAGTTGTTCAGGGATGCCAATTTTAGAACCGTAGAAGAAAGTGGTTCCAGTGAGAAAATCTACTGAAATAACAGCTGAAGATTTGAATGAATGGATGAAAGTTCTTCAAAAGAGGGATAAAGATTCACAAGCAATTGATGTTGCTAGGTTACGTGTAGAATTTGAAGAGCTTGTTGCAGGGACAGTTCCAACAGAAATTCTAAAAAATCATCATGATGGTGAATTATTGTTTATGTGTAAGAATATCACCTGGAGAGCGAGAAATACACATGACAGATTAAGAGCAATAGCAAATGACTATGGAGTTGACATTGATAAAGTGAAAGTTTTGCAGAAGTCTTACAGGATGGATTTCACAGATAAAGATATAGAAAATTTGAATGGTACTGGTAGAACAGGACAGATTAAAGAGATGATCGCTTTATTGCGAAAATGGGGTGATGTTGAGAAGTGGAAGGATAGATGGTACAAAAAGAGAGAAGAATCAGGGGATAGGACTTATTCAGCATTTCCTGTGAGAGAAAAGGAAAAACCAGTGGATACTTATCCCATGAGAGAAATACCTGGAGGAGGATATGTACATGTTCCATGGACCAGATAGGATATTTTATCATTTACGAATGATTTCCCTCGATTGAGAGAAAAGCCCGTCGAGTGGTATAGGCAGGTAGACAGGTTTGTGAAATTGTCAAAAGTGCTGTGGATTGACCTGAATAGTCTGTTTGATATAATTGTTCCAGCAGACTTGTGGGCTGAGTGTAAAATAGTTGTGAGTTGGCCTACTGAGGAATATCCAAGAGATCAGAGAACAGGAGCACTAGATCCAGAAGTAATGAGAAAATATGAGCAGGTGATTGTATACCTGAAAAATAAAGTACCTCCAAAAGAAACAGACTGGGTTAAAATAGATCGAACACATCAGGAAGCAAAAGAATCAGTTCATGCTTTTTACGAGAGGCTGATACTGGCATTTAAACAATTCAGTGGAGATGAACACCTGGGTGACAAGGATTTGAGCCATTTTGTATACAGATTTGTATATGGCCTGAGACCTGAGATTAGTGAAAGAATTCGTGAGCATACTGTGGATTGGCAGAGTAAGAAAATAGATGAGATTCTGAGACATGCAAAATACTTCAGTGATGAGATTGAAGCAAAACAGAGAAAGCTGAAAGAAAAAGCAATGTGGGCACAAGTGAAAGTTGCGGAAAGACAGGAAGCACAGTTGGTGGAACAGGCGAATAATGCAGGAAATAATGCAGGGAATAGACCTAGGTATGCAGGGAAAGGAAAGGGGAATCTTGAGGAAGCTAAAAAAAAGTTCCCATGTCACAACTGTGGCCAACTGGGACATTGGAGATCTGAGTGTACCAATCCACCATTAGTGAATAATGAGGGAAAATCCTTAAATCAACAGGTGCAGAACGAGGGGAATAATCAACAGCAGCAACAGCAGAAAGTTGTGAGACAACAGAGTCAAGAGCCAAAACCGCCCTTGCCGCAGAATAGAGGATCACAAAAGTATAATCCGGATTCGGGATTCTACAATGATGAGCAGGTAAACAAACCAAGGCGTTCTAACCAGGTACTTGGGAAAGAGGGGGTGGTGATGGACAGGGTTTCTGAATGATGCAGAATACTCTTACCAAGTCATTGCACCATCAGGATTCAGGCAAGCCGGGCCGACGAAGGCTGTGATGCCAGAAACCGGTCCCCGGAAACTTGTTTCCTTCCCAGTATAAGAATTGGCTTGGTAGTTTGGTTTGCCCTGTTCCCATCATGCACTGGGACAGGTACGGACTAATTTGCATGTAGCCAGGTTCTGAGCTGGGATGGTGCAGTGAGCTAAAAAACAGTGATGGATTAAAACCATGATCTCTTGACTTGGTAAGAGTATTCTGCATCATTCAGAAACTCTGTCCATCACCACCCCCTTTTTCCCAAATCGATTTTATCCACACTCAGTGTGGGAGGGTATGCTCAGACGTGAGTCCCTTGCTCATTGCACCATCAGGATTCAGGCAAGCCGGGCCGACGAAGGCTGTGATGCCAGAAACCGGTCCCCGGAAACTTGTTTCCTTCCCAGTATAAGAATTGGCTTGGTAGTTTGGTTTGCCCTGTTCCCATCATGCACTGGGACAGGTACGGACTAATTTGCATGTAGCCAGGTTCTGAGCTGGGATGGTGCAGTGAGCTAAAAAACAGTGATGGATTAAAACCATGATCTCTTGACTTGGTAAGAGTATTCTGCATCATTCAGAAACTCTGTCCATCATCACCCCCTTTTTCCCAAATCGATTTTATCCACACTCAGTGTGGGAGGGTATGCTCAGACGTGAGTCCCTTGCTCATTGCACCATCAGGATTCAGGCAAGCCGGGCCGACGAAGGCTGTGATGCCAGAAACCGGTCCCCGGAAACTTGTTTCCTTCCCAGTATAAGAATTGGCTTGGTAGTTTGGTTTGCCCTGTTCCCATCATGCACTGGGACAGGTACGGACTAATTTGCATGTAGCCAGGTTCTGAGCTGGGATGGTGCAGTGAGCTAAAAAACAGTGATGGATTAAAACCATGATCTCTTGACTTGGTAAGAGTATTCTGCATCATTCAGAAACTCTGTCCATCACCACCCCCTTTTTCCCAAATCGATTTTATCCACACTCAGTGTGGGAGGGTATGCTCAGACGTGAGTCCCTTGCTCATTGCACCATCAGGATTCAGGCAAGCCGGGCCGACGAAGGCTGTGATGCCAGAAACCGGTCCCCGGAAACTTGTTTCCTTCCCAATATAAGAATTGGCTTGGTAGTTTGGTTTGCCCTGTTCCCATCATGCACTGGGACAGGTACAGACTAATTTGCATGTAGCCAGGTTCTGAGCTGGGATGGTGCAGTGAGCTAAAAAACAGTGATGGATTAAAACCATGATCTCTTGACTTGGTAAGAGTATTCTGCATCATTCAGAAACTCTGTCCATCACCACCCCCTTTTTCCCAAGTTCTAACCAGGTACAACAGTACTTGTTAAAGAATGAAGGGAGTGAGTCTGAGGGTGATTATTGACGGTGCCGAAGAGAGGAGGAAGAGTGCATATTTGGTGCAACTCTAGAAATAGACCAGGCAGGACCATTTGTGGATGGAAAAATAAATGAAGAAGGTGTTACTTTTTTAGTAGACACAGGTGCGACAAGATCAACTGTCAGGTCAACAGATATTAGAAATCTTCCTCTCTCGGATGAAGCAATCCAAGTAGTTGGTGTAGCTAATACACAAATCAGAACACGTCTTACTGAACCAGTAAGAGTACAAATAGGGAAATTTTCAGACATGCACAGATTTATCGTCTGTGACACAAGTCCAGTGAACCTGTTAGGTAGGGATCTACTTTGTAAGATGAATTGTACAATTTTTTGTACACCAGATGGAATAGCTTTTGAAACACCAGATGAGGATGTTTTGTACCGAATGACTCTAGAAAATAGAGAGAGTGAGTTAATTGGTGCATATGCTGTGTTTGATCCGGAGGATTTGCCTCAAGAGCTGAGAGACACAGTGAAAAGGACAGTTTGGGATTTTACTGGAGAGGATGTGGGATTGATGAATAATGTAGATCCTGTGAAAATTTCAGTGAAAGAGGGAATTACTTATCCTAACATTCCTCAGTACAAAATGACACCAGAAATAATTGAGGGAATAACTCCTATAATTGAGAAAATGATTCAGCAGGGAGTTCTGAGAGAACTACTGAGTAGTCCGTGTAATTCACCGATAATGGGGCTAAAGAAGCCTAATGGGAAGTTCAGGATTGTACAGGATTTGAGAAAAGTTAATCAAATTGTGGTGGCATGTTGTCCTATTGTGCCAAATCCATCAGTGATTTTGTATCAGATTCCACATGATGCTGAGTGGTATACAGTGATTGATTTGTGTCATGCTTTCTTTTCAATTCCATTGCATCATGACAGCCAGCCGATTTTTGCATTTAGATTTGGCCAGCGTATTTTAGCATGGTGTCGTATCCCACAGGGGTATACAGAGAGTCCTTCAATATTCAATCAGTTATTGAAAAAGTCATTGGAGAGTTTGATCATGCCTGAAAACTCAGTATTAGTGCAGTATATTGATGACCTACTTGTGGCATCAAAGACACGTGAAGCTTGTGAAGTAGATACTATAGCTTTACTGAATCATCTGGCAGATGGAGGGTTAAAAGTATCTCCAGCCAAATTGCAATTCTGCAAGAAAGAGGTGCATTATCTTGGACACAATATTGAGAAAGGTCTGAGAAAAGTGACTGATGACAGGATCAAAATTATCAGGGAAATGAAGGCCCCAAAGACCCAGAGGGAAGTGAGAATGTTCCTGGGAATGGTGGGTTATTGTCGTCAGTGGATAATTAATTTTTCGCTGATAGCAAAGCCACTGATTAAGCTGACAAAAAGTGAGATGACAGACCCATTGGAACTAGATGGAGAACAAATGGCAGCATTTGAAGAGTTAAAAAGCAGAATGTGTGAAGCCCCTGCTTTGGGTATGCCAGATTATGAAAAGGAATTTGAATTGTACTGCAGTGAGAGAAATGGATGTGCACTTTCAGTGTTAATTCAGAAGCATGGATTACTGAGAAGGCCTATTGCGCACTTCTCATCGACACTTGACCCTGTAGCTGTGGGTTTACCAGGTTGTCTGAAATCTGTGGCTGCAACATGCAGAAGCCTAGAACAGAGTGAGGGAATCATAATGGGATATCCTGTAAGGGTATTCGTACCTCATAATGTGGCAATTCTTTTGACAAGAAGCAGAACTCAGTACATGTCACATAGTCGGTTGACTAAATATGAGAAAGTCATTCTGGGAGCATCAAATGTGACACTTGAGAGATGTGTGAATGTGAATCCAGCGACATTGTTGCCGGATATTGAAAATGTGGGTGTGAAAACAGAAGATGATCACAATTGTTTGGATGTGCTTGATTACTGTACAAAACCGAGACCAGACATAAGGGATCTTCCCTTGCATGAGAGTGATCATGTGTTGTTTGTGGATGGATCATGCTTAAGGAATGATGAAGGTGTGCTATGTGCAGCATATGCAGTGTGTAAGGTTTCAGAAGTAATGGAAGCATCATCATTGAAAGGAGTGAAATCTGCGCAAGTTGCTGAATTAGTGGCATTGACAAAAGCTTGTGAAATTGGGAAAGATTTGAGAACGACTGTGATGACTGATAGTCAGTATGGATTTGGAGTTGTGCATGACTTTGGCCAACTTTGGCTACAAAGAGGTTTCTTGACGTCGAGTGGGACTTCAATAAAGAATGCTGAAGTGATTGGGAAATTGCTTGAAGCGATAGAGCTGCCTAAAGAATTAGCAGTTGTAAAATGTGCTGCTCATGGACAAGGAGATGATTTTGTGACAGTGGGCAACCGTTATGCAAATGACATTGCTCAATATTGCGCCAAGAATAACCAGTCCATTAATCGGGAACGAGAAGGTGAAATGTCTTTTTGTTCTGTGATGTTTACTAATGTCTTAGAGACGTGGGATGAAGTGAAACAGTTGCAGGATGAGGCAGAGGAGGAAGAAAAGAAAGATTGGATTAAGGCAGGTTGTGCCCCAAGAGAGACAGACCATGTTTGGGTCTATAGAGATGGCAGACCAGTAATGCCGAACTCCATGCTGTCAGCAATGGCAAGGATGTATCATGGCCAGGGACATTTGGGAAGGGATTCGATGATTAGGTCTTTTAAGCAAACCTGGTACAATGCAAAGTTCAGGACAATTGCAGAAAGTATCTGTCAAAGATGTTTGATTTGCCAGCAATTTAACACTGGGAAAAAGACAGTGGTGAGTCTGGGAACAATAGGTAGAGAAGGAGGTCCTTTTACAAGAATGCAGATTGATTTCATTGAAATGCCCCAAGTGAACAGACTGAGATATGTACTAGTGGTAGTCTGTTTGTTTTCAAGCTGGGTTGAGGCCTATCCGACCAGGAGAAATGATGGAGTAACAGTGGCGAAGTTACTGTTAAGAGAGTTGATTCCTAGGTACGGATTTCCGGTAACGATTGAGTCTGATAGAGGTGGACACTTCTATAATGAACTCATGAGTTTGATTTGTGAAGCATTAAGCATACAGCAGAAGCTACATTGTGCATACAGACCAGAGGCTTCTGGTGTTGTTGAGCAGATAAATGGCACAATCAAGAACAGGATTGGTAAGATGTGTTTAGCCACTGGTATGAAATGGCCGGATGTCTTGTCTCTAGTGCTAATGACTATTAGATCTACTCCAGATAGAACTACTGGTTTAAGTCCGCACGAAATCATAATGGGACGTGCAATGCGACATGCATATGTACCTGTCAATAAGTTGATGACAATAACTGATGACATGATTTTGGATTACTGTAAAGGCCTGGCTGACGCAGTTCATTCTGTGTTTCACCAGATTGGAGAAGAAGCTACTACACTTGAGAAGAAGCAAGCTCATGATCTGAGTCCAGGAGACTGGGTGAGGATTAAAGTTCACAGAAGAAGAAATTGCTTGGTTCCGAGGTGGGGAAGACCAAGACAAGTCATTCTAACTACGACGACTGCAGTGAAGTGTGCTGGTGTGAAAAACTGGGTGCATGCGAGTCATACTCTGAGAGTTCCAAACCCAAAGGATGGGACTGGTAGAGAGTATTTTGAAGAGTCAGATTCCAGTGATGATGAAGACCCAGAACCAGTGAGAAAAAATCAAAGTCCAGGAAAAGAAGCAGAAAAGACTTCAAGAGAACCATTGAGAATCTCAGAAAGGAAATCAGATTCTGAAAGAGAGCCTGAAGTTTCAAAAAGCAGTGGAGGAAAAAGAAAAGAAAAGAGCAGTTCCACAGAAATTACTCCTGAATCAGAAGAGGAGGAGATTGAAGAACCACTTGAGATTATACCTGAAGAAGTAGGGTCAGAAGAAGATAGAGAGGGACAGATTGCGGAAGACCCCCGAGGAGGTGTAGGGAACACTTCTAATAAGCTAAGTGAAGGGACAAGTAGACAGCAAGAAGATTGCGTGTCGGAGACCCGAGGAGGGAAAGGAGTAGGGAAGTCTCAAATAGTGGTGAAAAAGACTGTGGAGCGAAAGAAAACTGCTGAAGAACAAGAGGCATTTGAAACAGAATCGGATGAAAGTGAGAATGGAAAATCAGAGGGTCGAGTTCTGAGAAAGAGAACTTGGATTGGAGAAAGAAATAATACAGAAACAAGACCGAAAAAGGTCGTAAGAGGAGATTTTTGGCCTAATAACAGAGTAAAGAGGCTGAGATACAGACTGATAAGAGGGAATACATCGAAAGCTGAACAAGTGAATGAAGTGTCGAGTCAAAACGAAGTAAAAAGGAAGGAGCAAAAGGAGTCAAGAGAACCTGAGGAGATAAAGAGAATTAGAAGACCCAACCAAAAGTACAGATCACCGGAATGGTCTTATGTGGCACTGTCTGAAGAAGGAGAAGAAGAAACAGTGAATCGAGACAATCCGGAGGGGATCTTGAGAAAAGTGGTTGAGGAAAAGGAAGAATCTGTTGGAATCTTAAAAGTTATCCTGACTGACATTGGAGAAGAGTCGGATGCACAGGATGTTGTTGATGATCTGATACAATTTGATGTTGCTGAAGAAGAAGGAGTGAAAAGTGATGAATATCCAAATTGAGTGAACTGAAGAAATCACTTGGAGAAAGTGAAAAGGAGAAAGTCTGAAATTTAGCTGTCTGAAGTAATCCAAAGTTTGAGAAATTACAGTAGTGGAGTAGTAGAGGCTAAGTCAAAAGACAAGGTCAAAGTAGTAAAATGGCTAACATAGAGAATAATCAAAGTAGATGTGCCTTCTTAAGAAGATGGTGTAGAATGTGCTGCTGCTGTACTGGATTATTAATGCTACTATGGGGTATTTTAGCTTTATTAGTTACATTTAGAGTTTCAATAGGTACATTTGAAATACATACTGAGAATGAGACAAATGTAGAAAAGAATTTGCAAAAAGTAGTTCCAACTAGAATTAGTAATACTTACATGCATAAAGATAGGTCAATTAATGATTTTTCTAGTAATGTTTTTTCAAAGTTGTTATACGAATATGTGAAAACAATGGAAGTTAGGGATTGCTACGTTTGTATGCAATTACCTGCATCCGTTTCAGAGGGTGTTACTTATCACCATTTACCAGCTACGTATGGAATTTCTTGTAGTGTATTAAGTAGTGTTTTTTATCTGTTAGGGAAAATAGATTATAAGATGTCTAACAAAGATAGTATTTTTGGGCACTTGCCAATGAACAAAGAGCTGAATCCAGCTAAAGAAGCTAACATTTTTGGTGAGATTTTTATTGAGAAAGAAGAATTAACATTAGATTACATTTTTAAGAATAATTTAACTTGTAGTTTGGAAGAAGATGAGAAAGCTTTCCTGAACATGGTGGAGGAAAGGAGATTGAGTATGCATGAAAAGGCAGGAAAATATAAAGTGAGTGAGACAATTTGGGACATTGAGATGGGGAAAGAATTGAGAAATGGAGCTAGTCCAACTTTAGCTTTAGATGCACCACAGAAGGGTAAGCTGTGCATTACAAGAGGGAAATCCCAATATGATACATATTTTGTTGGGACTAGTGAATGTCATGATACATACTTCATTGCAACAGGATGGGGTTTCAGAGGTGGAGAAAATACAATTTTTCCAGGAGTGTATTATGTTTGTGGGAACAAGGCTTATTACAAGTTGCCTGACCATTGGTATGGCACGTGTTATGTGGGCCTGGTTTTTCCAAAGATCTTTCATATAGATAGAATAGAAGATGTAGAACATATTAATTTACTAATGCGCTTCAAGAGGGAAACTTGGTATGAAATAGTGGGTGATATTTTTGGAGCTTTAATTCCAGCAGTGGGAATTTCTTTGAATGCTTATGGGATTCGGAAACTGTCAACAGTGGTGGATCGCTTATCGACAAATACCGCTGGAGGGTTTCTTTTGGTGAATACGGAACTAATTGCCGTACGTGCCATGTCTATGCAAAATAGACTTGCTCTTGATATTCTATTGGCTAAGGAGGGTGGAGTTTGTGGAATGCTGAAAGTTCAACATTGTTGCACTTACATTCCAGACGAAAGCAAAGACCTGAAGGTCTATATCAAAAATATTACTGATTTGCATGAAGAACTTGAAGCTGAAAGTATCTGGACTAAATTAGCTAATAAGGTGATAGCTGTTAAGAGTTTTATTGCAAAAATAGGTAGTACTATTATAGGTAAGATATTGTTTCCTTTAACCTGTATAATTGTTGCTTTATTGATATTGAGATTGGTGTGTTTGTGTTGTAAAAACAGGGGAGGGAAAAAGAAATTAATTAAAATAAATAATGAAAAGAGAAATAAAAGGTTGAAAAGAGAACCACAAGAAATTGAATTAGAAGAATTAAGGGAGAGTGTCTACTTAGAAACAAAGAGGGATGATGAAAGAGTGTCTGGTGTGTAGTGTTGTGTAAGGAGGAAAAAGACATTTCCAATTTCTCCTAAAATGGGACAAAATTTTTTTTTTTGGGTTATTTGGTGATAAAATCACCAAAGGGGGGATTGCTGGAGCAGGATTTTCTGATGAAAATCTATTGGGTTTTTAAGCTCTGGTTTGTCTATTTGTCATAATTAACATTAATAATCATTAATTATTAATTATTTGTTTTGTGTAAGTGTTTCTACTTATCAACATGTACGAATTAACAAGAGAGAATTACACGTGGGAACGCGTATGTGTTGCCTATTGACAATGTGCATGTTTATTAAATAAACGTTGCTGTGTGCTGTTTATTTTAAAGCACAAAACGCTTTTGAACTAATGCTTTTCTGTGTTGCAAAAGCCAGATAATTACATACACATAAGGGTATTAGTGGGGTTAACACTGTTTAATCACTATGCTGTGGTAACGTTGTTTTTGTCTCTTTTAATTAAGATGGTCTATTTTGGCCTAGAAAAACATGGCCGCCGTTTGCAGCCTGGCCTCGAGTGAAAAATTTGTGATGAGAGGGCTTTGCTGAATATGGTCACGAGACATCTGACCACAGTCCTTGCCTGGTTAAAACTTTCCGTGAGGACAGCAGCAGTTCTGGGCGAGTTTCCAGATGTATCGGAACAGCCTTGGAGGACAAAGGAGCTATAAAGAAAGAACTCTGAGCTCATTGTGTCATCGCCGAGGAAATGTGGATGTTAAAAGTTACTTTTTATTTTTGGTTCCTGTCCTGTCTTTTTATTTTTGTGATTTTCCTGAGCGGAGATTTTCCAAATGTAGCGATGCTACATCCTTTCCTGCTCGCTCTGCTCAGCGGTTCGGTGGACGTGTAAAACATTTAATGTTTCTTTAATATTGCAAGTTTCATTATAAATATTGTTAGCCTAGAGAGGGTGGGAGGCCACTTTGCCATTTTCTTCCCAAACCTGCGTTGGTGAGGATCGATGCTGTGAGGACGGTGACTCGGGAGATTTCTACTGAGAGACTTGTCCTGATGACCCATTCTGACATTTAGCTAGAATAGGTAATTATGAGAAAATGATTTATTCTGATTAATTTCTTTTGACTAATTTTAGATAAAGAATCATAATTTTAAATACGGTGTTGGTGATTATTTCTTGTCGATTATTGAGTACTCTATTTGATTATTGTTGTATAGATTGTTTAGATTATGACAATTACAATAACTAGGTCTTATCGACCTCAGTGTAGATGTGGGGTGTTTAGGAGTTTTCTTTCCACAGGTTCAATGCTGGTGGAGTATTTGAGTGTATGTTAGTGAAATGGGCCCTAGTGTATGGTGAGTGTATGTGCGTGTAACTGTGAAATTACTCTATCCGTGGAAGTAGGGAGATTTTGTACACCCTAATCTGCATCAACAACACTACAAATGAACACCACACAGGTTGTATTATAAAATTAGTTATTTTTATATAGACTTAACACAAGACCAGATGACAAAGATCCACAGTACTGTACTCAAAAATAGTCTCTTAAATGTTATAAAATAGCACAGTTCTCTCAAGTTGTAAATGCGACACTTTACTCTCAATGTACCTTAGATGCGTAGCACAAAGAAAACAAAAGGGTTGCAGGGAAGGTGATGCGTCGGTTCCTTACATGCAGGGGAGTGGATGCGTCGGTTCCTTACTGCTGCGCAGGGGAGTTGATGCTCGCTTCCTTACTTGGTGGCGAGTTGATGCGTCGGTTACTTACTGCTCTCGGGTGCTATGCGACATGCTGGCACCTCGATGCGATTCTCTCCTCCGGTGCGAAGCGACAAAATGGCGCCTTGGTTGCGATGCGACAACGTTGGTGTAATGCGACACGCCTGATGGGCGTGCGGCGACGATGATCTTTGGAGCCGCGACAGGCCCTGCAACGCGCTTCTCCATTGATGCGACGATGACCTCTGTGGCAGCGTCCCGCTTCTCTGGCGATGCACCGCGCTGCGCTTCGGCGATGCGATGATGACAGCGGCGGCTCGCTTCCTCGGCAATGCTTCTCGTTGTTGCGTCGTGCTTCCATCTCCCAGCAACACGCAGTCTCTCAGAAGGACCAGCACAACAGCAGGCACTTCAGTTCCCAGCAAGGGAACTCAGGGGGGAGCTGGTTGGTGAAGTCTTAGGAGGCAAGCTCTAGTTCAAGCCCTTGGAGATTCTTCTTCAAGTTGATAGAAAGCACACTCAGTCCTTTTCTCCTTTCTTTGGCAATGAAGCAACCACTGCAGGCCAACCCCCAAACACACAGCACAGGGTTAGTCTCCTCCTTCAGCTTCCTGTTTCTTCTCCTCAGCAAAGGTTTGTCTTGATTCCCAGAAGTGATCTAAAGTTCTTGGGTCTGGATCCCAATATTTATACTCATTTTCCCTTTGTTCTCTGAAGGCAGAGAGGCCTTTGCCTAGTCCAAACCAGTTCTGGTCAGTACTGGAGCACTTTGTTGACATGTCTCCTTTCCTTTCACAGTGCAGGGCAGGGACATCAGACACACCACAGGAGGTGGAGCCAGCATTGTGGAGGGAAGGCCCAGCCCTATTCAGGTCCCAGGTGCAACTCCTCCCTCCCATCTAGATGCAGACCTCTCTATTCACCACTGGGCTGACCCACCCTGTCTCCTGGAATTCCCCAGCCCTGTCACTCAAAACTCCAAACAAGGAATACACAACCCTGCAGAGGCAGGTTTGGATGGTTAGACAAGAAAATGCCTACTTTCTAAAAGTAACTGGGAGAAAAAACAGCTGTGATGCACTCAACAAGAATCAAGCTAAAACAATACACAAGAACTTTAAATTCTCAAACTAACCGTTACAGTTGTGTGTGCACCAGGTTAAGTGGCTCTGCGTACCACTGAATACAACAGTACAACAAAAGCCCAGAGGTGTGTCTGGGAATACCTAGTGCACTACGAAGAAACACTATCCAGTGTAAATCTTTCAAATTTATGAAATATTAAATCAAATGTATCACTTGAAACACATTGCGAATTTTTGAATCCAAAAATGTATCAATGAATCAAACAGAGTCCAAACGAAATCATATGTCGATTGTATAACATTTCTTCTTTACTGTCAAGGAAGATCAATGTTCATGATTGATGCAGCAACACACTGCATTTGACAGATGATCAAAACAAACGTCTCAATTTCTGAGTTTCCCAATGCATTTCGGGCTGATAAAGCAAAGCCCTTCGTCAGGGGAATCTGTGAAACATAAACGACAACAGTCTACATGTTTGTCATAACAACATATCTATACATGAATATTTACATTCAGGCCCATATGTGGACAGGACTCACGACATGCCAACAGTACGTGATGATGAAGGAAACGGAACATGAAACGAAAATATCGAAAGGAAAAACAATAAAGTTTCAGTGAATCAAAAATCAACTGTGAAACAAAATGATTCCAAACACCACGAGTGCTGGTGAAAAAACAACACGAGTTCTGGTGGAGAAACAACCCTCTCCCCACACCGTGCTTGATAAACTGCAAGAGGTCTGAAACATGATATCGTACCGAGAAACGGTCATAAACACGATTTCGGATGAATACCAAACAGACGTCTAACAAGGTTGGGGAACCTGAACGATAAATAAAATAAAATGAAGTGAGCGGAAACGCAATATTTACATAAGATGACCATCACCATATATTGTGTTTGCATCTTACCACGTAGATTGATGCTAAGTACGACGGTGGTCCAAAAACATAAGGTGTGCTGCAAAATACGAAAACCGCGCCATCAAGTAAGTAAGTTTGTTTAACACCATAGGCACTGATTGGTCAGAAATACACTACAAGAAAGCCGTCTGCCGCTTACCCATCGCCATGAAATGAGCGATTCTTCACCCACAGTGTCGACTCTCACAGAAGGGAGGAGCGAGTGTGGCGTTGTGTGAAGCATGCGCGTCTAAGTAAGAATCACCAGAGTGGAAAGAGGACTACGTGAACAAACTAAGGCAGCCATATTGAAAGATGCATCGTGCAAAGATGTGTATAGAAAGTGAAGAAATGGCAAATAAAACATGCTGCAATTGATAGAGTGATAAAAACCATCAATTTGAGTACAAAACAATATCATTGCGAGACATTATGACAATATATGACATCATTCATAATTGGCAGAGCAAAAGAAAATTACAAAATGGAATTTGTGAACTAATTAACAATAACTAAGAGATGATGAATACATAGTTAACACTAGAGTACCAGGCAGAGAGATGCTAAGTAAGCATGATGATGACAATATGCTTAAAATACTATAAGAAACATGATAATTCGAATTTGTCATTCAGCCCCAACGGGGAAAGTGTTTGCAAAAACCATATCCAGTGAGACTCCCGTTGTGCTAACATTTTGGACATATTTCTTCCCGGGATTGCCTCAATGATTTCAAGAACCCCAAATTTAAGCTGGGCTATAGTATGTTTAGCATTTGCCCAATGTTGTGCAAGTGGAGAACTGATAGTCTTAGTTCGAATCCGACTCTTATGTTCGGTAATCCTAGTGCGAAGCGCACGTTCAGTTTTACCAACATAGCTTAAATCGCAAGGACATTTGATGATGTAAACTACATGATGACTATTACAGTTCGCGTTGAAACGCAGATCAATTTTCTTCCCAGTCCGAGGATGGGGTAAACTTCTGCCTACCATTACATTATTGCAGTGGGAACAATTCATGCATTTGGACATACCTTTGTGTACCAAATTGGGTTTGTTGTTAGTCTTATTCAAAATTTCTTTTAGGTTCCGAGATCTCTTGTACGCGAACAGTGGAACATCAACAAATAGGCCTTGAAGGTCAGGCTCGCATTTAAGTAAATCCCATCTCTGCAATATGCTTTTTTTCAGCAAATGAGAATCAGTGGAGTAAGTAGAGACAAAGACCTCTCTCTTTTTGTCAGTAAGCGGTATTTTCTTTTTTAGTAAGTCTTCACGATTAAAGGATATGGCCCTTATAGCTGCCTGATCAACAATGTGTGAGGGATATCCTCTGTCAAGGAACTTATTTTTGGAGGCTTCAATCGCCTGCATGCCAACCTCTGGATCGGACGTGATACGTTTGATCCTGAGAAACTGTGAGTAAGGAAGGTGGCGTTTTAGAGGCCATGGATGAAAACTTTGGAACAACAAAGCATTGTTGCGGTCCGTAGATTTAGTGAAAACAGTGGTCCGGATAGAAGAACCAGATAGAGTTAGTTGTACATCTAGAAATGCTATGCTGGACGGTTCAATCAAATGTGTGAATTGGATACGAGGATTAATCTGGTTGAGAGACAGGATCTGAGTTTCGAGGCTACTGCGTGACCCGTTCCAAATGATAAGTATATCGTCGATGTATCGGCGGTATACAATAAGATTTGAGGTCCATGCAATGTCAGTTAGGATGTGTTCTGTTTCAAATTTGAACATAAAGATGTTCGCGTAGCTGGGGGCCCCAGAAAAACCCATCGATGTACCATTGGATTGTAGAAAAAAGTGGCCCTTCCACTGAAAATAGCTGTGAAACAGACAAAAATTCAAAATTTCAACAAGAAAAACTTTATTCGCTCTGACATCATCTTGACACAGTAAGGCCCATTCAATGGCATCTATGCCGTCCATATGAGGGATGGATGTGTACAAAGAGACAACATCTATTGTACATAACCAAAGTTGTTCACTCTCAGGAATATGAATGTCTTGGAGTATAGTCAATAAATGAGTTGTGTCTTGAACATATGACGGACAACTCTGGACTATAGGTTGAAGGAAGGTATCGAGATAATGACCAAGAGGGTCATGGATGGAATCACATCCCGAGACAATGGGCCTCAAGGGGGGATCGTTCAAATTTTTATGAATTTTTGGGAGCATATACAAACTCGGTCTTCGTGGAAATCGAGTAAATAAATACTCTCTGGTTTTAGTGGTAATCCATTGCATTTCTATAGCATGAGACAAAATAGAATCCAAAGTCCTCAAAAATTCATCCGTGGGATCTGACTCTAATGGCAAGTACGTGGACCGGTCTTGTAGCATCTGATCAACCTTAAACTCATATTTACTACGATCCATGACCACTAATGCACCACCTTTGTCAGCTTTAGTGAAATGTAAAGAGTTCTGAGATTGCAAAGACTTCAGGGCAAAACTCTCACTTTTAGATAAATTGGAAATACCCAAGGAACCAGATGGAAACTTCGATATATCTTGTTTGACCAGAGTCTCAAATAGGTCAATGGCCTTATGTGTGATGGGAGATAAGAAAGTGCTGCGTGGCTTAAACTCAAGATATTCAACATCCATGTTAGAATGAGACTCGGTGACAATAGTTGAGAAAAAAAATCTCAAGCGTAACTTTCTGGTGAACTTATATCAAGCAACCAAAGAGTCTAAGTTTCTAGACTGGAAGGTGGGTACAAATGAGCAACCTTTATTCAGTACTGCAACCTGCTTATCGGTCAAGGACTTGGAGGAAATATTAACAACTAATGTTTCTTTGTGCGGCGACCTGTCCCTGTTTTTGCTGAATCGGTGGCCTCTACGTGTTTGACTGGTTCTGCGGGTGGCTGCATAGGTGGTTGATTTGAGGCCGGGCTGGTGGCCAAAAAAGAAACCTTAGAGGTGCTAGGTGCTGGAGAGTGAAGATCACCCGGAGGTGGTGGAACACTCGCAGATACAGGTGGTCGAGATAATTGGGTGTCACTGGTTGAAGCTATGCTTTCTTCAAAAGAGGTGGTAGTTGGTTTCTGCCAGTTACGTCTCTGGGTGTAAACTTCCGCCCAAGAATAAACTTCATCCAGCTTATAATCGATTGTGTCACGACGGAATTTCCTCACTTTTCGCTCATGTATTTCTTTAGCATATGCATCTAATTTCAGATTAATGTCCGTGAGAGTGCTAGACCATGCTTCATTTTCCATACGTGACACAAGATTGGCTTGCAGTTCTTTTATCTCAGTTTCTAAACCACTAAGTACTTGTGAAAGTTCTTCGACTATGAGTAAGATCAAGTCAAGAGAACATTTATTCAAAATTGTGTACCACCTCTCCATAAACTTTTTATTCATCTTAAATAACATAGGCTTAATTGCCAAACGTAGTCCCCTGGGTATACGACTTGCTTTGTGGTATTGGATTAGTGTGGTGGCATGCAGACGCTGGTTGATCTCTCTGCGCATAAGGTACTCTAACTGTCGGATTTGTTGTTGAATAGGACCAGAATTCAAATCGAAAGTCCTGACCTCTTTAATGAGACCATAAATGTCCGCTGCTTCAGCAGCAGAATATGCTTTTGTTTGTGCTCTATTTTCGGTCAGGTGTGCTATGTCGTCAAACGACATGGCTGCAAGACGATAAAACACTTAAATGTGTGGTGCAACTGTAGCTGTAGGCAGAAAAAATTGAATAACTGGGAGAAAAAACAGCTGTGATGCACTCAACAAGAATCAAGCTAAAACAATACACAAGAACTTTACATTCTCAAACTAACCGTTACAGTTGTGTGTGCACCAGGTTAAGTGGCTCTGCGGACCACTGAATACATCAGTACAACAAAAGCCCAGAGGTGTGTCTGGGAATACCTAGTGCACTACGAAGAAACACTATCCAGTGTAAATCTTTCAAATTTATGAAATATTAAATCAAATGTATCACTTGAAACACATTGCGAATTTTTGAATCCAAAAATGTATCAATGAATCAAACAGAGTCCAAACGAAATCATATGTCGATTGTATAACATTTCTTCTTTACTGTCAAGGAAGATCAATGTTCATGATTGATGCAGCAACACACTGCATTTGACAGATGATCAAAACAAACGTCTCAATTTCTGAGTTTCCCAATGCATTTCGGGCTGATAAAGCAAAGCCCTTCGTCAGGGGAATCTGTGAAACATAAACGACAACAGTCTACATGTTTGTCATAACAACATATCTATACATGAATATTTACATTCAGGCCCATATGTGGACAGGACTCACGACATGCCAACAGTACGTGATGATGAAGGAAACGGAACATGAAACGAAAATAGAGAAAGGAAAAACAATAAAGTTTCAGTGAATCAAAAATCAACTGTGAAACAAAATGATTCCAAACACCACGAGTGCTGGTGAAAAAACAACACGAGTTCTGGTGGAGAAACAACCCTCTCCCCACACCGTGCTTGATAAACTGCAAGAGGTCTGAAACATAATATCGTACCGAGAAACGGTCATAAACACGATTTCGGATGAATACCAAACAGACGTCTAACAAGGTTGGGGAACCTGAACGATAAATAAAATAAAATGAAGTGAGCGGAAACGCAATATTTACATAAGATGACCATCACCATATATTGTGTTTGCATCTTACCACGTAGATTGATGCTAAGTACGACGGTGGTCCAAAAACATAAGGTGTGCTGCAAAATACGAAAACCGCGCCATCAAGTAAGTAAGTTTGTTTAACGCCATAGGCACTGATTGGTCAGAAATACACTACAAGAAAGCCGTCTGCCGCTTACCCATCGCCATGAAACGAGCGATTCTTCACCCACAGTGTCGACTCTCACAGAAAGGAGGAGCGAGTGTGGCATTGTGTGAAGCATGCGCGTCTAAGTAAGAATCACCAGAGTGGAAAGAGGACTACGTGAACAAACTAAGGCAGCCATATTGAAAGATGCATCGTGCAAAGATGTGTATAGAAAGTGAAGAAATGGCAAATAAAACATGCTGCAATTGATAGAGTGATTAAAACCATCAATTTGAGTACAAAACAATATCATTGCGAGACATTATGACAATATATGACATCATTCATAATTGGCAGAGCAAAAGAAAATTACAAAATGGAATTTGTGAACTAATTAACAATAACTAAGAGATGATGAATACATAGTTAACACTAGAGTACCAGGCAGAGAGATGCTAAGTAAGCATGATGATGACAATATGCTTAAAATACTATAAGAAACATGATAATTCGAATTTGTCATTCAGCCCCAACGGGGAAAGTGTTTGCAAAAACCATATCCAGTGAGACTCCCGTTGTGCTAACATTTTGGACATATTTCTTCCCGGGATTGCCTCAATGATTTCAAGAACCCCAAATTTAAGCTGGGCTAAAGTATGTTTAGCATTTGCCCAATGTTGTGCAAGTGGAGAACTGATAGTCTTAGTTCGAATCCGACTCTTATGTTCGGTAATCCTAGTGCGAAGCGCACGTTCAGTTTTACCAACATAGCTTAAATCGCAAGGACATTTGATGATGTAAACTACATGATGACTATTACAGTTCGCGTTGAAACGCAGATCAATTTTCTTCCCAGTCCGAGGATGGGGTAAACTTCTGCCTACCATTACATTATTGCAGTGGGAACAATTCATGCATTTGGACATACCTTTGTGTACCAAATTGGGTTTGTTGTTAGTCTTATTCAAAATTTCTTTTAGGTTCCGAGATCTCTTGTACGCGAACAGTGGAACATCAACAAATAGGCCTTGAAGGTCAGGCTCGCATTTAAGTAAATCCCATCTCTGCAATATGCTTTTTTTCAGCAAATGAGAATCAGTGGAGTAAGTAGAGACAAAGACCTCTCTCTTTTTGTCAGTAAGCGGTATTTTCTTTTTTAGTAAGTCTTCACGATTAAAGGATATGGCCCTTATAGCTGCCTGATCAACAATGTGTGAGGGATATCCTCTGTCAAGGAACTTATTTTTGGAGGCTTCAATCGCCTGCATGCCAACCTCTGGATCGGACGTGATACGTTTGATCCTGAGAAACTGTGAGTAAGGAAGGTGGCGTTTTAGAGGCCATGGATGAAAACTTTGGAACAACAAAGCATTGTTGCGGTCCGTAGATTTAGTGAAAACAGTGGTCCGGATAGAAGAACCAGATAGAGTTAGTTGTACATCTAGAAATGCTATGCTGGACGGTTCAATCAAATGTGTGAATTGGATACGAGGATTAATCTGGTTGAGAGACAGGATCTGAGTTTCGAGGCTACTGCGTGACCCGTTCCAAATGATAAGTATATCGTCGATGTATCGGCGGTATACAATAAGATTTGAGGTCCATGCAATGTCAGTTAGGATGTGTTCTGTTTCAAATTTGAACATAAAGATGTTCGCGTAGCTGGGGGCCCCAGAAAAACCCATCGATGTACCATTGGATTGTAGAAAAAAGTGGCCCTTCCACTGAAAATAGCTGTGAAACAGACAAAAATTCAAAATTTCAACAAGAAAAACTTTATTCGCTCTGACGTCATCTTGACGCAGTAAGGCCCATTCAATGGCATCTATGCCGTCCATATGAGGGATGGATGTGTACAAAGAGACAACATCTATTGTACATAACCAAAGTTGTTCACTCTCAGGAATATGAATGTCTTGGAGTATAGTCAATAAATGAGTTGTGTCTTGAACATATGACGGACAACTCTGGACTATAGGTTGAAGGAAGGTATCGAGATAATGACCAAGAGGGTCATGGATGGAATCACATCCCGAGACAATGGGCCTCAAGGGGGGATCGTTCAAATTTTTATGAATTTTTGGGAGCATATACAAACTCGGTCTTCGTGGAAATCGAGTAAATAAATACTCTCTGGTTTTAGTGGTAATCCATTGCATTTCTATAGCATGAGACAAAATAGAATCCAAAGTCCTCAAAAATTCATCCGTGGGATCTGACTCTAATGGCAAGTACGTGGACCGGTCTTGTAGCATCTGATCAACCTTAAACTCATATTTACTACGATCCATGACCACTAATGCACCACCTTTGTCAGCTTTAGTGAAATGTAAAGAGTTCTGAGATTGCAAAGACTTCAGGGCAAAACTCTCACTTTTAGATAAATTGGAAATATCCAAGGAACCAGATGGAAACTTCGATATATCTTGTTTGACCAGAGTCTCAAATAGGTCAATGGCCTTATGTGTGATGGGAGATAAGAAAGTGCTGCGTGGCTTAAACTCAAGATATTCAACATCCATGTTAGAATGAGACTCGGTGACAATAGTTGAGAAAAAAAATCTCAAGCGTAACTTTCTGGTGAACTTATATAAAGCAACCAAAGAGTCTAAGTTTCTAGACTGGAAGGTGGGTACAAATGAGCAACCTTTATTCAGTACTGCAACCTGCTTATCGGTCAAGGACTTGGAGGAAATATTAACAACTAATGTTTCTTTGTGCGGCGACCTGTCCCTGTTTTTGCTGAATCGGTGGCCTCTACATGTTTGACTGGTTCTGCGGGTGGCTGCGTAGGTGGTTGATTTGAGGCCGGGCTGGTGGCCAAAAAAGAAACCTTAGAGGTGCTAGGTGCTGGAGAGTGAAGATCACCCGGTGGTGGTGGAACACTCGCAGATCCAGGTGGTCGAGATAATTGGGTGTCACTGGTTGAAGCTATGCTTTCTTCAGAAGAGGTGGTAGTTGGTTTCTGCCAGTTACGTCTCTGGGTGTAAACTTCCGCCCAAGAATAAACTTCATCCAGCTTATAATCGATTGTGTCACGACGGAATTTCCTCACTTTTCGCTCATGTATTTCTTTAGCATATGCATCTAATTTCAGATTAATGTCCGTGAGAGTGCTAGACCATGCTTCATTTTCCATACGTGACACAAGATTGGCTTGCAGTTCTTTTATCTCAGTTTCTAAACCACTAAGTACTTGTGAAAGTTCTTCGACTATGAGTAAGATCAAGTCAAGAGAACATTTATTCAAAATTGTGTACCACCTCTCCATAAACTTTTTATTCATCTTAAATAACATAGACTTAATTGCCAAACGTAGTCCCCTGGGTATACGACTTGCTTTGTGGTATTGGATTAGTGTGGTGGCATGCAGACGCTGGTTGATCTCTCTGCGCATAAGGTACTCTAACTGTCGGATTTGTTGTTGAATAGGACCAGAATTCAAATCGAAAGTCCTGACCTCTTTAATGAGACCATAAATGTCCGCTGCTTCAGCAGCAGAATATGCTTTTGTTTGTGCTCTATTTTCGGTCAGGTGTGCTATGTCGTCAAACGACATGGCTGCAAGACGATAAAACACTTAAATGTGTGGTGCAACTGTAGCTGTAGGCAGAAAAAATTGAATAACTGGGAGAAAAAACAGCTGTGATGCACTCAACAAGAATCAAGCTAAAACAATACACAAGAACTTTAAATTCTCAAACTAACCGTTACAGTTGTGTGTGCACCAGGTTAAGTGGCTCTGCGGACCACTGAATACAACAGTACAACAAAAGCCCAGAGGTGTGTCTGGGAATACCTAGTGCACTACGAAGAAACACTATCCAGTGTAAATCTTTCAAATTTATGAAATATTAAATCAAATGTATCACTTGAAACACATTGCGAATTTTTGAATCCAAAAATGTATCAATGAATCAAACAGAGTCCAAACGAAATCATTAGTCGATTGTATAACATTTCTTCTTTACTGTCAAGGAAGATCAATGTTCATGATTGATGCAGCAACACACTGCATTTGACAGATGATCAAAACAAACGTCTCAATTTCTGAGTTTCCCAATGCATTTCGGGCTGATAAAGCAAAGCCCTTCGTCAGGGGAATCTGTGAAACATAAACGACAACAGTCTACATGTTTGTCATAACAACATATCTATACATGAATATTTACATTCAGGCCCATATGTGGACAGGACTCACGACATGCCAACAGTACGTGATGATGAAGGAAACGGAACATGAAACGAAAATAGAGAAAGGAAAAACAATAAAGTTTCAGTGAATCAAAAATCAACTGTGAAACAAAATGATTCCAAACACCACGAGTGCTGGTGAAAAAACAACACGAGTTCTGGTGGAGAAACAACTCTCTCCCCACACCGTGCTTGATAAACTGCAAGAGGTCTGAAACATGATATCGTACCGAGAAACGGTCATAAACACGATTTCGGATGAATACCAAACAGACGTCTAACAAGGTTGGGGAACCTGAACGATAAATAAAATAAAATGAAGTGAGCGGAAACGCAATATTTACATAAGATGACCATCACCATATATTGTGTTTGCATCTTACCACGTAGATTGATGCTAAGTACGACGGTGGTCCAAAAACATAAGGTGTGCTGCAAAATACGAAAACCGCGCCATCAAGTAAGTAAGTTTGTTTAACGCCATAGGCACTGATTGGTCAGAAATACACTACAAGAAAGCCGTCTGCCGCTTACCCATCGCCATGAAACGAGCGATTCTTCACCCACAGTGTCGACTCTCACAGAAGGGAGGAGCGAGTGTGGCGTTGTGTGAAGCATGCGCGTCTAAGTAAGAATCACCAGAGTGGAAAGAGGACTACGTGAACAAACTAAGGCAGCCATATTGAAAGATGCATCGTGCAAAGATGTGTATAGAAAGTGAAGAAATGGCAAATAAAACATGCTGCAATTGATAGAGTGATAAAAACCATCAATTTGAGTACAAAACAATATCATTGCGAGACATTATGACAATATATGACATCATTCATAATTGGCAGAGCAAAAGTAAATTACAAAATGGAATTTGTGAACTAATTATCAATAACTAAGAGATGATGAATACATAGTTAACACTAGAGTACCAGGCAGAGAGATGCTAAGTAAGCATGATGATGACAATATGCTTAAAATACTATAAGAAACATGATAATTCGAATTTTGGTTTCATTGCTCAGTAGCGCCTCTGAGGGTGGCATGGTCATGCCTCAGTGACATAGCGCCTAGAATTTCTGCACGGAGTTGTCTCATCCGTGGAATCAACGAAGCCTTTACACTCAACTGGAGCAACAACACAGCCTTATTGTTTTTATTACAGAAGCATACATGCCAACATTTCAGAAGAGCAAAGTGGGAGATTCTTTAAAAAACAATCGGGCGACTTCTGTTCAGGAAACTTACCTGCATCTCCTCGTAGTGCTCTCCTCTGGGGTCTGTGTCTGCTGCTCGTCTCCCTCCTGCCGCCGCCATTCCAAAGCGGTCGCCGTTAGGAGGGGGACTTCATCCCCCAGCATCCTGTGCGGCGGAAGAGGAAGCCGCCTCTAACAATATCGCGCCTGGAGGCGCATAAAAGATCTGCTGGCGACTGGCCGAGTGGGCGACTTCTGTTCAGGAAACTTACCTGCATCTCCTCGTAGTGCTCTCCTCTGGGGTCTGTGTCTGCTGCTCGTCTCCCTCCTGCCGCCGCCATTCCAAAGTGGTCGCCGTTAGGAGGGGGACTTCATCCCCCAGCATCCTGTGCGGCGGAAGAGGAAGCCGCCTCTAACAATCTCGCGCCTGGAGGCGCATAAAAGATCTGCTGGCGACTGGCCGAGTGGGCGACTTCTGTTCAGGAAACTTACCTGCATCTCCTCGTAGTGCTCTCCTCTGGGGTCTGTGTCTGCTGCTCGTCTCCCTCCTGCCGCCGCCATTCCAAAGCGGTCGCCGTTAGGAGGGGGACTTCATCCCCCAGCATCCTGCGCGGCGGAAGAGGAAGCCGCCTCTAACAATCTCGCGCCTGGAGGCGCATAAAAGATCTGCTGGCGACTGGCCGAGTGGGCGACTTCTGTTCAGGAAACTTACCTGCATCTCCTCGTAGTGCTCTCCTCTGGGGTCTGTGTCTGCTGCTCGTCTCCCTCCTGCCGCCGCCATTCCAAAGCGGTCGCCGTTAGGAGGGGGACTTCATCCCCCAGCATCCTGTGCGGCGGAAGAGGAAGCCGCCTCTAACAATCTCGCGCCTGGAGGCGCATAAAAGATCTGCTGGCGACTGGCCGAGTGGGCGACTTCTGTTCAGGAAACTTACCTGCATCTCCTCGTAGTGCTCTCCTCTGGGGTCT